>NW_027175260.1:0-661742 GCF_028021215.1 Eschrichtius robustus
AGGACCTTCACGGCCACTCAGTCAACGGCCTTTTGAAGTAGCCAGGAGTGCAGCCGGTCTCATTGGCCGCCGTCACCGCGGTGTCTGTAGGCTTTTCTATGGTGGCAGCGTTATTTACGGTTCCCCTGCCAAGTTTATTAGCTCCGCTCTGGGTGCAGTAAGTCCTGTAAGCAATAGTCTGCTCTTTTGGGACACACTCTTGTTGTTTTCTGAGAGAAGCTCCAGGTCAAGTGATGGTCAAACGAGTCGTCATGGGGGCCCATTGCTCCAGGTTTTCTCTCTGGAGGTTGGTGTTGGAGGGCCTCCTCACTCGAGGTCATTGTGCCCACGGAGCAATCCCTGCAACTTCAGGGCATGGTGGGTGGTTAGGATCACCAAGTGGCGTCCTTTTCCCTTAGGAGGGAGCTGGCCTTGCGGGCTGCTGATTTCCAGGTTTTTAGATACCCCCAGTATCCTGGTCGGATGGGGTGGCTGGCCAATGCCTGGAGGGCATTCTTGCATTGTTCCATTTCAAGTGGTCCCAGTTTTTGCACTAATACTCCAAGGGCGATTCGCCTTGGACCAGGAATGTAAAGGTCAAAGGGTTTAGCTAACTTAGGGAGGTCCAGGGCAAGGATCTGAACTGACTGCTCTTTCCATTCTTGAAAGGCCGCTTCTGGATTCTATTCAAAAGGATCATCATCTTTTCCTTTCAGTGTTTCATATAGAGGCCCAGCTATTAGACTGTAGTTAGGGATCCAGATGCAGCAAACCCCGGTCTCCCCAGGAACCCCTAAGCTGTCTTCTAGTTTCAGGAAGGGTGAGGCTGCAAATGGCTTCTTCCCTTTCCTGGGGTGGGCTTCTCCGACATTCTGAGCGAATGAAGCCCAGGAAGGTCACCTTAGTTTGTGATATTTGAGCCTTTTTCTTGGACACCTTCTATCTTTTATTGGCTAGGTAGTTCAGAGGCCTCCTTAGTCGGGCTGGTGATCAGAATGTCATCTGCATATTGAAGGAGGGTTCCCTTCTCCAGAGGTAGATTTTTTAGGTCTTTAGCTAACATTTCCCCAAAGATGGTGTGGGAATTTTTGAACCCCTGGGGCAGGACGGCCCAGCAGTATTGTTTTTGTTGTATGTTGAGTCCTGCCACTCACAGCCAAAATTTCTTGTGACTCTGGGACGAATGGAATACAGAAGAAGGCATCATTGAAGTCTAATACAGAATACCATGTCCTGGTGGATGGTAGAATGACCAGCAGGGTGTAGGAATTAGGAACTACTAGATGTATATCCTCTGTGGCTTCACTGACTGTCCTGGCGTCCTCTACCAGGTCCCCAGCAGCTCACGGGGCTCTTGTGGTCAGGTCCCTCCCAGGATATGGAGCTCACCTGGGCAGGTACCCAGCAGCCCACGGGGCTGTGGTGGTTAGGCCCCTCCCAGGATATGGAGCTCACCTGGGCAGGTACCCAGCAGCCCATGGGGCCATCATGGTCAGGCCCCTCCCAGGATATGGAGCTCACCTGGGCAGGTACGCAGCAGCCCACGGGGCTCTCGTGGGCATGCCCCTCCCTGGATATGGAGCTCCCGTGGACAGGTACCCCGACAGGGCTGGGCACACAGGAACTGTGCATATAGCCCTCATTGCAGAGCACCCCCAGCACACCTGTCACTCAGAGCTGACACAGAGCACCTCAGAGCAGAGCTTGAACTAATAAACAGCAGCTCCAACAGGTCTGTGACCCTAGGCTTCACTCTGTGCGGCCTCCCTCTGCCTGGTCTTCTAGGGGCTTCCACAGCAGCCGGGGCACCAGGCCTCTGTCTCCACCCACCACCCCTCCTCTCCCTGACTCCTGGGTTCCTCTCATTAGCAGAGGGTCTTCTTGAAGTTGTCTCCCACTCCTGGACCAGATAAAATGATTAGAAAACAAGCCAGGGCTGCCGCCCCTTATCTATCCTGACTCTCGGGACCCTACACCTGTTCCTTGGATCTGGCCGGTGCAGCAAGGCCCATTTTCTGCAAATCTGAGCCCCTGAGGGGCGAGGATTGGCTGACCTGGGCAGCCTGACCCGGCCGGCCAGCCCTTCCCAGGTGTGCCTGGGTTGAGGTCAATATAAACACCCCTCCAGGCAGCAAAAGCCTCTGCAGCTGTGCCTGACGCCATATTCTCTGCCCCGTCAGCAGTCTCGGGGTTGGGCTGGTGGGAGGCAGTAGGGCCCACGGCTCTATGAGTGGCCCGTTGTGACTGGGGCTCTACTGGACTTTCTGCAGGAGTTGCCGGGCTGCCACCTGCTAAAGAAGAGGATGTGTCACCCATACTTGCTGCTGGAATTTCTCCCCGGGCAGAGGTAAGGAAGGAAAAAAGCAGTGGGGGCCGGGACAGGAGGGGTACCTCAGGCAGGGAAATGGAAAGTTTCCAGACGAGCGCCCGGGGCCAGGACCATCCTGGCTGGCCTGCAGGCACCAAGTCGGCCTGCGTGCTGTCGCTGGTGTGACTCCAAGCCCCTTCCTCTAGTTTTTAGTCTTTGCACACATTCAGGTGTTTTACCTGGGAACGGTGGGAAAAGTTCAGCAGCAGCTGGCCTGGGGCTCAGCTCACGTTTAGTCAGAGACGCCTCCTCACGGTCCCCCAGCTTTGCAATGAGGACGCTCCTTGTGTGGGGGCTGCTGGCTGCATGGGAGATGATTCCCCACCTGTGACCAACTTAAGAATTGTTTACCACTGGAGCAAGTGCGCTGATAGGGTTTTCCTCTGTATGACCAGTGGGTTCAGTTTTTTTTTTTTTCTTTTTTGGTTCAAGGTAAGTTTTATTCCTCTTTTTGTATTTATGGATATAAGCATGGAAATCATTCATTCATATAAATACGTCTATGGGAAGGACAGAACTTTTTTTTCTGTTTTATTTTCTTAAGTATTATTTATTTTTTAATTTTTGAATTTATTTTATTCATTTTTTTATACAGCAGGCTCTTATTGGTTATCTATTTTATACATATAAGTGTATATGTGTCAATCCCAGGGTTGCAATTCATCCCACCACCACCACCCTGCCACTTTCCCCCCTTGGTGTCCATACATTTGTTCTCTACATCTGTGTCTCTATTTCTGCCTTGCAAACCAGTTCATCTTTACCATTTTTCTAGGTTCTACATGTATGCGTTAATATACGATATTTGTTTTTCTCTTTCTGACTTACTTCACTCTGTATGACAGTCTCTAGATCTATCCACGTCTCTACAAATGACCCAATTTCATTCCTTTTTATGGCTGAGTAATATTCCATTTTATATATGTAGCACATCTTTTCCGTTCGTCTGTCTATGGGCATTTAGGTTGCTTCCATGACCTGGCTATTGTAAATAGTGCTGCAATGAATATTGTGGTGAATATGTCTTTTTGAATTATGGTTTTCTCTGGGTATATGGCCAGTAGTGGGATTGCTGGGTCATATGGTTATTCTATTTTTAGTTTTTTAAGGAACCTCCATACTGTTCTCCATAGTGACTGTATCAATTTACATTCCCACAAATAGTGTAAGAGGGTTCCCTTTTCTCCACACCCTCTCCAGCATTTGTTGTTTGTAGATTTTCTGATGATGCCCATTCTAACTCGTGTGAGGTGATACCTCATTGTAGTTTTGGTTTATATTTCTCTAATAATTAGTGATGTTGAGTAGCTTTTCATGTGTTTCTTGGTCATCTGTATGTCTTCTTGGGACAAATGTCTATTTACGTCATCTGCCCATTTTTGGATTGGTTTGTTTGTTTTTTTACTGTTGAGCTGCATGAGCTGTTTATATACATTGGAGATTAATCCTTTGTCCATTGATTCGTTTGCAAATATTTTCTCCCATTCTGAGGGTTGTCTTTTCGTCTTGTTTGTAGTTTCCTTTGCTTTGCAAAAGCTTTTAGGTTTCATTTGCTCCCATTTGTTTTTTTTTTTTTTTTTTTATTCCATTACTCTAGGAGGTGGATCAAAAAATATCTTGCTGTGATTTATGTCAAAGAGTATTCTTCCTATGTTTTCCTCTAAGAGTTTTATAGTGTCCGGTCTTACATTTCGGTCTCTAATCCATTTGGAGTTTATTTTTTGTGTATGGTGTTAGGGAGTGTTCTAATTTCATTCTTTTACATGTAGCTGTCCATTTTTCCCAGCACCACTTATTGAAGAGACTGTCTTTTCTCCATTGTATACCCTTGCCTCCTTTGTCATAGATTAGTTAACCATAGGTACGTGGGTTTATCTCTGTGCTTTCTATCCTTTTCTATTGACCTATATTTCTGTGTTTGTGTCAGTACCATATTATCTTGATTACTGTAGCTTTGTAATATAGTCTGAAGTCTGGAAGTCTGATTCCTCCAGCTCTTTTTTTTCCCCCTCAAGACTGCTTTGGCTATCCAGGGTCTTTTGTGTCTCCCTACAAATTTTAAGATTTTTTTTTCTTGTTCTGTAGAAAATGCCAAAGGTATTTTGATCGGGATTGCATTGAATCTGTAGATTGCTTTGGGTAGTATAGTCATTTTCACAATATTGATTCTTCTAATCCAAGGACATGGTATATGTCTCCATCTGTTTATATCATCTTTGATTTCTTTCATCAGTGTCTTATAGTTTTCTGAGTACAGGTCTTTTACTTCCTTAGGTAGGTTTATTCCTAGGTATTTTATTCTTTTTGTTGCAGTGGTAATGGGATTGTTTCCTTAATTTCTCTTTCTGATCTTTCATTGTTAGTGTATAGGAATGCAAGCAATTTCTGTGCATTAATTTTGTATCCTGCAACTTTACCAAATTCATTGATTAGCTCCAGTGGTTTTCTGGTGGCATCTTTAAGATTCTCTATCTATGATATCATGTCATCTGCAAACAGTGACAATTTTACTTCTTCTTTTCCGTTTTGTATTCCTTTTATTTCTTTTTCTTCTCTGATTGCCATGGCTAGGACTTCCAAAACTATGTTGAATAGCAGTGGTGAGAGTGGACATCCTCGTCTTGTTCCTGATCTTAGAGGAAACGCTTTCAGTTTTTCACCATTGAGAATGCTGTTTGCTGTGGGTTTGTCATATATGGCCTTTATTATGTTGAGGTAGTTTCCGTCTATGCCCACACTCTGCAGAGTTTTTATCGTAAATGAGTGTTGAATTTTCTCAAAATCTTTTCCTTCATCTATTGAGATGACCATATGGTTTTATTCTACAATTTGTTAATAGGGTGTATCACATTGATTTGTGTATATTGAAGAATCCTTGCATCCCTGGGATAAACCCCACTTGATCATGGTGTATGATCCTTTTAATGTGTTGTTCGATTCTGTTTGCTAGTATTTTGTTGAGGATTTTTGCATCTATATTCATCAGGGATATTGGTCTATAATTTTCTTTCCTTGTAGTATCTCTGTCTGATTTTGGTATCAGGGTGATGGTGGTCTCATAGAATGAGTTTGGGAGTGTTCCTTCCCCTGCAATTGTTTTGAAGAATTTGAGAAGGTTGGGTGTTAGCTCTTCTCTAAATGTTTGATAGAATTCACCTGTAATGCCATCTGGTTCTGGACTTTTGTTTGTTGGAAGATTTTTAATCACAGTTTCAATTTCATTGCTTGTGATAGGTTTGTTCATATTTTCTATTTCTTCCTGGTTCAGTCTTAGAAGGTTATACCTTTCTAAGAATTTGTCCATTTCTTCCAGATTGTCCATTTTATTGGCACAGAGTTGCTTGTAGTAGTCTCTTAGGATGCTTTGTATTCCTGTGGTGTCTGTTGTAACTTCTCCTTTTTCACTTCTAATTTTGTTGATTTGCGTCCTCTCCCTCTTTTTCTTGAGTGTGGCTAAAGGTTGATCATTTTTGCTTATCTTCTCAAAGAACCAGCTTTTAGTTTTGATGATCTTTGCTTCCGTTTTCTTTGTTTCTATTTCATTTATTTCTGCTCTGATCTTTAGGATTTCTTTCCTTCTACTAACTTTGGGTTTTGTTCTTCTTTCTCTAGTTCCTCTAGGTGTAAGGTTAGATTGTTTATTTGAGATTTTTCTTGTTTCTTGAGGTAGGCTTGTATTGCTATAAACTTCCCTCTTAGAACTCCTTTTGCTGCATCCCATAGGTTTTGGATCATCGTGTTTTGGTTGTCATTTGTCTCTAGGTAGTTTTTGATTTCCCCTTTGATTTCTTCAGTGATCTCTTGGTTATTTAGTAACGTATTGTTTAGCCTCCATGTGTTTGTGTTTTTTACAGTTTTTTCCGTGTAATTGATTTCTAATCTCATAGCATTGTGGTCGGAACAGCTGCTTGATATGATTTCAGTTTTCTTAAATTTACTGAGGCTTTATCTGTGACCCAAGATGTGATCTATCCTGGAGAATGTTCCGTGTGCAGTTGAGAAGAACGTGTAATCTGCTGTTTTTGGATGGAATGTCCTATAAATATCAATGAACTCTATCTGGTCTATTGTGTCATTTAAAGCTTGTGTTTCCTTATTAATTTTCTGTCTGGCTGATCTCCACTGGTGTAAGTGAGCTGTTAAAGTCCCCCGCTATTATTGTGTTACTGTCGATTTCCTCTTTTATAGCTGTTAGCAGTTGCCTTATACATTGAGGTGCTCCTATGTTGGGTACATATATATTTATAATTGTTATATCTTCTTCTTGGATTGATCCCTTGACCATTATGTAGTGTCTTTCCTTGTCTCTTGTAACATTCTTTATTTTAAAGTCTATTTTATCTGATATGAGTATTGCTACTCCAGCTTTCTTTTGATTTTCATTAGCATAGAATATATTTTTCCATCGCCTCACTTTCAGTCTGTATGTGTCCCTAGGTCTGAAATGGGTCTCTTGTAGACAGCATATATATGGGTCTTGTTTTTGTATCCATTCAGCCAGTCTATGTCTTTTGGTTGGAACATTTAGTGCATTCACGTTTAAGGTAATTATCGATATGTATGTTCCTACTACTATTTTCTTAATTGTTATGGGTTTGTCTTGGTGGGTCCTTTTCTTCTCTTGTGTTTCCCACTTAGAGAAGTTCTTTTAGCATTTGGTGTAGAGCTGGTTGCATGGTGCTGAATTCTCTTAGCTTTTGCTTGTCTGTAAGGCTTTTGATTTCTCCATCAAATCTGAATGAGCTCTTTGCAGGGTGCAGTACCCTTGGTTGTAGGTTCTTCCCTTTCATCACTTTAAATTTATCATGCCACTTCCTTCTGGCTTGTAGATTTTCTGCTGAGAAATCAGCTGTTATCCTTATGGGATTTCCCTTGTATGTTATTTGTCATTTTTCCCTTGCTGCTTTCAATAATTTTTCTTTGTCGTTAATTTTTGTCAATTTGATTACTATGTGTCTTGTCATTTTTCTCCTTTGGTTTCTCCTGCCTGGGACACTCTGTGCTTCTGGACTTGGGTGGCTATTTCTTTTCCCATGCTAGGGAAGTTTTTGACCATAATCTCTTCAAATATATTCTCGGGTCCTTTCTCTCTCTCTTCTCCTTCTGGGACCCCTATAATGCGAATGTTGTTGCGTTTAATGTTGTCCCAGAGGACTCTTGGGGTGTCTTCATTTATTTTCATTCTTTTTCTTTATTCTGTTCCATGGCAGTGATTTCCACCTTTCTGTCTTCCAGGCCACTTATCCGTTCTTCTGCCACAGTTATTCTGCTACTGATTCCTTCTAGTGTATTTTTCATTTCAGTTATTACATTGTTCACCTCTGTTTGTTTGTTCTTTAACTCTTCTAGGTGTTTGTTCCTTAATTCTTCTAGGTCTTTGTTAAGCATTTCTTGTGTCTTCTCGATCTTTGCCTCCTTTCTTTTTCTAAGGTCTTGGCTCAACTTCACTATCATTATTCTGAATTCTTTTTCTGGAAGGTTCCCTATCTCCACCTCATTCCGTTTTTTTTCTGGGGTTTTATCTTGTTCCTTGATCTGGTATAAAGTCCTCTGCCTTTTCATTTTGTCTATCTTTCTGTGAATGTGGTTTTCCTTCCACAGGCTGCAGAATTGTAGTTCTTCTTGCTTCTGCTGTCTGCTCTCTGGTGGATGAGTCTATCTTAGAGGCTTGTGCAAGCTTCCTGATGGGAGGGACTGGTGGTGGGTAGAGCTGGGTGTTGCTTTGGTGGGCAGAGCTTTAATCCGCTTGTCTACGGATTAAATAAAACTTTAATAAAAAGTTGAATCTGCTTGTCTGCTGATGCATGGGGCTGGGTTCCCTCCCTGTTGGTTGTTTGGCCTGAGGCGACCCAGCACTGGAGCCTACCTTGCTCTTGGTGGGGCTAATGGCGGACTCTGGGAGGGCTCACACCAAGGAGTATTTCCCAGAACTTCTGCTGCCAGTGTTGTTGTCCTCACGGTGAGCCACAGCCACAGCCACCAGCTGCCTCTGCAGGAGACCCTCTAAAAGTAGCAGGTAGTTCTGGTCATTCCCCTACGGGGTCACTGCTCCTTCCCCTGGGTCCTGATGTGCACACTACTTTGTGTGTGCCCTCCAAGAGTGGAGTATCTGAGTGGAGTTGAGACTCTGAGACTCTGTGTGGAGTCGCACAGACTCTGGGTCCTGTGAAGCTTCGATGTTTTGTGATTCTAGAAATCCTATAGGAGACGGTCCACAGCAGGTGAAGCTAATGTTGTCAGTAGAGGTGTTGAAGCCAAAGATCTGCAGTTCCGGCTATAGGTGCCGATGTACATACAGGACAAAATCATCTCGTGTGAATGTAGTTCAGGCATGTTTAAGATGAATGCAGTCATGTTAATGCCTACCATATTCTATCTTGAGCCTCTCCTCAGGGACCTCCTCCTCAGTTCCTGAGGCTCCTGTAAGTCATGTACAGGGGACTGGAGAGTGGGCTCTGTCCAGTCTGAGCCCTGAGTTACCCTGTGTGTATCTTAGGATACTTTGTATTTCTGTGGTGTCTGTTGTAACATCATCTCTTTCATTTCAGATTTATTTGGGCCCTCTCTTTTTTAACAAAACATACTACTGTTGTCTTTTATTCTTTACAGAAGTTTAATCAGTGTTTGATCTACTATCCTTACCCTATGTATACTTTTTGCAGTGAGATTTTTACTTTTCTTTGTTTCCTTGTTACTATCAATAATTAGTGAGACTTCTTTTAAGCTACCTTCAACATTGCTTATAAAGCTGCTTTATTAGTGATGACAGAGCCTTAATGGAAGTCATGTTCTGGTTGTAAATTAGAATGCAATGTGCCAGCACAAAGCCCCTTAAGTTTATGTCTCATTACTTCTTGTTCTTTTTTTAATTTAATTTTTATTTTTTGTCAGAGCAAATTTGATTAAAATGTTTTGTTTCTTCTAGGTGTGCAAGATGTGGTTCTTTTAAACATATACATATATCTATTCTTCTTTGGATCATTTTCCCATGTAGGTTATGACACCATGTTGAGTAGTCTTGTCTTGGTATTACGTAGGTCTTTGGTGATTACATATTTCACATGTGTTTCTATATCTATCTTAACCCCAATATCCTAATGTATCCAATCCTCACACCTTTCCATTTGGTGAACCCTAAGTTTGTTTAATGAATCTGTGATTGCATTTCTCTGTGGAAATATCTTCATTGGTATCAATTTTTAGCTAAGACCTATAAGTGATATTATAGGATATGTGTCTTTTGCTTTCTGACTTAGTACAATTTGCCTGATTAACTCAAGAATCATACACAGTGCTGCAAATGGCATTGCTTTGTTTTTTTCCCTGGCTAATATTCCACCTGTACGTGTACCAGTTATTCTTTGGCCACGCACCTCTTGATGGACTTTTTGGTTGCCTCCATGTCTTGGTTATTGTAATACTGCTGCAATGCACATTTGCTTGCCTGTGTCTTTCCAGTTCTATCTCCTTATGTTATAGGCCAAGGAGTGGGCTTGCTGTATCATATGGTAGCTCAGTGTGTACGTTTTAAAGGCACCACCATTCAGTTCTCATTAGTGGCTCTTTCCAGGTTATGTCCCACTTAAAATTGAGGGTATGCATTTCTCCAAAACACCTTCAATATTTATTGTTTGTAGTTTGCTTGCTGCTGGTTATTCTAACAGGTGCGAGCTGATACCTCTGTGTGGCTGAATTTGCATGTGTCCCATAATCTGTTGAAATTGATCTTTAAAGCATGCTCTTTTTATTTATCAAACTGTGATTACAGCTTAGTTCTTCAAATTGTTTTCTTAAAGTAAGTGTCACATTTTGAAAAGTTTTGGCCACTACCTCCCTCAAGACATTTTGAGGGCAGGTTTCATTTACAGCCCTGAAGTACTTGTTCATATGAAGTGACCATTAACACAGATTTTAAAGCTGCATTTGCAGGTAACGGCCAGAGGGCGGCAGCCTTTTTACGTTCCCCAATCTGGTAACTAGGGAAAGAGTCCTTCAGCTGCAAGAGTGTCCAGCTTTATTTCTCATCCAGCTGTGGGTCTAGATATGATCAAACAAGGTTGCATCACAGCCCAGGAACGAATTATGTAAAATTTCCTCTCTCTATCACTGTCTTATTTTTTTGGGTTTTTTAAAGTTATTTAATTTAAAATGGGGATTCGCTACTTTTCACTGCTGTGTTTATGCCGCTTTACACCCACTTGACTCACTTCCAGACAGATATCAATACATAGGTTTTAAGATTCTTACTAGTCACATATATTCTTGTGCGGTGAATAGGGGGTGTTGAGTCCAGTTCACTGAGCAAGGAGTAGGTCTTGTCTATTACATATTGGGTGTATGGAACGGTATCTGAGCGAATTTGAAACCCTTGTTTTATGCATCACCCCACCTCACCTTTCCCGTTAAGCAGCCATAGTGTGTTTTCTAAACGTGTGACTCTGTTCTGTTTTGTAATTCAGTTCAAGTGTAGCGGTTTTTACATTCCCTCTATAAGTGATAGCTTATGATAAGTGTCTTTTTCTGTGTGACTTATTTCACTTAGAATTGTCATACCTAAATCCACTCATCTTGCTTCTACTAGCCTTATGACATTGATTTCATGTCTGAGTGATATTCCTTTGTACATAAGGAACACAACTTCTTTATCCATTTTTCTCTTTCCTGGGATATTTAAGGTGTCATGAAGTGGAGGTTCTTGTCAACAGAGCAGCCCTAAACATTGGGGTGCCTGTGTCTTGCTGATTTTTAGTTTTCCCAATTTATACGCCCATGAGTGGACGTGCCCTATGCTCCCTAAGCTGTGTTTTTTCGATGTTTCAGGACACACCGTACACTTCTTCAGAGTGGCTGTTGGCAATTTACATCCCGCCCATCAGCGTAGCAAGGCTGCCATTTCTCCATGGCCTGTCCTGCATTTCTGGTTTTGACACTTTATGCAGCATGGCCCTTTTGACCGATGGGAAGCGAGACTTCATTGTAGCGCTGATTTGCCTTTCCAGGTTGCTTGGTTGGCAAAAAAGGGTGTATGCGTTTTTTCCTGAATATATTCAGGAAAAAACACATACGCCCTTTTTGGCCAAGGGCATCATTGTCGAAGATTTGCCACTTTTCATGTGCTTTAAAGGCGATTCGAATCTACCTCCTGAAACCTGTTTCCTGCAATTCTGCCTTGCTTTCAAATACTCTTCGTTGCCTTCCCTCAATACATTTGTGGATGAGAGTTATCATTTATAACTCTGCGGGTTTGTGAACTGCAGTGTGCCTGAGTTCCATTTTTCAACTCGCTTTTTTGGGAGCTGGCCGCAAAAGCGCGGGATTGCCTCAGGCCCTATTCTGGTTCCTGGCGGCAGGCTGAGCCTGTGGTTAATTCTTCTTCCTGATGGGAAAATAGAGTGACCTGGGCCTGTCCCAACACCTAGATCTAGTCTCTCATTGGTTGCCCCTCTTCCCGTTCATCCTCAGGAGAAATTGCAACCTGTAGGGAACAGGAGCTTAAAGGTGCTGATTCCCCAAGTAGAGAGATTGCTAGTAAAGTAGCTGGAAAGGCGAACCGGAGTACAAGGAGATGAGAAATTGGGTGCGTTTTAGAAACCTTTCAAAATCACACGGTGTACCATCTTCTGGGTTTCTCATGCATGTTTTCGATGTAGGAAGATGCCCTTGAACCTGGAGATTTGGGACCCATGGGATGGGTACCACACAGTATTACTTTAAAGGGTGTGCGTTTGCTCACCCAACCTCACCCAACCTCTAAGCCCCAAGAGTGTCCACCCTTATGTCTCATCCAGCTGTGGGTCTAGATATGGTCAATCCAGGTTGCATCACAGCCTCTGAACGAATTTTGTAAGAATTTCTCTCTCTTTCACTGTCTTTGTTTTACGGGTTTTTAAAAGTAATTTATTTTTATAATGGGGTTTAGCTGCTTTTCACGGCTGTGTTTATGCGGCTTTACACCCACTTGACTCACTTCCAGAGAGATATCAATACATAGGTTTTAAGATTCTTACTAGTCACATATATTCTTGTGCGGTGAATAGGGGGTGTTGAGTCCAGTTCACTGAGCAAGGAGTAGGTCTTGTCTATTACATATTGGGTGTATGGAACAGTATCTGAGCGAATTTGAAACCCTTGTTTTATGCATCACCCCACCTCACCTTTCCCGTTAAGCAGCCATAGTGTGTTTTCTAAACGTGTGACTCTGTTCTGTTTTGTAATTCAGTTCAAGTGTAGCGGTTTTTACATTCCCTCTATAAGTGATAGCTTATGATAAGTGTCTTTTTCTGTGTGACTTATTTCACTTAGAATCGTCGTACTTAAGTCCACTCATCTTGCTTCTACTAGCCTTATGACATTGATTTCATGTCTGAGTGATATTCCATTGTACATAAGGACCACAACTTCTTTATCCATTTTTCTCTTTCCTGGGATATTTAAGTTGTCATGAAGTGGAGGTTCTTGTCAACAGAGCAGCCCTAAACTTTGGGGTGCCTGTGTCTTGCTGATTTTTAGTTTTCCCAATTTATACGCCCATGAGTGGACGTGCCCTATGCTCCCTAAGCTGTGTTTTTTCGATGTTTCAGGACACACCGTACACTTCTCCAGAGTGGCTGTTTGCAATTTACATCCCGCCCATCAGCGTAGCAAGGCTGCCATTTCTCCATGGCCTGTCCTGCATTTCTGGTTTTGACACTTTTTGCAGCATCACCCTTTTGACTGATGGGAAGCGAAACTTCTTTGAAGCGCTGATTTGCCTTTCCAGGTTGCTTGGTTGGCCAAAAAGGGCGTATGCGTTTTTTCCTGAATATATTCAGGAAAAAACGCATACGCCCTTTTTGGCCAAGGGCATCATTGTCGACGTTTTGCCGCTTTTCATGTGCTTTAAAGGCGATTGGAATCTACCTCCTGAAATCTGTTTCCTGCAATTCTGCCTTGCTTTCAAATCCTCTTCGTTGCCTTCCCTCAATATATCTGTGGATGAGAGTTATCATTTATAACTCTGCGGGTTTGTGAATTGCAGTGTCCCTGAGCTCCATTTTTCAACTCGCTTTTTTGGTAGCTGGCCGCAAAAGCGCGGGATTGCCTCAGTCCCTATTCTGGTTCCTGGCGGCAGGCTGAGCCTGTGGTTAATTCTTCTTCCTGATGGGAAAATAGAGTGACCTGGGCCTGTCCCAACACCTAGATCTAGTCTCTCATTGGTTGCCCCTCTTCCCGTTCATCCTCAGGATAAATTGCAACCTGTAGGGAACAGGAGCTTAAAGGTGCTGATTCTCCAAGTAGGGAGATTTCTAGTAAAATAGCTGGAAAGGCGAACCCGAGCACAAGAAGATGAGAAATGGGGTGCGTTTTAGAAACCTTTCAAAATCACACGGTGTACCATCTTCTGGGTTTCTGATGCATGTTTTCGATGTAGGAAGATGCCCTTGAACCTGGAGATTTGGGACCCATGGGATGGGTACCACACAGTATTACTTTAAAGGGTCTGCGTTTGCTCACCCAACCTCACCCAACCTCTCAGCCCCAAGAGTGTCCACCCTTATGTCTCATCCAGCTGTGGGTCTAGATATGGTCAATCCAGGTTGCATCACAGCCCCTGAACGAATTTTGTAAGAATTTCTCTCTCTTTCACTGTCTTTGTTTTACGGGTTTTTAAAAGTAATTTATTTTTATAATGGGGTTTAGCTGCTTTTCACGGCTGTGTTTATGCGGCTTTACACCCACTTGGCTCACTTCCAGAGAGATATCAATACATAGGTTTTACGATTCTTACTAGTCAGATATATTCTTGTGCGGTGAATAGGGGGTGTTGAGTCCAGTTCACTGAGCAAGGAGTAGGTCTTGTCTATTACATATTGGGTGTATGGAACAGTATCTGAGCGAATTTGAAACCCTTGTTTTATGCATCACCCCACCTCACCTTTCCCGTTAAGCAGCCATAGTGTGTTTTCTAAACGTGTGACTCTGTTCTGTTTTGTAATTCAGTTCAAGTGTAGCGGTTTTTACATTCCCTCTATAAGTGATAGCTTATGATAAGTGTCTTTTTCTGTGTGACTTATTTCACTTAGAATCGTCATACCTAAATCCACTCATCTTGCTTCTACTAGCCTTATGACATTGATTTCATGTCTGAGTGATATTCCATTGTACATAAGAACTACAACTTCTTTATCCATTTTTCTCTTTCCTGGGATATTTAAGGTGTCATGAAGTGGAGGTTCTTGTCAACAGAGCAGCCCTAAACTTTTGGGTGCCTGTGTCTTGCTGATTTTTAGTTTTCCCAATTTATACGCCCATGAGTGGACGTGCCCTATGCTCCCTAAGCTGTGTTTTTTCAATGTTTCAGGACACACCGTACACTTCTCCAGAGTGGCTGTTGGCAATTTACATCCCGCCCATCAGCGTAGCAAGGCTGCCATTTCTCCATGGCCTGTCCTGCATTTCTGGTTTTGACACTTTTTGCAGCATCACCCTTTTGACTGATGGGAAGCGAAACTTCTTTGAAGCGCTGATTTGCCTTTCCAGGTTGCTTGGTTGGCCAAAAAGGGCGTATGCGTTTTTTCCTGAATATATTCAGGAAAAAACACATACGCCCTTTTTGGCCAAGGGCATCATTGTCGAAGATTTGCCACTTTTCATGTGCTTTAAAGGCGATTCGAATCTACCTCCTGAAACCTGTTTCCTGCAATTCTGCCTTGCTTTCAAATACTCTTCGTTGCCTTCCCTCAATACATTTGTGGATGAGAGTTATCATTTATAACTCTGCGGGTTTGTGAACTGCAGTGTGCCTGAGTTCCATTTTTCAACTCGCTTTTTTGGGAGCTGGCCGCAAAAGCGCGGGATTGCCTCAGGCCCTATTCTGGTTCCTGGCGGCAGGCTGAGCCTGTGGTTAATTCTTCTTCCTGATGGGAAAATAGAGTGACCTGGGCCTGTCCCAACACCTAGATCTAGTCTCTCATTGGTTGCCCCTCTTCCCGTTCATCCTCAGGAGAAATTGCAACCTGTAGGGAACAGGAGCTTAAAGGTGCTGATTCCCCAAGTAGAGAGATTGCTAGTAAAGTAGCTGGAAAGGCGAACCGGAGTACAAGGAGATGAGAAATTGGGTGCGTTTTAGAAACCTTTCAAAATCACACGGTGTACCATCTTCTGGGTTTCTCATGCATGTTTTCGATGTAGGAAGATGCCCTTGAACCTGGAGATTTGGGACCCATGGGATGGGTACCACACAGTATTACTTTAAAGGGTGTGCGTTTGCTCACCCAACCTCACCCAACCTCTAAGCCCCAAGAGTGTCCACCCTTATGTCTCATCCAGCTGTGGGTCTAGATATGGTCAATCCAGGTTGCATCACAGCCTCTGAACGAATTTTGTAAGAATTTCTCTCTCTTTCACTGTCTTTGTTTTACGGGTTTTTAAAAGTAATTTATTTTTATAATGGGGTTTAGCTGCTTTTCACGGCTGTGTTTATGCGGCTTTACACCCACTTGACTCACTTCCAGAGAGATATCAATACATAGGTTTTAAGATTCTTACTAGTCACATATATTCTTGTGCGGTGAATAGGGGGTGTTGAGTCCAGTTCACTGAGCAAGGAGTAGGTCTTGTCTATTACATATTGGGTGTATGGAACAGTATCTGAGCGAATTTGAAACCCTTGTTTTATGCATCACCCCACCTCACCTTTCCCGTTAAGCAGCCATAGTGTGTTTTCTAAACGTGTGACTCTGTTCTGTTTTGTAATTCAGTTCAAGTGTAGCGGTTTTTACATTCCCTCTATAAGTGATAGCTTATGATAAGTGTCTTTTTCTGTGTGACTTATTTCACTTAGAATCGTCGTACTTAAGTCCACTCATCTTGCTTCTACTAGCCTTATGACATTGATTTCATGTCTGAGTGATATTCCATTGTACATAAGGACCACAACTTCTTTATCCATTTTTCTCTTTCCTGGGATATTTAAGTTGTCATGAAGTGGAGGTTCTTGTCAACAGAACAGCCCTAAACTTTGGGGTGCCTGTGTCTTGCTGATTTTTAGTTTTCCCAATTTATACGCCCATGAGTGGACGTGCCCTATGCTCCCTAAGCTGTGTTTTTTCGATGTTTCAGGACACACCGTACACTTCTCCAGAGTGGCTGTTGGCAATTTACATCCCGCCCATCAGCGTAGGAAGGCTGCCATTTCTCCATGGCCTGTCCTGCATTTCTGGTTTTGACACTTTTTGCAGCATCACCCTTTTGACTGATGGGAAGCGAAACTTCTTTGAAGCGCTGATTTGCCTTTCCAGGTTGCTTGGTTGGCCAAAAAGGGCGTATGCGTTTTTTCCTGAATATATTCAGGAAAAAACGCATACGCCCTTTTTGGCCAAGGGCATCATTGTCGACGTTTTGCCGCTTTTCATGTGCTTTAAAGGCGATTGGAATCTACCTCCTGAAATCTGTTTCCTGCAATTCTGCCTTGCTTTCAAATCCTCTTCGTTGCCTTCCCTCAATATATCTGTGGATGAGAGTTATCATTTATAACTCTGCGGGTTTGTGAATTGCAGTGTCCCTGAGCTCCATTTTTCAACTCGCTTTTTTGGTAGCTGGCCGCAAAAGCGCGGGATTGCCTCAGTCCCTATTCTGGTTCCTGGCGGCAGGCTGAGCCTGTGGTTAATTCTTCTTCCTGATGGGAAAATAGAGTGACCTGGGCCTGTCCCAACACCTAGATCTAGTCTCTCATTGGTTGCCCCTCTTCCCGTTCATCCTCAGGATAAATTGCAACCTGTAGGGAACAGGAGCTTAAAGGTGCTGATTCTCCAAGTAGGGAGATTTCTAGTAAAATAGCTGGAAAGGCGAACCCGAGCACAAGAAGATGAGAAATGGGGTGCGTTTTAGAAACCTTTCAAAATCACACGGTGTACCATCTTCTGGGTTTCTGATGCATGTTTTCGATGTAGGAAGATGCCCTTGAACCTGGAGATTTGGGACCCATGGGATGGGTACCACACAGTATTACTTTAAAGGGTCTGCGTTTGCTCACCCAACCTCACCCAACCTCTCAGCCCCAAGAGTGTCCACCCTTATGTCTCATCCAGCTGTGGGTCTAGATATGGTCAATCCAGGTTGCATCACAGCCCCTGAACGAATTTTGTAAGAATTTCTCTCTCTTTCACTGTCTTTGTTTTACGGGTTTTTAAAAGTAATTTATTTTTATAATGGGGTTTAGCTGCTTTTCACGGCTGTGTTTATGCGGCTTTACACCCACTTGGCTCACTTCCAGAGAGATATCAATACATAGGTTTTACGATTCTTACTAGTCAGATATATTCTTGTGCGGTGAATAGGGGGTGTTGAGTCCAGTTCACTGAGCAAGGAGTAGGTCTTGTCTATTACATATTGGGTGTATGGAACAGTATCTGAGCGAATTTGAAACCCTTGTTTTATGCATCACCCCACCTCACCTTTCCCGTTAAGCAGCCATAGTGTGTTTTCTAAACGTGTGACTCTGTTCTGTTTTGTAATTCAGTTCAAGTGTAGCGGTTTTTACATTCCCTCTATAAGTGATAGCTTATGATAAGTGTCTTTTTCTGTGTGACTTATTTCACTTAGAATCGTCATACCTAAATCCACTCATCTTGCTTCTACTAGCCTTATGACATTGATTTCATGTCTGAGTGATATTCCATTGTACATAAGAACTACAACTTCTTTATCCATTTTTCTCTTTCCTGGGATATTTAAGGTGTCATGAAGTGGAGGTTCTTGTCAACAGAGCAGCCCTAAACTTTTGGGTGCCTGTGTCTTGCTGATTTTTAGTTTTCCCAATTTATACGCCCATGAGTGGACGTGCCCTATGCTCCCTAAGCTGTGTTTTTTCAATGTTTCAGGACACACCGTACACTTCTCCAGAGTGGCTGTTGGCAATTTACATCCCGCCCATCAGCGTAGCAAGGCTGCCATTTCTCCATGGCCTGTCCTGCATTTCTGGTTTTGACACTTTTTGCAGCATCACCCTTTTGACTGATGGGAAGCGAAACTTCTTTGAAGCGCTGATTTGCCTTTCCAGGTTGCTTGGTTGGCCAAAAAGGGCGTATGCGTTTTTTCCTGAATATATTCAGGAAAAAACACATACGCCCTTTTTGGCCAAGGGCATCATTGTCGAAGATTTGCCACTTTTCATGTGCTTTAAAGGCGATTCGAATCTACCTCCTGAAACCTGTTTCCTGCAATTCTGCCTTGCTTTCAAATACTCTTCGTTGCCTTCCCTCAATACATTTGTGGATGAGAGTTATCATTTATAACTCTGCGGGTTTGTGAACTGCAGTGTGCCTGAGTTCCATTTTTCAACTCGCTTTTTTGGGAGCTGGCCGCAAAAGCGCGGGATTGCCTCAGGCCCTATTCTGGTTCCTGGCGGCAGGCTGAGCCTGTGGTTAATTCTTCTTCCTGATGGGAAAATAGAGTGACCTGGGCCTGTCCCAACACCTAGATCTAGTCTCTCATTGGTTGCCCCTCTTCCCGTTCATCCTCAGGAGAAATTGCAACCTGTAGGGAACAGGAGCTTAAAGGTGCTGATTCCCCAAGTAGAGAGATTGCTAGTAAAGTAGCTGGAAAGGCGAACCGGAGTACAAGGAGATGAGAAATTGGGTGCGTTTTAGAAACCTTTCAAAATCACACGGTGTACCATCTTCTGGGTTTCTCATGCATGTTTTCGATGTAGGAAGATGCCCTTGAACCTGGAGATTTGGGACCCATGGGATGGGTACCACACAGTATTACTTTAAAGGGTGTGCGTTTGCTCACCCAACCTCACCCAACCTCTAAGCCCCAAGAGTGTCCACCCTTATGTCTCATCCAGCTGTGGGTCTAGATATGGTCAATCCAGGTTGCATCACAGCCTCTGAACGAATTTTGTAAGAATTTCTCTCTCTTTCACTGTCTTTGTTTTACGGGTTTTTAAAAGTAATTTATTTTTATAATGGGGTTTAGCTGCTTTTCACGGCTGTGTTTATGCGGCTTTACACCCACTTGACTCACTTCCAGAGAGATATCAATACATAGGTTTTAAGATTCTTACTAGTCACATATATTCTTGTGCGGTGAATAGGGGGTGTTGAGTCCAGTTCACTGAGCAAGGAGTAGGTCTTGTCTATTACATATTGGGTGTATGGAACAGTATCTGAGCGAATTTGAAACCCTTGTTTTATGCATCACCCCACCTCACCTTTCCCGTTAAGCAGCCATAGTGTGTTTTCTAAACGTGTGACTCTGTTCTGTTTTGTAATTCAGTTCAAGTGTAGCGGTTTTTACATTCCCTCTATAAGTGATAGCTTATGATAAGTGTCTTTTTCTGTGTGACTTATTTCACTTAGAATCGTCGTACTTAAGTCCACTCATCTTGCTTCTACTAGCCTTATGACATTGATTTCATGTCTGAGTGATATTCCATTGTACATAAGGACCACAACTTCTTTATCCATTTTTCTCTTTCCTGGGATATTTAAGTTGTCATGAAGTGGAGGTTCTTGTCAACAGAACAGCCCTAAACTTTGGGGTGCCTGTGTCTTGCTGATTTTTAGTTTTCCCAATTTATACGCCCATGAGTGGACGTGCCCTATGCTCCCTAAGCTGTGTTTTTTCGATGTTTCAGGACACACCGTACACTTCTCCAGAGTGGCTGTTGGCAATTTACATCCCGCCCATCAGCGTAGGAAGGCTGCCATTTCTCCATGGCCTGTCCTGCATTTCTGGTTTTGACACTTTTTGCAGCATCACCCTTTTGACTGATGGGAAGCGAAACTTCTTTGAAGCGCTGATTTGCCTTTCCAGGTTGCTTGGTTGGCCAAAAAGGGCGTATGCGTTTTTTCCTGAATATATTCAGGAAAAAACGCATACGCCCTTTTTGGCCAAGGGCATCATTGTCGACGTTTTGCTGCTTTTCATGTGCTTTAAAGGCGATTGGAATCTACCTCCTGAAATCTGTTTCCTGCAATTCTGCCTTGCTTTCAAATCCTCTTCGTTGCCTTCCCTCAATATATCTGTGGATGAGAGTTATCATTTATAACTCTGCGGGTTTGTGAATTGCAGTGTCCCTGAGCTCCATTTTTCAACTCGCTTTTTTGGTAGCTGGCCGCAAAAGCGCGGGATTGCCTCAGTCCCTATTCTGGTTCCTGGCGGCAGGCTGAGCCTGTGGTTAATTCTTCTTCCTGATGGGAAAATAGAGTGACCTGGGCCTGTCCCAACACCTAGATCTAGTCTCTCATTGGTTGCCCCTCTTCCCGTTCATCCTCAGGATAAATTGCAACCTGTAGGGAACAGGAGCTTAAAGGTGCTGATTCTCCAAGTAGGGAGATTTCTAGTAAAATAGCTGGAAAGGCGAACCCGAGCACAAGAAGATGAGAAATGGGGTGCGTTTTAGAAACCTTTCAAAATCACACGGTGTACCATCTTCAGGGTTTCTCATGCATGTTTTCGATGTAGGAAGATGCCCTTGAACCTGGAGATTTGGGACCCATGGGATGGGTACCACACAGTATTACTTTAAAGGGTCTGCGTTTGCTCACCCAACCTCACCCAACCTCTCAGCCCCAAGAGTGTCCACCCTTATGTCTCATCCAGCTGTGGGTCTAGATATGGTCAATCCAGGTTGCATCACAGCCCCTGAACGAATTTTGTAAGAATTTCTCTCTCTTTCACTGTCTTTGTTTTACGGGTTTTTAAAAGTAATTTATTTTTATAATGGGGTTTAGCTGCTTTTCACGGCTGTGTTTATGCGGCTTTACACCCACTTGGCTCACTTCCAGAGAGATATCAATACATAGGTTTTACGATTCTTACTAGTCAGATATATTCTTGTGCGGTGAATAGGGGGTGTTGAGTCCAGTTCACTGAGCAAGGAGTAGGTCTTGTCTATTACATATTGGGTGTATGGAACAGTATCTGAGCGAATTTGAAACCCTTGTTTTATGCATCACCCCACCTCACCTTTCCCGTTAAGCAGCCATAGTGTGTTTTCTAAACGTGTGACTCTGTTCTGTTTTGTAATTCAGTTCAAGTGTAGCGGTTTTTACATTCCCTCTATAAGTGATAGCTTATGATAAGTGTCTTTTTCTGTGTGACTTATTTCACTTAGAATCGTCATACCTAAATCCACTCATCTTGCTTCTACTAGCCTTATGACATTGATTTCATGTCTGAGTGATATTCCATTGTACATAAGAACTACAACTTCTTTATCCATTTTTCTCTTTCCTGGGATATTTAAGGTGTCATGAAGTGGAGGTTCTTGTCAACAGAGCAGCCCTAAACTTTTGGGTGCCTGTGTCTTGCTGATTTTTAGTTTTCCCAATTTATACGCCCATGAGTGGAGGTGCCCTATGCTCCCTAAGCTGTGTTTTTTCAATGTTTCAGGACACACCGTACACTTCTCCAGAGTGGCTGTTGGCAATTTACATCCCGCCCATCAGCGTAGCAAGGCTGCCATTTCTCCATGGCCTGTCCTGCATTTCTGGTTTTGACACTTTTTGCAGCATGACCCTTTTGACCGATGGGTAGCGAAACTTCTTTGAAGCGCTGATTTGCCTTTCCAGGTTGCTTGGTTGGCCAAAAAGGGCGTATGCGTTTTTTCCTGAATATATTCAGGAAAAAACGCATACGCCTTTTTTGGCCAAGGGCATCATTGTCGACGTTTTGCCGCTTTTCATGTGCTTTAAAGGCGATTCGAATCTACCTCCTGAAATCTGTTTCCTGCAATTCTGCCTTGCTTTCAAATCCTCTTCGTTGCCTTCCCTCAATATATCTGTGGATGAGAGTTATCATTTATAACTCTGCGGGTTTGTGAATTGCAGTGTCCCTGAGCTCCATTTTTCAACTCGCTTTTTTGGTAGATGGCCGCAAAAGCGCGGGATTGCCTCAGGCCCTATTCTGGTTCCTGGCGGCATGCTGAGCCTGTGGTTAATTCTTCTTTCTGATGGGAAAATAGAGTGACCTGGGCCTGTCCCAACACCTAGATCTAGTCTCTCATTGGTTGCCCCTCTTCCCGTTCATCCTCAGGACAAATTGCAACCTGTAGGGAACAGGAGCTTAAAGGTGCTGATTCTCCAAGTAGGGAGATTGCTAGTAAAATAGCTGGAAAGGCGAACCCGAGCACAAGAAGATGAGAAATGGGGTGCGTTTTAGAAACCTTTCAAAATCACACGGTGTACCATCTTCTGGGTTTCTCATGCATGTTTTCGATGTAGGAAGATGCCCTTGAACCTGGAGATTTGGGACCCATGGGATGGGTACCACACAGTATTACTTTAAAGGGTCTGCGTTTGCTCACCCAACCTCACCCAACCTCTCAGCCCCAAGAGTGTCCACCCTTATGTCTCATCCAGCTGTGGGTCTAGATATGGTCAATCCAGGTTGCATCACAGCCCCTGAACGAATTTTGTAAGAATTTCTCTCTCTTTCACTGCCTTTGTTTTACGGGTTTTTAAAAGTAATTTATTTTTATAATGGGGTTTAGCTGCTTTTCACGGCTGTGTTTATGCGGCTTTACACCCACTTGGCTCACTTCCAGAGAGATATCAATACATAGGTTTTACGATTCTTACTAGTCAGATATATTCTTGTGCGGTGAATAGGGGGTGTTGAGTCCAGTTCACTGAGCAAGGAGTAGGTCTTGTCTATTACATATTGGGTGTATGGAACAGTATCTGAGCGAATTTGAAACCCTTGTTTTATGCATCACCCCACCTCACCTTTCCCGTTAAGCAGCCATAGTGTGTTTTCTAAACGTGTGACTCTGTTCTGTTTTGTAATTCAGTTCAAGTGTAGCGGTTTTTACATTCCCTCTATAAGTGATAGCTTATGATAAGTGTCTTTTTCTGTGTGACTTATTTCACTTAGAATCGTCATACCTAAATCCACTCATCTTGCTTCTACTAGCCTTATGACATTGATTTCATGTCTGAGTGATATTCCTTTGTACATAAGGACCACAACTTCTTTATCCATTTTTCTCTTTCCTGGGATATTTAAGGTGTCATGAAGTGGAGGTTCTTGTCAACATAGCAGCCCTAAACATTGGGGTGCCTGTGTCTTGCTGATTTTCAGTTTTCCCAATTTATACGCCAATGAGTGGACGTGCCCTATGCTCCCTAAGCTGTGTTTTTTCGATGTTTCAGGACACACCGTACACTCCTCCAGAGTGGCTGTTGGCAATTTACATCCCGCCCATCAGCGTAGCAAGGCTGCCATTTCTCCATTGCCTGTCCTGCATTTCTGGTTTTGACACTTTTTGCAGCATGGCCATTTTGACCGATGGGAAGCGAGACTTCTTTGTAGCGCTGATTTGCATTTCCAGTTTGCTTGGTTGGCCAAAAAGGGCGTATGCGTTTTTTCCTGAATATATTCAGGAAAAAACGCATACGCCCTTTTTGGCCAAGGGCATCACTGTCGACGTTTTGCCACTTTTCATGTGCTTTAAAGGCGATTCGAATCTACATCCTGAAACCTGTTTCCTGCAATTCTGCCTTGCTTTCAAATCCTCTTCGTTGCCTTCCCTCAATATATCTGTGGACGAGAGTTATCATTTATAACTCAGCAGGTTTGTGAATTGCAGTGCCCCTGAGCTCCATTTTTCAACTCTCTTTTTTGGGAGCTGGCCGCAAAAGCGCGGGATTGCCTCAGGCCCTATTCTGGTTCCCGGCGGCAGGCTGAGCCTGTGTTTAATTCTTCTTCCTGATGGGAAAATAGAGTGACCTGTGCCTGTCCCAACACCTAGATCTAGTCTCTCATTATTTGCCCCTCTTCCCGTTCATTCTCAGGACAAATTGCAACCTGTAGGGAACAGGAGCTTAAAGGTGCTGATTCTCCAAGTAGGGAGATTGCTAGTAAAGTAGCTGGAAAGGCGAACCCGAGCACAAGGAGATGAGAAATTGGGTGCGTTTTAGAAACCTTTCAAAATCACACGGTGTACCATCTTCTGGGCTTCTCATGCATGTTTTCGATGTAGGAAGATGCCTTTGAACCTGGAGATTTGGGACCCATGGAATGGGTACCACGCAGTATTAATTTAAAGGGTCTGAGTTTGCTCACCCAACCTCTCAGCCCCAAGAGTGTCCACCCTTATGTCTCATCCCAGTGTGGGTCTAGATATGGTCAATCCAGGTTGCATCACAGCCCCTGAACGAATTGTGTAAGAATTTCTCTCTCTTTCACTCTTTGTTTTACGGGTTTTTAAAAGTAATTTATTTTTATAATGGGGTTTAGCTGCTTTTCACGGCTGTGTTTATGCGGCTTTACACCCACTTGACTCACTTCCAGACAGATATCAATACATAGGTTTTAAGATTCTTACTAGTCACATATATTCTTGTGCGGTGAATAGGGGGTGTTGAGTCCAGTTCACTGAGCAAGGAGTAGGTCTTGTCTATTACATATTGGGTGTATGGAACAGTATCTGAGCGAATTTGAAACCCTTGTTTTATGCATCACCCCACCTCACCTTTCCCGTTAAGCAGCCATAGTGTGTTTTCTAAACGTGTGACTCTGTTCTGTTTTGTAATTCAGTTCAAGTGTAGCGGTTTTTACATTCCCTCTATAAGTGATAGCTTATGATAAGTGTCTTTTTCTGTGTGACTTATTTCACTTAGAATCGTCGTACCTAAGTCCACTCATCTTGCTTCTACTAGCCTTATGACATTGATTTCATGTCTGAGTGATATTCCATTGTACATAAGGACCACAACATCTTTATCCATTTTTCTCTTTCCTGGGATATTTAAGTTGTCATGAAGTGGAGGTTCTTGTCAACAGAGCAGCCCTAAACTTTGGGGTGCCTGTGTCTTGCTGATTTTTAGTTTTCCCAATTTATACGCCCATGAGTGGACGTGCCCTATGCTCCCTAAGCTGTGTTTTTTCGATGTTTCAGGACACACCGTACACTTCTCCAGAGTGGCTGTTGGCAATTTACATCCCGCCCATCAGCGTAGCAAGGCTGCCATTTCTCCATGGCCTGTCCTGCATTTCTGGTTTTGACACTTTTTGCAGCATCACCCTTTTGACTGATGGGAAGCGAAACTTCTTTGAAGCGCAGATTTGCCTTTCCAGGTTGCTTGGTTGGCCAAAAAGGGCGTATGCGTTTTTTCCTGAATATATTCAGGAAAAAACGCATACGCCCTTTTTGGCCAAGGGCATCATTGTCGACGTTTTGCCGCTTTTCATGTGCTTTAAAGGCGATTCGAATCTACCTCCTGAAATCTGTTTCCTGCAATTCTGCCTTGCTTTCAAATCCTCTTCGTTGCCTTCCCTCAATATATCTGTGGATGAGAGTTATCATTTATAACTCGGCGGGTTTGTGAATTGCAGTGTCCCTGAGCTCCATTTTTCAACTCGCTTTTTTGGTAGCTGGCCGCAAAAGCGCGGGATTGCCTCAGGCCCTATTCTGGTTCCTGGCGGCAGGCTGAGCCTGTGGTTAATTCTTCTTCCTGATGGGAAAATAGAGTGACCTGGGCCTGTCCCAACACCTAGATCTAGTCTCTCATTGTTTGCCCCTCTTCCCGTTCATCCTCAGGACAAATTGCAACCTGTAGGGAACAGGAGCTTAAAGGTGCTGATTCTCCAAGTAGGGAGATTGCTAGTAAAATAGCTGGAAAGGCGAACCCGAGCACAAGAAGATGAGAAATGTGGTGCGTTTTAGAAACCTTTCAAAATCACACGGTGTACCATCTTCTGGGTTTCTCATGCATGTTTTCGATGTAGGAAGATGCCCTTGAACCTGGAGATTTGGGACCCATGGGATGGGTACCACACACTATTACTTTAAAGGGTCTGCGTTTGCTCAACCAACCTCACCCAACCTCTCAGCCCCAAGAGTGTCCACCCTTATGTCTCATCCAGCTGTGGGTCTAGATATGGTCAATCCAGGTGTCATCACAGCCCCTGAACGAATTTTGTAAGAATTTCTCTCTCTTTCACTGTCTTTGTTTTACGGGTTTTTAAAGTAATTTATTTTTATAATGGGGTTTAGCTGCTTTTCACGGCTGTGTTTATGCGGCTTTACACCCACTTGGCTCACTTCCAGAGAGATATCAATACATAGGTTTTACGATTCTTACTAGTCAGATATATTCTTGTGCGGTGAATAGGGGGTGTTGAGTCCAGTTCACTGAGCAAGGAGTAGGTCTTGTCTATTACATATTGGGTGTATGGAACAGTATCTGAGCGAATTTGAAACCCTTGTTTTATGCATCACCCCACCTCACCTTTCCCGTTAAGCAGCCATAGTGTGTTTTCTAAACGTGTGACTCTGTTCTGTTTTGTAATTCAGTTCAAGTGTAGCGGTTTTTACATTCCCTCTATAAGTGATAGCTTATGATAAGTGTCTTTTTCTGTGTGACTTATTTCACTTAGAATCGTCATACCTAAATCCACTCATCTTGCTTCTACTAGCCTTATGACATTGATTTCATGTCTGAGTGATATTCCTTTGTACATAAGGACCACAACTTCTTTATCCATTTTTCTCTTTCCTGGGATATTTAAGGTGACATGAAGTGGAGGTTCTTGTCAACATAGCAGCCCTAAACATTGGGGTGCCTGTGTCTTGCTGATTTTTAGTTTTCCCAATTTATACGCCAATGAGTGGACGTGCCCTATGCTCCCTAAGCTGTGTTTTTTCGATGTTTCAGGACACACCGTACACTTCTCCAGAGTGGCTGTTGGCAATTTACATCCCGCCCATCAGCGTAGCAAGGCTGCCATTTCTCCATGGCCTGTCCTGCATTTCTGGTTTTGACACTTTTTGCAGCATGGCCCTTTTGACCGATGGGAAGCGAGACTTCTTTGTAGCGCTGATTTGCATTTCCAGTTTGCTTGGTTGGCCAAAAAGGGCGTATGCGTTTTTTCCTGAATATATTCAGGAAAAAACGCATACGCCCTTTTTGGCCAAGGGCATCACTGTCGACGTTTTGCCACTTTTCATGTGCTTTAAAGGCGATTCGAATCTACATCCTGAAACCTGTTTCCTGCAATTCTGCCTTGCTTTCAAATCCTCTTCGTTGCCTTCCCTCAATATATTTGTGGACGAGAGTTATCATTTATAACTCAGCAGGTTTGTGAATTGCAGTGCCCCTGAGCTCAATTTTTCAACTGTCTTTTTTGGGAGCTGGCCGCAAAAGCACGGGATTGCCTCAGGCCCTATTCTGGTTCCCGGCGGCAGGCTGAGCCTGTGTTTAATTCTTCTTCCTGATGGGAAAATAGAGTGACCTGTGCCTGTCCCAACACCTAGATCTAGTCTCTCATTATTTGCCCCTCTTCCCGTTCATTCTCAGGACAAATTGCAACCTGTAGGGAACAGGAGCTTAAAGGTGCTGATTCTCCAAGTAGGGAGATTGCTAGTAAAGTAGCTGGAAAGGTGAACCCGAGCACAAGGAGATGAGAAATTGGGTGCGTTTTAGAAACCTTTCAAAATCACACGGTGTACCATCTTCTGGGTTTCTCATGCATGTTTTCTATGTAGGAAGATGCCTTTGAACCTGGAGATTTGGGACCCATGGGATGGGTACCACGCAGTATTACTTTAAAGGGTCTGAGTTTGCTCACCCAACCTCTCAGCCCCAAGAGTGTCCACCCTTATGTCTCATCCCAGTGTGGGTCTAGATATGGTCAATCCAGGTTGCATCACAGCCCCTGAACGAATTTTGTAAGAATTTCTCTCTCTTTCACTGTCTTTGTTTTACGGGTTTTTAAAAGTAATTTATTTTTATAATGGGGTTTAGATGCTTTTCACGGCTGTGTTTATGCGGCTTTACACCCACTTGGCTCACTTCCAGAGAGATATCAATACATAGGTTTTACGATTCTTACTAGTCAGATATATTCTTGTGCGGTGAATAGGGGGTGTGGAGTCCAGTTCAGTGAGCAAGGAGTACGTCTTGTCTATTACATATTGGGTGTATGGAACAGTATCTGAGCGAATTTGAAACCCTTGTTTTATGCATCACCCCACCTCACCTTTCCCGTTAAGCAGCCATAGTGTGTTTTCTAAACGTGTGACTCTGTTCTGTTTTGTAATTCAGTTCAAGTGTAGCGGTTTTTACATTCCCTCTATAAGTGATAGCTTATGATAAGTGTCTTTTTCTGTGTGACTTATTTCACTTAGAATCGTCATACCTAAATCCACTCATCTTGCTTCTACTAGCCTTATGCCATTGATTTCATGTCTGAGTGATAGTCCATTGTACATAAGAACTACAACTTCTTTATCCATTTTTCTCTTTCCTGGGATATTTAAGGTGTCATGAAGTGGAGGTTCTTGTCAACAGAGCAGCCCTAAACTTTTGGGTGCCTGTGTCTTGCTGATTTTTAGTTTTCCCAATTTATACGCCCATGAGTGGAGGTGCCCTATGCTCCCTAAGCTGTGTTTTTTCGATGTTTCAGGACACACCGTACACTTCTCCAGAGTGGCTGTTGGCAATTTACATCCCGCCCATCAGCGTAGCAAGGCTGCCATTTCTCCATGGCCTGTCCTGCATTTCTGGTTTTGACACTTTTTGCAGCATGACCCTTTTGACCGATGGGAAGCGAAACTTCTTTGAAACGCTGATTTGCCTTTCCAGGTTGCTTGGTGGGCCAAAAAGGGCGTATGCGTTTTTTCCTGAATATATTCAGGAAAAAACGCATACGCCTTTTTTGGCCAAGGGCATCATTGTCGACGTTTTGCCGCTTTTCATGTGCTTTAAAGGCGATTCGAATCTACCTCCTGAAATCTGTTTCCTGCAATTCTGCCTTGCTTTCAAATCCTCTTCGTTGCCTTCCCTCAATATATCTGTGGATGAGAGTTATCATTTATAACTCTGCGGGTTTGTGAATTGCAGTGTCCCTGAGCTCCATTTTTCAACTCGCTTTTTTGGGAGCTGGCCGCAAAAGCGTGGGATTGCCTCAGGCCCTATTCTGGTTCCTGGCAGCAGGCTGAGCCTGTGGTTAATTCTTCTTCCTGATGGGAAAATAGAGTGACCTGGGCCTGTCCCAACACCTATATCTAGTCTCTCATTGGTTGCCCCTCTTCCCGTTCATCCTCAGGACAAATTGCAACCTGTAGGGAACAGGAGCTTAAAGGTGCTGATTCTCCAAGTAGGGAGATTGCTAGTAAAGTAGCTGGAAAGGCGAACCCGAGCACAAGGAGATGAGAAATTGGGTGCGTTTTAGAAACCTTTCAAAATCACACGGTGTACCATCTTCTGGGTTTCTCATGCATGTTTTCTATGTAGGAAGATGCCTTTGAACCTGGAGATTTGGGACCCATGGGATGGGTACCACGCAGTATTACTTTAAAGGGTCTGAGTTTGCTCACCCAACCTCACCCAACCTCTCAGCCCCAAGAGTGTCCACCCTTATGTCTCATCCCGGTGTGGGTCTAGATATGGTCAATCCAGGTTGCATCACAGCCACTGAACGAATTTTGTAAGAATTTCTCTCTCTTTCACTGTCTTTGTTTTACGGGTTTTTAAAAGTAATTTATTTTTATAATGGTGTTTAGCTGCTTTTCACGGCTGTGTTTATGCGGCTTTACACCCACTTGGCTCACTTCCAGAGAGATATCAATACATAGGTTTTAAGATTCTTACTAGTCAGATATATTCTTGTGCGGTGAATAGGGGGTGTTGAGTCCAGTTCACTGAGCAAGGAGTAGGTCTTGTCTATTACATATTGGGTGTATGGAACGGTATCTGAGCGAATTTGAAATCCTTGTTTTATGCATCACCCCACCTCACCTTTCCCGTTAAGCAGCCATAGTGTGTTTTCTAAACGTGTGACTCTGTTATGTTTTGTAATTCATTTCAGGTGTAGCGGTTTTTACATTCCCTCTATAAGTGATAGCTTATGATAAGTGTCTTTTTCTGTGTCACTTATTTCACTTAGAATCGTCGTACCTAAATCCACTCATCTTGCTTCTACTAGCCTTATGACATTGATTTCATGTCTGAGGGATATTCCTTTGTACATAAGGACCACAACTTCTTTATCCATTTTTCTCTTTCCTGGGATATTTAAGGTGTCATGAAGTGGAGGTTCTTGTCAACATAGCAGCACTAAACATTGGGGTGCCTGTGCCTTGCTGATTTTTAGTTTTCCCAATTTATACGCCCATGAGTGGACGTGCCCTATGCTCCCTAAGCTGTGTTTTTTCGATGTTTCAGGACACACCGTACATTTCTCCGGAGTGGCTTTTGGCAATTTACATCCCACCCATCAGCGTAGCAAGGCTGCCATTTCTCCATGACCTGTCCTGCATTTCTGGTTTTGACACTTTTTGCAGCATGACCCTTTTGACCGATGGGAAGCGAGACTTCTTTGTAGCGCTGATTTGCCTGTCCAGGTTGCTTGGTTGGCCAAAAAGGGCGTATGCGTTTTTTCCTGAATATATTCAGGAAAAAACGCATACGCCCTTTTTGGCCAAGGGCATCATTGTCGACGTTTTGCCGCTTTTCATGTGCTTTAAAGGCGATTCGAATCTACCTCCTGAAATCTGTTTCCTGCAATTCTGCCTTGCTTTCAAATCCTCTTCGTTGCCTTCCCTCAATATATCTGTGGATGAGAGTTATCATTTATAACTCTGCAGGTTTGTGAATTGCAGTGTCCCTGAGCTCCATTTTTCAACTCGCTTTTTTGGTAGCTGGCCGCAAAAGCGCGGGATGGCCTCAGGGCCTATTCTGGTTCCTGGCGGCAGGCTGAGCCTGTGGTTAATTCTTCTTCCTGATGGGAAAATAGAGTGACCTGGGCCTGTCCCAACACCTAGGTCTAGTCTCTCATTGGTTGCCCCTCTTCCCGTTCATCCTCAGGACAAATTGCAACCTGTAGGGAACAGGAGCTTAAAGGTGCTGATTCTCCAAGTAGGGAGATTGCTAGTAAAATAGCTGGAAAGGCGAACCCGAGCACAAGAAGATGAGAAATGGGGTGCGTTTTAGAAACCTTTCAAAATCACACGGTGTACCATCTTCTGGGTTTCTCATGCATGTTTTCGATGTAGGAAGATGCCCTTGACCCTGGAGATTTGGGACCCATGGGATGGGTACCACACAGTATTACTTTAAAGGGTCTGCGTTTGCTCACCCAACCTCACCCAACCTCTCAGCCCCAAGAGTGTCCACCCTTATGTCTCATCCAGCTGTGGGTCTAGATATGGTCAATCAAGGTTGCATCACAGCCCCTGAACGAATTTTGTAAGAATTTCTCTCTCTTTCACTGTCTTTGTTTTACGGGTTTTTAAAAGTAATTTATTTTTATAATGGGGTTTAGCTGCTTTTCACGGCTGTGTTTATGCGGCTTTACACCCACTTGGCTCACTTCCAGAGAGATATCAATACATAAGTTTTACGATTCTTACTAGTCAGATATATTCTTGTGCGGTGAATAGGGGGTGTTGAGTCCAGTTCACTGAGCAAGGAGTAGGTCTTGTCTATTACATATTGGGTGTATGGAACGGTATCTGAGCGAATTTGAAACCCTTGTTTTATGCATCACCCCACCTCACCTTTCCCGTTAAGCAGCCATAGTGTGTTTTCTAAACGTGTGACTCTGTTCTGTTTTGTAATTCAGTTCAAGTGTAGCGGTTTTTACATTCCCTCTATAAGTGATAGCTTATGATAAGTGTCTTTTTCTGTGTGACTTATTTCACTTAGAATCGTCATACCTAAATCCACTCATCTTGCTTCTACTAGCCTTATGACATTGATTTCATGTCTGAGTGATATTCCTTTGTACATAAGGACCACAACTTCTTTATCCATTTTTCTCTTTCCTGGGATATTTAAGGTGTCATGAAGTGGAGGTTCTTGTCAACATAGCAGCCCTAAACATTGGGGTGCCTGTGTCTTGCTGATTTTTAGTTTTCCCAATTTATACGCCAATGAGTGGACGTGCCCTATGCTCCCTAAGCTGTGTTTTTTCGATGTTTCAGGACACACCGTACACTTCTCCAGAGTGGCTGTTGGCAATTTACATCCCGCCCATCAGCGTAGCAAGGCTGCCATTTCTCCATGGCCTGTCCTGCATTTCTGGTTTTGACACTTTTTGCAGCATGGCCCTTTTGACCGATGGGAAGCGAGACTTCTTTGTAGCGCTGATTTGCATTTCCAGTTTGCTTGGTTGGCCAAAAAGGGCGTATGCGTTTTTTCCTGAATATATTCAGGAAAAAACGCATACGCCCTTTTTGGCCAAGGGCATCACTGTCGACGTTTTGCCACTTTTCATGTGCTTTAAAGGCGATTCGAATCTACATCCTGAAACCTGTTTCCTGCAATTCTGCCTTGCTTTCAAATCCTCTTCGTTGCCTTCCCTCAATATATTTGTGGACGAGAGTTATCATTTATAACTCAGCAGGTTTGTGAATTGCAGTGCCCCTGAGCTCCATTTTTCAACTGTCTTTTTTGGGAGCTGGCCGCAAAAGCACGGGATTGCCTCAGGCCCTATTCTGGTTCCCGGCGGCAGGCTGAGCCTGTGTTTAATTCTTCTTCCTGATGGGAAAATAGAGTGACCTGTGCCTGTCCCAACACCTAGATCTAGTCTCTCATTATTTGCCCCTCTTCCCGTTCATTCTCAGGACAAATTGCAACCTGTAGGGAACAGGAGCTTAAAGGTGCTGATTCTCCAAGTAGGGAGATTGCTAGTAAAGTAGCTGGAAAGGTGAACCCGAGCACAAGGAGATGAGAAATTGGGTGCGTTTTAGAAACCTTTCAAAATCACACGGTGTACCATCTTCTGGGTTTCTCATGCATGTTTTCTATGTAGGAAGATGCCTTTGAACCTGGAGATTTGGGACCCATGGGATGGGTACCACGCAGTATTACTTTAAAGGGTCTGAGTTTGCTCACCCAACCTCTCAGCCCCAAGAGTGTCCATCCTTATGTCTCATCCCAGTGTGGGTCTAGATATGGTCAATCCAGGTTGCATCACAGCCCCTGAACGAATTTTGTAAGAATTTCTCTCTCTTTCACTGTCTTTGTTTTACGGGTTTTTAAAAGTAATTTATTTTTATAATGGGGTTTAGCTGCTTTTCACGGCTGTGTTTATGCGGCTTTACACCCACTTGGCTCACTTCCAGAGAGATATCAATACATAGGTTTTACGATTCTTACTAGTCAGATATATTCTTGTGCGGTGAATAGGGGGTGTTGAGTCCAGTTCACTGAGCAAGGAGTAGGTCTTGTCTATTACATATTGGGTGTATGGAACAGTATCTGAGCGAATTTGAAACCCTTGTTTTATGCATCACCCCACCTCACCTTTCCCGTTAAGCAGCCATAGTGTGTTTTCTAAACGTGTGACTCTGTTCTGTTTTGTAATTCAGTTCAAGTGTAGCGGTTTTTACATTCCCTCTATAAGTGATAGCTTATGATAAGTGTCTTTTTCTGTGTGACTTATTTCACTTAGAATCGTCATACCTAAATCCACTCATCTTGCTTCTACTAGCCTTATGACATTGATTTCATGTCTGAGTGATATTCCATTGTACATAAGAACTACAACTTCTTTATCCATTTTTCTCTTTCCTGGGATATTTAAGGTGTCATGAAGTGGAGGTTCTTGTCAACAGAGCAGCCCTAAACTTTTGGGTGCCTGTGTCTTGCTGATTTTTAGTTTTCCCAATTTATACGCCCATGAGTGGAGGTGCCCTATGCTCCCTAAGCTGTGTTTTTTCGATGTTTCAGGACACACCGTACACTTCTCCAGAGTGGCTGTTGGCAATTTACATCCCGCCCATCAGCGTAGCAAGGCTGCCATTTCTCCATGGCCTGTCCTGCATTTCTGGATTTGACACTTTTTGCAGCATGACCCTTTTGACCGATGGGAAGCGAAACTTCTTTGAAGCGCTGATTTGCCTTTCCAGGTTGCTTGGTTGGCCAAAAAGGGCGTATGCGTTTTTTCCTGAATATATTCAGGAAAAAACGCATACGCCTTTTTTGGCCAAGGGCATCATTGTCGACGTTTTGCCGCTTTTCATGTGCTTTAAAGGCGATTCGAATCTACCTCCTGAAATCTGTTTCCTGCAATTCTGCCTTGCTTTCAAATCCTCTTCGTTGCCTTCCCTCAATATATCTGTGGATGAGAGTTATCATTTATAACTCTGCGGGTTTGTGAATTGCAGTGTCCCTGAGCTCCATTTTTCAACTCACTTTTTTGGGAGCTGGCCGCAAAAGCGCGGGATTGCCTCAGGCCCTATTCTGGTTCCTGGTGGCAGGCTGAGCCTGTGGTTAATTCTTCTTCCTGATGGGAAAATAGAGTGACCTGGGCCTGTCCCAACACCTAGATCTAGTCTCTCATTGGTTGCCCCTCTTCCCGTTCATCCTCAGGACAAATTGCAACCTGTAGGGAACAGGAGCTTAAAGGTGCTGATTCTCCAAGTAGGGAGATTGCTAGTAAAGTAGCTGGAAAGGCGAACCCGAGCACAAGGAGATGAGACATTGGGTGCGTTTTAGAAACCTTTCAAAATCACACGGTGTACCATCTTCTGGGTTTCTCATGCATGTTTTCGATGTAAGAAGATGCCCTTGAACCTGGAGATTTGGGACCCATGGGATGGGTATCACACAGTATTACTTTAAAGGGTCTGCGTTTGCTCACCCAACCTCACCCAACCTCTCAGCCCCAAGAGTGTCCACCCTTATGTCTCATCCAGGTGTGTGTCTAGATATGGTCAATCCAGGTTGCATCACAGCCCCTGAACGAATTTTGTGAGAATTTCTCTCTCTTTCACTGTCTTTGTTTTACGGGTTTTTAAAAGTAATTTATTTTTATAATGGGGTTTAGCTGCTTTTCACGGCTGTGTTTATGCGGCTTTACACCCACTTGGCTCACTTCCAGAGAGATATCAATACATAGGTTTTACGATTCTTACTAGTCAGATATATTCTTGTGCGGTGAATAGGGGGTGTTGAGTCCAGTTCACTGAGCAAGGAGTAGGTCTTGTCTATTACATATTGGGTGTATGGAACAGTATCTGAGCGAATTTGAAACCCTTGTTTTATGCATCACCCCACCTCACCTTTCCCGTTAAGCAGCCATAGTGTGTTTTCTAAACGTGTGACTCTGTTCTGTTTTGTAATTCAGTTCAAGTGTAGCGCTTCTTACATTCCCTCTATAAGTGATAGCTTATGATAAGTGTCTTTTTCTGTGTGACTTATTTCACTTAGAATCGTCATACCTAAATCCACTCATCTTGCTTCTACTAGCCTTATAACATTGATTTCATGTCTGAGTGATATTCCATTGTACATAAGGACCACAACTTCTTTAACCATTTTTCTCTTTCCTGGGATATTTAAGGTGTCATGAAGTGGAGGTTCTTGTCAACATAGCAGCCCTAAACATTGGGGTGCCTGTGTCTTGCTGATTTTTAGTTTTCCCAATTTATACGCCCATGATTGGTCGTGCCCTATGCTCCCTAAGCTGTGTTTTTTCGATGTTTCAGGACACACCGTACACTTCTCCAGAGTGGCTGTTGGCAATTTACATCCCGCCCATCAGCGTAGCAAGGCTGCCATTTCTCCATGGCCTGTCCTGCATTTCTGGTTTTGACACTTTTTGCAGCATGGCCCTTTTGCCCGATGGGAAGCGAGACTTCTTTGTAGCGCTGATTTGCCTTTCCAGGTTGCTTGGTTGGCCAAAATGGGCGTATGCGTTTTTTCCTGAATATATTCAGGAAAAAACGCTTACGCCCTTTTTGGCCAAGGGCATCACTGTCGATGTTTTGCCACTTTTCATGTGCTTTAAAGGCGATTCGAATCTACCTCCTGAAACCTGTTTCCTGCAATTCTGCCTTGCTTTCAACTCCTCTTCGTTGCCTTCCCTCAATATATTTGTGGACGAGAGTTATCATTTATAACTCAGCAGGTTTGTGAATTGCAGTGCCCCTGAACTCCATTTTTCAACTGTCTTTTTTGGGAGCTGGCCGCAAAAGCTCGGGATTGCCTCAGGCCCTATTCTGGTTCCCGGCGGCAGGCTGAGCCTGTGTTTAATTCTTCTTCCTGATGGGAAAATAGAGTGACCTGTGCCTGTCCCAACACCTAGATCTAGTCTCTCATTTGTTTCCCCTCTTCCCGTTCATCCTCAGGACAAATTGCAACCTGTAGGGAACAGGAGGTTAAAGGTGCTGATTCTCCAAGTAGGGAGATTGCTAGTAAAGTAGCTGGAAAGGTGAACCCGAGCACAAGGAGATGAGAAATTGGGTGCGTTTTAGAAACCTTTCAAAATCACACGGTGTACCATCTTCTGGGTTTCTCATGCATGTTTTCTATGTAGGAAGATGCCTTTGAACCTGGAGATTTGGGACCCATGGGATGGGTACCATGCAGTATTACTTTAAAGGGTCTGAGTTTGCTCACCCAACCTCACCCAACCTCTCAGCCCCAAGAGTGTCCACCCTTATGTCTCATCCCGGTGTGGGTCTAGATATGGTCAATCCAGGTTGCATCACAGCCCCTGAACGAATTTTGTAAGAATTTCTCTCTCTTTCACTGTCTTTGTTTTACGGGTTTTTAAAAGTAATTTATTTTTATAATGGTGTTTAGCTGCTTTTCACGGCTGTGTTTATGCGGCTTTACACCCACTTGGCTCACTTCCAGAGAGATATCAATACATAGGTTTTAAGATTCTTACTAGTCAGATATATTCTTGTGCGGTGAATAGGGGGTGTTGAGTCCAGTTCACTGAGCAAGGAGTAGGTCTTGTCTATTACATATTGGGTGTATGGAACGGTATCTGAGCGAATTTGAAACCGTTGTTTTATGCATCACCCCACCTCACCTTTCCCGTTAAGCAGCCATAGTGTGTTTTCTAAACGTGTGACTCTGTTATGTTTTGTAATTCATTTCAGGTGTAGCGGTTTTTACATTCCCTCTATAAGTGATAGCTTATGATAAGTGTCTTTTTCTGTGTCACTTATTTCACTTAGAATCGTCGTACCTAAATCCACTCATCTTGCTTCTACTAGCCTTATGACATTGATTTCATGTCTGAGGGATATTCCTTTGTATATAAGGACCACAACTTCTTTATCCATTTTTCTCTTTCCTGGGATATTTAAGGTGTCATGAAGTGGAGGTTCTTGTCAACATAGCAGCCCTAAACATTGGGGTGCCTGTGTCTTGCTGATTTTTAGTTTTCCCAATTTATACGCCCATGAGTGGACGTGCCCTATGCTCCCTAAGCTGTGTTTTTTCGATGTTTCAGGACACACCGTACATTTCTCCAGAGTGGCTTTTGGCAATTTACATCCCGCCCATCAGCGTAGCAAGGCTGCCATTTCTCCATGGCCTGTCGTGCATTTCTGGTTTTGACACTTTTTGCAGCATCACCCTTTTGACTGATGGGAAGCGAAACTTCTTTGAAGCGCTGATTTGCCTTTCCAGGTTGCTTGGTTGGCCAAAAAGGGCGTATGCGTTTTTTCCTGAATATATTCAGGAAAAAACGCATACGCCCTTTTTGGCCAAGGGCATCATTGTCGACGTTTTGCCGCTTTTCATGTGCTTTAAAGGCGATTCGAATCTACCTCCTGAAATCTGTTTCCTGCAATTCTGCCTTGCTTTCAAATCCTCTTCGTTGCCTTCCCTCAATATATCTGTGGATGAGAGTTATCATTTATAACTCTGCGGGTTTGTGAATTGCAGTGTCCCTGAGCTCCATTTTTCAACTCGCTTTTTTGGTAGCTGGCCGCAAAAGCGCGGGATTGCATCAGGCCCTATTCTGGTTCCTGGCGGCAGGCTGAGCCTGTGGTTAATTCTTCTTCCTGATGGGAAAATAGAGTGACCTGGGCCTGTCCCAACATCTAGATCTAGTCTCTCATTGGTTGCCCCTCTTCCCGTTCATCCTCAGGACAAATTGCAACCTGTAGGGAACAGGAGCTTAAAGGTGCTGATTCTCCAAGTAGGGAGATTGCTAGTAAAATAGCTGGAAAGGCGAGCCCGAGCACAAGAAGATGAGAAATGGGGTGCGTTTTAGAAACCTTTCAAAATCACACGGTGTACCATCTTCTGGGTTTCTCATGCATGTTTTCGATGTAGGAAGATGCCCTTGAACCTGGAGATTTGGGACCCATGGGATGGGTACCACACAGTATTACTTTAAAGGGTCTGCGTTTGCTCACCCAACCTCACCCAACCTCTCAGCCCCAAGAGTGTCCACCCTTATGTCTCATCCAGCTGTGGGTCTAGATATGGTCAATCCAGGTTGCATCACAGCCCCTGAACGAATTTTGTAAGAATTTCTCTCTCTTTCACTGTCTTTGTTTTACGGGTTTTTAAAAGTAATTTATTTTTATAATGGGGTTTAGCTGCTTTTCACGGCTGTGTTTATGCGGCTTTACACCCACTTGGCTCACTTGCAGAGAGATATCAATACATAGGTTTTACGATTCTTACTAGTCAGATATATTCTTGTGCGGTGAATAGGGGGTGTTGAGTCCAGTTCACTGAGCAAGGAGTAGGTCTTGTCTATTACATATTGGGTGTATGGAACAGTATCTGAGCGAATTTGAAACCCTTGTTTTATGCATCACCCCACCTCACCTTTCCCGTTAAGCAGCCATAGTGTGTTTTCTAAACGTGTGACTCTGTTCTGTTTTGTAATTCAGTTCAAGTGTAGCGGTTTTTACATTCCCTCTATAAGTGATAGCTTATGATAAGTGTCTTTTTCTGTGTGACTTATTTCACTTAGAATCGTCATACCTAAATCCACTCATCTTGCTTCTACTAGCCTTATGACATTGATTTCATGTCTGAGTGATATTCCTTTGTACATAAGGACCACAACTTCTTTATCCATTTTTCTCTTTCCTGGGATATTTAAGGTGTCATAAAGTGGAGGTTCTTGTCAACATAGCAGCCCTAAACATTGGGGTGCCTGTGTCTTGCTGATTTTTAGTTTTCCCAATTTATACGCCCATGAGTGGAGGTGCCCTATGCTCCCTAAGCTGTGTTTTTTCGATGTTTCAGGACACACCATACACTTCTCCAGAGTGGCTGTTGGCAATTTACATCCCGCCCATCAGCGTAGCAAGGCTGCCATTTCTCCATGGCCTGTCCTGCATTTCTGGTTTTGACACTTTTTGCAGCATGACCCTTTTGACCGATGGGAAGCGAAACTTCTTTGAAGCGCTGATTTGCCTTTCCAGGTTGCTTGGTTGGCCAAAAAGGGCGTATGCGTTTTTTCCTGAATATATTCAGGAAAAAACGCATACGCCTTTTTTGGCCAAGGGCATCATTGTCGACGTTTTGCCGCTTTTCATGTGCTTTAAAGGCGATTCGAATCTACCTCCTGAAATCTGTTTCCTGCAATTCTGCCTTGCTTTCAAATCCTCTTCGTTGCCTTCCCTCAATATATCTGTGGATGAGAGTTATCATTTATAACTCTGCGGGTTTGTGAATTGCAGTGTCCCTGAGCTCCATTTTTCAACTCGCTTTTTTGGGAGCTGGCCGCAAAAGCACGGGATTGCCTCAGGCCCTATTCTGGTTCCTGGCGGCAGGCTGAGCCTGTGGTTAATTCTTCTTCCTGATGGGAAAATAGAGTGACCTGGGCCTGTCCCAACACCTAGATCTAGTCTCTCATTGGTTGCCCCTCTTCCCGTTCATCCTCAGGACAAATTGCAACCTGTAGGGAACAGGAGCTTAAAGGTGCTGATTCTCCAAGTAGGGAGATTGCTAGTAAAGTAGCTGGAAAGGCGAACCCGAGCACAAGGAGATGAGACATTGTGTGCGTTTTAGAAACCTTTCAAAATCACACGGTGTACCATCATCTGGGTTTCTCATGCATGTTTTCGATGTAAGAAGATGCCCTTGAACCTGGAGATTTGGGACACATGGGATGGGTACCACACAGTATTACTTTAAAGGGTCTGCGTTTGCTCACCCAACCTCACCCAACCTCTCAGCCCCAAGAGTGTCCACCCTTATGTCTCATCCAGGTGTGTGTCTAGATATGTTCAATCCAGGTTGCATCACAGCCCCTGAACGAATTTTGTGAGAATTTCTCTCTCTTTCACTGTCTTTGTTTTACGGGTTTTTAAAAGTAATTTATTTTTATAATGGGGTTTAGCTGCTTTTCACGGCTGTGTTTATGCGGCTTTACACCCACTTGGCTCACTTCCAGAGAGATATCAATACATAGGTTTTACGATTCTTACTAGTCAGATATATTCTTGTGCGGTGAATAGGGGGTGTTGAGTCCAGTTCACTGAGCAAGGAGTACGTCTTGTCTATTACATATTGGGTGTATGGAACGGTATCTGAGCGAATTTGAAACCCTTGTTTTATGCATCACCCCACCTCATCTTTCCCGTTAAGCAGCCATAGTGTGTTTTCTAAACGTGTGACTCTGTTCTGTTTTGTAATTCAGTTCAAGTGTAGCGGTTTTTACATTCCCTCTATAAGTGATAGCTTATGATAAGTGTCTTTTTCTGTGTGACTTATTTCACTTAGAATCGTTATACCTAAATCCACTCATCTTGCTTCTACTAGCCTTATGACATTGATTTCATGTCTGAGTGATATTCCTTTGTTCATAAGGACCACAACTTCTTTATCCATTTTTCTCTTTCCTGGGATATTTAAGGTGTCATGAAGTGGAGGTTCTTGTCAACATAGCAGCCCTAAACATTGGGGTGCCTGTGTCTTGCTGATTTTTAGTTTTCCCAATTTATACGCCCATGAGTGGAGGTGCCCTATGCTCCCTAAGCTGTGTTTTTTCGATGTTTCAGGACACACCATACACTTCTCCAGAGTGGCTGTTGGCAATTTACATCCCGCCCATCAGCGTAGCAAGGCTGCCATTTCTCCATGGCCTGTCCTGCATTTCTGGTTTTGACACTTTTTGCAGCATCACCCTTTTGACTGATGGGAAGCGAAACTTCTTTGAAGCGCTGATTTGCCTTTCCAGGTTGCTTGGTTGGCCAAAAAGGGCGTATGCGTTTTTTCCTGAATATATTCAGGAAAAAACGCATACGCCCTTTTTGGCCAAGGGCATCATTGTCGACGTTTTGCCGCTTTTCATGTGCTTTAAAGGCGATTCGAATCTACCTCCTGAAATCTGTTTCCTGCAATTCTGCCTTGCTTTCAAATCCTCTTCGTTGCCTTCCCTCAATATATCTGTGGATGAGAGTTATCATTTATAACTCTGCGGGTTTGTGAATTGCAGTGTCCCTGAGCTCCATTTTTCAACTCGCTTTTTTGGTAGCTGGCCGCAAAAGCGCGGGATTGCCTCAGGCCCTATTCTGGTTCCTGGCGGCAGGCTGAGCCTGTGGTTAATTCTTCTTCCTGATGGGAAAATAGAGTGACCTGGGCCTGTCCCAACATCTAGATCTAGTCTCTCATTGGTTGCCCCTCTTCCCGTTCATCCTCAGGACAAATTGCAACCTGTAGGGAACAGGAGCTTAAAGGTGCTGATTCTCCAAGTAGGGAGATTGCTAGTAAAATAGCTGGAAAGGCGAACCCGAGCACAAGAAGATGAGAAATGGGGTGCGTTTTAGAAACCTTTCAAAATCACACGGTGTACCATCTTCTGGGTTTCTCATGCATGTTTTCGATGTAGGAAGATGCCCTTGAACCTGGAGATTTGGGACCCATGGGATGGGTACCACACAGTATTACTTTAAAGGGTCTGCGTTTGCTCACCCAACCTCACCCAACCTCTCAGCCCCAAGAGTGTCCACCCTTATGTCTCATCCCGGTGTGGGTCTAGATATGGTCAATCCGGGTTGCATCACAGCCCCTGAACGAATTTTGTAAGAATTTCTCTCTCTTTCACTGTCTTTGTTTTACGGGTTTTTAAAAGTAATTTATTTTTATAATGGTGTTTAGCTGCTTTTCACGGCTGTGTTTATGCGGCTTTACACCCACTTGGCTCACTTCCAGAGAGATATCAATACATAGGTTTTAAGATTCTTACTAGTCAGATATATTCTTGTGCGGTGAATAGGGGGTGTTGAGTCCAGTTCACTGAGCAAGGAGTAGGTCTTGTCTATTACATATTGGGTGTATGGAACGGTATCTGAGCGAATTTGAAACCGTTGTTTTATGCATCACCCCACCTCACCTTTCCCGTTAAGCAGCCATAGTGTGTTTTCTAAACGTGTGACTCTGTTATGTTTTGTAATTCATTTCAGGTGTAGCGGTTTTTACATTCCCTCTATAAGTGATAGCTTATGATAAGTGTCTTTTTCTGTGTCACTTATTTCACTTAGAATCGTCGTACCTAAATCCACTCATCTTGCTTCTACTAGCCTTATGACATTGATTTCATGTCTGAGGGATATTCCTTTGTATATAAGGACCACAACTTCTTTATCCATTTTTCTCTTTCCTGGGATATTTAAGGTGTCATGAAGTGGAGGTTCTTGTCAACATAGCAGCCCTAAACATTGGGGTGCCTGTGTCTTGCTGATTTTTAGTTTTCCCAATTTATACGCCCATGAGTGGACGTGCCCTATGCTCCCTAAGCTGTGTTTTTTCGATGTTTCAGGACACACCGTACATTTCTCCAGAGTGGCTTTTGGCAATTTACATCCCGCCCATCAGCGTAGCAAGGCTGCCATTTCTCCATGGCCTGTCGTGCATTTCTGGTTTTGACACTTTTTGCAGCATCACCCTTTTGACTGATGGGAAGCGAAACTTCTTTGAAGCGCTGATTTGCCTTTCCAGGTTGCTTGGTTGGCCAAAAAGGGCGTATGCGTTTTTTCCTGAATATATTCAGGAAAAAACGCATACGCCCTTTTTGGCCAAGGGCATCATTGTCGACGTTTTGCCGCTTTTCATGTGCTTTAAAGGCGATTCGAATCTACCTCCTGAAATCTGTTTCCTGCAATTCTGCCTTGCTTTCAAATCCTCTTCGTTGCCTTCCCTCAATATATCTGTGGATGAGAGTTATCATTTATAACTCTGCGGGTTTGTGAATTGCAGTGTCCCTGAGCTCCATTTTTCAACTCGCTTTTTTGGTAGCTGGCCGCAAAAGCGCGGGATTGCCTCAGGCCCTATTCTGGTTCCTGGCGGCAGGCTGAGCCTGTGGTTAATTCTTCTTCCTGATGGGAAAATAGAGTGACCTGGGCCTGTCCCAACATCTAGATCTAGTCTCTCATTGGTTGCCCCTCTTCCCGTTCATCCTCAGGACAAATTGCAACCTGTAGGGAACAGGAGCTTAAAGGTGCTGATTCTCCAAGTAGGGAGATTGCTAGTAAAATAGCTGGAAAGGCGAACCCGAGCACAAGAAGATGAGAAATGGGGTGCGTTTTAGAAACCTTTCAAAATCACACGGTGTACCATCTTCTGGGTTTCTCATGCATGTTTTCGATGTAGGAAGATGCCCTTGAACCTGGAGATTTGGGACCCATGGGATGGGTACCACACAGTATTACTTTAAAGGGTCTGCGTTTGCTCACCCAACCTCACCCAACCTCTCAGCCCCAAGAGTGTCCACCCTTATGTCTCATCCAGCTGTGGGTCTAGATATGGTCAATCCAGGTTGCATCACAGCCCCTGAACGAATTTTGTAAGAATTTCTCTCTCTTTCACTGTCTTTGTTTTACGGTTTTTTAAAAGTAATTTATTTTTATAATGGGGTTTAGCTGCTTTTCACGGCTGTGTTTATGCGGCTTTACACCCACTTGGCTCACTTCCAGAGAGATATCAATACATAGGTTTTACGATTCTTACTAGTCAGATATATTCTTGTGCGGTGAATAGGGGGTGTTGAGTCCAGTTCACTGAGCAAGGAGTAGGTCTTGTCTATTACATATTGGGTGTATGGAACAGTATCTGAGCGAATTTGAAACCCTTGTTTTATGCATCACCCCACCTCACCTTTCCCGTTAAGCAGCCATAGTGTGTTTTCTAAACGTGTGACTCTGTTCTGTTTTGTAATTCAGTTCAAGTGTAGCGGTTTTTACATTCCCTCTATAAGTGATAGCTTATGATAAGTGTCTTTTTCTGTGTGACTTATTTCACTTAGAATCGTCATACCTAAATCCACTCATCTTGCTTCTACTAGCCTTATGACATTGATTTCATGTCTGAGTGATATTCCTTTGTACATAAGGACCACAACTTCTTTATCCATTTTTCTCTTTCCTGGGATATTTAAGGTGTCATGAAGTGGAGGTTCTTGTCAACATAGCAGCCCTAAACATTGGGGTGCCTGTGTCTTGCTGATTTTTAGTTTTCCCAATTTATACGCCCATGAGTGGAGGTGCCCTATGCTCCCTAAGCTGTGTTTTTTCGATGTTTCAGGACACACCATACACTTCTCCAGAGTGGCTGTTGGCAATTTACATCCCGCCCATCAGCGTAGCAAGGCTGCCATTTCTCCATGGCCTGTCCTGCATTTCTGGTTTTGACACTTTTTGCAGCATGACCCTTTTGACCGATGGGAAGCGAAACTTCTTTGAAGCGCTGATTTGCCTTTCCAGGTTGCTTGGTTGGCCAAAAAGGGCGTATGCGTTTTTTCCTGAATATATTCAGGAAAAAACGCATACGCCTTTTTTGGCCAAGGGCATCATTGTCGACGTTTTGCCGCTTTTATTGTGCTTTAAAGGCGATTCGAATCTACCTCCTGAAATCTGTTTCCTGCAATTCTGCCTTGCTTTCAAATCCTCTTCGTTGCCTTCCCTCAATATATCTGTGGATGAGAGTTATCATTTATAACTCTGCGGGTTTGTGAATTGCAGTGTCCCTGAGCTCCATTTTTCAACTCGCTTTTTTGGGAGCTGGCCGCAAAAGCACGGGATTGCCTCAGGCCCTATTCTGGTTCCTGGCGGCAGGCTGAGCCTGTGGTTAATTCTTCTTCCTGATGGGAAAATAGAGTGACCTGGGCCTGTCCCAACACCTAGATCTAGTCTCTCATTGGTTGCCCCTCTTCCCGTTCATCCTCAGGACAAATTGCAACCTGTAGGGAACAGGAGCTTAAAGGTGCTGATTCTCCAAGTAGGGAGATTGCTAGTAAAGTAGCTGGAAAGGCGAACCCGAGCACAAGGAGATGAGACATTGTGTGCGTTTTAGAAACCTTTCAAAATCACACGGTGTACCATCATCTGGGTTTCTCATGCATGTTTTCGATGTAAGAAGATGCCCTTGAACCTGGAGATTTGGGACACATGGGATGGGTACCACACAGTATTACTTTAAAGGGTCTGCGTTTGCTCACCCAACCTCACCCAACCTCTCAGCCCCAAGAGTGTCCACCATTATGTCTCATCCAGGTGTGTGTCTAGATATGGTCAATCCAGGTTGCATCACAGCCCCTGAACGAATTTTGTGAGAATTTCTCTCTCTTTCACTGTCTTTGTTTTACGGGTTTTTAAAAGTAATTTATTTTTATAATGGGGTTTAGCTGCTTTTCACGGCTGTGTTTATGCGGCTTTACACCCACTTGGCTCACTTCCAGAGAGATATCAATACATAGGTTTTACGATTCTTACTAGTCAGATATATTCTTGTGCGGTGAATAGGGGGTGTTGAGTCCAGTTCACTGAGCAAGGAGTACGTCTTGTCTATTACATATTGGGTGTATGGAACGGTATCTGAGCGAATTTGAAACCCTTGTTTTATGCATCACCCCACCTCATCTTTCCCGTTAAGCAGCCATAGTGTGTTTTCTAAACGTGTGACTCTGTTCTGTTTTGTAATTCAGTTCAAGTGTAGCGGTTTTTACATTCCCTCTATAAGTGATAGCTTATGATAAGTGTCTTTTTCTGTGTGACTTATTTCACTTAGAATCGTTATACCTAAATCCACTCATCTTGCTTCTACTAGCCTTATGACATTGATTTCATGTCTGAGTGATATTCCTTTGTTCATAAGGACCACAACTTCTTTATCCATTTTTCTCTTTCCTGGGATATTTAAGGTGTCATGAAGTGGAGGTTCTTGTCAACATAGCAGCCCTAAACATTGGGGTGCCTGTGTCTTGCTGATTTTTAGTTTTCCCAATTTATACGCCCATGAGTGGAGGTGCCCTATGCTCCCTAAGCTGTGTTTTTTCGATGTTTCAGGACACACCATACACTTCTCCAGAGTGGCTGTTGGCAATTTACATCCCGCCCATCAGCGTAGCAAGGCTGCCATTTCTCCATGGCCTGTCCTGCATTTCTGGTTTTGACACTTTTTGCAGCATCACCCTTTTGACTGATGGGAAGCGAAACTTCTTTGAAGCGCTGATTTGCCTTTCCAGGTTGCTTGGTTGGCCAAAAAGGGCGTATGCGTTTTTTCCTGAATATATTCAGGAAAAAACGCATACGCCCTTTTTGGCCAAGGGCATCATTGTCGACGTTTTGCCGCTTTTCATGTGCTTTAAAGGCGATTCGAATCTACCTCCTGAAATCTGTTTCCTGCAATTCTGCCTTGCTTTCAAATCCTCTTCGTTGCCTTCCCTCAATATATCTGTGGATGAGAGTTATCATTTATAACTCTGCGGGTTTGTGAATTGCAGTGTCCCTGAGCTCCATTTTTCAACTCGCTTTTTTGGTAGCTGGCCGCAAAAGCGCGGGATTGCCTCAGGCCCTATTCTGGTTCCTGGCGGCAGGCTGAGCCTGTGGTTAATTCTTCTTCCTGATGGGAAAATAGAGTGACCTGGGCCTGTCCCAACATCTAGATCTAGTCTCTCATTGGTTGCCCCTCTTCCCGTTCATCCTCAGGACAAATTGCAACCTGTAGGGAACAGGAGCTTAAAGGTGCTGATTCTCCAAGTAGGGAGATTGCTAGTAAAATAGCTGGAAAGGCGAACCCGAGCACAAGAAGATGAGAAATGGGGTGCGTTTTAGAAACCTTTCAAAATCACACGGTGTACCATCTTCTGGGTTTCTCATGCATGTTTTCGATGTAGGAAGATGCCCTTGAACCTGGAGATTTGGGACCCATGGGATGGGTACCACACAGTATTACTTTAAAGGGTCTGCGTTTGCTCACCCAACCTCACCCAACCTCTCAGCCCCAAGAGTGTCCACCCTTATGTCTCATCCCGGTGTGGGTCTAGATATGGTCAATCCGGGTTGCATCACAGCCCCTGAACGAATTTTGTAAGAATTTCTCTCTCTTTCACTGTCTTTGTTTTACGGGTTTTTAAAAGTAATTTATTTTTATAATGGTGTTTAGCTGCTTTTCACGGCTGTGTTTATGCGGCTTTACACCCACTTGGCTCACTTCCAGAGAGATATCAATACATAGGTTTTAAGATTCTTACTAGTCAGATATATTCTTGTGCGGTGAATAGGGGGTGTTGAGTCCAGTTCACTGAGCAAGGAGTAGGTCTTGTCTATTACATATTGGGTGTATGGAACGGTATCTGAGCGAATTTGAAACCGTTGTTTTATGCATCACCCCACCTCACCTTTCCCGTTAAGCAGCCATAGTGTGTTTTCTAAACGTGTGACTCTGTTATGTTTTGTAATTCATTTCAGGTGTAGCGGTTTTTACATTCCCTCTATAAGTGATAGCTTATGATAAGTGTCTTTTTCTGTGTCACTTATTTCACTTAGAATCGTCGTACCTAAATCCACTCATCTTGCTTCTACTAGCCTTATGACATTGATTTCATGTCTGAGGGATATTCCTTTGTATATAAGGACCACAACTTCTTTATCCATTTTTCTCTTTCCTGGGATATTTAAGGTGTCATGAAGTGGAGGTTCTTGTCAACATAGCAGCCCTAAACATTGGGGTGCCTGTGTCTTGCTGATTTTTAGTTTTCCCAATTTATACGCCCATGAGTGGACGTGCCCTATGCTCCCTAAGCTGTGTTTTTTCGATGTTTCAGGACACACCGTACATTTCTCCAGAGTGGCTTTTGGCAATTTACATCCCGCCCATCAGCGTAGCAAGGCTGCCATTTCTCCATGGCCTGTCGTGCATTTCTGGTTTTGACACTTTTTGCAGCATCACCCTTTTGACTGATGGGAAGCGAAACTTCTTTGAAGCGCTGATTTGCCTTTCCAGGTTGCTTGGTTGGCCAAAAAGGGCGTATGCGTTTTTTCCTGAATATATTCAGGAAAAAACGCATACGCCCTTTTTGGCCAAGGGCATCATTGTCGACGTTTTGCCGCTTTTCATGTGCTTTAAAGGCGATTCGAATCTACCTCCTGAAATCTGTTTCCTGCAATTCTGCCTTGCTTTCAAATCCTCTTCGTTGCCTTCCCTCAATATATCTGTGGATGAGAGTTATCATTTATAACTCTGCGGGTTTGTGAATTGCAGTGTCCCTGAGCTCCATTTTTCAACTCGCTTTTTTGGTAGCTGGCCGCAAAAGCGCGGGATTGCCTCAGGCCCTATTCTGGTTCCTGGCGGCAGGCTGAGCCTGTGGTTAATTCTTCTTCCTGATGGGAAAATAGAGTGACCTGGGCCTGTCCCAACATCTAGATCTAGTCTCTCATTGGTTGCCCCTCTTCCCGTTCATCCTCAGGACAAATTGCAACCTGTAGGGAACAGGAGCTTAAAGGTGCTGATTCTCCAAGTAGGGAGATTGCTAGTAAAATAGCTGGAAAGGCGAACCCGAGCACAAGAAGATGAGAAATGGGGTGCGTTTTAGAAACCTTTCAAAATCACACGGTGTACCATCTTCTGGGTTTCTCATGCATGTTTTCGATGTAGGAAGATGCCCTTGAACCTGGAGATTTGGGACCCATGGGATGGGTACCACACAGTATTACTTTAAAGGGTCTGCGTTTGCTCACCCAACCTCACCCAACCTCTCAGCCCCAAGAGTGTCCACCCTTATGTCTCATCCCGGTGTGGGTCTAGATATGGTCAATCCGGGTTGCATCACAGCCCCTGAACGAATTTTGTAAGAATTTCTCTCTCTTTCACTGTCTTTGTTTTACGGGTTTTTAAAAGTAATTTATTTTTATAATGGTGTTTAGCTGCTTTTCACGGCTGTGTTTATGCGGCTTTACACCCACTTGGCTCACTTCCAGAGAGATATCAATACATAGGTTTTAAGATTCTTACTAGTCAGATATATTCTTGTGCGGTGAATAGGGGGTGTTGAGTCCAGTTCACTGAGCAAGGAGTAGGTCTTGTCTATTACATATTGGGTGTATGGAACGGTATCTGAGCGAATTTGAAACCGTTGTTTTATGCATCACCCCACCTCACCTTTCCCGTTAAGCAGCCATAGTGTGTTTTCTAAACGTGTGACTCTGTTATGTTTTGTAATTCAGTTCAGGTGTAGCGGTTTTTACATTCCCTCTATAAGTGATAGCTTATGATAAGTGTCTTTTTCTGTGTCACTTATTTCACTTAGAATCGTCGTACCTAAATCCACTCATCTTGCTTCTACTAGCCTTATGACATTGATTTCATGTCTGAGGGATATTCCTTTGTATATAAGGACCACAACTTCTTTATCCATTTTTCTCTTTCCTGGGATATTTAAGGTGTCATGAAGTGGAGGTTCTTGTCAACATAGCAGCCCTAAACATTGGGGTGCCTGTGTCTTGCTGATTTTTAGTTTTCCCAATTTATACGCCCATGAGTGGACGTGCCCTATGCTCCCTAAGCTGTGTTTTTTCGATGTTTCAGGACACACCGTACATTTCTCCAGAGTGGCTTTTGGCAATTTACATCCCGCCCATCAGCGTAGCAAGGCTGCCATTTCTCCATGGCCTGTCGTGCATTTCTGGTTTTGACACTTTTTGCAGCATCACCCTTTTGACTGATGGGAAGCGAAACTTCTTTGAAGCGCTGATTTGCCTTTCCAGGTTGCTTGGTTGGCCAAAAAGGGCGTATGCGTTTTTTCCTGAATATATTCAGGAAAAAACGCATACGCCCTTTTTGGCCAAGGGCATCATTGTCGACGTTTTGCCGCTTTTCATGTGCTTTAAAGGCGATTCGAATCTACCTCCTGAAATCTGTTTCCTGCAATTCTGCCTTGCTTTCAAATCCTCTTCGTTGCCTTCCCTCAATATATCTGTGGATGAGAGTTATCATTTATAACTCTGCGGGTTTGTGAATTGCAGTGTCCCTGAGCTCCATTTTTCAACTCGCTTTTTTGGTAGCTGGCCGCAAAAGCGCGGGATTGCCTCAGGCCCTATTCTGGTTCCTGGCGGCAGGCTGAGCCTGTGGTTAATTCTTCTTCCTGATGGGAAAATAGAGTGACCTGGGCCTGTCCCAACATCTAGATCTAGTCTCTCATTGGTTGCCCCTCTTCCCGTTCATCCTCAGGACAAATTGCAACCTGTAGGGAACAGGAGCTTAAAGGTGCTGATTCTCCAAGTAGGGAGATTGCTAGTAAAATAGCTGGAAAGGCGAACCCGAGCACAAGAAGATGAGAAATGGGGTGCGTTTTAGAAACCTTTCAAAATCACACGGTGTACCATCTTCTGGGTTTCTCATGCATGTTTTCGATGTAGGAAGATGCCCTTGAACCTGGAGATTTGGGACCCATGGGATGGGTACCACACAGTATTACTTTAAAGGGTCTGCGTTTGCTCACCCAACCTCACCCAACCTCTCAGCCCCAAGAGTGTCCACCCTTATGTCTCATCCAGCTGTGGGTCTAGATATGGTCAATCCAGGTTGCATCACAGCCCCTGAACGAATTTTGTAAGAATTTCTCTCTCTTTCACTGTCTTTGTTTTACGGGTTTTTAAAAGTAATTTATTTTTATAATGGGGTTTAGCTGCTTTTCACGGCTGTGTTTATGCGGCTTTACACCCACTTGGCTCACTTCCAGAGAGATATCAATACATAGGTTTTACGATTCTTACTAGTCAGATATATTCTTGTGCGGTGAATAGGGGGTGTTGAGTCCAGTTCACTGAGCAAGGAGTAGGTCTTGTCTATTACATATTGGGTGTATGGAACAGTATCTGAGCGAATTTGAAACCCTTGTTTTATGCATCACCCCACCTCACCTTTCCCGTTAAGCAGCCATAGTGTGTTTTCTACACGTGTGACTCTGTTCTGTTTTGTAATTCAGTTCAAGTGTAGCGGTTTTTACATTCCCTCTATAAGTGATAGCTTATGATAAGTGTCTTTTTCTGTGTGACTTATTTCACTTAGAATCGTCATACCTAAATCCACTCATCTTGCTTCTACTAGCCTTATGACATTGATTTCATGTCTGAGTGATATTCCTTTGTACATAAGGACCACAAATTCTTTATCCATTTTTCTCTTTCCTGGGATATTTAAGGTGTCATAAAGTGGAGGTTCTTGTCAACATAGCAGCCCTAAACATTGGGGTGCCTGTGTCTTGCTGATTTTTAGTTTTCCCAATTTATACGCCCATGAGTGGAGGTGCCCTATGCTCCCTAAGCTGTGTTTTTTCGATGTTTCAGGACACACCATACACTTCTCCAGAGTGGCTGTTGGCAATTTACATCCCGCCCATCAGCGTAGCAAGGCTGCCATTTCTCCATGGCCTGTCCTGCATTTCTGGTTTTGACACTTTTTGCAGCATGACCCTTTTGACCGATGGGAAGCGAAACTTCTTTGAAGCGCTGATTTGCCTTTCCAGGTTGCTTGGTTGGCCAAAAAGGGCGTATGCGTTTTTTCCTGAATATATTCAGGAAAAAACGCATACGCCCTTTTTGGCCAAGGGCATCATTGTCGACGTTTTGCCGCTTTTCATGTGCTTTAAAGGCGATTCGAATCTACCTCCTGAAATCTGTTTCCTGCAATTCTGCCTTGCTTTCAAATCCTCTTCGTTGCCTTCCCTCAATATATCTGTGGATGAGAGTTATCATTTATAACTCTGCGGGTTTGTGAATTGCAGTGTCCCTGAGCTCCATTTTTCAACTCGCTTTTTTGGGAGCTGGCCGCAAAAGCGTGGGATTGCCTCAGGCCCTATTCTGGTTCCTGGCGGCAGGCTGAGCCTGTGGTTAATTCTTCTTCCTGATGGGAAAATAGAGTGACCTGGGCCTGTCCCAACACCTAGATCTAGTCTCTCATTGGTTGCCCCTCTTCCCGTTCATCCTCAGGACAAATTGCAACCTGTAGGGAACAGGAGCTTAAAGGTGCTGATTCTCCAAGTAGGGAGATTGCTAGTAAAGTAGCTGGAAAGGCGAACCCGAGCACAAGGAGATGAGAAATTGGGTGCGTTTTAGAAACCTTTCAAAATCACACGGTGTACCATCTTCTTCGTTTCTCATGCATGTTTTCGATGTAGGAAGATGCCCTTGAACCTGGAGATTTGGGACCCATGGGATGGGTACCACACAGTATTACTTTAAAGGGTCTGCGTTTGCTCACCCAACCTCACCCAACCTCTCAGCCCCAAGAGTGTCCAACCTAATGTCTCATCCCGGTGTGGGTCTAGATATGGTCAATCCAGGTTGCATCACAGCCCCTGAACGAATTTTGTAAGAATTTCTCTCTCTTTCACTGTCTTTGTTTTACGGGTTTTTAAAAGTAATTTATTTTTATAATGGGGTTTAGCTGCTTTTCACGGCTGTGTTTATGCGGCTTTACACCCACTTGGCTCACTTCCAGAGAGATATCAATACATAGGTTTTACGATTCTTACTAGTCAGATATATTCTTGTGCGGTGAATAGGGGGTGTTGAGTCCAGTTCACTGAGCAAGGAGTAGGTCTTGTCTATTACATATTGGGTGTATGGAACAGTATCTGAGCGAATTTGAAACCCTTGTTTTATGCATCACCCCACCTCACCTTTCCCGTTAAGCAGCCATAGTGTGTTTTCTAAACGTGTGACTCTGTTCTGTTTTGTAATTCAGTTCAAGTGTAGCGGTTTTTACATTCCCTCTATAAGTGATAGCTTATGATAAGTGTCTTTTTCTGTGTGACTTATTTCACTTAGAATCGTCATACCTAAATCCACTCATCTTGCTTCTACTAGCCTTATGACATTGATTTCATGTCTGAGTGATATTCCTTTGTACATAAGGACCACAACTTCTTTATCCATTTTTCTCTTTCCTGGGATATTTAAGGTGTCATGAAGTGGAGGTTCTTGTCAACATAGCAGCCCTAAACATTGGGGTGCCTGTGTCTTGCTGATTTTTAGTTTTCCCAATTTATACTCCCATGAGTGGTCGTGCCCTATGCTCCCTAAGCTGTGTTTTTTCGATGTTTCAGGACACACCGTACACTTCTCCAGAGTGGCTGTTGGCAATTTACATCCCGCCCATCAGCGTAGCAAGGCTGCCATTTCTCCATGGCCTGTCGTGCATTTCTGGTTTTGACACTTTTTGCAGCATCACCCTTTTGACTGATGGGAAGCGAAACTTCTTTGAAGCGCTGATTTGCCTTTCCAGGTTGCTTGGTTGGCCAAAAAGGGCGTATGCGTTTTTTCCTGAATATATTCAGGAAAAAACGCATACGCCCTTTTTGGCCAAGGGCATCATTGTCGACGTTTTGCCGCTTTTCATGTGCTTTAAAGGCGATTCGAATCTACCTCCTGAAATCTGTTTCCTGCAATTCTGCCTTGCTTTCAAATCCTCTTCGTTGCCTTCCCTCAATATATCTGTGGATGAGAGTTATCATTTATAACTCTGCGGGTTTGTGAATTGCAGTGTCCCTGAGCTCCATTTTTCAACTCGCTTTTTTGGTAGCTGGCCGCAAAAGCGCGGGATTGCCTCAGGCCCTATTCTGGTTCCTGGCGGCAGGCTGAGCCTGTGGTTAATTCTTCTTCCTGATGGGAAAATAGAGTGACCTGGGCCTGTCCCAACATCTAGATCTAGTCTCTCATTGGTTGCCCCTCTTCCCGTTCATCCTCAGGACAAATTGCAACCTGTAGGGAACAGGAGCTTAAAGGTGCTGATTCTCCAAGTAGGGAGATTGCTAGTAAAATAGCTGGAAAGGCGAACCCGAGCACAAGAAGATGAGAAATGGGGTGCGTTTTAGAAACCTTTCAAAATCACACGGTGTACCATCTTCTGGGTTTCTCATGCATGTTTTCGATGTAGGAAGATGCCCTTGAACCTGGAGATTTGGGACCCATGGGATGGGTACCACACAGTATTACTTTAAAGGGTCTGCGTTTGCTCACCCAACCTCACCCAACCTCTCAGCCCCAAGAGTGTCCACCCTTATGTCTCATCCAGCTGTGGGTCTAGATATGGTCAATCCAGGTTGCATCACAGCCCCTGAACGAATTTTGTAAGAATTTCTCTCTCTTTCACTGTCTTTGTTTTACGGGTTTTTAAAAGTAATTTATTTTTATAATGGGGTTTAGCTGCTTTTCACGGCTGTGTTTATGCGGCTTTACACCCACTTGGCTCACTTCCAGAGAGATATCAATACATAGGTTTTACGATTCTTACTAGTCAGATATATTCTTGTGCGGTGAATAGGGGGTGTTGAGTCCAGTTCACTGAGCAAGGAGTAGGTCTTGTCTATTACATATTGGGTGTATGGAACAGTATCTGAGCGAATTTGAAACCCTTGTTTTATGCATCACCCCACCTCACCTTTCCCGTTAAGCAGCCATAGTGTGTTTTCTAAACGTGTGACTCTGTTCTGTTTTGTAATTCAGTTCAAGTGTAGCGGTTTTTACATTCCCTCTATAAGTGATAGCTTATGATAAGTGTCTTTTTCTGTGTGACTTATTTCACTTAGAATCGTCATACCTAAATCCACTCATCTTGCTTCTACTAGCCTTATGACATTGATTTCATGTCTGAGTGATATTCCTTTGTACATAAGGACCACAACTTCTTTATCCATTTTTCTCTTTCCTGGGATATTTAAGGTGTCATGAAGTGGAGGTTCTTGTCAACATAGCAGCCCTAAACATTGGGGTGCCTGTGTCTTGCTGATTTTTAGTTTTCCCAATTTATACGCCCATGAGTGCACGTGCCCTATGCCCCCTAAGCTGTTTTTTCGATGTTTCAGGACACACCGTACACTTCTCCAGAGTGGCTGTTGGCAATTTACATCCCGCCCATCAGCGTAGCAAGGCTGCCATTTCTCCATGGCCTGTCCTGCATTTCTGGTTTTGACACTTTTTGCAGCAAGGCCCTTTTGACCGATGGGAAGCGAGACTTCTTTTTAGCGCTGATTTGCCTTTCCAGGTTGCTTGGTTGGCCAAAAAGGGCGTATGCGTTTTATCCTGAATATATTCAGAAAAAAACGCATACGCCCTTTTTGGCCAAGGGCATCACTGTCGACGTTTTGCCACTTTTCATGTGCTTTAAAGGCGATTCGAATCTACCTCCTGAAACATGTTTCCTGCAATTCTGCCTTGCTTTCAAATCCTCTTCGTTGCCTTCCCTCAATATATTTGTGGACGAGAGTTATCATTTATAACTCTGCGGGTTTGTGAATGGCAGTGCCCCTGAACTCCATTTTTCAACTGTGTTTTTTGGGAGCTGGCCGCAGAAGCACGGGATTGCCTCAGGCCCTATTCAGGTTCCGGGGGGCAGGCTGAGCCTGTGGTTAATTCTTCTTCCTGATGGGAAAATAGAGTGACCTGTGCTTGTCCCAACACCTAGATCTAGTCTCTCATTGGTTGCCCCTCTTCCCGTTCATCCACAGGACAAATTGCAACCTGTAGGGAACAGGAGGTTAAAGGTGCTGATTCTCCAAGTAGGGAGATTTCCAGTAAAGTAGCTGGAATGGCGAACCCGAACACAAGGAGATGAGAAATGAGGTGCGTTTTAGAAACCTTTCAAAATCACACGGTGTACCATCTTCTGGGTTTCTCATGCATGTTTTCGATGTAGGAATATGCCCTTGAACTTGGAGATTTGGGACCCATGGGATGGGTACCAGGCAGTATTACTTTAAAGGGTCTGTGTTTGCTCACCCAACCTCACCCAACCTCTCAGCCCCAAGTGTGTCCACCCTTATGTCTCATCCAGCTGTGGGTCTAGATATGGTCAATCCAGGTTGCATCACAGCCCCTGAACGAATTTTGTAAGAATTTCTCTCTCTTTCACTGTCTTTGTTTTACGGGTTTTTAAAAGTAATTTATTTTTATAATGGGGTTTAGCTGCTTTTCACGGCTGTGTTTATGCGGCTTTACACCCACTTGACTCACTTCCAGACAGATATCAATACATAGGTTTTAAGATTCTTACTAGTCAGATATAGTCTTGTGCGGTGAATAGCGGGTGTTGAGTCCAGTTCACTGAGCAAGGAGTAGGTCTTGTCTATTACATATTGGGTGTATGGAACGGTATCTGAGCGAATTTGAAACCCTTGTTTTATGCATCACCCCACCTCACCTTTCCCGTTAAGCAGCCATAGTGTGTTTTCTAAACGTGTGACTCTGTTCTGTTTTGTAATTCAGTTCAAGTGTAGCGGTTTTTACATTCCCTCTATAAGTGATAGCTTATGATAAGTGTCTTTTTCTGTGTGACTTATTTCACTTAGAATCGTCGTACCTAAATCCACTCATCTTGCTTCTTCTAGCCTTATGACATTGATTTCATGTCTGAGAGATATTCCATTGTACATAAGGACCACAACTTCTTTATCTATTTTTCTCTTTCCTGGGATATTTAAGGTGTCATGAAGTGGACGTTCTTGTCAACAGAGCAGCCCTAAACTTTGGGGTGCCTGTGTCTTGCTGATTTTTACTTTTCCCAATTTATACGCCCATGAGTGCACGTGCCCTATGCTCCCTAAGCTGTGTGTTTTAGATGTTTCAGGACACACCGTACACTTCTCCAGAGTGGCTGTTGGCAATTTACATCCCGCCCATCAGCGTAGCAAGGCTGCCATTTCTCCATGGCCTGTCCTGCATTTCTGGTTTTGCCACTTTTTGCAGCATGGCCCTTTTGACCGATGGGAAGCGAGACTTCTTTGTAGCACTGATTTGCCTTTCCAGGTTGCTTGGTTGGCCAAAAAGGGCGTATGCGTTTTTTCCTGAATATATTCAGGAAAAAACGCATACGCCCTTTTTGGCCAAGGGCATCACTGTCGACGTTTTGCCACTTTTCATGTGCTGTAAAGGCGATTCGAATCTACCTCCTGAAACATGTTTCCTGCAATTCTGCCTTGCTTTCAAATCCTCTTCGTTGCCTTCCCTCAATATATTTGTGGACGAGAGTTATCATTTATAACTCTGCGGGTTTGTGAATGGCAGTGTCCCTGAGCTCCATTTTTCAACTGTCTTTTTTGTGAGCTGGCCGCAAAAGCACGGGATTGCCTCAGGCCCTATTCAGGTTCCGGGGGGCAGGCTGAGCCTGTGGTTAATTCTTCTTCCTGATGGGAAAAGAGAGTGACCTGTGCCTGTCCCAGCACCTAGATCTAGTCTCTCATTGGTTGCCCCTCTTCCCGTTCATCCTCAGGACAAATTGCAACCTGTAGGGAACAGGAGGTTAAAGGTGCTGATTCTCCAAGTAGGGAGATTTCTAGTAAAGTAGCTGGAATGGCGAACCCGAACACAAGGAGATGAGAAATGAGGTGCGTTTTAGAAACCTTTCAAAATCACACGGTGTACCATCTTCTGGGTTTCTCATGCATGTTTTCGATGTAGGAATATGCCCTTGAACTTGGAGATTTGGGACCCATGGGATGGGTACCAGGCAGTATTACTTTAAAGGGTCTGTGTTTGCTCACCCAACCTCACCCAACCTCTCAGCCCCAAGTGTGTCCACCCTTATGTCTCATCCAGCTGTGGGTCTAGTTATGGTCAATCCAGGTTGCATCACAGCCCCTGAACGAATTTTGTAAGAATTTCTCTCTCTTTCACTGTCTTTGTTTTACGGGTTTTTAAAAGTAATTTATTTTTATAATGGGGTTTAGCTGCTTTTCACGGCTGTGTTTATGCGGCTTTACACCCACTTGACTCACTTCCAGACAGATATCAATACATAGGTTTTATGATTCTTACTAGTCTGACATATTCTTGTGCGGTGAATAGGGGGTGTTGAGTCCAGTTCACTGAGCAAGGAGTTGGTCTTGTCTATTACATATTGGGTGTATGGAACGGTATCTGAGTGAATTTGAAACCCTTGTTTTATGCATCACCCCACCTCACCTTTCCCGTTAAGCAGCCATAGTGTGTTTTCTAAACGAGTGACTCTGTTCTGTTTTGTAATTCAGTTCAAGTGTAGCGGTTTTTACATTCCCTCTATAAGTGATAGCTTATGATAAGTGTCTTTTTCTGTGTGACTTATTTCACTTAGAATCGTCGTTCCTAAATCCACTCATCTTGCTTCTACTAGCCTTATGACATTGGTTTCATGTCTGAGTGATATTCCATTGTACATAAGGACCACAACTTCTTTATCTATTTTTCTCTTTCCTGGGATATTTAAGGTGTCATGAAGTGGAGGTTCTTGTCAACAGAGCAGCCCTAAACTTTGGGGTGCCTGTGTCTTGCTGATTTTTAGTTTTCCCAATTTATACGCCCATGAGTGGACGTGCCCTATGCTCCCTAAGCTGTGTTTTTTCGATGTTTCAGGACACACCGTACACTTCTCCAGAGTGGCTGTTGGCAATTTACATCCCTCCCATCAGCGTAGCAAGGCTGCCATTTCTCCATGGCCTGTCCTGCATTTCTGGTTTTGAAAATTTTTGCAGCATGGCCCTTTTGACCGATGGGAAGCGAGAATTCTTGGTAGCGCTGATTTGCCTTTCCAGGTTGCTTGGTTGGCCAAAAAGGGCGTATGCGTTTTTTCCTGAATATATTCAGGAAACAACGCATATGACCTTTTTGGCCAAGGTCATCTTTGTCGACGTTTTGCCACCTTTCATGTGCTTTAAAGGCGATTCGAATCTACCTCCTGAAACCTGTATCCTGCAATTCTGCCTTGCTTTCAAATCCTCTTCGTTGCCTTCCCTCAATATATTTGTGGACGAGAGTTATCATGTATAACTCTGCGGGTTTGTGAATTGCAGTGTCCCTGAGCTCCATTTTTCAACTCGCTTTTTTGGGAGCTGGCCGCAAAAGCACGGGATTGCCTCAGGCCCTATTCTGGTTCCCGGCGGCAGGCTGAACCTGTGGTTAATTCTTCTTCCTGATGGGAAAATAGAGTGACCTGTGCCTGTCCCAGCACCTAGATCTAGTCTCTCATTGGTTGCCCCTCTTCCCGTTCATCCTCAGGACAAATTGCAACCTGTAGGGAACAGGAGCTTAAAGGTGCTGATTCTCCAAGTAGGGAGATTGCTAGTAAAGTAGCTGGAAAGGCGAACCCTAGCACAAGGAGATGAGAAATGGGGTGCGTTTTAGAAACCTTTCAAAATCACATGGTGTACCATCGTCTGGGTTTCTCATGCATGTTTTCGATGTAGCAAGATGCCCTTGAACCTGGAGATTTGGGACCCATGGGATGGGTACCACGCAGTATTACTTTAAAGGGTCTGAGTTTGCTCACCCAACCTCACCCAACCTCTCAGCCCCAAGAGTGTCCACCCTTATGTCTCATCCAGGTTTGGGTCGAGATATGGTCAATCCAGGTTGCACCACAGCCCCTGAACGAATTTTGTAAGAATTTCTCTCTCTTTCACTGTCTTTGTTTTACGGGTTTTTAAAAGTAATTTATTTTTATAATGGGGTTTAGCTGCTTTTCACGGCTGTGTTTATGCGGCTTTACACCCACTTGGCTCACTTCCAGAGAGATATCAATACATAGGTTTTACGATTCTTACTAGTCAGATATATTCTTGTGCGGTGAATAGGGGGTGTTGAGTCCACTTCACTGAGCAAGGAGTAGGCCTTGTCTATTACATATTGGGTGTATGGAACGGTATCTGAGCGAATTTGAAACCCTTGTTTTATGCATCACCCCACCTCACCTTTCCCGTTAAGCAGCCATAGTGTGTTTTCTAAACGTGTGACTCTGTTCTCTTTTGTAATTCAGTTCAAGGGTTGCGGTTTTTACATTCCCTCTATAAGTGATAGCTTACGATAAGTGTCTTTTTCTGTGTGATTTATTTCACTTAGAATCGTCATACCTAAATCCACTCATCTTGCTTCTACTAGCCTTATGACATTGATTTCATGTCTGAGTGATATTCTTTGTACATAAGGACCACAACTTCTTTATCCATTTTTCTCTTTCCTGGGATATTTAAGGTGTCATGAAGTGAAGGTTCTTGTCAACATAGCAGCCCTAAATATTGGGGTGCCTGTGTCTTGCTGATTTTTAGTTTTCCCAATTTATACGCCCATGAGTGCACGTGCCCTATGCTCCCTAAGCTGTTTTTTCGATGTTTCAGGACACACCGTACACTTCTCCAGAGTGGCTGTTGGCAATTTACATCCCGCCCATCAGCGTAGCAAGGCTGCCATTTCTCCATGGCCTGTCCTGCATTTCTGGTTTTGACACTTTTTGCAGCATGGCCCTTTTGACCGATGGGAAGCGAGACTTCTTTGTAGCGCTGATTTGCCTTTCCAGGTTGCTTGGTTGGCCAAAAAGGGCGTATGCGTTTTATCCTGAATATATTCAGGAAAAAACGCATACGCCCTTTTTGGCCAAGGGCATCACTGTCGACGTTTTGCCACTTTTCATGTGCTTTAAAGGCGATTCGAATCTACCTCCTGAAACATGTTTCCTGCAATTCTGCCTTGCTTTCAAATACTCTTCGTTGCCTTCCCTCAATATATTTGTGGACGAGAGTTATCATTTATAACTCTGCGGGTTTGTGAATGGCAGTGCCCCTGAACTCCATTTTTCAACTGTCTTTTTTGGGTGCTGGCCGCAAAAGCACGGGATTGCCTCAGGCCCTATTCAGGTTCCGGTGGGCAGGCTGAGCCTGTGGTTAATTCTTCTTCCTGATGGGAAAATAGAGTGACCTGTGCCTGTCCCAGCACCTAGATCTAGTCTCTCATTGGTTGCCCCTCTTCCCGTTCATCCTCAGGACAAATTGCAACCTGTAGGGAACAGGAGGTTAAAGGTGCTGATTCTCCAAGTAGGGAGATTGCTAGTAAAGTAGCTGGAAAGGCGAACCCTAGCACAAGGAGATGAGAAATGGGGTGCGTTTTAGAAACCTTTCAAAATCACATGGTGTACCATCGTCTGGGTTTCTCATGCATGTTTTCGATGTAGCAAGATGCCCTTGAACCTGGAGATTTGGGACCCATGGGATGGGTACCACGCAGTATTACTTTAAAGGGTCTGAGTTTGCTCACCCAACCTCACCCAACCTCTCAGCCCCAAGAGTGTCCACCCTTATGTCTCATCCAGGTTTGGGTCGAGATATGGTCAATCCAGGTTGCATCACAGCCCCTGAACGAATTTTGTAAGAATTTCTCTCTCTTTCACTGTCTTTGTTTTACGGGTTTTTAAAAGTAATTTATTTTTATAATGGGGTTTAGCTGCTTTTCACGGCTGTGTTTATGCGGCTTTACACCCACTTGGCTCACTTCCAGAGAGATATCAATACATAGGTTTTACGATTCTTACTAGTCAGATATATTCTTGTGCGGTGAATAGGGGGTGTTGAGTCCAGTTCACTGAGCAAGGAGTAGGTCTTGTCTATTACATATTGGGTGTATGGAACAGTATCTGAGCGAATTTGAAACCCTTGTTTTATGCATCACCCCACCTCACCTTTCCCGTTAAGCAGCCATAGTGTGTTTTCTAAACGTGTGACTCTGTTCTGTTTTGTAATTCAGTTCAAGTGTAGCGGTTTTTACATTCCCTCTATAAGTGATAGCTTATGATAAGTGTCTTTTTCTGTGTGACTTATTTCACTTAGAATCGTCATACCTAAATCCACTCATCTTGCTTCTACTAGCCTTATGACATTGATTTCATGTCTGAGTGATATTCCTTTGTACATAAGGACCACAACTTCTTTATCCATTTTTCTCTTTCCTGGGATATTTAAGGTGTCATGAAGTGGAGGTTCTTGTCAACATAGCAGCCCTAAACATTGGGGTGCCTGTGTCTTGCTGATTTTTAGTTTTCCCAATTTATACTCCCATGAGTGGTCGTGCCCTATGCTCCCTAAGCTGTGTTTTTTCGATGTTTCAGGACACACCGTACACTTCTCCAGAGTGGCTGTTGGCAATTTACATCCCGCCCATCAGCGTAGCAAGGCTGCCATTTCTCCATGGCCTGTCCTGCATTTCTGGTTTTCACACTTTTGCAGCATCACCCTTTTGACTGATGGGAAGCGAAACTTCTTTGAAGCGCTGATTTGCCTTTCCAGGTTGCTTGGTTGGCCAAAAAGGGCGTATGCGTTTTTTCCTGAATATATTCAGGAAAAAACGCATACGCCCTTTTTGGCCAAGGGCATCATTGTCGACGTTTTGCCGCTTTTCATGTGCTTTAAAGGCGATTCGAATCTACCTCCTGAAATCTGTTTCCTGCAATTCTGCCTTGCTTTCAAATCCTCTTCGTTGCCTTCCCTCAATATATCTGTGGATGAGAGTTATCATTTATAACTCTGCGGGTTTGTGAATTGCAGTGTCCCTGAGCTCCATTTTTCAACTCGCTTTTTTGGTAGCTGGCCGCAAAAGTGCGGGATTGCCTCAGGCCCTATTCTGGTTCCTGGCGGCAGGCTGAGCCTGTGGTTAATTCTTCTTCCTGATGGGAAAATAGAGTGACCTGGGCCTGTCCCAACATCTAGATCTAGTCTCTCATTGGTTGCCCCTCTTCCCGTTCATCCTCAGGACAAATTGCAACCTGTAGGGAACAGGAGCTTAAAGGTGCTGATTCTCCAAGTAGGGAGATTGCTAGTAAAATAGCTGGAAAGGCGAACCCGAGCACAAGAAGATGAGAAATGGGGTGCGTTTTAGAAACCTTTCAAAATCACACGGTGTACCATCTTCTGGGTTTCTCATGCATGTTTTCGATGTAGGAAGATGCCCTTGAACCTGGAGATTTGGGACCCATGGGATGGGTACCACACAGTATTACTTTAAAGGGTCTGCGTTTGCTCACCCAACCTCACCCAACCTCTCAGCCCCAAGAGTGTCCACCCTTATGTCTCATCCAGCTGTGGGTCTAGATATGGTCAATCCAGGTTGCATCACAGCCCCTGAACGAATTTTGTAAGAATTTCTCTCTCTTTCACTGTCTTTGTTTTACGGGTTTTTAAAAGTAATTTATTTTTATAATGGGGTTTAGCTGCTTTTCACGGCTGTGTTTATGCGGCTTTACACCCACTTGGCTCACTTCCAGAGAGATATCAATACATAGGTTTTACGATTCTTACTAGTCAGATATATTCTTGTGCGGTGAATAGGGGGTGTTGAGTCCAGTTCACTGAGCAAGGAGTAGGTCTTGTCTATTACATATTGGGTGTATGGAACAGTATCTGAGCGAATTTGAAACCCTTGTTTTATGCATCACCCCACCTCACCTTTCCCGTTAAGCAGCCATAGTGTGTTTTCTAAACCTGTGACTCTGTTCTGTTTTGTAATTCAGTTCAAGTGTAGCGGTTTTTACATTCCCTCTATAAGTGATAGCTTATGATAAGTGTCTTTTTCTGTGTGACTTATTTCACTTAGAATCGTCATACCTAAATCCACTCATCTTGCTTCTACTAGCCTTATGACATTGATTTCATGTCTGAGTGATATTCCTTTGTACATAAGGACCACAACTTCTTTATCCATTTTTCTCTTTCCTGGGATATTTAAGGTGTCATGAAGTGGAGGTTCTTGTCAACATAGCAGCCCTAAACATTGGGGTGCCTGTGTCTTGCTGATTTTTAGTTTTCCCAATTTATACGCCCATGAGTGGAGGTGCCCTATGCTCCCTAAGCTGTGTTTTTTCGATGTTTCAGGACACACCATACACTTCTCCAGAGTGGCTGTTGGCAATTTACATCCCGCCCATCAGCGTAGCAAGGCTGCCATTTCTCCATGGCCTGTCCTGCATTTCTGGTTTTGACACTTTTTGCAGCATGACCCTTTTGACCGATGGGAAGCGAAACTTCTTTGAAGCGCTGATTTGCCTTTCCAGGTTGCTTGGTTGGCCAAAAAGGGCGTATGCGTTTTTTCCTGAATATATTCAGGAAAAAACGCATACGCCCTTTTTGGCCAAGGGCATCATTGTCGACGTTTTGCCGCTTTTCATGTGCTTTAAAGGCGATTCGAATCTACCTCCTGAAATCTGTTTCCTGCAATTCTGCCTTGCTTTCAAATCCTCTTCGTTGCCTTCCCTCAATATATCTGTGGATGAGAGTTATCATTTATAACTCTGCGGGTTTGTGAATTGCAGTGTCCCTGAGCTCCATTTTTCAACTCGCTTTTTTGGTAGCTGGCCGCAAAAGCGCGGGATTGCCTCAGGCCCTATTCTGGTTCCTGGCGGCAGGCTGAGCCTGTGGTTAATTCTTCTTCCTGATGGGAAAATAGAGTGACCTGGGCCTGTCCCAACATCTAGATCTAGTCTCTCATTGGTTGCCCCTCTTCCCGTTCATCCTCAGGACAAATTGCAACCTGTAGGGAACAGGAGCTTAAAGGTGCTGATTCTCCAAGTAGGGAGATTGCTAGTAAAATAGCTGGAAAGGCGAACCCGAGCACAAGAAGATGAGAAATGGGGTGCGTTTTAGAAACCTTTCAAAATCACACGGTGTACCATCTTCTGGGTTTCTCATGCATGTTTTCGATGTAGGAAGATGCCCTTGAACCTGGAGATTTGGGACCCATGGGATGGGTACCACACAGTATTACTTTAAAGGGTCTGCGTTTGCTCACCCAACCTCACCCAACCTCTCAGCCCCAAGAGTGTCCACCCTTATGTCTCATCCAGCTGTGGGTCTAGATATGGTCAATCCAGGTTGCATCACAGCCCCTGAACGAATTTTGTAAGAATTTCTCTCTCTTTCACTGTCTTTGTTTTACGGGTTTTTAAAAGTAATTTATTTTTATAATGGGGTTTAGCTGCTTTTCACGGCTGTGTTTATGCGGCTTTACACCCACTTGGCTCACTTCCAGAGAGATATCAATACATAGGTTTTACGATTCTTACTAGTCAGATATATTCTTGTGCGGTGAATAGGGGGTGTTGAGTCCAGTTCACTGAGCAAGGAGTAGGTCTTGTCTATTACATATTGGGTGTATGGAACTGTATCTGAGCGAATTTGAAACCCTTGTTTTATGCATCACCCCACCTCACCTTTCCCGTTAAGCAGCCATAGTGTGTTTTCTAAACGTGTGACTCTGTTCTGTTTTGTAATTCAGTTCAAGTGTAGCGGTTTTTACATTCCCTCTATAAGTGATAGCTTATGATAAGTGTCTTTTTCTGTGTGACTTATTTCACTTAGAATCGTCGTACCTAAATCCACTCATCTTGCTTCTACTAGCCTTATGACATTGATTTCATGTCTGAGTGATATTCCTTTGTACATAAGGACCACAACTTCTTTATCCATTTTTCTCTTTCCTGGGATATTTAAGGTGTCATGAAGTGGAGGTTCTTGTCAACATAGCAGCCCTAAACATTGGGGTGCCTGTGTCTTGCTGATTTTTAGTTTTCCCAATTTATACGCCAATGAGTGGACGTGCCCTATGCTCCCTAAGCTGTGTTTTTTCGATGTTTCAGGACACACCGTACACTTCTCCAGAGTGGCTGTTGGCAATTTACATCCCGCCCATCAGCGTAGCAAGGCTGCCATTTCTCCATGGCCTGTCCTGCATTTCTGGTTTTGACACTTTTTGCAGCATGGCCCTTTTGACCGATGGGAAGCGAGACTTCTTTGTAGCGCTGATTTGCCTTTCCAGTTTGCTTGGTTGGCCAAAAAGGGCGTATGCGTTTTTTCCTGAATATATTCAGGAAAAAACGCTTACGCCCTTTTTGGCCAAGGGCATCACTGTCGACGTTTTGCCACTTTTCATGTGCTTTAAAGGCGATTCAAATCTACTTCCTGAAACCTGTTTCCTGCAATTCTGCCTTGCTTTCAAATCCTCTTCGTTGCCTTCCCTCAATATATTTGTGGACGAGAGTTATCATTTATAACTCAGCAGGTTTGTGAATTGCAGTGCCCCTGAGCTCCATTTTTCAACTGTCTTTTTTGGGAGCTGGCCGCAAAAGCACGGGATTGCCTCAGGCCCTATTCTGGTTCCCGGCGGCAGGCTGAGCCTGTGTTTAATTCTTCTTCCTGATGGGAAAATAGAGTGACCTGTGCCTGTCCCAACACCTAGATCTAGTCTCTCATTATTTGCCCCTCTTCCCGTTCATCCTCAGGACAAATTGCAACCTGTAGGGAACAGGAGCTTAAAGGTGCTGATTCTCCAAGTAGGGAGATTGCTAGTAAAGTAGCTGGAAAGGCGAACCCGAGCACAAGGAGATGAGAAATTGGGTGCGTTTTAGAAACCTTTCAAAATCACACGGTGTACCATCTTCTGGGTTTCTCATGCATGTTTTCGATGTAGGAAGATGCCTTTGAACCTGGAGATTTGGGACCCATGGGATGGGTACCACGCAGTATTACTTTAAAGGGTCTGAGTTTGCTCACCCAACCTCTCAGCCCCAAGAGTGTCCACCCTTATGTCTCATCCAGGTGTGTGTCTAGATATGGTCAATCCAGGTTGCATCACAGCCCCTGAACGAATTTTGTGAGAATTTCTCTCTCTTTCACTGTCTTTGTTTTACGGGTTTTTAAAAGTAATTTATTTTTATAATGGGGTTTAGCTGCTTTTCACGGCTGTGTTTATGCGGCTTTACACCCACTTGGCTCACTTCCAGAGAGATATCAATACATAGGTTTTACGATTCTTACTAGTCAGATATATTCTTGTGCGGTGAATAGGGGCTGTTGAGTCCAGTTCACTGAGCAAGGAGTACGTCTTGTCTATTACATATTGGGTGTATGGAACAGTATCTGAGCGAATTTGAAACCCTTGTTTTATGCATCACCCCACCTCATCTTTCCCGTTAAGCAGCCATAGTGTGTTTTCTAAACGTGTGACTCTGTTCTGTTTTGTAATTCAGTTCAAGTGTAGCGGTTTTTACATTCCCTCTATAAGTGATAGCTTATGATAAGTGTCTTTTTCTGTGTGACTTATTTCACTTAGAATCGTTATACCTAAATCCACTCATCTTGCTTCTACTAGCCTTATGACATTGATTTCATGTCTGAGTGATATTCCTTTGTACATAAGGACCACAACTTCTTTATCCATTTTTCTCTTTCCTGGGATATTTAAGGTGTCATGAAGTGGAGGTTCTTGTCAACATAGCAGCCCTAAACATTGGGGTGCCTGTGTCTTGCTGATTTTTAGTTTTCCCAATTTATACGCCCATGAGTGGTCGTGCCCTATGCTCCCTAAGCTGTGTTTTTTCGATGTTTCAGGACACACCGTACACTTCTCCAGAGTGGCTGTTGGCAATTTACATCCCGCCCATCAGCGTAGCAAGGCTGCCATTTCTCCATGGCCTGTCCTGCATTTCTGGTTTTGACACTTTTTGCAGCATCACCCTTTTGACTGATGGGAAGCGAAACTTCTTTGAAGCGCTGATTTGCCTTTCCAGGTTGCTTGGTTGGCCAAAAAGGGCGTATGCGTTTTTTCCTGAATATATTCAGGAAAAAACGCATACGCCCTTTTTGGCCAAGGGCATCATTGTCGACGTTTTGCCGCTTTTCATGTGCTTTAAAGGCGATTCGAATCTACCTCCTGAAATCTGTTTCCTGCAATTCTGCCTTGCTTTCAAATCCTCTTCGTTGCCTTCCCTCAATATATCTGTGGATGAGAGTTATCATTTATAACTCTGCGGGTTTGTGAATTGCAGTGTCCCTGAGCTCCATTTTTCAACTCGCTTTTTTGGTAGCTGGCCGCAAAAGCGCGGGATTGCCTCAGGCCGTATTCTGGTTCCTGGCGGCAGGCTGAGCCTGTGGTTAATTCTTCTTCCTGATGGGAAAATAGAGTGACCTGGGCCTGTCCCAACATCTAGATCTAGTCTCTCATTGGTTGCCCCTCTTCCCGTTCATCCTCAGGACAAATTGCAACCTGTAGGGAACAGGAGCTTAAAGGTGCTGATTCTCCAAGTAGGGAGATTGCTAGTAAAATAGCTGGAAAGGCGAACCCGAGCACAAGAAGATGAGAAATGGGGTGCGTTTTAGAAACCTTTCAAAATCACACGGTGTACCATCTTCTGGGTTTCTCATGCATGTTTTCGATGTAGGAAGATGCCCTTGAACCTGGAGATTTGGGACCCATGGGATGGGTACCACACAGTATTACTTTAAAGGGTCTGCGTTTGCTCACCCAACCTCACCCAACCTCTCAGCCCCAAGAGTGTCCACCCTTATGTCTCATCCAGCTGTGGGTCTAGATATGGTCAATCCAGGTTGCATCACAGCCCCTGAACGAATTTTGTAAGAATTTCTCTCTCTTTCACTGTCTTTGTTTTACGGGTTTTTAAAAGTAATTTATTTTTATAATGGGGTTTAGCTGCTTTTCACGGCTGTGTTTATGCGGCTTTACACCCACTTGGCTCACTTCCAGAGAGATATCAATACATAGGTTTTACGATTCTTACTAGTCAGATATATTCTTGTGCGGTGAATAGGGGGTGTTGAGTCCAGTTCACTGAGCAAGGAGTAGGTCTTGTCTATTACATATTGGGTGTATGGAACAGTATCTGAGCGAATTTGAAACCCTTGTTTTATGCATCACCCCACCTCACCTTTCCCGTTAAGCAGCCATAGTGTGTTTTCTAAACGTGTGACTCTGTTCTGTTTTGTAATTCAGTTCAAGTGTAGCGGTTTTTACATTCCCTCTATAAGTGATAGCTTATGATAAGTGTCTTTTTCTGTGTGACTTATTTCACTTAGAATCGTCATACCTAAATCCACTCATCTTGCTTCTACTAGCCTTATGACATTGATTTCATGTCTGAGTGATATTCCTTTGTACATAAGGACCACAACTTCTTTATCCATTTTTCTCTTTCCTGGGATATTTAAGGTGTCATGAAGTGGAGGTTCTTGTCAACATAGCAGCCCTAAACATTGGGGTGCCTGTGTCTTGCTGATTTTTAGTTTTCCCAATTTATACGCCCATGAGTGGAGGTGCCCTATGCTCCCTAAGCTGTGTTTTTTCGATGTTTCAGGACACACCATACACTTCTCCAGAGTGGCTGTTGGCAATTTACATCCCGCCCATCAGCGTAGCAAGGCTGCCATTTCTCCATGGCCTGTCCTGCATTTCTGGTTTTGACACTTTTTGCAGCATGACCCTTTTGACCGATGGGAAGCGAAACTTCTTTGAAGCGCTGATTTGCCTTTCCAGGTTGCTTGGTTGGCCAAAAAGGGCGTATGCGTTTTTTCCTGAATATATTCAGGAAAAAACGCATACGCCCTTTTTGGCCAAGGGCATCATTGTCGACGTTTTGCCGCTTTTCATGTGCTTTAAAGGCGATTCGAATCTACCTCCTGAAATCTGTTTCCTGCAATTCTGCCTTGCTTTCAAATCCTCTTCGTTGCCTTCCCTCAATATATCTGTGGATGAGAGTTATCATTTATAACTCTGCGGGTTTGTGAATTGCAGTGTCCCTGAGCTCCATTTTTCAACTCGCTTTTTTGGGAGCTGGCCGCAAAAGCGCGGGATTGCCTCAGGCCCTATTCTGGTTCCTGGCGGCAGGCTGAGCCTGTGGTTAATTCTTCTTCCTGATGGGAAAATAGAGTGACCTGGGCCTGTCCCAACACCTAGATCTAGTCTCTCATTGGTTGCCCCTCTTCCCGTTCATCCTCAGGACAAATTGCAACCTGTAGGGAACAGGAGCTTAAAGGTGCTGATTCTCCAAGTAGGGAGATTGCTAGTAAAGTAGCTGGAAAGGCGAACCCGAGCACAAGGAGATGAGAAATTGGGTGCGTTTTAGAAACCTTTCAAAATCACAGGGTGTACCATCTTCTGGGTTTCTCATGCATGTTTTCGATGTAGGAAGATGCCCTTGAACCTGGAGATTTGGGACCCATGGGATGGGTACCACACAGTATTACTTTAAAGGGTCTGCGTTTGCTCACCCAACCTCACCCAACCTCTCAGCCCCAAGAGTGTCCACCCTTATGTCTCATCCAGGTGTGGGTCTAGATATGGTCAATCCAGGTTGCATCAGAGCCTCTGAACGAATTTTGTAAGAATTTCTCTCTCTTTCACTGTCTTTGTTTTACGGGTTTTTAAAAGTAATTTATTTTTATAATGGGGTTTAGCTGCTTTTCACGGCTGTGTTTATGCGGCTTTACACCCACTTGACTCACTTCCAGACAGATATCAATACATAGGTTTTAAGATTCTTACTACTCAGACATATTCTTGTGCGGTGAATAGGGGGTGTTGAGTCCTGTTCACTGAGCAAGGAGTAGGTCTTGTCTATTACATATTGGGTGTATGGAACGGTATCTGAGCGAATTTGAAACCCTTGTTTTATGCCTCACCCCACCTCACCTTTCCCGTTAAGCAGGCATAGTGTGTTTTCTAAACGTGTGACTCTGTTCTGTTTTGTAATTCAGTTCAAGTGTAGCGGTTTTTACATTCCCTCTCTAAGTGATAGCTTATGATAAGTGTCTTTTTCTGTGTGACTTATTTCACTTAGAATCATCGTACCTAAATCCACTCATCTTGCTTCTACTAGCGTTATGACATTGATTTCATGTCTGAGTGATATTCCATTGTACATAAGGACCACAACTTCTTTATCCATTTTTCTCTTTCCTGGGATATTTAAGGTGTCATGAAGTGGAGGTTCTTGTCAACAGAGCAGCCCTAAACTTTGGGGTACCTGTGTCTTGCTGATTTTTAGTTTTCCCAATTTATACGCCCATGAGAGGACGTGCCCTATGCTCCCTAAGCTGTGTTTTTTCGATGTTTCAGGACACACCGTACACTTCTCCAGAGTGGCTGTTGGCAATTTACATCCCGCCCATCAGCGTAGCAAGGCTGCCATTTCTCCATGGCCTGTCCTGCATTTCTGGTTTTGACACTTTTTGCAGCATGGCCCTTTTGACCGATGGAAACGAGACTTCTTTGTAGCGCTGATTAGCCTTTCCAGGTTGCTTGGTTGGCCAAAAAGGGCGTATGCGTTTTTTCCTGAATATATTCAGGAAAAAACGCATACGCCCTGTTTGGCCAAGGGCATTATTGTCGACGTTTTACCACTTTTCATGTGCTTTTAAGGCGATTCGAATCTACCTCCTGAAACCTGTTTCCTGCAATTCTGCCTTGCTTTCAAATCCTCTTCGTTGCCTTCCCTCAATATATCTGTGGATGAGAGTTATCATTTATAGCTCTGCGGGTTTGTGAATTGCAGTGTCCCTGAGCTCCATTTTTCAACTGGCTTTTTTGGGAGCTGGCCGCAAAAGCGCGGAATTGCCTCAGGCCCTATTCTGCTTCTGGGCAGCAGGCTGAGCCTGTGGTTAATTCTTCTTACCGATGGGAAAATAGAGTGAGCTGTGCCTGTCCCAACACCTATATCTAGTCTCTCATTGGTTGCCCCTCTTCCCGTTCATCCTCAGGACAAATTGCAACCTGTAGGGAACAGGAGCTTAAAGGTGCTGATTCTCCAAGTAGGGAGATTTCTAGTAAAATAGCTGGAAAGGCGAACCCGAGCACAAGGAGATGAGAAATGAGGTGCGTATTAGAAACCTTTGAAAATCACACGGTGTACCATCTTCTGGGTTTCTCATGCATGTTTTCGATGTAGGAAGATGCCCTTGAACCTGGAGATTTGGGACCCATGGGATGGGTACCAGGCAGTATTACTTTAAAGGGTCTGCGTTTGCTCACCCAACCTCACCCAACCTTTCAGCCCCAAGAGTGTCCACCCTTATGTCTCATCCAGCTGTGGGTCTAGATATGGTCAATCCAGGTTGCATCACAGCCTCTGAACGAATTTTGTAAGAATTTCTCTCTCTTTCACTGTCTTTGTTTTACGGGTTTTTAAAAGTAATTAATTTTTATAATGGGGTTTAGCTGCTTTTCACGGCTGTGTTTATGCAGCTTTACACCCACTTGACCCACTTCCTGACAGATATCAATACATAGGTTTTAAGATTCTTACTAGTCACATATATTCTTGTGCGGTGAATAAGGGGTGTTGAGTCCTGTTCACTGAGCAAGGCGTAGGTCTTGTCTATTACATATTGGGTGTATGGAACGGTATCTGAGCGAATTTGAAACCCTTGTTTTATGCCTCACCCCACCTCACCTTTCCCGTTAAGCAGCCATAGTGTGTTTTCTAAACGTGTGACTCTGTTCTGTTTTGTAATTCAGTTCAAGTGTAGCGGTTTTTACATTCCCTCTATAAGTGATAGCTTATGATAAGTGTCTTTTTCTGTGTGACTTATTTCACTTAGAATCGTCGTACCTAAATCCACTCATCTTGCTTCTACTAGCCTTATGACATTGATTTCATGTCTGAGTGATATTCCATTGTACATAAGGACCACAACTTCTTTATCCATTTTTCTCTTTCCTGGGATATTTAAGGTGTCATGAAGTGGAGTTTCTTGTCAACAGAGCAGCCCTAAACTTTGGGGTGCCTGTGTCTTGCTGATTTTTAGTTATCCCAATCTATACGCCCATGAGAGGACGTGCCCTATGCTCCCTAAGCTTTGTTTTTTCGATGTTTCAGGACACACCTTACACTTCTCCAGAGTGGCTGTTGGCAATTTACATCCCGCCCATCAGCGTAGCAAGGCTGCCATTTCTCCATGGCCTGTCCTGCATTTCTGGTTTTGACACTTTTTGCAGCATGGCCCTTTTGACCGATGGGAAGCGAGACTTCTTTGTAGCGCTGATTAGCCTTTCCAGGTTGCTTGGTTGGCCAAAAAGGGCGTATGCGTTTTTTCCTGAATATATTCAGGAAAAAACGCATACGCCCTGTTTGGCCAAGGGTATTATTGTCGACGTTTTACCACTTTTCATGTGCTTTTAAGGCGATTTGAATCTACCTCCTGAAACCTGTTTCCTGCAATTCTGCCTTGCTTTCAAATCCTCTTCGTTGCCTTCCCTCAATATATCTGTGGATGAGAGTTATCATTTATAGCTCTGCGGGTTTGTGAATTGCAGTGTCCCTGAGCTCCATTTTTCAACTGGCTTTTTTGGGAGCTGGCCGCAAAAGCGCGGAATTGCCTCAGGCCCTATTCTGCTTCTGGGCGGCAGGCTGAGCCTGTGGTTAATTCTTCTTACCGATGGGAAAATAGAGTGAGCTGTGCCTGTCCCAACACCTACATCTAGTCTCTCATTGGTTGCCCCTCTTCCCGTTCATCCTCAGGACAAATTGCAACCTGTAGGGAACAGGAGCTTAAAGGTGCTGATTCTCCAAGTAGGGAGATTGCTAGTAAAGTAGCTGGAAAGGTGAACCCGAGCACAAGGAGATGAGAAATGAGGTGCGTATTAGAAACCTTTCAAAATCACACGGTGTACCATCTTCTGGGTTTCTCATGCATGTTTTCGATGTAGGAAGATGCCCTTGAACCTGGAGATTTGGGACCCATGGGATGGGTACCAGGCAGTATTACTTTAAAGGGTCTGCGTTTGCTCACCCAACCTCACCCAACCTTTCAGCCCCAAGAGTGTCCACCCTTATGTCTCATCCAGCTGTGGGTCTAGATATGGTCAATCCAGGTTGCATCACAGCCTCTGAATGAATTTTGTAAGAATTTCTCTCTCTTTCACTGTCTTTGTTTTACGGGTTTTTAAAAGTAATTTATTTTTATAATGGGGTTTAGCTGCTTTTCACGGCTGTGTTTATGCGGCTTTACACCCACTTGACTCACTTCCAGACAGATATCAATACATAGGTTTTAAGATTCTTACTAGTCACATATATTCTTGTGCGGTGAATAGGGGGTGTTGAGTCCTGTTCACTGAGCAAGGAGTAGGTCTTGTCTATTACATATTGGGTGTATGGAACGGTATCTGAGCGAATTTGAAACCATTGTTTTATGCCTCACCCCACCTCACCTTTCCCGTTAAGCAGCCATAGTGTGTTTTCTAAACGTGTGACTCTGTTCTGTTTTGTAATTCAGTTCAAGTGTAGCGGTTTTTACATTCCCTCTATAAGTGATAGCTTATGATAAGTGTCTTTTTCTGTGTGACTTATTTCACTTAGAATCGTCGTACCTAAATCCACTCATCTTGCTTCTACTAGCCTTATGACATTGATTTCATGTCTGAGTGATATTCCATTGTACATAAGGACCACAACTTCTTTATCCATTTTTCTCTTTCCTGGGATATTTAAGGTGTCATGAAGTGGAGGTTCTTGTCAACAGAGCAGCCCTAAACTTTGGGGTGCCTGTGTCTTGCTGATTTTTAGTTTTCCCAATTTATACGCCCATGAGAGGACGTGCCCTATGCTCCTAGAGCTGTGTTTTTTCGATGTTTCAGGACACACCTTACACTTCTCCAGAGTGGCTGTTGGCAATTTACATCCCGCCCATCAGCGTAGCAAGGCTGCCATTTCTCCAGGGCCTGTCCTGCATTTCTGGTTTTGACACTTTTTGCAGCATGGCCCTTTTGACCGATGGGAAGCGAGACTTCTTTGTAGCGCTGATTAGCCTTTCCAGGTTGCTTGGTTGGCCAAACAGGGCGTATGCGTTTTTTCCTGAATATATTCAGGAAAAAATGCATACGCCCTGTTTGGCCAAGGGCATCATTGTCGACGTTTTACCACTTTTCATGTGCTTTAAAGGCGATTCGAATCTACCTCCTGAAACCTGTTTCCTGCAATCCTGCCTTGCTTTCAAATCCTCTTCGTTGCCTTCCCTCAATATATCTGTGGATGAGAGTTATCATTTATAGCTCTGCGGGTTTGTGAATTGCAGTGTCCCTGAGCTCCATTTTTCAACTGGCTTTTTTGGGAGCTGGCCGCAAAAGCGCGGGATTGCCTCAGGCCCTATTCAGCTTCTGGCCGGCAGGCTGAGCCTGTGGTTAATTCTTCTTCCCGATGGGAAAATAGAGTGACCTGTGCCTGTCCCAACACCAAGATCTAGTCTCTCATTGGTTTCCCCTCTTCCCGTTCATCCTCAGGACAAATTGCAACCTGTAGGGAACAGGAGCTTAAAGGTGCTGATTCTCCAAGTAGGGAGATTGCTAGTAAAGTAGCTGGAAAGGCGAACCCGAGCACAAGGAGATGAGAAATGAGGTGCGTATTAGAAACCTTTCAAAATCACACGGTGTACCATCTTCTGGGTTTCTCATGCATGTTTTCGATGTAGGAAGATGCCCTTGAACCTGGAGATTTGGGACCCATGGGATGGATACCAGGCAGTATTACTTTAAAGGGTCTGCGTTTGCTCACCCAACCTCACCCAACCGTTCAGCCCCAAGAGTGTCCACCCTTATGTCTCATCCAGCTGTGGGTCTAGATATGGTCAATCCAGGTTGCATCAGAGCCTCTGAACGAATTTTGTAATAATTTCTCTCGCTTTCACTGTCTTTGTTTTACGGGTTTTTAAAAGTAATTTATTTTTATAATGGGGTTTAGCTGCTTTTCACGGCTGTGTTTATGCAGCTTTACACCCACTTGACTCACTTCCAGACAGATATCAATACATAGGTTTTAAGATTCTTACTAGTCACATATATTCTTGTGCGGTGAATAGGGGGTGTTGAGTCCAGTTCACTGAGCAAGGAGTAGGTCTTGTCTATTACATATTGGGTGTATGGAACGGTATCTGAGCGAATTTGAAACCCTTGTTTTATGCCTCACCCCACCTCACCTTTCCCGTTAAGCAGCCATAGTGTGTTTTCTAAACGTGTGACTCTGTTCTGTTTTGTAATTCAGTTCAAGTGTAGCGGTTTTTACATTCCCTCTCTAAGTGATAGCTTATGATAAGTGTCTTTTTCTGTGTGACTTATTTCACTTAGAATCATCGTACCTAAATCCACTCATCTTGCTTCTACTAGCGTTATGACATTGATTTCATGTCTGAGTGATATTCCATTGTACATAAGGACCACAACTTCTTTATCCATTTTTCTCTTTCCTGGGATATTTAAGGTGTCATGAAGTGGAGGTTCTTGTCAACAGAGCAGCCCTAAACTTTGGGGTACCTGTGTCTTGCTGATTTTTAGTTTTCCCAATTTATACGCCCATGAGAGGACGTGCCCTATGCTCCCTAAGCTGTGTTTTTTCGATGTTTCAGGACACACCGTACACTTCTCCAGAGTGGCTGTTGGCAATTTACATCCCGCCCATCAGCGTAGCAAGGCTGCCATTTCTCCATGGCCTGTCCTGCATTTCTGGTTTTGACACTTTTTGCAGCATGGCCCTTTTGACCGATGGAAACGAGACTTCTTTGTAGCGCTGATTAGCATTTCCAGGTTGCTTGGTTGGCCAAAGAGGGCGTATGCGTTTTTTCCTGAATATATTCAGGATAAAACGCATACGCCCTTTTTGGCCAAGGGCATCATTGTCGAAGTTTTGCCGCTTTTCATGTGCTTTAAGGGCGATTCGAATCTACCTCCTGAAACCTGTTTCCTGCAATTCTGCCTTGCTTTCAAATCCTCTTCGTTGCCTTCCCTCAATATATTTGTGGACGAGAGTTATCATTTATAACTCTGCGGGTTTGTGAATGGCAGTGTCCCTGGGCTCCATTTTTCAACTCGCTTTTTTGGGAGCTGGCCGTAAGAGCGCGGGATTGCCTCAGGCCCTATTCTGCTTCTGGGCGGCAGGCTGAGCCTGTGGTTAATTCTTCTTCCTGATGGGAAAATAGAGTGACCTGTGCCTGTCCCAACACCTAGATCTAGTCTCTCATTGGTTGCCCCTCTTCCCGTTCATCCTCAGGACAAATTGCAACCTGTAGGGAACAGGAGGTTAAAGGTGCTGATTCTCCAAGTAGGGAGATTGCTAGTAACGTACCTGGAATGGCGAACCCGAGCACAAGGAGATGAGAAATGAGGTGCGTTTTAGAAACCTTTCAAAATCACACGGTGTACCATCTTCTGGGTTTCTCATGCATGTTTTCGATGTAGGAAGATGCCCTTGAACCAGGAGATTTGGGACCCATGGGATGGGTACCACGCAGTATTACTTTAAAGGGTCTGTGTTTGCTCACCCAACCTCACCCAACCTCTCAGCCCCAAGTGTGTCCACCCTTATGTCTCATCCAGCTGTGGGTCTAGATATGGTCAATCCAGGTTGCATCACAGCCTCTGAACGAGTTTTGTAAGAATTTCTCTCTCTTTCACTGTCTTTGTTTTACGGGTTTTTAAAAGTAATTTATTTTTATAATGGGGTTTAGCTGCTTTTCACGGCTGTGCTTATGTGGCTTTACACCCACTTGACTCACTTCCAGACAGATATCAATACATAGGTTTTAAGATTCTTACTAGTCACATATATTCTTGTGCGGTGAATAGGGGGTGTTGAGTCCAGTTCACTAAGCAATGAGTCGGTCTTTTCTATTACATATTGGGTGTATGGAACGGTATCTGAGCGAATTTGAAATCCTTGTTTTATGCATCACCCCACCTCACCTTTCCCATTAAGCAGCCATAGTGTGTTTTCTAAACGTGTGACTCTGTTCTGTTTTGTAATTCAGTTCAAGTGTAGCGGTTTTTACATTCCCTCTATAAGTGATAGCTTATGATAAGTGTCTTTTTCTGTGTGACTTATTTCACTTAGAATCGTCGTACCTAAATCCACTCATCTTGCTTCTTCTAGCCTTATGATATTGATTTCATGTCTGCGTGATATTCCATTGTACATAAGGACCACAACTTCTTTATCCATTTTTCTCTTTCCTGGGATATTTAAGGTGTCATGAAGTGGAGGTTCTTGTCAACAGAGCAGCCCTAAACTTTGGGGTGCCTGTGTCTTGCTGATTTTTAGTTTTCCCAATTTATACGCCCATGAGTGGACGTGCCCTATGCTCCCTAAGCTGTGTGTTTTAGATGTTTCAGGACACACCGTACACTTCTTCAGAGTGGCTGTTGGCAATTTACATCCCGCCCATCAGCGTAGCAAGGCTGCCATTTCTCCATGGCCTGTCCTGCATTTCTGGTTTTGACACTTTTTGCAGCATGGCCCTTTTGACCGATGGGAAGCGAGACTACTTTGTAGCGCTGATTTGCCTTTCAAGGTTGCTTGGTTGGCCAAAAAGGGCGTATGCGTTTTTTCCTGAATATATTCAGGAAAAAACGCATACGCCCTTTTTGGCCAAGGGCATCATTGTCGACGTTTTGCGACTTTTCATGTGCTTTAAAGGCGATTCGAATCTACCTCCTGAAACCTGTTTCCTGCAATTCTGCCTTGCTTTCAAATCCTCTTCGTTGCCTTCCCTCAATATATTTGTGGACGAGAGTTATCATTTATAACTCTGCGGGTTTGTGAAAGGCAGTGTCCCTGGGCTCCATTTTGCAACTCGCTTTTTTGGGAGCTGGCCGCAAGAGCGCAGGATTGCCTCAGGCCCTATTCTGCTTCTGGGCGGCAGGCTGAGCCTGTGGTTAATTCTTCTTCCTGATGGGAAAATAGAGTGACCTGTGCCTGTCCCAACACCTAGATCTAGTCTCTCATTGGTTGCCCCTCTTCCCGTTCATCCTCAGGAAAAATTGCAACCTGTAGGGAACAGGAGGTTAAAGGTGCTGATTCTCCAAGTAGGGAGATTGCTAGTAAAGTACCTGGAATGGCGAACCCGAGCACAAGGAGATGAGAAATGAGGTGCGTTTTAGAAACCTTTCAAAATCACACGGTGTACCATCTTCTGGGTTTCTCATGTATGTTTTCGATGGAGGAAGATGCCCTTGAACCTCGAGATTTGGGACCCATGGGATGCGTACCACGCAGTATTACTTTAAAGGTTGTGCGTTTGCTCACCCAACCTCACCCAACCTCTCAGCCCCAAGAGTGTCCACCCTTATGTCTCATCCAGCTGTGTGTCTAGATATGGTCAATCCAGGTTGCATCACAGCCCCTGACCGAATTTTGGAAGAATTTCTCTCTCTTTCACTGTCTTTGTTTTACGGGTTTTTAAAAGTAATTTATTTTTATAATGGTGTTTAGCGGCCTTTCACGGCTGTGTTGATGCGGCTTTACACCCACTTGACTCACTTCCAGTGAGATATCAATACATAGGTTTTACGATTCTTACTAGTCAGATATATTCTTGTGCGGTGAATAGGGGGTGTTGTGTCCAGTTCACTGAGCAAGGAGTAGGTCTTGTCTATTACATATTGGGTGTATGGAACGGTATGTGAGCGAATTTGAAACCCTTGTTTTATGCATCACCCCACCTCACCTTTCCCGTTAAGCAGCCATAGTGTGTTTTCTAAACGTGTGACTCTGTTCTGTTTTGTAACTCAGTTCAAGTGTAGCGGTTTTTACATTCCCTCTATAAGTGATAGCTTATGATAAGTGTCTTTTTCTGTGTTACTTATTTCACTTAGAATCATCGTACCTAAGTCCACTCATCTTGCTTCTTCTAGCCTTATGATATTGATTTCATGTCTGCGTGATATTCCATTGTACATAAGGACCACAACTTCTTTATCCATTTTTCTCTTTCCTGGGATATTTAAGGTGTCATGAAGTGGAGGTTCTTGTCAACAGAGCAGCCCTAAACTTTGGGGTTCCTGTGTCTTGCTGATTTTTAGTTTTCCCAATTTATACGCCCATGAGTGGACGTGCCCTATGCTCCCTAAGCTGTGTGTTTTAGATGTTTCAGGATACACCGTACACTTCTCCAGAGTGGCTGTTGGCAATTTACATCCCGCCCCTCAGCGTAGCAAGGCTGCCATTTCTCCATGGCCTATCCTGCATTTCTGGTTTTGACACTTTTTGCAGCATGGCCCTTTTGACCGATGGGAAGCGAGACTACTTTGTAGCGCTGATTTGCCTTTCCAGGTTGCTTGGTTGGCCAAAAAGGGCGTATGCGTTTTTTCCTGAATATATTCAGGAAAAAACGCATACGCCCTTTTTGGCCAAGGGCATCATTGTCGACGTTTTGCGACTTTTCATGTGCTTTAAAGGCGATTCGAATCTACCTCCTGAAACCTGTTTCCTGCAATTCTGCCTTGCTTTCAAATCCTCTTCGTTGCCTTCCCTCAATATATTTGTGGACGAGAGTTATCATTTATAACTCTGCGGGTTTGTGAATGGCAGTGTCCCTGGGCTCCATTTTTCAACTCGCTTTTTTGGGAGCTGGCCGTAAGAGCGCGGGATTGCCTCAGGCCCTATTCTGCTTCTGGGCGGCAGGCTGAGCCTGTGGTTAATTCTTCTTCCTGATGGGAAAATAGAGTGACCTGTGCCTGTCCCAACACCTAGATCTAGTCTCTCATTGGTTGCCCCTCTTCCCGTTCATCCTCAGGACAAATTGCAACCTGTAGGGAACAGGAGCTTAAAGGTGCTGATTCTCCAAGTAGGGAGATTGCTAGTAACGTACCTGGAATGGCGAACCCGAGCACAAGGAGATGAGAAATGAGGTGCGTTTTAGAAACCTTTCAAAATCACACGGTGTACCATCTTCTGGGTTTCTCATGCATGTTTTCGATGTAGGAAGATGCCCTTGAACCTGGAGATTTGGGACCCATGGGATGGGTACCACGCAGTATTACTTTAAAGGGTCTGTGTTTGCTCACCCAACCTCACCCAACCTCTCAGCCCCAAGTGTGTCCACCCTTATGTCTCATCCAGCTGTGGGTCTAGATATGGTCAATCCAGGTTGCATCACAGCCTCTGAACGAGTTTTGTAAGAATTTCTCTCTCTTTCACTGTCTTTGTTTTACGGGTTTTTAAAAGTAATTTATTTTTATAATGGGGTTTAGCTGCTTTTCACGGCTGTGCTTATGTGGCTTTACACCCACTTGACTCACTTCCAGACAGATATCAATACATAGGTTTTAAGATTCTTACTAGTCACATATATTCTTGTGCGGTGAATAGGGGGTGTTGAGTCCAGTTCACTGAGCAAGGAGTCGGTCTTTTCTATTACATATTGGGTGTATGGAACGCTATCTGAGCCAATTTGAAACCCTTGTTTTATGCATCACCCCACCTCACCTTTCCCGTTAAGCAGCCATAGTGTGTTTTCTAAACGTGTGACTCTGTTCTGTTTTGTAACTCAGTTCAAGTGTAGCGGTTTTTACATTCCCTCTATAAGTGATAGCTTATGATAAGTGTCTTTTTCTGTGTTACTTATTTCACTTAGAATCATCGTACCTAAGTCCACTCATCTTGCTTCTTCTAGCCTTATGATATTGATTTCATGTCTGCGTGATATTCCATTGTACATAAGGACCACAACTTCTTTATCCATTTTTCTCTTTCCTGGGATATTTAAGGTGTCATGAAGTGGAGGTTCTTGTCAACAGAGCAGCCCTAAACTTTGGGGTGCCTGTGTCTTGCTGATTTTTAGTTTTCCCAATTTATACGCCCATGAGTGGACGTGCCCTATGCTCCCTAAGCTGTGTGTTTTGGACGTTTCAGGACACACCGTACACTTCTCCAGAGTGGCTGTTGGCAATTTACATCCCGCCCCTCAGCGTAGCAAGGCTGCCATTTCTCCATGGCCTATCCTGCATTTCTGGTTTTGACACTTTTTGCAGCATGGCCCTTTTGACCGATGGGAAGTGAGACTACTTTGTAGCGCTGATTTGCCTTTCCAGGTTGCTTGGTTGGCCAAAAAGTGCGTATGCGTTTTTTCCTGAATATATTCAGGAAAAAACGCATACGCCCTTTTTGGCCAAGGGCATCATTGTCGACGTTTTGCGACTTTTCATGTGCTTTAAAGGCGATTCGAATCTACCTCTTGAAACCTGTTTCCTGCAATTCTGCCTTGCTTTCAAATCCTCTTCGTTGCCTTCCCTCAATATATTTGTGGACGAGAGTTATCATTTATAACTCTGCGGGTTTGTGAATGGCAGTGTCCCTGGGCTCTATTTTTCAACTCGCTTTTTTGGGAGCTGGCCGTAAGAGCGCGGGATTGCCTCAGGCCCTATTCTGCTTCTGGGCGGCAGGCTGAGCCTGTGGTTAATTCTTCTTCCTGATGGGAAAATAGAGTGACCTGTGCCTGTCCCAACACCTAGATCTAGTCTCTCATTGGTTGCCCCTCTTCCCGTTCATCCTCAGGACAAATTGCAACCTGTAGGGAACAGGAGGTTAAAGGTGCTGATTCTCCAAGTAGGGAGATTGCTAGTAACGTACCTGGAATGGCGAACCCGAGCACAAGGAGATGAGAAATGAGGTGCGTTTTAGAAACCTTTCAAAATCACACGGTGTACCATCTTCTGGGATTCTCATGCATGTTTTCGATGTAGGAAGATGCCCTTGAACCTGGAGATTTGGGACCCATGGGATGGGTACCACGCAGTATTACTTTAAAGGGTCTGTGTTTGCTCACCCAACCTCACCCAACCTCTCAGCCCCAAGTGTGTCCACCCTTATGTCTCATCCAGCTGTGGGTCTAGATATGGTCAATCCAGGTTGCATCACAGCCTCTGAACGAGTTTTGTAAGAATTTCTCTCTCTTTCACTGTCTTTGTTTTACGGGTTTTTAAAAGTAATTTATTTTTATAATGGGGTTTAGCTGCTTTTCACGGCTGTGCTTATGTGGCTTTACACCCACCTGACTCACTTCCAGACAGATATCAATACATAGGTTTTAAGATTCTTACTAGTCACATATATTCTTGTGCGGTGAATAGGGGGTGTTGAGTCCAGTTCACTGAGCAATGAGTCGGTCTTTTCTATTACATATTGGGTGTATGGAACGGTATCTGAGCGAATTTGAAACCCTTGTTTTATGCATCACCCCACCTCACCTTTCCCGTTAAGCAGCCATAGTGTGTTTTCTAAACGTGTGACTCTGTTCTGTTTTGTAACTCAGTTCAAGTGTAGCGGTTTTTACATTCCCTCTATAAGTGATAGCTTATGATAAGTGTCTTTTTCTGTGTTACTTATTTCACTTAGAATCATCGTACCTAAGTCCACTCATCTTGCTTCTTCTAGCCTTATGATATTGATTTCATGTCTGCGTGATATTCCATTGTACATAAGGACCACAACTTCTTTATCCATTTTTCTCTTTCCTGGGATATTTAAGGTGTCATGAAGTGGAGGTTCTTGTCAACAGAGCAGCCCTAAACTTTGGGGTGCCTGTGTCTTGCTGATTTTTAGTTTTCCCAATTTATACGCCCATGAGTGGACGTGCCCTATGCTCCCTAAGCTGTGTGTTTTAGATGTTTCAGGACACACCGTACACTTCTTCAGAGTGGCTGTTGGCAATTTACATCCCGCCCATCAGCATAGCAAGGCTGCCATTTCTCCATGGCCTGTCCTGCATTTCTGGTTTTGACACTTTTTGCAGCATGGCCCTTTTGACCGATGGGAAGCGAGACTACTTTGTAGCGCTGATTTGCCTTTCCAGGTTGCTTGGTTGGCCAAAAAGGGCGTATGCGTTTTTTCCTGAATATATTCAGGAAAAAACGCATACGCCCTTTTTGGCCAAGGGCATCATTGTCGACGTTTTGCGACTTTTCATGTGCTTTAAAGGCGATTCGAATCTACCTCCTGAAACCTGTTTCCTGCAATTCTGCCTTGCTTTCAAATCCTCTTCATTGCCTTCCCTCAATATATTTGTGGACGAGAGTTATCATTTATAACTGCGGGTTTGTGAAAGGCAGTGTCCCTGGGCTCCATTTTGCAACTCGCTTTTTTGGGAGCTGGCCGCAAGAGCGCGGGATTGCCTCAGGCCCTATTCTGCTTCTGGGCGGCAGGCTGAGCCTGTGGTTAATTCTTCTTCCTGATGGGAAAATAGAGTGACCTGTGCCTGTCCCAACACCTAGATCTAGTCTCTCATTGGTTGCCCCTCTTCCCGTTCATCCTCAGGACAAATTGCAACCTGTAGGGAACAGGAGGTTAAAGGTGCTGATTCTCCAAGTAGGGAGATTGCTAGTAAAGTACCTGGAATGGCGAACCCGAGCACAAGGAGATGAGAAATGAGGTGCGTTTTAGAAACCTTTCAAAATCACACGGTGTACCATCTTCTGGGTTTCTCATGTATGTTTTCGATGTAGGAAGATGCCCTTGAACCTGGAGATTTGGGACCCATGGGATGGGTACCACGCAGTATTACTTTAAAGGGTCTGTGTTTGCTCACCCAACCTCACCCAACCTCTCAGCCCCAAGTGTGTCCACCCTTATGACTCATCCAGCTGTGGGTCTAGATATGGTCAATCCAGGTTGCATCACAGCCTCTGAACGAATTTTGTAAGAATTTCTCTCTCTTTCACTGTCTTTGTTTTACGGGTTTTTAAAAGTAATTTATTTTTATAATGGGGTTTAGCTGCTTTTCACGGCTGTGTTTATGCGGCTTTACACCCACTTGACTCACTTCCAGACAGATATCAATACATAGGTTTTAAGATTCTTACTAGTCACATATATTCTTGTGCGGTGAATAGGGGGTGTTGAGTCCAGTTCACTGAGCAATGAGTCGGTCGTTTCTATTACATATTGGGTGTATGGAACGGTATCTGAGCGAATTTGAAACCCTTGTTTTATGCATCACCCCACCTCACCTTTCCCGTTAAGCAGCCATAGTGTGTTTTCTAAACGTGTGACTCTGTTCTGTTTTGTAACTCAGTTCAAGTGTAGCGGTTTTTACATTCCCTCTATAAGTGATAGCTTATGATATGTGTCTTTTTCTGTGTGACTTATTTCACTTAGAATCATCGTACCTAAGTCCACTCATCTTGCTTCTTCTAGCCTTATGGTATTGATTTCATGTCTGCGTGATATTCCATTGTACATAAGGACCACAACTTCTTTATCCATTTTTCTCTTTCCTGGGATATTTATGGTGTCATGAAGTGGAGGTTCTTGTCAACAGAGCAGCCCTAAACTTTGGGGTGCCTGTGTCTTGCTGATTTTTAGTTTTCCCAATTTATACGCCCATGAGTGGACGTGCCCTATGCTCCCTAAGCTGTGTGTTTTAGATGTTTCAGGACACACCGTACACTTCTCCAGAGTGGCTGTTGGCAATTTACATCCCGCCCCTCAGCGTAGCAAGGCTGCCATTTCTCCATGGCCTATCCTGCATTTCTGGTTTTGACACTTTTTGCAGCATGGCCCTTTTGACCGATGGGAAGCGAGACTACTTTGTAGCGCTGATTTGCCTTTCCAGGTTGCTTGGTTGGCCAAACAGGGCGTATGCATTTTTTCCTGAATATATTCAGGAAAAAACGCATACGCCCTTTTTGGCCAAGGGCATCATTGTCAACGTTTTGCGACTTTTCATGTGCTTTAAAGGCGATTCGAATCTACCTCCTGAAAGCTGTTTCCTGCAATTCTGCCTTGCTTTCAAATCCTCTTCGTTGCCTTCCCTCAATATATTTGTGGACGAGAGTTATCATTTATAACTCTGCGGGTTTGTGAATGGCAGTGTCCCTGGGCTCCATTTTTCAACTCGCTTTTTTGGGAGCTGGCCGTAAGAGCGCAGGATTGCCTCAGGCCCTATTCTGCTTCTGGGCGGCAGGCTGAGCCTGTGGTTAATTCTTCTTCCTGATGGGAAAATAGAGTGACCTGTGCCTGTCCCAACACCTAGATCTAGTCTCTCATTGGTTGCCCCTCTTCCCGTTCATCCTCAGGACAAATTGCAACCTGTAGGGAACAGGAGGTTAAAGGTGCTGATTCTCCAAGTAGGGAGATTGCTAGTAAAGTACCTGGAATGGCGAACCCGAGCACAAGGAGATGAGAAATGAGGTGCGTTTTAGAAACCTTTCAAAATCACACGGTGTACCATCTTCTGGGTTTCTCATGTATGTTTTCGATGTAGGAAGATGCCCTTGAACCTGGAGATTTGGGACCCATGGGATGGGTACCACGCAGTATTACTTTAAAGGGTCTGTGTTTGCTCACCCAACCTCACCCAACCTCTCAGCCCCAAGTGTGTCCACCCTTATGACTCATCCAGCTGTGGGTCTAGATATGGTCAATCCAGGTTGCATCACAGCCTCTGAACGAATTTTGTAAGAATTTCTCTCTCTTTCACTGTCTTTGTTTTACGGGTTTTTAAAAGTAATTTATTTTTATAATGGGGTTTAGCTGCTTTTCACGGCTGTGTTTATGCGGCTTTACACCCACTTGACTCACTTCCAGACAGATATCAATACATAGGTTTTAAGATTCTTACTAGTCACATATATTCTTGTGCGGTGAATAGGGGGTGTTGAGTCCAGTTCACTGAGCAATGAGTCGGTCTTTTCTATTACATATTGGGTGTATGGAACGGTATCTGAGCGAATTTGAAACCCTTGTTTTATGCATCACCCCACCTCACCTTTCCCGTTAAGCAGCCATAGTGTGTTTTCTAAACGTGTGACTCTGTTCTGTTTTGTAACTCAGTTCAAGTGTAGCGGTTTTTACATTCCCTCTATAAGTGATAGCTTATGATAAGTGTCTTTTTCTGTGTTACTTATTTCACGTAGAATCATCGTACCTAAGTCCACTCATCTTGCTTCTTCTAGCCTTATGATATTGATTTCATGTCTGAGTGATATTCCATTGTACATAAGGACCACAACTTCTTTATCCATTTTTCTCGTTCCTGGGATATTTAAGGTGTCATGAAGTGGAGGTTCTTGTCAACAGAGCAGCCCTAAACTTTGGGGTTCCTGTGTCTTGCTGATTTTTAGTTTTCCCAATTTATACGCCCATGAGTGGACGTGCCCTATGCTCCCTAAGCTGTGTGTTTTAGATGTTTCAGGACACACCGTACACTTCTCCAGAGTGGCTGTTGGCAATTTACATCCCGCCCCTCAGCGTAGCAAGGCTGCCATTTCTCCATGGCCTATCCTGCATTTCTGGTTTTGACACTTTTTGCAGCATGGCCCTTTTGACCGATGGGAAGCGATACTACTTTGTAGCGCTGATTTGCCTTTCCAGGTTGCTTGGTTGGCCAAAAAGGGCGTATGCGTTTTTTCCTGAATATATTCAGGAAAAAACGCATACGCCCTTTTTGGCCAAGGGCATCATTGTCGACGTTTTGCGACTTTTCATGTGCTTTAAAGGCGATTCGAATCTACCTCCTGAAACCTGTTTCCTGCAATTCTGCCTTGCTTTCAAATCCTCTTCGTTGCCTTCCCTCAATATATTTGTGGACGAGAGTTATCATTTATAACTCTGCGGGTTTGTGAATGGCAGTGTCCCTGGGCTCCATTTTTCAACTCGCTTTTTTGGGAGCTGGCCGTAAGAGCGCGGGATTGCCTCAGGCCCTATTCTGCTTCTGGGCGGCAGGCTGAGCCTGTGGTTAATTCTTCTTCCTGATGGGAAAATAGAGTGACCTGTGCCTGTCCCAACACCTAGATCTAGTCTCTCATTGGTTGCCACTCTTCCCGTTCATCCTCAGGACAAATTGCAACCTGTAGGGAACAGGAGGTTAAAGGTGCTGATTCTCCAAGTAGGGAGATTGCTAGTAATGTACCTGGAATGGCGAACCCGAGCACAAGGAGATGAGAAATGAGGTGCGTTTTAGAAACCTTTCAAAATCACACGGTGTACCATCTTCTGGGTTTCTCATGCATGTTTTCGATGTAGGAAGATGCCCTTGAACCTGGAGATTTGGGACCCATGGGACGGGTACCACGCAGTATTACTTTAAAGGGTCTGTGTTTGCTCACCCAACCTCACCCAACCTCTCAGCCCCAAGTGTGTCCACCCTTATGTCTCATCCAGCTGTGGGTCTAGATATGTTCAGTCCAGGTTGCATCACAGCCTCTGAACGAATTTTGTAAGAATTTCTCTCTCTTTCACTGTCTTTGTTTTACGGGTTTTTAAAAGTAATTTATTTTTATAATGGGGTTTAGCTGCTTTTCACGGCTGTGTTTATGCGGCTTTACACCCACTTGACTCACTTCCAGACAGATATCAATACATAGGTTTTAAGATTCTTACTAGTCACATATATTCTTGTGTGGTGTATAGGGGGTGTTGAGTCCAGTTCACTGAGCAAGGAGTCGGTCTTTTCTATTACATATTGGGTGTATGGAACGGTATGTGAGCGAATTTGAAACCCTTGTTTTATGCATCACCCCACCTCACCTTTCCCGTTAAGCAGCCATAGTGTGTTTTCTAAACGTGTGACTCTGTTCTGTTTTGTAACTCAGTTCAAGTGTAGCGGTTTTTACATTCCCTCTATAAGTGATAGCTTATGATAAGTGTCTTTTTCTGTGTGACTTATTTCACTTAGAATCATCGTACCTAAGTCCACTCATCTTGCTTCTTCTAGCCTTATGATATTGATTTCATGTCTGCGTAATATTCCATTGTACATAAGGACCACAACTTCTTTATCCATTTTTCTCTTTCCTGGGATATTTAAGGTGTCATGAAGTGGAGGTTCTTGTCAACAGAGCAGCCCTAAACTTTGGGGTGCCTGTGTCTTGCTGATTTTTAGTTTTCCCAATTTATACGCCCATGAGAGGACGTGCCCTATGCTCCCTAAGCTGTGTGTTTTAGATGTTTCAGGACACACCGTACACTTCTTCAGAGTGGCTGTTGGCAATTTACATCCCGCCCATCAGCGTAGCAAGGCTGCCATTTCTCCATGGCCTGTCCTGCATTTCTGGTTTTGACACTTTTTGCAGCATGGCCCTTTTGACCGATGGGAAGCGAGACTACTTTGTAGCGCTGATTTGCCTTTCCAGGTTGCTTGGTTGGCCAAAAAGTGCGTATGCGTTTTTTCCTGAATATATTCATGAAAAAACGCATACACCCTTTTTGGCCAAGGGCATCATTGTCGACGTTTTGCGACTTCTCATGTGCTTTAAAGGCGATTCGAATCTACCTCCTGAAACCTGTTTCCTGCAATTCTGCCTTGCTTTCAAATCCTCTTCGTTGCCTTCCCTCAATATATTTGTGGACGAGAGTTATCATTTATAACTCTGCGGGTTTGTGAAAGGCAGTGTCCCTGGGCTCCATTTTGCAACTCGCTTTTTTGGGAGCTGGCCGCAAGAGCGCGGGATTGCCTCAGGCCCTATTCTGCTTCTGGGCGGCAGGCTGAGCCTGTGGTTAATTCTTCTTCCTGATGGGAAAATAGAGTGACCTGTGCCTGTCCCAACACCTAGATCTAGTCTCTCATTGGTTGCCCCTCTTCCCGTTCATCCTCAGGACAAATTGCAACCTGTAGGGAACAGGAGGTTAAAGGTGCTGATTCTCCAAGTAGGGAGATTGCTAGTAAAGTACCTGGAATGGCGAACCCGAGCACAAGGAGATGAGAAATGAGGTGCGTTTTAGAAACCTTTCAAAATCACACGGTGTACCATCTTCTGGGTTTCTCATGTATGTTTTCGATGTAGGAAGATGCCCTTGAACCTGGAGATTTGGGACCCATGGGATGGGTACCACGCAGTATTACTTTAAAGGGTCTGCGTTTGCTCACCCAACCTCACCCAACCTCTCAGCCCCAAGTGTGTCCACCCTTATGACTCATCCAGCTGTGGGTCTAGATATGGTCAATCCAGGTTGCATCACAGCCTCTGAACGAATTTTGTAAGAATTTCTCTCTCTTTCACTGTCTTTGTTTTACGGGTTTTTAAAAGTAATTTATTTTTATAATGGGGTTTAGCTGCTTTTCACGGCTGTGTTTATGCGGCTTTACACCCACTTGACTCACTTCCAGACAGATATCAATACATAGGTTTTAAGATTCTTACTAGTCACATATATTCTTGTGCGGTGAATAGGGGGTGTTGAGTCCAGTTCACTGAGCAATGAGTCGGTCTTTTCTATTACATATTGGGTGTATGGAACGGTATCTGAGCGAATTTGAAACCCTTGTTTTATGCATCACCCCACCTCACCTTTCCCGTTAAGCAGCCATAGTGTGTTTTCTAAACGTGTGACTCTGTTCTGTTTTGTAACTCAGTTCAAGTGTAGCGGTTTTTACATTCCCTCTATAAGTGATAGCTTATGATAAGTGTCTTTTTCTGTGTTACTTATTTCACGTAGAATCATCGTACCTAAGTCCACTCATCTTGCTTCTTCTAGCCTTATGATATTGATTTCATGTCTGAGTGATATTCCATTGTACATAAGGACCACAACTTCTTTATCCATTTTTCTCGTTCCTGGGATATTTAAGGTGTCATGAAGTGGAGGTTCTTGTCAACAGAGCAGCCCTAAACTTTGGGGTGCCTGTGTCTTGCTGATTTTTAGTTTTCCCAATTTATACGCCCATGAGTGGACGTTCCCTATGCTCCCTAAGCTGTGTGTTTTAGATGTTTCAGGACACACCGTACACTTCTCCAGAGTGGCTGTTGGCAATTTACATCCCGCCCCTCAGCGTAGCAAGGCTGCCATTTCTCCATGGCCTATCCTGCATTTCTGGTTTTGACACTTTTTGCAGCATGGCCCTTTTGACCGATGGGAAGCGAGACTACTTTGTAGCGCTGATTTGCCTTTCCAGGTTGCTTGGTTGGCCAAAAAGGGCGTATGCGTTTTTTCCTGAATATATTCAGGAAAAAACGCATACGCCCTTTTTGGCCAAGGGCATCATTGTCGACGTTTTGCGACTTTTCATGTGCTTTAAAGGCGATTCGAATCTACCTCCTGAAACCTGTTTCCTGCAATTCTGCCTTGCTTTCAAATCCTTTTCGTTGCCTTCCCTCAATATATTTGTGGACGAGAGTTATCATTTATAACTCTGCGGGTTTGTGAATGGCAGTGTCCCTGGGCTCCATTTTTCAACTCGCTTTTTTGGGAGCTGGCCGTAAGAGCGCGGGATTGCCTCAGGCCCTATTCTGCTTCTGGGCGGCAGGCTGAGCCTGTGGTTAATTCTTCTTCCTGATGGGAAAATAGAGTGACCTGTGCCTGTCCCAACACCTAGATCTAGTCTCTCATTGGTTGCCCCTCTTCCCGTTCATCCTCAGGACAAATTGCAACCTGTAGGGAACAGGAGGTTAAAGGTGCTGATTCTCCAAGTAGGGAGATTGCTAGTAACGTACCTGGAATGGCGAACCCGAGCACAAGGAGATGAGAAATGAGGTGCGTTTTAGAAACCTTTCAAAATCACACGGTGTACCATTTTCTGGGTTTCTCATGCATGTTTTCGATGTAGGAAGATGCCCTTGAACCTGGAGATTTGGGACCCATGGGATGGGTACCACGCAGTATTACTTTAAAGGGTCTGTGTTTGCTCACCCAACCTCACCCAACCTCTCAGCCCCAAGTGTGTCCACCCTTATGTCTCATCCAGCTGTGGGTCTAGATATGTTCAATCCAGGTTGCATCACAGCCTCTGAACGAATTTTGTAAGAATTTCTCTCTCTTTCACTGTCTTTGTTTTACGGGTTTTTAAAAGTAATTTATTTTTATAATGGGGTTTATCTGCTTTTCACGGCTGTGTTTATGCGGCTTTACACCCACTTGACTCACTTCCAGACAGATATCAATACATAGGTTTTAAGATTCTTACTAGTCACATATATTCTTGTGTGGTGTATAGGGGGTGTTGAGTCCAGTTCACTGAGCAAGGAGTCGGTCTTTTCTATTACATATTGGGTGTATGGAACGGTATGTGAGCGAATTTGAAACCCTTGTTTTATGCATCACCCCACCTCACCTTTCCCGTTAAGCAGCCATAGTGTGTTTTCTAAACGTGTGACTCTGTTCTGTTTTGTAACTCAGTTCAAGTGTAGCGGTTTTTACATTCCCTCTATAAGTGATAGCTTATGATAAGTGTCTTTTTCTGTGTGACTTATTTCACTTAGAATCATCGTACCTAAGTCCACTCATCTTGCTTCTTCTAGCCTTATGATATTGATTTCATGTCTGCGTGATATTCCATTGTACATAAGGACCACAAGTTCTTTATCCATTTTTCTCTTTCCTGGGATATTTAAGGTGTCATGAAGTGGAGGTTCTTGTCAACAGAGCAGCCCTAAACTTTGGGGTGCCTGTGTCTTGCTGATTTTTAGTTTTCCCAATTTATACGCCCATGAGAGGACGTGCCCTATGCTCCCTAAGCTGTGTGTTTTAGATGTTTCAGGACACACCGTACACTTCTTCAGAGTGGCTGTTGGCAATTTACATCCCGCCCATCAGCGTAGCAAGGCTGCCATTTCTCCATGGCCTGTCCTGCATTTCTGGTTTTGACACTTTTTGCAGCATGGCCCTTTTGACCGATGGGAAGCGAGACTACTTTGTAGCGCTGATTTGCCTTTCCAGGTTGCTTGGTTGGCCAAAAAGGGCGTATGCGTTTTTTCCTGAATATATTCAGGAAAAAACGCATACGCCCTTTTTGGCCAAGGGCATCATTGTCGACGTTTTGCGACTTTTCATGTGCTTTAAAGGCGATTCGAATCTACCTCCTGAAACCTGTTTCCTGCAATTCTGCCTTGCTTTCAAATCCTCTTCATTGCCTTCCCTCAATATATTTGTGGACGAGAGTTATCATTTATAACTCTGCGGGTTTGTGAAAGGCAGTGTCCCTGGGCTCCATTTTGCAACTCGCTTTTTTGGGAGCTGGCCGCAAGAGCGCGGGATTGCCTCAGGCCCTATTCTGCTTCTGGGCGGCAGGCTGAGCCTGTGGTTAATTCTTCTTCCTGATGGGAAAATAGAGTGACCTGTGCCTGTCCCAACACCTAGATCTAGTCTCTCATTGGTTGCCCCTCTTCCCGTTCATCCTCAGGACAAATTGCAACCTGTAGGGAACAGGAGGTTAAAGGTGTTGATTCTCCAAGTAGGGAGATTGCTAGTAAAGTACCTGGAATGGCGAACCCGAGCACAAGGAGATGAGAAATGAGGTGCGTATTAGAAACCTTTCAAAATCACACGGTGTACCATCTTCTGGGTTTCTCATGTATGTTTTCGATGTAGGAAGATGCCCTTGAACCTGGAGATTTGGGACCCATGGGATGCGTACCACGCAGTATTACTTTAAAGGTTGTGCGTTTGCTCACCCAACCTCACCCAACCTCTCAGCCCCAAGAGTGTCCACCCTTATGTCTCATCCAGCTGTGTGTCTAGATATGGTCAATCCAGGTTGCATCACAGCCCCTGACCGAATTTTGGAAGAATTTCTCTCTCTTTCACTGTCTTTGTTTTACGGGTTTTTAAAAGTAATTTATTTTTATAATGGGGTTTAGCGGCCTTTCACGGCTGTGTTGATGCGGCTTTACACCCACTTGACTCACTTCCAGAGAGATATCAATACATAGGTTTTACGATTCTTACTAGTCAGATATATTCTTGTGCGGTGAATAGGGGGTGTTGTGTCCAGTTCACTGAGCAAGGAGTAGGTCTTGTCTATTACATATTGGGTGTATGGAACGGTATGTGAGCGAATTTGAAACCCTTGTTTTATGCATAACCCCACCTCACCTTTCCCGTTAAGCAGCCATAGTGTGTTTTGTAAACGTGTGACTCTGTTCTGTTTTGTAATTCAGTTCAAGTGTAGCGGTTTTTACATTCCCTCTATAAGTGATAGCTTATGATAAGTGTCTTTTTCTGTGTGACTTATTTCACTTAGAATCGTCATACCTAAATCCACTCATCTTGCTTCTACTAGCCTTATGACATTGATTTCATGTCTGAGTGATATTCCATTTTACATAAGGACCACAACTTCTTTATCCATTTTTTTCTTTCCTGGGATATTTAAGGTGTCATGAAGTGGAGGTTCTTGTCAACAGAGCAGCCCTAATCATTGGGGTGCCTGTGTCTTGCTGATTTTTAGTTTTCCCTATTTATACGACCATGAGTGGACGTGCCCTATGCTCCCTAAGCTGTGTTTTTTCGAAGTTTCAGGACACACCGTACACTTCTCCAGTGTGGCTGTTGGCAATTTACATCCCTCCCATCAGCGTAGCAAGGCTGCCATTTCTCCATGGCCTGTCCTGCATTTCTGGTTTTGAAAATTTTTGCAGCATGGCCCTTTTGACCGATGGGAAGCGAGACTTCTTTGTAGCGCTGATTTGCCTTTCCAGGTTGCTTGGTTGGCCAAAAAGTGCGTATGCGTTTTTTCCTGAATATATTCAGGAAAAAACGCATACGCTCTTTTTGGCCAAGGTCATCATTGTCGACGTTTTGCCACCTTTCATGTGCTTTAAAGGCGATTCGAATCTACCTCCTGAAATCTGTTTCCTGCAATTCTGCCTTTCTTTCAAATCCTCTTCGTTGCCTTCCCTCAATATATTTTTGGACGAGAGTTATCATTTATAACTCAGCAGGTTTGTGAATTGCAGTGCCCCTGAGCTCCATTTTTCAACTGTCTTTTTTGGGAGCTGGCCGCAAAAGCACGGGATTGCCTAAGGCCCTATTCTGGTTCCCGGCGGTAGGCTGAGCCTGTGGTTAATTCTTCTTCCTGATGGGAAAATAGAGTGACCTGTGCCTGTCCCAACACCTAGATCTAGTCTCTCATTGGTTGCCCCTCTTCCCTTTCATCCTCAGGACAAATTGCAACCTGTACGGAACAGGAGGTTAAAGGTGCTGATTCTCCAAGTAGGGAGATTGCTAGTAAAGTAGCTGGAATGGCGAACCCGAACACAAGGAGATGAGAAATGAGGTGCGTTTTAGAAACCTTTCAAAATCACATGGTGTACCATCTTCTGGGTTTCTCATGCATGTTTTCGATGTAGGAAGATGCCCTTGAACCTGGAGATTTGGGACCCATGGGATGGGTACCACGCAGTATTACTTTAAAGGGTCTGTGTTTGCTCACCCAACCTCTCCCAACCTCTCAGCCCCAAGTGTGTCCACCCTTATGACTCATCCAGCTTTGGGTCTAGATATGGTCAATCCAGGTTGCATCACAGCCTCTGAACGAATTTTGTAAGAATTTCTCTCTCTTTCACTGTCTTTGTTTTACGGGTTTTTAAAAGTAATTTATTTTTATAATGGGGTTTAGCTGCTTTTCACGGCTGTGTTTATGCGGCTTTACACCCACTTGACTCACTTCCAGACAGATATCAATACATAGGTTTTAAGATTCTTACTAGTCACATATATTCTTGTGCGGTGAATAGGGGGTGTTGAGTCCAGTTCACTGAGCAATGAGTCGGTCTTTTCTATTACATATTGGGTGTATGGAACGGTATCTGAGCGAATTTGAAACCCTTGTTTTATGCATCACCCCACCTCACCTTTCCCGTTAAGCAGCCATAGTGTGTTTTCTAAACGTGTGACTCTGTTCTGTTTTGTAACTCAGTTCAAGTGTAGCGGTTTTTACATTCCCTCTATAAGTGATAGCTTATGATAAGTGTCTTTTTCTGTGTGACTTATTTCACGTAGAATCATCGTACCTAAGTCCACTCATCTTGCTTCTTCTAGCCTTATGATATTGATTTCATGTCTGCGTGATATTCCATTGTACATAAGGACCACAACTTCTTTATCCATTTTTCTCTTTCCTGGGATATTTAAGGTGTCATGAAGTGGAGGTTCTTGTCAACAGAGCAGCCCTAAACTTTGGGGTGCCTGTGTCTTGCTGATTTTTAGTTTTCCCAATTTATACGCCCATGAGTGGACGTGCCCTATGCTCCCTAAGCTGTGTGTTTTAGATGTTTCAGGACACACCGTACACTTCTTCAGAGTGGCTGTTGGCAATTTACATCCCGCCCATCAGCGTAGCAAGGCTGCCATTTCTCCATGGCCTGTCCTGCATTTCTGGTTTTGACACTTTTTGCAGCATGGCCCTTTTGACCGATGGGAAGCGAGACTACTTTGTAGCGCTGATTAGCCTTTCCAGGTTGCTTGGTTGGCCAAACAGGGCGTATGCGTTTTTTCCTGAATATATTCAGGAAAAAACGCATACGCCCTTTTTGGCCAAGGGCATCATTGTCGACGTTTTGCGACTTTTCATGTGCTTTAAAGGCGATTCGAATCTACCTCCTGAAACCTGTTTCCTGCAATTCTGCCTTGCTTTCAAATCCTCTTCATTGCCTTCCCTCAATATATTTGTGGACGAGAGTTATCATTTATAAATCTGCGGGTTTGTGAAAGGCAGTGTCCCTGGGCTCCATTTTGCAACTCGCTTTTTTGGGAGCTGGCCGCAAGAGCGCGGGATTGCCTCAGGCCCTATTCTGCTTCTGGGCGGCAGGCTGAGCCTGTGGTTAATTCTTCTTCCTGATGGGAAAATAGAGTGACCTGTGCCTGTCCCAGCACCTAGATCTAGTCTCTCATTGGTTGCCCCTCTTCCCGTTCATCCTCAGGACAAATTGCAACCTGTAGGGAACAGGAGGTTAAAGGTGCTGATTCTCCAAGTAGGGAGATTGCTAGTAAAGTACCTGGAATGGCGAACCCGAGCACAAGGAGATGAGAAATGAGGTGCGTTTTAGAAACCTTTCAAAATCACACGGTGTACCATCTTCTGGGTTTCTCATGTATGTTTTCGATGTCGGAAGATGCCCTTGAACCTGGAGATTTGGGACCCATGGGATGCGTACCACGCAGTATTACTTTAAAGGTTCTGCGTTTGCTCACCCAACCTAACCAAACCTCTCAGCCCCAAGAGTGTCCACCGTTATGTCTCATCCAGCTGTGGGTCTAGATATGGTCAATCCAGGTTGCATCACAGCCCCTGAACGAATTTTGGAAGAATTTCTCTCTTTCACTGTCTTTGTTTTATGGGTTTTTAAAAGTAATTTATTTTTATAATGGGGTTTAGCTGCTTTTCACGGCTGTGTTTATGCGGCTTTACACCCAATTGCCTCACTTCCAGACAGATATCAATACATAGGTTTTAAGATTCTTACTAGTCACATATATTCTTGTGCCGTGAATAGGGGGTGTTGAGTCCAGTTCACTGAGCAAGGAGTAGGTCTTGTCTATTACATATTGGGTGTATGGAACGGTATCTGAGCGAATTTGAAACCCTTGTTTTATGCATCACCCCACCTCACCTTTCCCGTTAAGCAGCCATAGTGTGTTTTCTAAACGTGTGACTCTGTTCTGTTTTGTAATTCAGTTCAAGTGTAGCGGTTTTTACATTCCCTCTATAAGTGATAACTTATGATAAGTCTCTTTTTCTGTGTGACTTATTTCACTTAGAATCGTCGTACCTATATCCACTCATCTTGCTTCTAGTAGCCTTATGACATTGATTTCATGTCTGAGTGATATTCCATTGTACATAAGGACCACAACTTCTTTATCCATTTTTCTCTTTCCTGGGATATTTAAGGTGTCATGAAGTGGAGGTTCTTGTCAACAGAGCAGCCCTAAACTTTGGGGTGCCTGTGTCTTGCTGATTTTTAGTTTTCCCAATTTATACGCCCATGAGTGGACGTACCCTATGCTCCCTAAGCTGTGTGTTTTAGATGTTTCAGGACACACCGTACACTTCTCTAGAGTGGCTGTTGGCAATTTACATCCCGCCCATCAGCGTAGCAAGGCTGCCATTTCTCCATGGTCTGTCCTGCATTTCTGGTTTTGACACTTTTTGCAGCATGGCCCTTTTGACCGATGGGAAGCGAGACTACTTTGTAGCGCTGATTTGCCTTTCCAGGTTGCTTGGTTGGCCAAAAAGGGCGTATGCGTTTTTTCCTGAATATATTCAGGAAAAAACGCATACGCCCTTTTTGGCCAAGGGCATCGTTGTCGACATTTTGCGACTTTTCATGTGCTTTAAAGGCGATTCGAATCTACCTCCTGAAACCTGTTTCCTGCAATTCTGCCTTGCTTTCAAATCCTCTTCATTGCCTTCCCTCAATATATTTGTGGACGAGAGTTATCATTTATAACTCTGCGGGTTTGTGAATGGCAGTGTCCCTGGGCTCCATTTTTCAACTCGCTTTTTTGGGAGCTGGCCGCAAGAGCGCGGGATTGCCTCAGGCCCTATACTGCTTCTGGGCGGCAGGCTGAGCCTGTGGTTAATTCTTCTTCCTGATGGGAAAATAGAGTGACCTGTGCCTGTCCCAACACCTAGATCTAGTCTCTCATTGGTTGCCCCTCTTCCCCTTCATCCTCAGGACAAAGTGCAACCTGTAGGTAACAGGAGCTTAAAGGTGCTGATTCTCCAAGTAGGGAGATTGCTAGTAAAGTAGCTGGAAAGGCGAACCCGAACACAAGGAGATGAGAAATGAGATGCGTATTAGAAACCTTTCAAAATCACACGGTGTACGATCATCTGGGTTTCTCATGCATGTTTTCGATGTAGGAAGATGCCCTTGAACCTGGAGATTTGGGACCCATGGGATGGGTACCACGCAGTATTACTTTAAAGGGTCTGCGTTTGCTCACCCAACCTCTCAACCCCAAGAGTGTCCACCCTTATGTCTCATCCAGCTGTGTGTCTAGATATGGCCAATCCAGGTTGCATCACAGCCTCTGAACGAATTTTATAAGAATTTCTCTCTTTCACTGTCTTTATTTTAAGGGTTTTTAAAAGGAATTTATTTTTATAATGGGGTTTAGCTGCTTTTCACGGCTGTGTTTATGCGGCTTTACACCCACTTGACTCACTTCCAGACAGATATCAATACATAGGTTTTAAGATTCTTACTAGTCACATATATTCTTGTGCGGTGAATAGGGGGTGTTGAGTCCAGTTCACTGAGCAAGGAGCAGGTGTTGTCTATTACATATTGGGTGTATGGAACGGTATCTGAGCGAATTTGAAACCCTTGTTTTATGCCTCACCCCACCTCACCTTTCCCGTTAAGCAGCCATAGTGTGTTTTCTAAACGTGTGACTCTGTTCTGTTTTGTAATTCAGTTCAAGTGTAGCGGTTTTTACATTCCCTCTATAAGTGATAGCTTATGATAAGTGTCTTTTTCTGTGTGACTTATTTCACTTAGAATCATCGTACCTAAATCCACTCATCTTGCTTCTACTAGCCTTAAGACATTGATTTCATGTCTGAGATATATTCAATTGTACATAAGGACCACAACTTCTTTATCCATTTTTTTCTTTCCTGGGATATTTAAGGTGTCATGAAGTGGAGGTTCTTGTCAACAGAGCAGCCCTAAGCTTTGGGGTGCCTGTGTCTTGCTGATTTTTAGTTTTCCCAATTTATACGCCGATGAGTGGACGTGCCCTATGCTCCCTAAGCTGTGGTTTTTCGATGTTTCAGGACACACCGTACACTTCTCCAGAGTGGCTGTTGGCAATTTACATCCCGCCCATCAGCGTAGCAAGGCTGCCATTTCTCCATGGCCTGTCCTGCATTTCTGGTTTTGACACTTTTTGCAGCATGGCCCTTTTGACCGATGGGAAGCAAGACTTCTTTGTAGCGCTGATTAGCCTTTCCAGGTTGCTTGGTTGGCCAAACAGGGCGTATGCGTTTTTTCCTGAATATATTCAGGAAAAAACGCATACGCCCTGTTTGGCCAAGGGCATCATTGTCGACGTTTTGCCACTTTTCATGTGCTTTAAAGGCGATTCGAATCTACCTCCTGAAACCTGTTTCCTGCAATTCTGCCTTGCTTTCAAATCCTCTTCGTTGCCTTCCCTCAATATATCTGTTGATGAGAGTTATCATTTATAGCTCTGCGGGTTTGTGAATTCCAGTGTCCCTGAGCTCCATGTTTCAACTGGCTTCTTTGGGAGCTGGCAGCAAAAGCGTGGGATTGCCTCAGGCACTATTCTGCTTCTGGGCGGCAGGCTGAGCCTGTGGTTAATTCTTCTTCCCGATGGGAAAATAGAGTGACCTGTGCCTGTCCCAACACCTAGATCTAGTCTCTCATTGGTTGCCCCTCTTCCCGTTCATCCTCAGGACAAATTGCAGCCTGTAGGGAACAGGAGCTTAAAGGTGCTGATTCTCCAAGTAGGGAGATTGCTAATAAAGTAGCTGGAAAGGCGAACCCTAGCACAAGGAGATGAGAAATCAGGTGCGTATTAGAAACCTTTCAAAATCACACGGTGTACCATCTTCTGGGTTTCTCATGCATGTTTTCGATGTAGGAAGATGCCCTTGAACCTGGAGATTTGGGACCCATGGGATGGGTACCAGGCAGTATTACTTTAAAGGGTCTGCGTCTGCTCACCCAACCTCACCCAACCTTTCAGCCCCAAGAGTGTCCACCCTTATGTCTCATCCAGCTGTGGGTCTAGATATGGTGAATCCAGGTTGCATCACAGCCTCTGAACGAATTGTGTAAGAATTTCTCTCTCTTTCACTGTCTTTGTTTTACGGGTTTTTAAAAGTAATTTATTTTTATAATGGGGTTTAGCTGCTTTTCACGGCTGTGTTTATGCGGCTTTACACCCACTTGACTCACTTCCAGACAGATATCAATACATAGGTTTTCAGATTCTTACTAGTCACATATATTCTTGTGCGGTGAATAGGGGGTGTTGAGTCCAGTTCACTGAGCAAGGAGTAGGTCTTGTCTATTACATATTGGGTGTATGGAACGGTATCTGAGCGAATTTGAAACCCTTGTTTTATGCCTCACCCCACCTCACCTTTCCCGTTAAGCAGCCATAGTGTGTTTTCTAAACGTGTGACTCTGTTCTGTTTTGTAATTCAGTTCAAGTGTAGCGGTTTTTACATTCCCTCTATAAGTGATAGCTAATGATAAGTGTCTTTTTCTGTGTGACTTATTTCACTTAGAATCATCGTACCTAAATCCACTCATCTTGCTTCTACTAGCCTTATGACCTTGATTTCATGTCTGAGTGATATTCCATTGTACATAAGGACCACAACTTCTTTATCCATTTTTCTCTTTCCTGGGATATTTAAGGTGTCATGAAGTGGAGGTTCTTGTCAACAGAGCAGCCCTAAACTTTGGAGTGCCTGTGTCTTGCTGATTTTTAGTTTTCCCAATTTATACGCCCATGAGTGGACGTGCCCTATGCTCCCTAAGCTGTGTTTTTTCGATGTTTCAGGACACACCGTACACTTCTCCAGAGTGGCTGTTGGCAATTTACATCCCGCCCATCAGCGTAGCAAGGCTGCCATTTCTCCATGGCCTGTCCTGCATTTCTGGTTTTGACACTTTTTGCAGCATGGCCCTTTTGACCGATGGGAAGCGAGACTTCTTTGTAGCGCTGATTAACCTTTCCAGGTTGCTTGGTTGGCCAAACAGGGCGTATGCGTTTTTTCCTGAATATATTCAGTAAAAAACGCATACGCCCTGTTTGGCCAAGGGCATCATTGTCGACGTTTTGCCAATTTTCATGTGCTTTAAAGGCGATTCGAATCTACCTCCTGAAACCTGTTTCCTGCAATTCTGCCTTGCTTTCAAATCCTCTTCGTTGCCTTCCCTCAATATATCTGTGGATGAGAGTTATCATTTATAGATCTGCGGGTTTGTGAATTGCAGTGTCCCTGATCTCCATTTTTCAACTGGCTTTTTTGGGAGCTGGCCGCAAAAGCGCGGGATTGCCTCAGGCCCTATTCTGCTTCTGGGCGGCAGGCTGAGCCTGTGGTTAATTCTTCTTCCCGATGGGAAAATAGAGTGACCTGTGCCTGTCCCTACACCTAGATCTAGTCTCTCATTGGTTGCCCCTCTTCCCGTTCATCCTCAGGACAAATTGCAACCTGTAGGGAACAGGAGCTTAAAGGTGCTGATTCTCCAAGTAGGGAGATTTCTAGTAAAGTAGCTGGAAAGGCGAACCCGAGCACAAGGAGATGAGAAATGAGGTGCGTATTAGAAACCTTTCAAAATCACACGGTGTACCATCTTCTGGGTTTCTCATGTATGTTTTCGATGTAGGAAGATGCCCTTGAACGTGGAGATTTGGGACCCATGGGATGGGTACCAGGCAGTATTACTTTAAAGGGTCTGTGTTTGCTCACCCAACCTCACCCAACCTTTCAGCCCCAAGAGTGTCCACCCTTATGTCTCATCCAGCTGTGGGTCTAGATATGGTCAATCCAGGTTGCATCACAGCCTCTGAACGAATTTTGTAAGAATTTCTCTCTCTTTCACTGTCTTTGTTTTACGGGTTTTTAAAAGTAATTTATTTTTATAATGGGGTTTAGCTGCTTTTCACGGCTGTGTTTATGCAGCTTTACACCCACTTGACTCACTTCCAGACAGATATCAATACATAGGTTTTAAGATTCTTACTAGTCACATATATTCTTGTGCAGTGAATAGGGGGTGTTGAGTCCTGTTCACTGAGCAAGGAGTAGGTCTTGTCTATTACATATTGGGTGTATGAAACGGTATCTGAGCGAATTTGAAACCCTTGTTTTATGCATCACCCCACCTCACCTTTCCCGTTAAGCAGCCATAGTGTGTTTTCTAAACGTGTGACTCTGTTCTGTTTTGTAATTCAGTTCAAGTGTAGCAGTTTTTACATTCCCTCTATAAGTGATAGCTTATGATAAGTGTCTTTTTCTGTGTGACTTATTTCACTTAGAATCATCGTACCTAAATCCACTCATCTTGCTTCTAGTAGCCTTATGACATTGATTTCATGTCTGAGTGATATTCCATTGTACATAAGGACCACAACTTCTTTATCCATTTTTCTCTTTCCTGGGATATTTAAGGTGTCATGAAGTGGAGGTTCTTCTCAACAGAGCAGCCCTAAACTTTGGGGTGCCTGTGTCTTGCTGATTTTTAGTTTTCCCAATTTATACGCCCATGAGTGGACGTGCCCTATGCTCCCTAAGCTGTGTTTTTTCGATGTTTCAGGACACACCGTACACTTCTCCAGAGTGGCTGTTAGCAATTTACGTCCCGCCCATCAGCGTAGCAAGGCTGCCATTTCTCCATGGCCTGTCCTGCATTTCTGGTTTTGACACTTTTTGCAGCATGGCCCTTTTGACCGATGGGAAGCGAGACTTCTTTCTAGCGCTGATTTGCCTTTCCAGGTTGCTTGGTTGGCCAAACAGGGCGTATGCGTTTTTTCCTGAATATATTCAGGAAAAAACGCATACGCCCTGTTTGGCCAAGGACATCACTGTCGACGTTTTCCCACTTTTCATGTGCTTTAAAGGCGATTCGAATCTACCTCCTGAAACCTGTTTCCTGCAATTCTGCCTTGCTTTCAAATCCTCTTCGTTGCCTTCCCTCAATATATTTGTGGACGAGAGTTATCATTTATAACTCAGCGGGTTTGTGAAAGGCAGTGCCCCTGAGCTCCATTTTTCAACTGTCTTTTTTGGGAGCTGGCCGCAAAAGCACGGGATTGCCTCAGGCCCTATTCTGGTTCCGGGGTCAGGCTGAGCCTGTGGTTAATTCTTCTTCCTGATGGGAAAATAGAGTGACCTGTGCGTGTCCCCACACCTAGATCTAGTCTCTCATTGGTTGCCCCTCTTCCCTTTCACCCTCAGGACAAATTGCAACCTGTACGGAACAGGAGGTTAAAGGTGCTGATTCTCCAAGTAAGGAGATTGCTAGTAAATTTGCTGGAATGGCGAACCCGAACACAAGGAGATGAGAAATGAGGTGCGTTTTAGAAACCTTTCAAAATCACACGGTGTACCATCTTCTGGGTTCCTCATGCATGTTTTCGATGTAGGAAGATGCCCTTGGACCTGCAGATTTGGGACCCATGGGGTGGGTACCAGGCAGTAGTACTTTAAAGGGTCTGTGTTTGCTCACCCAACCTCACCCAACCTTTCAGCCCCACGAGTGTCCACCCTTATGTCTCATCCAGCTGTGGGTCTAGATAAGGTCAATCCAGGTTGCATCACAGCCTCTGAACGAATTTTGTAAGAATTTCTCTCTCTTTCACTGTCTTTGTTTTACGGGTTTTTAAAAGTAATTTATTTTTATAATGGAGTTTAGCTGCTTTTCACGGCTGTGTTTATGCGGCTTTACACCCACTTGACTCACTGCCAGACAGATATCAATACATAGGTTTTAAGATTCTTACTAGTCACATATATTCTTGTGCGGTGAATAGGGGGTGTTGAGTCCAGTTCACTGAGCAAGGAGCAGGTGTTGTCTATTACATATTGGGTGTATGGAACGGTATCTGAGCGAATTTGAAACCCTTGTTTTATGCCTCACCCACCTCACCTTTCCCGTTAAGCAGCCATAGTGTGTTTTCTAAACGTGTGACTCTGTTCTGTTTTGTAATTCAGTTCAAGTGTAGCGGTTTTTACATTCCCTCTATAAGTGATAGCTTATGATAAGTGTCTTTTTCTGTGTGACTTATTTCACTTAGAATCGTCGTACCTAAATCCACTCATCTTGCTTCTACTAGCCTTATGACATTGATTTCATGTCTGAGTGATATTCCATTGTACATAAGGACCACAACTTCTTTATCCATTTTTCTCTTTCCTGGGATATTTAAGGTGTCATGAAGTGGAGGTTCTTGTCAACAGAGCAGCCCTAAACTTTGGGGTGCCTGTGTCTTGCTGATTTTTAGTTTTCCCAATTTATACGCCCATGAGTGGACGTGCCCTATGCTCCCTAAGCTGTGTTTTTTCGATGTTTCAGGACACACCGTACACTTCTCCAGAGTGGCTGTTGGCAATTTACATCCCGGCCATCAGCGTATCAAGGCTGCCATTTCTCCATGGCCTGTCCTGCATTTCTGGTTTTGACACTTTTTGCAGCATGGCCCTTTTGACCGATGGGAAGCGAGACTTCTTTGTAGCGCTGATTAGCCTTTCCAGGTTGCTTGGTTGGCCAAACAGGGCGTATGCGTTTTTTCCTGAATATATTCAGGAAAAAACGCATACGCCCTGTTTGGCCAACGGCATCATTGTCGACGTTTTGCCACTTTTCATGTGCTTTAAAGGCGATTCGAATCTACCTCCTGAAACCTGTTTCCTGCAATTCTGCCTTGCTTTCAAATCCTCTTCGTTGCCTTCCCTCAATATATCTGTTGATGAGAGTTATCATTTATAGCTCTGCGGGTTTGTGAATTGCAGTGTCCCTGAGCTCCATTTTTCAACTCGCTTTTTTGGGAGCTGGCCGCAAAATGGCGTGATTGCCTCAGGCCCTATTCTGCATCTGGGCGGCAGGCTGAGCCTGTGGTTAATTCTTCTTCCTGATGGGAAAATAGAGTGACCTGTGCCTGTCCCAACACCTAGATCTAGTCTCTCATTGGTTGCCCCTCTTCCCGTTCATCCTCAGGACAAATTGCAACCTGTAGGGAACAGGAGCTTAAAGGTGCTGATTCTCCAAGTAGGGAGATTGCTAGTAAAGTAGCTGGAAAGGCGAACCCGAGCACAAGGAGATGAGAAATGAGGTGCGTATTAGAAACCTTTCAAAATCACACGGTGTACCATCTTCTGGGTTCCTCATGCATGTTTTCGATGTAGGAAGATGCCCTTGAACCTGGAGATTTGGGACCCATGGGGTGGGTACCAGGCAGTAGTACTTTAAAGGGTCTGCGTTTGCTCACCCAACCTCACCCAACCTTTCAGCCCCAAGAGTGTCCACCCTTATGTCTCATCCAGCTGTGGGTCTAGATATGGTCAATCCAGGTTGCATCACAGCCTCTGAAAGAATTCTGTAAGAATTTCTCTCTCTTTCACTGTCTTTGTTTTACGGGTTTTTAAAGTAATTTATTTTTATAATGGGGTTCAGCTGCTTTTCACGGCTGTGTTTATGCGGCTTTACACCCACTTGACTCACTTCCAGACAGATATCAATACATAGGTTTTAATATTCTTACTAGTCACATATATTCTTGTGCGGTGAATAGGGGGTGTTGAGTCCAGTTCACTGAGCAAGGAGTAGGTCTTGTCTATTACATATTGGGTGTATGGAACGGTATCTGAGCGAATTTGAAATCCTTGTTTTATGCATCACCCCACCTCACCTTTCCCATTAAGCAGCCATAGTGTGTTTTCTAAACGTGTGACTCTGTTCTGTTTTGTAATTCAGTTCAAGTGTAGCGGTTTTTACATTCCCTCTATAAGTGATAGCTTATGATAAGTGTCTTTTTCTGTGTGACTTATTTCACGTAGAATCATCGTACCTAAATCCACTCATCTTGCTTCTACTAGCCTTATGACATTGATTTCATGTCTGAGTGATATTCCATTGTACATAAGGACCACAACTTCTTTATCCATTTTTCTCTTTCCTGGGATATTTAAGGTGTCATGAAGTGGAGGTTCTTGTCAACAGAGCAGCCCTAAACTTTGGGGTGCCTGTGTCTTGCTGATTTTTAGTTTTCCCAATTTATACGCCCATGAGTGGACGTGCCCTATGCTCCCTAAGCTGTGTTTTTTCGATGTTTCAGGACACACCGTACACTTCTCCAGAGTGGCTGTTGGCAATTTACATCCCGCCCATCAGCGTAGCTAGGCTGCCATTTCTCCATGGCCTGTCCTGCATTTCTGGTTTTGACACTTTTTGCAGCATGGCCCTTTTGACCGATGGGAAGCGAGCCTTCTTTGTAGCGCTGATTTGCCTTTCCAGGTTGCTTGGTTGGCAAAAAAGGGCGTATGCGTTTTTTCTTGAATATATTCAGGAAAAAACGCATACGCCCTTTTTGGCCAAGGGCATCATTGTCGAAGTTTTGCCACTTTTCATGTGCTTTAAAGGCGATTCGAATCTACCTCCTGAAACCTGTTTCCTGCAATTCTGCCTTGCTTTCAAATCCTCTTCGTTGCCTTCCCTCAATATATCTGTGGATGAGAGTTATCATTTATAGCTCTGCGTGTTTGTGAATTGCAGTGTCCCTGAGCTCCATTTTTCAACTGGCTTTTTTGGGAGCTGGGCGCAAAAGGGCGGGATTGCCTCAGGCCCTATTCTGCTTCTGGGCGGCAGGCTGAGCCTGTGGTTAATTCTTCTTCCCGATGGGAAAATAGAGTGACCTCGGCCTGTCCCAACACCTAGATCTAGTCTCTCATTGGTTGCCCCTCTTCCCGTTCATCCTCAGGACAAATTGCAACCTTTAGGGAACAGGAGCTTAAAGGTGCTGATTCTCCAAGTAGGGAGATTGCTAGTAAAGTAGCTGGAAAGGCGAACCCGAGCACAAGGAGATGAGAAATGAGGTGCGTATTAGAAACCTTTCAAAATCACACGGTGTACCATCTTCTGGGTTTCTCATGCATGTTTTCGATGTAGGAAGATGCCCTTGAACCTGGAGATTTGGGACCCATGGGATGGGTACCAGGCAGTATTACTTTAAAGGGTCTGCTTTTGCTCACCCAACCTCACCCAAACTTTCAGCCCCAAGAGTGCCCACCCTTATGTCTCATCCAGCTGTGGGTCTAGATATGGTCAATCCAGGTTGCATCACAGCCTCTGAACGAATTTTGTAAGAATTTCTCTCTCTTTCACTGTCTTTGTTTTACGGGTTTTTAAAAGTAATTTATTTTTATAATGGGGTTTAGCTGCTTTTCACGGCTGTGTTTATGCGGCTTTACACCCACTTGACTCACTTCCAGACAGATATCAATACATAGGTTTTAAGATTCTTACTAGTCACATATATTCTTGTGCGGTGAATAGGGGGTGTTGAGTCCAGTTCACTGAGCAAGGAGTAGGTATTGTCTATTACATATTGGGTGTATGGAACGGTATCTGTGCGAATTTGAAACCCTTGTTTTATGCATCACCCCACCTCACCTTTCCCGTTAAGCAGCCATAGTGTGTTTTCTAAACGTGTGACTCTGTTCTGTTTTGTAATTCAGTTCAAGTGTAGCGGTTTTTACATTCCCTCTATAAGTGATAGCTTATGATAAGTGTCTTTTTCTGTGTGACTTATTTCACGTAGAATCATCGTACCTAAATCCACTCATCTTGCTTCTACTAGCCTTATGACATTGATTTCATGTCTGAGTGATATTCCATTGTACATAAGGACCACAACTTCTTTATCCATTTTTCTTTTTCCTGGGATATATAAGGTGTCATGAAGTGGAGGTTCTTGTCAACAGAGCAGCCCTAAACTTTGGGGTGCCTGTGTCTTGCTGATTTTTAGTTTTCCCAATTTATACGCCCATGAGTGGACGTGCCCTATGCTCCCTAAGCTGTGTTTTTTCGATGTTTCAGGACACACCGTACACTTCTCCAGAGTGGCTGTTGGCAATTTACATCCTGCCCATCAGCGTAGCAAGGCTGCCATTTCTCCATGGCCTGTCCTGCATTTCTGGTTTTGACACTTTTTGCAGCATGGCCCTTTTGACCGATGGGAAGCGAGACTTCTTTGTAGCGCTGATTAGCCTTTCCAGGTTGCTTGGTTGGCCAAACAGGGCGTATGCGTTTTTTCCTGAATATATTCAGGAAAAAACGCATACGCCCTGTTTGGCCAAGGGCATCATTGTCGATGTTTTGCCACTTTTCATGTGCTTTAAAGGCGATTCGAATCTACCTCCTGAAACATGTTTCCTGCAATTCTGCCTTGCTTTCAAATCCTCTTCGTTGCCTTCCCTCAATATATCTGTGGATGAGAGTTATCATTTATAGCTCTGCGGGTTTGTGAATTGCAGTGTCCCTGAGCTCCATTTTTCAACTGGCTTTTTTGGGAGCTGGCCCCAAAAGCGCGGGATTGCCTCAGGCCCTATTCTGCTTCTGGGCGGCAGGCTGAGCCTGTGGTTAATTCTTCTTCCCGATGGGAAAATAGAGTGACCTCTGCCTGTCCCAACACCTAGATCTAGTCTCTCATTGGTTGCCCCTCTTCCCGTTCATCCTCAGGACAAATTGCAACCTGTAGGGAACAGGAGCTTAAAGGTGCTGATTCTCCAAGTAGGGAGATTGCTAGTAAAGTAGCTGGAAAGGCGAACCCGAGCACAAGGAGATGAGAAATGAGGTGCGTATTAGAAACCTTTCAAAATCACACGGTGTACCATCTTCTGGGTTTCTCATGCATGTTTTCGATGTAGGAAGATGCCCTTGAACCTGGAGATTTGGGACCCATGGGATGGGTACCAGGCAGTATTACTTTAAAGGGTCTGCTTTTGCTCACCCAACCTCACCCAAACTTTCAGCCCCAAGAGTGCCCACCCTTATGTCTCATCCAGCTGTGGGTCTAGATATGGTCAATCCAGGTTGCATCACAGCCTCTGAACGAATTTTGTAAGAATGTCTCTCTCTTTCACTGTCTTTGTTTTACGGGTTTTTAAAAGTAATTTATTTTTATAATGGGGTTTAGCTGCTTTTCACGGCTGTGTTTATGCGGCTTTACACCCACTTGACTCACTTCCAGACAGATATCAATACATAGGTTTTAAGATTCTTACTAGTCACATATATTCTTGTGCGGTGAATAGGGGGTGTTGAGTCCAGTTCACTGAGCAAGGAGTAGGTATTGTCTATTACATATTGGGTGTATGGAACGGTATCTGTGCGAATTTGAAACCCTTGTTTTATGCATCACCCCACCTCACCTTTCCCGTTAAGCAGCCATAGTGTGTTTTCTAAACGTGTGACTCTGTTCTGTTTTGTAATTCAGTTCAAGTGTAGCGGTTTTTACATTCCCTCTATAAGTGATAGCTTATGATAAGTGTCTTTTTCTGTGTGACTTATTTCACTTAGAATCGTCGTACCTAAATCCACTCATCTTGCTTCTACTAGCCTTATGACATTGATTTCATGTCTGAGTGATATTCCATTGTACATAAGGACCACAACTTCTTTATCCATTTTTCTCTTTCCTGGGATATTTAAGGTGTCATGAAGTGGAGGTTCTTGTCAACAGAGCAGCCCTAAACTTTGGGGTGCCTGTGTCTTGCTGATTTTTAGTTTTCCCAATTTATACGCCCATGAGTGGACGTGCCCTATGCTCCATAAGCTGTGTTTTTTCGATGTTTCAGGACACACCGTACACTTCTCCAGAGTGGCTGTTGGCAATTTACATCCCGCCCATCAGCGTAGCAAGGCTGCCATTTCTCCATGGCCTGTCCTGCATTTCTGGTTTTGACACTTTTTGCAGCATGGCCCTTTTGACCGATGGGAAGCGAGACTTCTTTGTAGCGCTGATTAGCCTTTCCAGGTTGCTTGGTTGGCCAAACAGGGCGTATGCGTTTTTTCCTGAATATATTCAGGAAAAAACGCATACGCCCTGTTTGGCCAAGGGCATCATTGTCGACATTTTGCCACTTTTCATGTGCTTTAAAGGCGATTCGAATCTACCTCCTGAAACCTGTTTCCTGCAATTCTGCCTTGCTTTCAAATCCTCTTCGTTGCCTTCCCTCAATATATCTGTGGATGAGAGTTATCATTTATAGCTCTGCGGGTTTGTGAATTGCAGTGTCCCTGAGCTCCATTTTTCAACTCGCTTTTTTGGGAGCTGGCCGCAAAAGGGCGGGATTGCCTCAGGCCCTATTCTGCATCTGGGCGGCAGGCTGAGCCTGTGGTTAATTCTTCTTCCTGATGGGAAAATAGAGTGACCTGTGCCTGTCCCAACACCTAGATCTAGTCTCTCATTGGTTGCCCCTCTTCCCGTTCATCCTCAGGACAAATTGCAACCTGTAGGGAACAGAAGCTTAAAGGTGCTGATTCTCCAAGTAGGGAGATTGCTAGTAAAGTAGCTGGAAAGGCGAACCCGAGCACAAGGAGATGAGAAATCAGGTGCGTATTAGAAACCTTTCAAAATCACACGGTGTACCATCTTCTGGGTTTCTCATGCATGTTTTCGATGTAGGAAGATGCCCTTGAACCTGGAGATTTGGGACCCATGGGATGGGTACCAGGCAGTATTACTTTAAAGGGTCTGCGTTTGCTCACCCAACCTCACCCAAACTTTCAGCCCCAAGAGTGCCCACCCTTATGTCTCATCCAGCTGTGGGTCTAGATATGGTCAATCCAGGTTGCATCACAGCCTCTGAACGAATTTTGTAAGAATTTCTCTCTTTTTCACTGTCTTTGTTTTACGGGTTTTTAAAAGTAATTTATTTTTATAATGGGGTTTAGCTGCTTTTCACGGCTGTGTTTATGTGGCTTTACACCCACTTGACTCACTTCCAGACAGATATCAATACGTAGGTTTTAAGATTCTTACTAGTCACATATATTCTTGTGCAGTGAATAGGGGGTGTTGAGTCCAGTTCACTGAGCAAGCAGTAGGTCTTGTCTATTACATATTGGGTGTGTGGAACGGTATCTGAGCGAATTTGAAACCCTTGTTTTATGCCTCACCCCACCTCACCTTTCCCGTTAAGCAGCCATAGTGTGTTTTCTAAACGTGTGACTCTGTTCTGATTTGTAATTCAGTTCAAGTGTAGCGGTTTTTACATTCCCTCTATAAGTGATAGCTTATGATAAGTGTCTTTTTCTGTGTGACTTATTTCACTTAGAATCGTCGTACCTAAATCCACTCATCTTGCTTCTACTAGCCTTATGACATTGATTTCATGTCTGAGTGATATTCCATTGTACATAAGGACCACAACTTCTTTATCCATTTTTCTCTTTCCTGGGATATTTAAGGTGTCATGAAATGGAGGTTCTTGTCAACAGAGCAGCCCTAAACTTTGGGGTGCCTGTGTCTTGCTGATTTTTAGTTTTCCCAATTTATACGCCCATGAGTGGACGTGCCCTATGCTCCCTAAGCTGTGTTTTTTCGATGTTTCAGGACACACCGTACACTTCTCCAGAGTGGCTGTTGGCAATTTACATCCCGCCCATCAGCGTAGCTAGGCTGCCATTTCTCCATGGCCTGTCCTGCATTTCTGGTTTTGACACTTTTTGCAGCATGGCCCTTTTGACCGATGGGAAGCGAGCCTTCTTTGTAGCGCTGATTTGCCTTTCCAGGTTGCTTGGTTGGCAAAAAAGGGCGTATGCGTTTTTTCTTGAATATATTCAGGAAAAAACGCATACGCCCTTTTTGGCCAAGGGCATCATTGTCGAAGTTTTGCCACTTTTCATGTGCTTTAAAGGCGATTCGAATCTACCTCCTGAAACCTGTTTCCTGCAATTCTGCCTTGCTTTCAAATCCTCTTCGTTGCCTTCCCTCAATATATCTGTGGATGAGAGTTATCATTTATAGCTCTGCGTGTTTGTGAATTGCAGTGTCCCTGAGCTCCATTTTTCAACTGGCTTTTTTGGGAGCTGGGCGCAAAAGGGCGGGATTGCCTCAGGCCCTATTCTGCTTCTGGGCTGCAGGCTGAGCCTGTGGTTAATTCTTCTTCCCGATGGGAAAATAGAGTGACCTCTGCCTGTCCCAACACCTAGATCTAGTCTCTCATTGGTTGCCCCTCTTCCCGTTCATCCTCAGGACAAATTGCAACCTGTAGGGAACAGGAGCTTAAAGGTGCTGATTCTCCAAGTAGGGAGATTGCTAGTAAAGTAGCTGGAAAGGCGAACCCGAGCACAAGGAGATGAGAAATGAGGTGCGTATTAGAAACCTTTCAAAATCACACGGTGTACCATCTTCTGGGTTTCTCATGCATGTTTTCGATGTAGGAAGATGCCCTTGAACCTGGAGATTTGGGACCCATGGGATGGGTACCAGGCAGTATTACTTTAAAGGGTCTGCTTTTGCTCACCCAACCTCACCCAAACTTTCAGCCCCAAGAGTGCCCACCCTTATGTCTCATCCAGCTGTGGGTCTAGATATGGTCAATCCAGGTTGCATCACAGCCTCTGAACGAATTTTGTAAGAATTTCTCTCTCTTTCACTGTCTTTGTTTTACGGGTTTTTAAAAGTAATTTATTTTTATAATGGGGTTTAGCTGCTTTTCACGGCTGTGTTTATGTGGCTTTACACCCACTTGACTCACTTCCAGACAGATATCAATACATAGGTTTTAAGATTCTTACTAGTCACATATATTCTTGTGCAGTGAATAGGGGGTGTTGAGTCCAGTTCACTGAGCAAGCAGTAGGTCTTGTCTATTACATATTGGGTGTATGGAACGGTATCTGAGCGAATTTGAAACCCTTGTTTTATGCCTCACCCCACCTCACCTTTCCCGTTAAGCAGCCATAGTGTGTTTTCTAAACGTGTGACTCTGTTCTGATTTGTAATTCAGTTCAAGTGTAGCGGTTTTTACATTCCCTCTATACGTGATAGCTTATGATATGTGTCTTTTTCTGTGTGACTTATTTCACTTAGAATCGTCGTACCTAAATCCACTCATCTTGCTTCTACTAGCCTTATGACATTGATTTCATGTCTGAGTGATATTCCATTGTACATAAGGACCACAACTTCTTTATCCATTTTTCTCTTTCCTGGGATATTTAAGGTGTCATGAAGTGGAGGTTCTTGTCAACAGAGCAGCCCTAAACTTTGGGGTGCCTGTGTCTTGCTGATTTTTAGTTTTCCCAATTTATACGCCCATGAGTGGACGTGCCCTATGCTCCCTAAGCTGTGTTTTTTCGATGTTTCAGGACACACCGTACACTTCTCCAGAGTGGCTGTTGGCAATTTACATCCCGCCCATCAGCGTAGCAAGGCTGCCATTTCTCCATGGCCTGTCCTGCATTTCTGGTTTTGACACTTTTTGCAGCATGGCCGTTTTGACCGTTGGGAAGCGAGACTTCTTTGTAGCGCTGATTAGCCTTTCCAGGTTGCTTGGTTGGCCAAACAGGGCGTATGCGTTTTTTCCTGAATATATTCAGGAAAAAACGCCTACGCCCTGTTTGGCCAAGGGCATCATTGTCGATGTTTTGCCACTTTTCATGTGCTTTAAAGGCGATTCGAATCTACCTCCTGAAACATGTTTCCTGCAATTCTGCCTTGTTTTCAAATCCTCTTCGTTGCCTTCCCTCAATATATCTGTGGATGAGAGTTATCATTTATAGCTCTGCGGGTTTGTGAATTGCAGTGTCCCTGAGCTCCATTTTTCAACTGGCTTTTTTGGGAGCTGGCCGCAAAAGCGCGGGATTGCCTCAGGCCCTATTCTGCTTCTGGGCGGCAGGCTGAGCCTGTGGTTAATTCTTCTTCCCGATGGGAAAATAGAGTGACATCTGCCTGTCCCAACACCTAGATCTAGTCTCTCATTGGTTGCCCCTCTTCCCGTTCATCCTCAGGACAAATTGCAACCTGTAGGGAACAGGAGCTTAAAGGTGCTGATTCTCCAAGTAGGGAGATTGCTAGTAAAGTACCTGGAAAGGCGAACCCGAGCACAAGGAGATGAGAAATGAGGTGCGTATTAGAAACCTTTCAAAATCACACGGTGTACCATCTTCTGGGTTCCTCATGCATGTTTTCGATGTAGGAAGATGCCCTTGGACCTGCAGATTTGGGACCCATGGGGTGGGTACCAGGCAGTAGTACTTTAAAGGGTCTGTGTTTGCTCACCCAACCTCACCCAACCTTTCAGCCCCAAGAGTGTCCACCCTTATGTCTCATCCAGCTGTGGGTCTAGATAAGGTCAATCCAGGTTGCATCACAGCCTCTGAACGAATTTTGTAAGAATTTCTCTCTCTTTCACTGTCTTTGTTTTACGGGTTTTTAAAAGTAATTTATTTTTATAATGGGGTTTAGCTGCTTTTCACGGCTGTGTTTATGCGGCTTTACACCCACTTGACTCACTGCCAGACAGATATCAATACATAGGTTTTAAGATTCTTACTAGTCACATATATTCTTGTGCGGTGAATAGGGGGTGTTGAGTCCAGTTCACTGAGCAAGGAGCAGGTGTTGTCTATTACATATTGGGTGTATGGAACGATATCTGAGCGAATTTGAAACCCTTGTTTTATGCCTCACCCCACCTCACCTTTGCCGTTAAGCAGCCATAGTGTGTTTTCTAAACGTGTGACTCTGTTCTGTTTTGTAATTCAGTTCAAGTGTAGCGGTTTTTACATTCCCTCTATAAGTGATAGCTTATGATAAGTGTCTTTTTCTGTGTGACTTATTTCACTTAGAATCATCGTACCTAAATCCACTCATCGTGCTTCTACTAGCCTTAAGACATTGATTTCATGTCTGAGTGATATTCCATTGTACATAAGGACCACAACTTCTTTATCCATTTTTTTCTTTCCTGGGATATTTAAGGTGTCATGAAGTGGAGGTTCTTGTCAACAGAGCAGCCCTAAACTTTGGGGTGCCTGTGTCTTGCTGATTTTTATTTTTCCCAATTTATACGCCCATGAGTGGACGTGCCCTATGCTCCCTAAGCTGTGGTTTTTCGATGTTTCAGGACACACCGTACACGTCTCCAGAGTGGCTGTTGGCAATTTACATCCCGCCCATCAGTGTAGCAAGGCTGCCATTTCTCCATGGCCTGTCCTGCATTTCTGGATTTGACACTTTTTGCAGCATGGCCCTTTTGACCGATGGGAAGCGAGACTTCTTTGTAGCGCTGATTAGCCTTTCCAGGTTGCTTGGTTGGCCAAACAGGGCGTATGCGTTTTTTCCTGAATATATTCAGGAAAAAACGCATACGCCCTGTTTGGCCAAGGGCATCATTGTCGACATTTTGCCACTTTTCATGTGCTTTAAAGGCGATTCGAATCTACCTCCTGAAACCTGTTTCCTGCAATTCTGCCTTGCTTTCAAATTCTCTTCGTTGCCTTCCCTCAATATATCTGTGGATGAGAGTTATCATTTATAGCTCTGCGGGTTTGTGAATTGCAGTGTCCCTGAGCTCCATTTTTCAACTGGCTTTTTTGGGAGCTGGCCGCAAAAGCGCGGGATTGCCTCAGGCCCTATTCTGCTTCTGGGCGGCAGGCTGAGCCTGTGGTTAATTCTTCTTCCTGATGGGAAAATAGAGTGACCTCTGCCTGTTCCAACACCTAGATCTAGTCTCTCATTGGTTGCCCCTCTTCCCGTTCATCCTCAGGACAAATTGCAACCTGTAGGGAACAGGAGCTTAAAGGTGCTGATTCTCCAAGTAGGGAGATTGCTAGTAAAGTAGCTGGAAAGGCGAACCCGAGCACAAGGAGATGAGAAATGAGGTGCGTATTAGAAACCTTTCAAAATCACACGGTGTACCATCTTCTGGGTTTCTCATGCATGTTTTCGATGTAGGAAGATGCCCTTGAACCTGGAGATTTGGGACCCATGGGATGGGTACCAGGCAGTATTACTTTAAAGGGTCTGCTTTTGCTCACCCAACCTCACCCAAACTTTCAGCCCCAAGAGTGCCCACCCTTATGTCTCATCCAGCTGTGGGTCTAGATATGGTCAATCCAGGTTGCATCACAGCCTCTGAACGAATTTTGTAAGAATTTCTCTCTCTTTCACTGTCTTTGTTTTACGGGTTTTTAAAAGTAATTTATTTTTATAATGGGGTTTAGCTGCTTTTCACGGCTGTGTTTATGTGGCTTTACACCCACTTGACTCACTTCCAGACAGATATCAATACATAGGTTTTAAGATTCTTACTAGTCACATATATTCTTGTGCAGTGAATAGGGGGTGTTGAGTCCAGTTCACTGAGCAAGCAGTAGGTCTTGTCTATTACATATTGGGTGTATGGAACGGTATCTGAGCGAATTTGAAACCCTTGTTTTATGCCTCACCCCACCTCACCTTTCCCGTTAAGCAGCCATAGTGTGTTTTCTAAACGTGTGACTCTGTTCTGATTTGTAATTCAGTTCAAGTGTAGCGGTTTTTACATTCCCTCTATACGTGATAGCTTATGATATGTGTCTTTTTCTGTGTGACTTATTTCACTTAGAATCGTCGTACCTAAATCCACTCATCTTGCTTCTACTAGCCTTATGACATTGATTTCATGTCTGAGTGATATTCCATTGTACATAAGGACCACAACTTCTTTATCCATTTTTCTCTTTCCTGGGATATTTAAGGTGTCATGAAGTGGAGGTTCTTGTCAACAGAGCAGCCCTAAACTTTGGGGTGCCTGTGTCTTGCTGATTTTTAGTTTTCCCAATTTATACGCCCATGAGTGGACGTGCCCTATGCTCCCTAAGCTGTGTTTTTTCGATGTTTCAGGACACACCGTACACTTCTCCAGAGTGGCTGTTGGCAATTTACATCCCGCCCATCAGCGTAGCAAGGCTGCCATTTCTCCATGGCCTGTCCTGCATTTCTGGTTTTGACACTTTTTGCAGCATGGCCGTTTTGACCGTTGGGAAGCGAGACTTCTTTGTAGCGCTGATTAGCCTTTCCAGGTTGCTTGGTTGGCCAAACAGGGCGTATGCGTTTTTTCCTGAATATATTCAGGAAAAAACGCCTACGCCCTGTTTGGCCAAGGGCATCATTGTCGATGTTTTGCCACTTTTCATGTGCTTTAAAGGCGATTCGAATCTACCGCCTGAAACATGTTTCCTGCAATTCTGCCTTGTTTTCAAATCCTCTTCGTTGCCTTCCCTCAATATATCTGTGGATGAGAGTTATCATTTATAGCTCTGCGGGTTTGTGAATTGCAGTGTCCCTCAGCTCCATTTTTCAACTGGCTTTTTTGGGAGCTGGCCGCAAAAGCGCGGGATTGCCTCAGGCCCTATTCTGCTTCTGGGCGGCAGGCTGAGCCTGTGGTTAATTCTTCTTCCCGATGGGAAAATAGAGTGACATCTGCCTGTCCCAACACCTAGATCTAGTCTCTCATTGGTTGCCCCTCTTCCCGTTCATCCTCAGGACAAATTGCAACCTGTAGGGAACAGGAGCTTAAAGGTGCTGATTCTCCAAGTAGGGAGATTGCTAGTAAAGTACCTGGAAAGGCGAACCCGAGCACAAGGAGATGAGAAATGAGGTGCGTTTTAGAAACCTTTCAAAATCACACGGTGTACCATCTTCTGGGTTTCTCATGCATGTTTTCGATGTAGGAAGATGCCCTTGAACCTGGAGATTTGGGACCCATGGGATGGGTACCAGGCAGTATTACTTTAAAGGGTCTGCTTTTGCTCACCCAACCTCACCCAACCTTTCAGCCCCAAGAGTGCCCACCCTTATGTCTCATCCAGCTGTGGGTCTAGATATGGTCAATCCAGGTTGCATCACAGCCTCTGAACGAATTTTGTAAGAATTTCTCTCTCTTTCACTGTCTTTGTTTTACGGGTTTTTAAAAGTAATTTATTTTTATAATGGGGTTTAGCTGCTTCTCACGGCTGTGTTTATGCGGCTTTACACCCACTTGACTCACTTCCAGACAGATATCAATACATAGGTTTTAAGATTCTTACTAGTCACATATATTCTTGTGCGGTGAATAGGGTGTGTTGAGTCCAGTTCACTGAGCAAGGAGTAGGTCTTGTCTATTACATATTGGGTGTATGGAACGGTATCTGTGCGAATTTGAAACCCTTGTTTTATGCATCACCCCACCTCACCTTTCCCGTTAAGCAGCCATAGTGTGTTTTCTAAACGTGTGACTCTGTTCTGTTTTGTAATTCAGTTCAAGTGTAGCGGTTTTTACATTCCCTCTATAAGTGATAGCTTATGATAAGTGTCTTTTTCTCTGTGACTTATTTCACGTAGAATCGTCGTACCTAAATCCACTCATCTTGCTTCTACTAGCCTTATGACATTGATTTCATGTCTGAGTGATATTCCATTGTACATAAGGACCACAACTTCTTTATCCATTTTTCTCTTTCCTGGGATATTTAAGGTGTCATGAAGTGGAGGTTCTTGTCAACAGAGCAGCCCTAAACTTTGGGGTGCCTGTGTCTTGCTGATTTTTATTTTTCCCAATTTATACGCCCATGAGTGGACGTGCCCTATGCTCCCTAAGCTGTGGTTTTTCGATGTTTCAGGACACACCGTACACGTCTCCAGAGTGGCTGTTGGCAATTTACATCCCGCCCATCAGTGTAGCAAGGCTGCCATTTCTCCATGGCCTGTCCTGCATTTCTGGATTTGACACTTTTTGCAGCATGGCCTTTTTGACCGATGGGAAGCGAGACTTCTTTGTAGCGCTGATTAGCCTTTCCAGGTTGCTTGGTTGGCCAAACAGGGCGTATGCGTTTTTTCCTGAATATATTCAGGAAAAAACGCATACGCCCTGTTTGGCCAAGGGCATCATTGTCGACATTTTGCCACTTTTCATGTGCTTTAAAGGCGATTCGAATCTACCTCCTGAAACCTGTTTCCTGCAATTCTGCCTTGCTTTCAAATTCTCTTCGTTGCCTTCCCTCAATATATCTGTGGATGAGAGTTATCTTTTATAGCTCTGCGGGTTTGTGAATTGCAGTGTCCCTGAGCTCCATTTTTCAACTGGCTTTTTTGGGAGCTGGCCGCAAAAGCGCGGGATTGCCTCAGGCCCTATTCTGCTTCTGGGCGGCAGGCTGAGCCTGTGGTTAATTCTTCTTCCTGATGGGAAAATAGAGTGACCTGTGCCTGTCCCAACACCTAGATCTAGTCTCTCATTGGTTGCCCCTCTTCCCGTTCATCCTCAGGACAATTTGCAACCTGTAGGGAACAGAAGTTTAAAGGTGCTGATTCTCCAAGTAGGGAGATTGCTAGTAAAGTAGCTGGAAAGGCGAACCCGAGCACAAGGAGATGAGAAATGAGGTGCGTATTAGAAACCTTTCAAAATCACACGGTGTACCATCTTCTGGGTTTCTCATGCATGTTTTCGATGTAGGAAGATGCCCTTGAACCTGGAGATTTGGGACCCATGGGATGGGTACCAAGCAGTGTTACTTTAAAGGGTCTGCGTTTGCTCACCCAACCTCACCCAACCTTTCAGCCCCAAGAGTGTCCACCCTTATGTCTCATCCAGCTGTGGGTCTAGATATGGTCAATCCAGGTTGCATCACAGCCTCTGAACGAATTTTGTAAGAATTTCTCTCTCTTTCACTGTCTTTGTTTTACGGGTTTTTAAAAGTAATTTATTTTTATAATGGGGTTTAGCTGCTTCTCACGGCTGTGTTTATGCGGCTTTACACCCACTTGACTCACTTCCAGACAGATATCAATACATAGGTTTTAAGATTCTTACTAGTCACATATATTCTTGTGCGGTGAATAGGGGGTGTTGAGTCCAGTTCACTGAGCAAGGAGTAGGTCTTGTCTATTACATATTGGGTGTATGGAACGGTAACTGTGCGAATTTTAAACCCTTGTTTTATGCATCACCCCACCTCACATTTCCCGTTAAGCAGCCATAGTGTGTTTTCTAAACGTGTGACTCTGTTCTGTTTTGTAATTCAGTTCAAGTGTAGCAGTTTTTACATTCCCTCTATAAGTGATAGCTTATGATAAGTGTCTTTTTCTCTGTGACTTATTTCACTTAGAATCGTCATACCTAAATCCACTCATCTTGCTTCTACTAGCCTTATGACATTGATTTCATGTCTGAGTGATATTCCATTGTACATAAGGACCACAACTTCTTTATCCATTTTTCTCTTTCCTGGGATATTTAAGGTGTCATGAAGTGGAGGTTCTTGTCAACAGAGCAGCCCTAAACTTTGGAGTGCCTGTGTCTTGCTGATTTTTAGTTTTCCCAATTTATACGCCCATGAGTGGACGTGCCCTATGCTCCCTAAGCTGTGTTTTTTCGATGTTTCAGGACACACCGTACACTTCTCCAGAGTGGCTGTTGGCAATTTACATCCCGCCCATCAGCGTAGCAAGGCTGCCATTTCTCCATGGCCTGTCCTGCATTTCTGGTTTTGACACTTTTTGCAGCATGGCCCTTTTGACCGATGGGAAGCGAGACTTCTTTGTAGCGCTGATTAACCTTTCCAGGTTGCTTGGTTGGCCAAACAGGGCGTATGCGTTTTTTCCTGAATATATTCAGGAAAAAACGCATACGCCCTGTTTGGCCAAGGGCATCATTGTCGACGTTTTGCCAATTTTCATGTGCTTTAAAGGCGATTCGAATCTACCTCCTGAAACCTGTTTCCTGCAATTCTGCCTTGCTTTCAAATCCTCTTCGTTGCCTTCCCTCAATATATCTGTGGATGAGAGTTATCATTTATAGATCTGCGGGTTTGTGAATTGCAGTGTCCCTGATCTCCATTTTTCAACTGGCTTTTTTGGGAGCTGGCCGCAAAAGCGCGGGATTGCCTCAGGCCCTATTCTGCTTCTGGGCGGCAGGCTGAGCCTGTGGTTAATTCTTCTTCCCGATGGGAAAATAGAGTGACCTGTGCCTGTCCCTACACCTAGATCTAGTCTCTCATTGGTTGCCCCTCTTCCCGTTCATCCTCAGGACAAATTGCAACCTGTAGGGAACAGGAGCTTAAAGGTGCTGATTCTCCAAGTAGGGAGATTTCTAGTAAAGTAGCTGGAAAGGCGAACCCGAGCACAAGGAGATGAGAAATGAGGTGCGTATTAGAAACCTTTCAAAATCACACGGTGTACCATCTTCTGGGTTTCTCATGTATGTTTTCGATGTAGGAAGATGCCCTTGAACGTGGAGATTTGGGACCCATGGGATGGGTACCAGGCAGTATTACTTTAAAGGGTCTGTGTTTGCTCACCCAACCTCACCCAACCTTTCAGCCCCAAGAGTGTCCACCCTTATGTCTCATCCAGCTGTGGGTCTAGATATGGTCAATCCAGGTTGCATCACAGCCTCTGAACGAATTTTGTAAGAATTTCTCTCTCTTTCACTGTCTTTGTTTTACGGGTTTTTAAAAGTAATTTATTTTTATAATGGGGTTTAGCTGCTTTTCACGGCTGTGTTTATGCAGCTTTACACCCACTTGACTCACTTCCAGACAGATATCAATACATAGGTTTTAAGATTCTTACTAGTCACATATATTCTTGTGCAGTGAATAGGGGGTGTTGAGTCCTGTTCACTGAGCAAGGAGTAGGTCTTGTCTATTACATATTGGGTGTATGGAACGGTATCTGAGCGAATTTGAAACCCTTGTTTTATGCCTCACCCACCTCACCTTTCCCGTTAAGCAGCCATAGTGTGTTTTCTAAACGTGTGACTCTGTTCTGTTTTGTAATTCAGTTCAAGTGTAGCGGTTTTTACATTCCCTCTATAAGTGATAGCTTATGATAAGTGTCTTTTTCTGTGTGACTTATTTCACTTAGAATCATCTACCTAAATCCACTCATCTTGCTTCTACTAGCCTTAAGACATTGATTTCATGTCTGAGTGATATTCCATTGTACATAAGGACCACAACTTCTTTATCCATTTTTTTCTTTCCTGGGATATTTAAGGTGTCATGAAGTGGAGGTTCTTGTCAACAGAGCAGCCCTAAACTTTGGGGTGCCTGTGTCTTGCTGATTTTTAGTTTTCCCAATTTATACGCCCATGAGTGGACGTGCCCTATGCTCCCTAAGCTGTGGTTTTTCGATGTTTCAGGACACACCGTACACTTCTCCAGAGTGGCTGTTGGCAATTTACATCCCGCCCATCAGTGTAGCAAGGCTGCCATTTCTCCATGGCCTGTCCTGCATTTCTGGTTTTGACACTTTTTGCAGCATGGCCCTTTTGACCGATGGGAAGCGAGACTTCTTTGTAGCGCTGATTAGCCTTTCCAGGTTGCTTGGTTGGGCAAACAGGGCGTATGCGTTTTTTCCTGAATATATTCAGGAAAAAACGCATACGCCCTGTTTGGCCAAGGGCATCATTGTCGACATTTTGCCACTTTTCATGTGCTTTAAATGCGATTCGAATCTACCTCCTGAAACCTGTCTCCTGCAATTCTGCCTTGCTTTCAAATTCTCTTCATTGCCTTCCCTCAATATATCTGTGGATGAGAGTTATCATTTATAGCTCTGCGTGTTTGTGAATTGCAGTGTCCCTGAGCTCCATTTTTCAACTGGCTTTTTTGCGAGCTGGCCGCAAAAGCGCGGGATTGCGTCAGGCCGTATTCTGCTTCTGGGCGGCAGGCTGAGCCTGTGGTTAATTCTTCTTCCTGATGGGAAAATAGAGTGACCTGTGCCTGTCCCAACACCTAGATCTAGTCTCTCATTGGTTGCCCCTCTTCCCGTTCATCCTCAGGACAATTTGCAACCTGTAGGGAACAGAAGCTTAAAGGTGCTGATTCTCCAAGTAGGGAGATTGCTAGTAAAGTAGCTGGAAAGGCGAACCCGAGCACAAGGAGATGAGAAATGAGGTGCGTATTAGAAACCTTTCAAAATCACACGGTGTACCATCTTCTGGGTTCCTCATGCATGTTTTCGATGTAGGAAGATGCCCTTGAACCTGGAGATTTGGGACCCATGGGGTGGGTACCAGGCAGTAGTACTTTAAAGGGTCTGCGTTTGCTCACCCAACCTCACCCAACCTTTCAGCCCCAAGAGTGTCCACCCTTATGTCTCATCCAGCTGTGGGTCTAGATATGGTCAATCCAGGTTGCATCACAGCCTCTGAACGAATTTTGTAAGAATTTCTCTCTCTTTCACTGTCTTTGTTTTACGGGTTTTTAAAAGTAATTTATTTTTATAATGGGGTTTAGCTGCTTTTCACGGCTGTGTTTATGCGGCTTTACACCCACTTGACTCACTTCCAGACAGATATCAATACATAGGTTTTCAGATTCTTACTAGTCACATATATTCTTGTGCGGTGAATAGGGGGTGTTGAGTCCAGTTCACTGAGCAAGGGGTAGGTCTTGTCTATTACATATTGGGTGTATGGAACGGTATCTGTGCGAATTTGAAACCCTTGTTTTATGCATCACCCCACCTCACCTTTCCCGTTAAGCAGCCATAGTGTGTTTTCTAAACGTGTGACTCTGTTCTGTTTTGTAATTCAGTTCAAGTGTAGCGGTTTTTACATTCCCTCTATAAGTGATAGCTTATGATAAGTGTCTTTTTCTGTGTGACTTATTTCACTTAGAATCGTCGTACCTAAATCCACTCATCTTGCTTCTACTAGCCTTATGACATTGATTTCATGTCTGAGTGATATTCCATTGTACATAAGGACCACAACTTCTTTATCCATTTTTCTCTTTCCTGGGATATTTAAGGTGTCATGAAGTGGAGGTTCTTGTCAACAGAGCAGCCCTAAACTTTGGGGTGCCTGTGTCTTGCTGATTTTTAGTTTTCCCAATTTATACGCCCATGAGTGGACGTGCCCTATGCTCCCTAAGCTGTGTTTTTTCGATGTTTCAGGACACACTGTACACTTCTCCAGAGTGGCTGTTGGCAATTTACATCCCGGCCATCAGCGTATCAAGGCTGCCATTTCTCCATGGCCTGTCCTGCATTTCTGGTTTTGACACTTTTTGCAGCATGGCCCTTTTGACCGATGGGAAGGGAGACTTCTTTGTAGCGCTGATTAGCCTTTCCAGGTTGCTTGGTTGGCCAAACAGGGCGTATGCGTTTTTTCCTGAATATATTCAGGAAAAAACGCATACGCCCTGTTTGGCCAACGGCATCATTGTCGACGTTTTGCCACTTTTCATGTGCTTTAAAGGCGATTCGAATCTACCTCCTGAAACCTGTTTCCTGCAATTCTGCCTTGCTTTCAAATCCTCTTCGTTGCCTTCCCTCAATATATCTGTTGATGAGAGTTATCATTTATAGCTCTGCGGGTTTGTGAATTGCAGTGTCCCTGAGCTCCATTTTTCAACTCCCTTTTTTGGGAGCTGGCCGCAAAAGGGCGTGATTGCCTCAGGCCCTATTCTGCATCTGGGCGGCAGGCTGAGCCTGTGGTTAATTCTTCTTCCTGATGGGAAAATAGAGTGACCTGTGCCTGTCCCAACACCTAGATCTAGTCTCTCATTGGTTGCCCCTCTTCCCGTTCATCCTCAGGACAAATTGCAACCTGTAGGGAACAGGAGCTTAAAGGTGCTGATTCTCCAAGTAGGGAGATTGCTAGTAAAGTAGCTGGAAAGGCGAACCCGTGCACAAGGAGATGAGAAATGAGGTGCGTATTAGAAACCTTTCAAAATCACACGGTGTACCATCTTCTGGGTTCCTCATGCATGTTTTCGATGTAGGAAGATGCCCTTGAACCTGGAGATTTGGGACCCATGGGGTGGGTACCAGGCAGTAGTACTTTAAAGGGTCTGCGTTTGCTCACCCAACCTCACCCAACCTTTCAGCCCCAAGAGTGTCCACCCTTATGTCTCATCCAGCTGTGCGTCTAGATATGGTCAATCCAGGTTGCATCACAGCCTCTGAACGAATTTTGTAAGAATTTCTCTCTCTTTCACTGTCTTTGTTTTACGGGTTTTTAAAAGTAATTTATTTTTATAATGGGGTTTAGCTGCTTTTCACGGCTGTGTTTATGTGGCTTTACACCCACTTGACTCAATTCCAGACAGATATCAATACATAGGTTTTAAGATTCTTACTAGTCACATATATTCTTGTGCAGTGAATAGGGGGTGTTGAGTCCAGTTCACTGAGCAAGCAGTAGGTCTTGTCTATTACATATTGGGTGTATGGAACGGTATCTGAGCGAATTTGAAACCCTTGTTTTATGCCTCACCCCACCTCACCTTTCCCGTTAAGCAGCCATAGTGTGTTTTCTAAACGTGTGACTCTGTTCTGATTTGTAATTCAGTTCAAGTGTAGCGGTTTTTACATTCCCTCTATAAGTGATAGCTTATGATAAGTGTCTTTTTCTGTGTGACTTATTTCACTTAGAATCGTCGTACCTAAATCCACTCATCTTGCTTCTACTAGCCTTATGACATTGATTTCATGTCTGAGTGATATTCCATTGTACATAAGGACCACAACTTCTTTATCCATTTTTCTCTTTCCTGGGATATTTAAGGTGTCATGAAGTGGAGGTTCTTGTCAACAGAGCAGCCCTAAACTTTGGGGTGCCTGTGCCTTGCTGATTTTTAGTTTTCCCAATTTATACGCCCATGAGTGGACGTGCCCTATGCTCCCTAAGCTGTGTTTTTTCGATGTTTCAGGACACACCGTACACTTCTCCAGAGTGGCTGTTGGCAATTTACATCCTGCCCATCAGCGTAGCAAGGCTGCCATTTCTCCATGGCCTGTCCTGCATTTCTGGTTTTGACACTTTTTGCAGCATGGCCCTTTTGACCGATGGGAAGCGAGACTTCTTTGTAGCGCTGATTAGCCTTTCCAGGTTGCTTGGTTGGCAAAAAAGGGCGTATGCGTTTTTTCCTGAATATATTCAGGAAAAAACGCATACGCCCTTTTTGGCCAAGGGCATCATTGTCGAAGTTTTGCCACTTTTCATGTGCTTTAAAGGCGATTCGAATCTACCTCCTGAAACCTGTTTCCTGCAATTCTGCCTTGCTTTCAAATCCTCTTCGTTGCCTTCCCTCAATATATCTGTGGATGAGAGTTATCATTTATAGCTCTGCGTGTTTGTGAATTGCAGTGTCCCTGAGCTCCATTTTTCAACTCGCTTTTTTGGGAGCTGGCCGCAAAAGGGCGGGATTGCCTCAGGCCCTATTCTGCTTCTGGGCGGCAGGCTGAGCCTGTGGTTAATTCTTCTTCCTGATGGGAAAATAGAGTGACCTGTGCCTGTCCCAACACCTAGATCTAGTCTCTCATTGGTTGCCCCTCTTCCCGTTCATCCTCAGGACAAATTGCAACCTGTAGGGAACAGGAGCTTAAAGGTGCTGATTCTCCAAGTAGGGAGATTGCTAGTAAAGTAGCTGAAAAGGCGAACCCGATCACAAGGAGATGAGAAATCAGGTGCGTATTAGAAACCTTTCAAAATCACACGGTGTACCATCTTCTGGGTTTCTCATGCATGTTTTTGATGTAGGAAGATGTCCTTGAACCTGGAGATTTGGGACCCATGGGATGGGTACCAGGCAGTATTACTTTAAAGGGTCTGCGTTTGCTCACCAAACCTCACCCAAACTTTCAGCCCCAAGAGTGTCCACCCTTATGTCTCATCCAGCTGTGGGTCTAGATATGGTCAATCCAGGTTGCATCACAGCCTCTGAAAGAATTCTGTAAGAATTTCTCTCTCTTTCACTGTCTTTGTTTTACGGGTTTTTAAAAGTAATTTATTTTTATAATGGGGTTCAGCTGCTTTTCACGGCTGTGTTTATGCGGCTTTACACCCACTTGACTCACTTCCAGACAGATATCAATACATAGGTTTTAATATTCTTACTAGTCACATATATTCTTGTGCGGTGAATAGGGGGTGTTGAGTCCAGTTCACTGAGCAAGGAGTAGGTCTTGTCTATTACATATTGGGTGTATGGAACGGTATCTGAGCGAATTTGAAATCCTTGTTTTATGCATCACCCCACCTCAACTTTCCCATTAAGCAGCCATAGTGTGTTTTCTAAACGTGTGACTCTGTTCTGTTTTGTAATTCAGTTCAAGTGTAGCGGTTTTTACATTCCCTCTATAAGTGATAGCTTATGATAAGTGTCTTTTTCTGTGTGACTTATTTCACGTAGAATCATCGTACCTAAATCCACTCATCTTGCTTCTACTAGCCTTATGACATTGATTTCATGGCTGAGTGATATTCCATTGTACATAAGGACCACAACTTCTTTATCCATTTTTCTCTTTCCTGGGATATTTAAGGTGTCATGAAGTGGAGGTTCTTGTCAACAGAGCAGCCCTAAACTTTGGGGTGCCTGTGTCTTGCTGATTTTTAGTTTTCCCAATTTATACGCCCATGAGTGGACGTGCCCTATGCTCCATAAGCTGTGTTTTTTCGATGTTTCAGGACACACCGTACACTTCTCCAGAGTGGCTGTTGGCAATTTACATCCCGCCCATCAGCGTATCAAGGCTGCCATTTCTCCATGGCCTGTCCTGCATTTCTGGTTTTGACACTTTTTGCAGCATGGCCCTTTTGACCGATGGGAAGCGAGACTTCTTTGTAGCGCTGATTAGCCTTTCCAGGTTGCTTGGTTGGCCAAACAGGGCGTATGCGTTTTTTCCTGAATATATTCAGGAAAAAACGCATACGCCCTGTTTGGCCAACGGCATCATTGTCGACGTTTTGCCACTTTTCATGTGCTTTAAAGGCGATTCGAATCTACCTCCTGAAACCTGTTTCCTGCAATTCTGCCTTGCTTTCAAATCCTCTTCGTTGCCTTCCCTCAATATATCTGTTGATGAGAGTTATCATTTATAGCTCTGCGGGTTTGTGAATTGCAGTGTCCCTGAGCTCCATTTTTCAACTGGCTTTTTTGGGAGCTGGCCGCAAAAGCGAGGGATTGCCTCAGGCCCTATTCTGCTTCTGGGCGGCAGGCTGAGCCTGTGGTTAATTCTTCTTCCCGATGGGAAAATAGAGTGACCTCTGCCTGTCCCAACACCTAGATCTAGTCTCTCATTGGTTGCCCCTCTTCCCGTTCATCCTCAGGACAAATTGCAACCTTTAGGGAACAGGAGCTTAAAGGTGCTGATTCTCCAATAGGGAGATTGCTAGTAAAGTAGCTGGAAAGGCGAACCCGAGCACAAGGAGATGAGAAATGAGGTGCGTATTAGAAACCTTTCAAAATCACACGGTGTACCATCTTCTGGGTTTCTCATGCATGTTTTCGATGTAGGAAGATGCCCTTGAACCTGGAGATTTGGGACCCATGGGATGGGTACCAGGCAGTATTACTTTAAAGGGTCTGCTTTTGCTCACCCAACCTCACCCAAACTTTCAGCCCCAAGAGTGCCCACCCTTATGTCTCATCCAGCTGTGGGTCTAGATATGGTCAATCCAGGTTGCATCACAGCCTCTGAACGAATTTTGTAAGAATTTCTCTCTCTTTCACTGTCTTTGTTTTACGGGTTTTTAAAAGTAATTTATTTTTATAATGGGGTTTAGCTGCTTTTCACGGCTGTGTTTATGCGGCTTTACACCCACTTGACTCACTTCCAGACAGATATCAATACATAGGTTTTAAGATTCTTACTAGTCACATATATTCTTGTGCGGTGAATAGGGGGTGTTGAGTCCAGTTCACTGAGCAAGGAGTAGGTATTGTCTATTACATATTGGGTGTATGGAACGGTATCTGTGCGAATTTGAAACCCTTGTTTTATGCATCACCCCACCTCACCTTTCCCGTTAAGCAGCCATAGTGTGTTTTCTAAACGTGTGACTCTGTTCTGTTTTGTAATTCAGTTCAAGTGTAGCGGTTTTTACATTCCCTCTATAAGTGATAGCTTATGATAAGTGTCTTTTTCTGTGTGACTTATTTCACGTAGAATCATCGTACCTAAATCCACTCATCTTGCTTCTACTAGCCTTATGACATTGATTTCATGTCTGAGTGATATTCCATTGTACATAAGGACCACAACTTCTTTATCCATTTTTCTTTTTCCTGGGATATATAAGGTGTCATGAAGTGGAGGTTCTTGTCAACAGAGCAGCCCTAAACTTTGGGGTGCCTGTGTCTTGCTGATTTTTAGTTTTCCCAATTTATACGCCCATGAGTGGACGTGCCCTATGCTCCCTAAGCTGTGTTTTTTCAATGTTTTAGGACACACCGTGCACTTCTCCAGAGTGGCTGTTGGCAATTTACATCCCGCCCGTCAGCGTAGCAAGGCTGCCATTTCTCCATTGCCTGTCCTGCATTTCTGGTTTTGACACTTTTTGCAGCATGGCCGTTTTGACCGTTGGGAAGCGAGACTTCTTTGTAGCGCTGATTAGCCTTTCCAGGTTGCTTGGTTGGCCAAACAGGGCATATGCGTTTTTTCCTGAATATATTCAGGAAAAAACGCATACGCCCTGTTTGGCCAAGGGCATCATTGTCGATGTTTTGCCACTTTTCATGTGCTTTAAAGGCGATTCGAATCTACCTCCTGAAACATGTTTCCTGCAATTCTGCCTTGCTTTCAAATCCTCTTCGTTGCCTTCCCTCAATATATCTGTGGATGAGAGTTATCATTTATAGCTCTGCGGGTTTGTGAATTGCAGTGTCCCTGAGCTCCATTTTTCAACTGGCTTTTTTGGGAGCTGGCCCCAAAAGCGCGGGATTGCCTCAGGCCCTATTCTGCTTCTGGGCGGCAGGCTGAGCCTGTGGTTAATTCTTCTTCCCGATGGGAAAATAGAGTGACCTCTGCCTGTCCCAACACCTAGATCTAGTCTCTCATTGGTTGCCCCTCTTCCCGTTCATCCTCAGGACAAATTGCAACCTGTAGGGAACAGGAGCTTAAAGGTGCTGATTCTCCAAGTAGGGAGATTGCTAGTAAAGTAGCTGGAAAGGCGAACCCGAGCACAAGGAGATGAGAAATGAGGTGCGTATTAGAAACCTTTCAAAATCACACGGTGTACCATCTTCTGGGTTTCTCATGCATGTTTTCGATGTAGGAAGATGCCCTTGAACCTGGAGATTTGGGACCCATGGGATGGGTACCAGGCAGTATTACTTTAAAGGGTCTGCTTTTGCTCACCCAACCTCACCCAAACTTTCAGCCCCAAGAGTGCCCACCCTTATGTCTCATCCAGCTGTGGGTCTAGATATGGTCAATCCAGGTTGCATCACAGCCTCTGAACGAATTTTGTAAGAATGTCTCTCTCTTTCACTGTCTTTGTTTTACGGGTTTTTAAAAGTAATTTATTTTTATAATGGGGTTTAGCTGCTTTTCACGGCTGTGTTTATGCGGCTTTACACCCACTTGACTCACTTCCAGACAGATATCAATACATAGGTTTTAAGATTCTTACTAGTCACATATATTCTTGTGCGGTGAATAGGGGGTGTTGAGTCCAGTTCACTGAGCAAGGAGTAGGTATTGTCTATTACATATTGGGTGTATGGAACGGTATCTGTGCGAATTTGAAACCCTTGTTTTATGCATCACCCCACCTCACCTTTCCCGTTAAGCAGCCATAGTGTGTTTTCTAAACGTGTGACTCTGTTCTGTTTTGTAATTCAGTTCAAGTGTAGCGGTTTTTACATTCCCTCTATAAGTGATAGCTTATGATAAGTGTCTTTTTCTGTGTGACTTATTTCACTTAGAATCGTCGTACCTAAATCCACTCATCTTGCTTCTACTAGCCTTATGACATTGATTTCATGTCTGAGTGATATTCCATTGTACATAAGGACCACAACTTCTTTATCCATTTTTCTCTTTCCTGGGATATTTAAGGTGTCATGAAGTGGAGGTTCTTGTCAACAGAGCAGCCCTAAACTTTGGGGTGCCTGTGTCTTGCTGATTTTTAGTTTTCCCAATTTATACGCCCATGAGTGGACGTGCCCTATGCTCCATAAGCTGTGTTTTTTCGATGTTTCAGGACACACCGTACACTTCTCCAGAGTGGCTGTTGGCAATTTACATCCCGCCCATCAGCGTAGCAAGGCTGCCATTTCTCCATGGCCTGTCCTGCATTTCTGGTTTTGACACTTTTTGCAGCATGGCCCTTTTGACCGATGGGAAGCGAGACTTCTTTGTAGCGCTGATTAGCCTTTCCAGGTTGCTTGGTTGGCCAAACAGGGCGTATGCGTTTTTTCCTGAATATATTCAGGAAAAAACGCATACGCCCTGTTTGGCCAAGGGCATCATTGTCGACATTTTGCCACTTTTCATGTGCTTTAAAGGCGATTCGAATCTACCTCCTGAAACCTGTTTCCTGCAATTCTGCCTTGCTTTCAAATCCTCTTCGTTGCCTTCCCTCAATATATCTGTGGATGAGAGTTATCATTTATAGCTCTGCGGGTTTGTGAATTGCAGTGTCCCTGAGCTCCATTTTTCAACTCGCTTTTTTGGGAGCTGGCCGCAAAAGGGCGGGATTGCCTCAGGCCCTATTCTGCATCTGGGCGGCAGGCTGAGCCTGTGGTTAATTCTTCTTCCTGATGGGAAAATAGAGTGACCTGTGCCTGTCCCAACACCTAGATCTAGTCTCTCATTGGTTGCCCCTCTTCCCGTTCATCCTCAGGACAAATTGCAACCTGTAGGGAACAGAAGCTTAAAGGTGCTGATTCTCCAAGTAGGGAGATTGCTAGTAAAGTAGCTGGAAAGGCGAACCCGAGCACAAGGAGATGAGAAATCAGGTGCGTATTAGAAACCTTTCAAAATCACACGGTGTACCATCTTCTGGGTTTCTCATGCATGTTTTCGATGTAGGAAGATGCCCTTGAACCTGGAGATTTGGGACCCATGGGATGGGTACCAGGCAGTATTACTTTAAAGGGTCTGCGTTTGCTCACCCAACCTCACCCAAACTTTCAGCCCCAAGAGTGCCCACCCTTATGTCTCATCCAGCTGTGGGTCTAGATATGGTCAATCCAGGTTGCATCACAGCCTCTGAACGAATTTTGTAAGAATTTCTCTCTTTTTCACTGTCTTTGTTTTACGGGTTTTTAAAAGTAATTTATTTTTATAATGGGGTTTAGCTGCTTTTCACGGCTGTGTTTATGTGGCTTTACACCCACTTGACTCACTTCCAGACAGATATCAATACGTAGGTTTTAAGATTCTTACTAGTCACATATATTCTTGTGCAGTGAATAGGGGGTGTTGAGTCCAGTTCACTGAGCAAGCAGTAGGTCTTGTCTATTACATATTGGGTGTGTGGAACGGTATCTGAGCGAATTTGAAACCCTTGTTTTATGCCTCACCCCACCTCACCTTTCCCGTTAAGCAGCCATAGTGTGTTTTCTAAACGTGTGACTCTGTTCTGATTTGTAATTCAGTTCAAGTGTAGCGGTTTTTACATTCCCTCTATAAGTGATAGCTTATGATAAGTGTCTTTTTCTGTGTGACTTATTTCACTTAGAATCGTCGTACCTAAATCCACTCATCTTGCTTCTACTAGCCTTATGACATTGATTTCATGTCTGAGTGATATTCCATTGTACATAAGGACCACAACTTCTTTATCCATTTTTCTCTTTCCTGGGATATTTAAGGTGTCATGAAATGGAGGTTCTTGTCAACAGAGCAGCCCTAAACTTTGGGGTGCCTGTGTCTTGCTGATTTTTAGTTTTCCCAATTTATACGCCCATGAGTGGACGTGCCCTATGCTCCCTAAGCTGTGTTTTTTCGATGTTTCAGGACACACCGTACACTTCTCCAGAGTGGCTGTTGGCAATTTACATCCCGCCCATCAGCGTAGCTAGGCTGCCATTTCTCCATGGCCTGTCCTGCATTTCTGGTTTTGACACTTTTTGCAGCATGGCCCTTTTGACCGATGGGAAGCGAGCCTTCTTTGTAGCGCTGATTTGCCTTTCCAGGTTGCTTGGTTGGCAAAAAAGGGCGTATGCGTTTTTTCTTGAATATATTCAGGAAAAAACGCATACGCCCTTTTTGGCCAAGGGCATCATTGTCGAAGTTTTGCCACTTTTCATGTGCTTTAAAGGCGATTCGAATCTACCTCCTGAAACCTGTTTCCTGCAATTCTGCCTTGCTTTCAAATCCTCTTCGTTGCCTTCCCTCAATATATCTGTGGATGAGAGTTATCATTTATAGCTCTGCGTGTTTGTGAATTGCAGTGTCCCTGAGCTCCATTTTTCAACTGGCTTTTTTGGGAGCTGGGCGCAAAAGGGCGGGATTGCCTCAGGCCCTATTCTGCTTCTGGGCGGCAGGCTGAGCCTGTGGTTAATTCTTCTTCCCGATGGGAAAATAGAGTGACCTCTGCCTGTCCCAACACCTAGATCTAGTCTCTCATTGGTTGCCCCTCTTCCCGTTCATCCTCAGGACAAATTGCAACCTGTAGGGAACAGGAGCTTAAAGGTGCTGATTCTCCAAGTAGGGAGATTGCTAGTAAAGTAGCTGGAAAGGCGAACCCGAGCACAAGGAGATGAGAAATGAGGTGCGTATTAGAAACCTTTCAAAATCACACGGTGTACCATCTTCTGGGTTTCTCATGCATGTTTTCGATGTAGGAAGATGCCCTTGAACCTGGAGATTTGGGACCCATGGGATGGGTACCAGGCAGTATTACTTTAAAGGGTCTGCTTTTGCTCACCCAACCTCACCCAAACTTTCAGCCCCAAGAGTGCCCACCCTTATGTCTCATCCAGCTGTGGGTCTAGATATGGTCAATCCAGGTTGCATCACAGCCTCTGAACGAATTTTGTAAGAATTTCTCTCTCTTTCACTGTCTTTGTTTTACGGGTTTTTAAAAGTAATTTATTTTTATAATGGGGTTTAGCTGCTTTTCACGGCTGTGTTTATGTGGCTTTACACCCACTTGACTCACTTCCAGACAGATATCAATACATAGGTTTTAAGATTCTTACTAGTCACATATATTCTTGTGCAGTGAATAGGGGGTGTTGAGTCCAGTTCACTGAGCAAGCAGTAGGTCTTGTCTATTACATATTGGGTGTATGGAACGGTATCTGAGCGAATTTGAAACCCTTGTTTTATGCCTCACCCCACCTCACCTTTCCCGTTAAGCAGCCATAGTGTGTTTTCTAAACGTGTGACTCTGTTCTGATTTGTAATTCAGTTCAAGTGTAGCGGTTTTTACATTCCCTCTATAAGTGATAGCTTATGATAAGTGTCTTTTTCTGTGTGACTTATTTCACTTAGAATCGTCGTACCTAAATCCACTCATCTTGCTTCTACTAGCCTTATGACATTGATTTCATGTCTGAGTGATATTCCATTGTACATAAGGACCACAACTTCTTTATCCATTTTTCTCTTTCCTGGGATATTTAAGGTGTCATGAAGTGGAGGTTCTTGTCAACAGAGCAGCCCTAAACTTTGGGGTGCCTGTGCCTTGCTGATTTTTAGTTTTCCCAGTTTATACGCCCATGAGTGGACGTGCCCTATGCTCCCTAAGCTGTGTTTTTTCGATGTTTCAGGACACACCGTACACTTCTCCAGAGTGGCTGTTGGCAATTTACATCCTGCCCATCAGCGTAGCAAGGCTGCCATTTCTCCATGGCCTGTCCTGCATTTCTGGTTTTGACACTTTTTGCAGCATGGCCCTTTTGACCGATGGGAAGCGAGACTTCTTTGTAGCGCTGATTAGCCTTTCCAGGTTGCTTGGTTGGCAAAAAAGGGCGTATGCGTTTTTTCCTGAATATATTCAGGAAAAAACGCATACGCCCTTTTTGGCCAAGGGCATCATTGTCGAAGTTTTGCCACTTTTCATGTGCTTTAAAGGCGATTCGAATCTACCTCCTGAAACCTGTTTCCTGCAATTCTGCCTTGCTTTCAAATCCTCTTCGTTGCCTTCCCTCAATATATCTGTGGATGAGAGTTATCATTTATAGCTCTGCGTGTTTGTGAATTGCAGTGTCCCTGAGCTCCATTTTTCAACTCGCTTTTTTGGGAGCTGGCCGCAAAAGGGCGGGATTGCCTCAGGCCCTATTCTGCTTCTGGGCGGCAGGCTGAGCCTGTGGTTAATTCTTCTTCCTGATGGGAAAATAGAGTGACCTGTGCCTGTCCCAACACCTAGATCTAGTCTCTCATTGGTTGCCCCTCTTCCCGTTCATCCTCAGGACAAATTGCAACCTGTAGGGAACAGGAGCTTAAAGGTGCTGATTCTCCAAGTAGGGAGATTGCTAGTAAAGTAGCTGGAAAGGCGAACCCGATCACAAGGAGATGAGAAATCAGGTGCGTATTAGAAACCTTTCAAAATCACACGGTGTACCATCTTCTGGGTTTCTCATGCATGTTTTTGATGTAGGAAGATGTCCTTGAACCTGGAGATTTGGGACCCATGGGATGGGTACCAGGCAGTATTACTTTAAAGGGTATGCGTTTGCTCACCAAACCTCACCCAAACTTTCAGCCCCAAGAGTGTCCACCCTTATGTCTCATCCAGCTGTGGGTCTAGATATGGTCAATCCAGGTTGCATCACAGCCTCTGAAAGAGTTCTGTAAGAATTTCTCTCTCTTTCACTGTCTTTGTTTTACGGGTTTTTAAAAGTAATTTATTTTTATAATGGGGTTCAGCTGCTTTTCACGGCTGTGTTTATGCGGCTTTACACCCACTTGACTCACTTCCAGACAGATATCAATACATAGGTTTTAATATTCTTACTAGTCACATATATTCTTGTGCGGTGAATAGGGGGTGTTGAGTCCAGTTCACTGAGCAAGGAGTAGGTCTTGTCTATTACATATTGGGTGTATGGAACGGTATCTGAGCGAATTTGAAATCCTTGTTTTATGCATCACCCCACCTCACCTTTCCCATTAAGCAGCCATAGTGTGTTTTCTAAACGTGTGACTCTGTTCTGTTTTGTAATTCAGTTCAAGTGTAGCGGTTTTTACATTCCCTCTATAAGTGATAGCTTATGATAAGTGTCTTTTTCTGTGTGACTTATTTCACGTAGAATCATCGTACCTAAATCCACTCATCTTGCTTCTACTAGCCTTATGACATTGATTTCATGTCTGAGTGATATTCCATTGTACATAAGGACCACAACTTCTTTATCCATTTTTCTCTTTCCTGGGATATTTAAGGTGTCATGAAGTGGAGGTTCTTGTCAACAGAGCAGCCCTAAACTTTGGGGTGCCTGTGTCTTGCTGATTTTTAGTTTTCCCAATTTATACGCCCATGAGTGGACGTGCCCTATGCTCCCTAAGCTGTGTTTTTTCGATGTTTCAGGACACACCGTACACTTCTCCAGAGTGGCTGTTGGCAATTTACATCCCGCCCATCAGCGTATCAAGGCTGCCATTTCTCCATGGCCTGTCCTGCATTTCTGGTTTTGACACTTTTTGCAGCATGGCCCTTTTGACCGATGGGAAGCGAGACTTCTTTGTAGCGCTGATTAGCCTTTCCAGGTTGCTTGGTTGGCCAAACAGGGCGTATGCGTTTTTTCCTGAATATATTCAGGAAAAAACGCATACGCCCTGTTTGGCCAACGGCATCATTGTCGACGTTTTGCCACTTTTCATGTGCTTTAAAGGCGATTCGAATCTACCTCCTGAAACCTGTTTCCTGCAATTCTGCCTTGCTTTCAAATCCTCTTCGTTGCCTTCCCTCAATATATCTGTTGATGAGAGTTATCATTTATAGCTCTGCGGGTTTGTGAATTGCAGTGTCCCTGAGCTCCATTTTTCAACTGGCTTTTTTGGGAGCTGGCCGCAAAAGCGAGGGATTGCCTCAGGCCCTATTCTGCTTCTGGGCGGCAGGCTGAGCCTGTGGTTAATTCTTCTTCCCGATGGGAAAATAGAGTGACCTCTGCCTGTCCCAACACCTAGATCTAGTCTCTCATTGGTTGCCCCTCTTCCCGTTCATCCTCAGGACAAATTGCAACCTTTAGGGAACAGGAGCTTAAAGGTGCTGATTCTCCAAGTAGGGAGATTGCTAGTAAAGTAGCTGGAAAGGCGAACCCGAGCACAAGGAGATGAGAAATGAGGTGCGTATTAGAAACCTTTCAAAATCACACGGTGTACCATCTTCTGGGTTTCTCATGCATGTTTTCGATGTAGGAAGATGCCCTTGAACCTGGAGATTTGGGACCCATGGGATGGGTACCAGGCAGTATTACTTTAAAGGGTCTGCTTTTGCTCACCCAACCTCACCCAAACTTTCAGCCCCAAGAGTGCCCACCCTTATGTCTCATCCAGCTGTGGGTCTAGATATGGTCAATCCAGGTTGCATCACAGCCTCTGAACGAATTTTGTAAGAATTTCTCTCTCTTTCACTGTCTTTGTTTTACGGGTTTTTAAAAGTAATTTATTTTTTAATGGGGTTTAGCTGCTTTTCACGGCTGTGTTTATGCGGCTTTACACCCACTTGACTCACTTCCAGACAGATATCAATACATAGGTTTTAAGATTCTTACTAGTCACATATATTCTTGTGCGGTGAATAGGGGGTGTTGAGTCCAGTTCACTGAGCAAGGAGTAGGTATTGTCTATTACATATTGGGTGTATGGAACGGTATCTGTGCGAATTTGAAACCCTTGTTTTATGCATCACCCCACCTCACCTTTCCCGTTAAGCAGCCATAGTGTGTTTTCTAAACGTGTGACTCTGTTCTGTTTTGTAATTCAGTTCAAGTGTAGCGGTTTTTACATTCCCTCTATAAGTGATAGCTTATGATAAGTGTCTTTTTCTGTGTGACTTATTTCACGTAGAATCATCGTACCTAAATCCACTCATCTTGCTTCTACTAGCCTTATGACATTGATTTCATGTCTGAGTGATATTCCATTGTACATAAGGACCACAACTTCTTTATCCATTTTTCTTTTTCCTGGGATATATAAGGTGTCATGAAGTGGAGGTTCTTGTCAACAGAGCAGCCCTAAACTTTGGGGTGCCTGTGTCTTGCTGATTTTTAGTTTTCCCAATTTATACGCCCATGAGTGGACGTGCCCTATGCTCCCTAAGCTGTGTTTTTTCAATGTTTTAGGACACACCGTGCACTTCTCCAGAGTGGCTGTTGGCAATTTACATCCCGCCCGTCAGCGTAGCAAGGCTGCCATTTCTCCATTGCCTGTCCTGCATTTCTGGTTTTGACACTTTTTGCAGCATGGCCGTTTTGACCGTTGGGAAGCGAGACTTCTTTGTAGCGCTGATTAGCCTTTCCAGGTTGCTTGGTTGGCCAAACAGGGCATATGTGTTTTTTCCTGAATATATTCAGGAAAAAACGCATACGCCCTGTTTGGCCAAGGGCATCATTGTCGATGTTTTGCCACTTTTCATGTGCTTTAAAGGCGATTCGAATCTACCTCCTGAAACATGTTTCCTGCAATTCTGCCTTGCTTTCAAATACTCTTCGTTGCCTTCCCTCAATATATCTGTGGATGAGAGTTATCATTTATAGCTCTGCGGGTTTGTGAATTGCAGTGTCCCTGAGATCCATTTTTCAACTGGCTTTTTTGGGAGCTGGCCCCAAAAGCGCGGGATTGCCTCAGGCCCTATTCTGCTTCTGGGCGGCAGGCTGAGCCTGTGGTTAATTCTTCTTCCCGATGGGAAAATAGAGTGACCTCTGCCTGTCCCAACACCTAGATCTAGTCTCTCATTGGTTGCCCCTCTTCCCGTTCATCCTCAGGACAAATTGCAACCTGTAGGGAACAGGAGCTTAAAGGTGCTGATTCTCCAAGTAGGGAGATTGCTAGTAAAGTAGCTGGAAAGGCGAACCCGAGCACAAGGAGATGAGAAATGAGGTGCGTATTAGAAACCTTTCAAAATCACACGGTGTACCATCTTCTGGGTTTCTCATGCATGTTTTCGATGTAGGAAGATGCCCTTGAACCTGGAGATTTGGGACCCATGGGATGGGTACCAGGCAGTATTACTTTAAAGGGTCTGCTTTTGCTCACCCAACCTCACCCAAACTTTCAGCCCCAAGAGTGCCCACCCTTATGTCTCATCCAGCTGTGGGTCTTGATATGGTCAATCCAGGTTGCATCACAGCCTCTGAACGAATTTTGTAAGAATGTCTCTCTCTTTCACTGTCTTTGTTTTACGGGTTTTTAAAAGTAATTTATTTTTATAATGGGGTTTAGCTGCTTTTCACGGCTGTGTTTATGCGGCTTTACACCCACTTGACTCACTTCCAGACAGATATCAATACATAGGTTTTAAGATTCTTACTAGTCACATATATTCTTGTGCGGTGAATAGGGGGTGTTGAGTCCAGTTCACTGAGCAAGGAGTAGGTATTGTCTATTACATATTGGGTGTATGGAACGGTATCTGTGCGAATTTGAAACCCTTGTTTTATGCATCACCCCACCTCACCTTTCCCGTTAAGCAGCCATAGTGTGTTTTCTAAACGTGTGACTCTGTTCTGTTTTGTAATTCAGTTCAAGTGTAGCGGTTTTTACATTCCCTCTATAAGTGATAGCTTATGATAAGTGTCTTTTTCTGTGTGACTTATTTCACTTAGAATCGTCGTACCTAAATCCACTCATCTTGCTTCTACTAGCCTTATGACATTGATTTCATGTCTGAGTGATATTCCATTGTACATAAGGACCACAACTTCTTTATCCATTTTTCTCTTTCCTGGGATATTTAAGGTGTCATGAAGTGGAGGTTCTTGTCAACAGAGCAGCCCTAAACTTTGGGGTGCCTGTGTCTTGCTGATTTTTAGTTTTCCCAATTTATACGCCCATGAGTGGACGTGCCCTATGCTCCATAAGCTGTGTTTTTTCGATGTTTCAGGACACACCGTACACTTCTCCAGAGTGGCTGTTGGCAATTTACATCCCGCCCATCAGCGTAGCAAGGCTGCCATTTCTCCATGGCCTGTCCTGCATTTCTGGTTTTGACACTTTTTGCAGCATGGCCCTTTTGACCGATGGGAAGCGAGACTTCTTTGTAGCGCTGATTAGCCTTTCCAGGTTGCTTGGTTGGCCAAACAGGGCGTATGCGTTTTTTCCTGAATATATTCAGGAAAAAACGCATACGCCCTGTTTGGCCAAGGGCATCATTGTCGACATTTTGCCACTTTTCATGTGCTTTAAAGGCGATTCGAATCTACCTCCTGAAACCTGTTTCCTGCAATTCTGCCTTGCTTTCAAATCCTCTTCGTTGCCTTCCCTCAATATATCTGTGGATGAGAGTTATCATTTATAGCTCTGCGGGTTTGTGAATTGCAGTGTCCCTGAGCTCCATTTTTCAACTCGCTTTTTTGGGAGCTGGCCGCAAAAGGGCGGGATTGCCTCAGGCCCTATTCTGCATCTGGGCGGCAGGCTGAGCCTGTGGTTAATTCTTCTTCCTGATGGGAAAATAGAGTGACCTGTGCCTGTCCCAACACCTAGATCTAGTCTCTCATTGGTTGCCCCTCTTCCCGTTCATCCTCAGGACAAATTGCAACCTGTAGGGAACAGAAGCTTAAAGGTGCTGATTCTCCAAGTAGGGAGATTGCTAGTAAAGTAGCTGGAAAGGCGAACCCGAGCACAAGGAGATGAGAAATCAGGTGCGTATTAGAAACCTTTCAAAATCACACGGTGTACCATCTTCTGGGTTTCTCATGCATGTTTTCGATGTAGGAAGATGCCCTTGAACCTGGAGATTTGGGACCCATGGGATGGGTACCAGGCAGTATTACTTTAAAGGGTCTGCGTTTGCTCACCCAACCTCACCCAAACTTTCAGCCCCAAGAGTGCCCACCCTTATGTCTCATCCAGCTGTGGGTCTAGATATGGTCAATCCAGGTTGCATCACAGCCTCTGAACGAATTTTGTAAGAATTTCTCTCTTTTTCACTGTCTTTGTTTTACGGGTTTTTAAAAGTAATTTATTTTTATAATGGGGTTTAGCTGCTTTTCACGGCTGTGTTTATGTGGCTTTACACCCACTTGACTCACTTCCAGACAGATATCAATACGTAGGTTTTAAGATTCTTACTAGTCACATATATTCTTGTGCAGTGAATAGGGGGTGTTGAGTCCAGTTCACTGAGCAAGCAGTAGGTCTTGTCTATTACATATTGGGTGTGTGGAACGGTATCTGAGCGAATTTGAAACCCTTGTTTTATGCCTCACCCCACCTCACCTTTCCCGTTAAGCAGCCATAGTGTGTTTTCTAAACGTGTGACTCTGTTCTGATTTGTAATTCAGTTCAAGTGTAGCGGTTTTTACATTCCCTCTATAAGTGATAGCTTATGATAAGTGTCTTTTTCTGTGTGACTTATTTCACTTAGAATCGTCGTACCTAAATCCACTCATCTTGCTTCTACTAGCCTTATGACATTGATTTCATGTCTGAGTGATATTCCATTGTACATAAGGACCACAACTTCTTTATCCATTTTTCTCTTTCCTGGGATATTTAAGGTGTCATGAAGTGGAGGTTCTTGTCAACAGAGCAGCCCTAAACTTTGGGGTGCCTGTGCCTTGCTGATTTTTAGTTTTCCCAATTTATACGCCCATGAGTGGACGTGCCCTATGCTCCCTAAGCTGTGTTTTTTCGATGTTTCAGGACACACCGTACACTTCTCCAGAGTGGCTGTTGGCAATTTACATCCTGCCCATCAGCGTAGCAAGGCTGCCATTTCTCCATGGCCTGTCCTGCATTTCTGGTTTTGACACTTTTTGCAGCATGGCCCTTTTGACCGATGGGAAGCGAGACTTCTTTGTAGCGCTGATTAGCCTTTCCAGGTTGCTTGGTTGGCAAAAAAGGGCGTATGCGTTTTTTCCTGAATATATTCAGGAAAAAACGCATACGCCCTTTTTGGCCAAGGGCATCATTGTCGAAGTTTTGCCACTTTTCATGTGCTTTAAAGGCGATTCGAATCTACCTCCTGAAACCTGTTTCCTGCAATTCTGCCTTGCTTTCAAATCCTCTTCGTTGCCTTCCCTCAATATATCTGTGGATGAGAGTTATCATTTATAGCTCTGCGTGTTTGTGAATTGCAGTGTCCCTGAGCTCCATTTTTCAACTCGCTTTTTTGGGAGCTGGCCGCAAAAGGGCGGGATTGCCTCAGGCCCTATTCTGCTTCTGGGCGGCAGGCTGAGCCTGTGGTTAATTCTTCTTCCTGATGGGAAAATAGAGTGACCTGTGCCTGTCCCAACACCTAGATCTAGTCTCTCATTGGTTGCCCCTCTTCCCGTTCATCCTCAGGACAAATTGCAACCTGTAGGGAACAGGAGCTTAAAGGTGCTGATTCTCCAAGTAGGGAGATTGCTAGTAAAGTAGCTGGAAAGGCGAACCCGATCACAAGGAGATGAGAAATCAGGTGCGTATTAGAAACCTTTCAAAATCACACGGTGTACCATCTTCTGGGTTTCTCATGCATGTTTTTGATGTAGGAAGATGTCCTTGAACCTGGAGATTTGGGACCCATGGGATGGGTACCAGGCAGTATTACTTTAAAGGGTATGCGTTTGCTCACCAAACCTCACCCAAACTTTCAGCCCCAAGAGTGTCCACCCTTATGTCTCATCCAGCTGTGGGTCTAGATATGGTCAATCCAGGTTGCATCACAGCCTCTGAAAGAATTCTGTAAGAATTTCTCTCTCTTTCACTGTCTTTGTTTTACGGGTTTTTAAAAGTAATTTATTTTTATAATGGGGTTCAGCTGCTTTTCACGGCTGTGTTTATGCGGCTTTACACCCACTTGACTCACTTCCAGACAGATATCAATACATAGGTTTTAATATTCTTACTAGTCACATATATTCTTGTGCGGTGAATAGGGGGTGTTGAGTCCAGTTCACTGAGCAAGGAGTAGGTCTTGTCTATTACATATTGGGTGTATGGAACGGTATCTGAGCGAATTTGAAATCCTTGTTTTATGCATCACCCCACCTCACCTTTCCCATTAAGCAGCCATAGTGTGTTTTCTAAACGTGTGACTCTGTTCTGTTTTGTAATTCAGTTCAAGTGTAGCGGTTTTTACATTCCCTCTATAAGTGATAGCTTATGATAAGTGTCTTTTTCTGTGTGACTTATTTCACGTAGAATCATCGTACCTAAATCCACTCATCTTGCTTCTACTAGCCTTATGACATTGATTTCATGTCTGAGTGATATTCCATTGTACATAAGGACCACAACTTCTTTATCCATTTTTCTCTTTCCTGGGATATTTAAGGTGTCATGAAGTGGAGGTTCTTGTCAACAGAGCAGCCCTAAACTTTGGGGTGCCTGTGTCTTGCTGATTTTTAGTTTTCCCAATTTATACGCCCATGAGTGGACGTGCCCTATGCTCCATAAGCTGTGTTTTTTCGATGTTTCAGGACACACCGTACACTTCTCCAGAGTGGCTGTTGGCAATTTACATCCCGCCCATCAGCGTAGCAAGGCTGCCATTTCTCCATGGCCTGTCCTGCATTTCTGGTTTTGACACTTTTTGCAGCATGGCCCTTTTGACCGATGGGAAGCGAGACTTCTTTGTAGCGCTGATTAGCCTTTCCAGGTTGCTTGGTTGGCCAAACAGGGCGTATGCGTTTTTTCCTGAATATATTCAGGAAAAAACGCATACGCCCTGTTTGGCCAAGGGCATCATTGTCGACATTTTGCCACTTTTCATGTGCTTTAAAGGCGATTCGAATCTACCTCCTGAAACCTGTTTCCTGCAATTCTGCCTTGCTTTCAAATCCTCTTCGTTGCCTTCCCTCAATATATCTGTGGATGAGAGTTATCATTTATAGCTCTGCGGGTTTGTGAATTGCAGTGTCCCTGAGCTCCATTTTTCAACTCGCTTTTTTGGGAGCTGGCCGCAAAAGGGCGGGATTGCCTCAGGCCCTATTCTGCATCTGGGCGGCAGGCTGAGCCTGTGGTTAATTCTTCTTCCTGATGGGAAAATAGAGTGACCTGTGCCTGTCCCAACACCTAGATCTAGTCTCTCATTGGTTGCCCCTCTTCCCGTTCATCCTCAGGACAAATTGCAACCTGTAGGGAACAGAAGCTTAAAGGTGCTGATTCTCCAAGTAGGGAGATTGCTAGTAAAGTAGCTGGAAAGGCGAACCCGAGCACAAGGAGATGAGAAATCAGGTGCGTATTAGAAACCTTTCAAAATCACACGGTGTACCATCTTCTGGGTTTCTCATGCATGTTTTCGATGTAGGAAGATGCCCTTGAACCTGGAGATTTGGGACCCATGGGATGGGTACCAGGCAGTATTACTTTAAAGGGTCTGCGTTTGCTCACCCAACCTCACCCAAACTTTCAGCCCCAAGAGTGCCCACCCTTATGTCTCATCCAGCTGTGGGTCTAGATATGGTCAATCCAGGTTGCATCACAGCCTCTGAACGAATTTTGTAAGAATTTCTCTCTTTTTCACTGTCTTTGTTTTACGGGTTTTTAAAAGTAATTTATTTTTATAATGGGGTTTAGCTGCTTTTCACGGCTGTGTTTATGTGGCTTTACACCCACTTGACTCACTTCCAGACAGATATCAATACGTAGGTTTTAAGATTCTTACTAGTCACATATATTCTTGTGCAGTGAATAGGGGGTGTTGAGTCCAGTTCACTGAGCAAGCAGTAGGTCTTGTCTATTACATATTGGGTGTGTGGAACGGTATCTGAGCGAATTTGAAACCCTTGTTTTATGCCTCACCCCACCTCACCTTTCCCGTTAAGCAGCCATAGTGTGTTTTCTAAACGTGTGACTCTGTTCTGATTTGTAATTCAGTTCAAGTGTAGCGGTTTTTACATTCCCTCTATAAGTGATAGCTTATGATAAGTGTCTTTTTCTGTGTGACTTATTTCACTTAGAATCGTCGTACCTAAATCCACTCATCTTGCTTCTACTAGCCTTATGACATTGATTTCATGTCTGAGTGATATTCCATTGTACATAAGGACCACAACTTCTTTATCCATTTTTCTCTTTCCTGGGATATTTAAGGTGTCATGAAATGGAGGTTCTTGTCAACAGAGCAGCCCTAAACTTTGGGGTGCCTGTGTCTTGCTGATTTTTAGTTTTCCCAATTTATACGCCCATGAGTGGACGTGCCCTATGCTCCCTAAGCTGTGTTTTTTCGATGTTTCAGGACACACCGTACACTTCTCCAGAGTGGCTGTTGGCAATTTACATCCCGCCCATCAGCGTAGCTAGGCTGCCATTTCTCCATGGCCTGTCCTGCATTTCTGGTTTTGACACTTTTTGCAGCATGGCCCTTTTGACCGATGGGAAGCGAGCCTTCTTTGTAGCGCTGATTAGCCTTTCCAGGTTGCTTGGTTGGCCAAACAGGGCGTATGCGTTTTTTCCTGAATATATTCAGGAAAAAACGCCTACGCCCTGTTTGGCCAAGGGCATCATTGTCGATGTTTTGCCACTTTTCATGTGCTTTAAAGGCGATTCGAATCTACCTCCTGAAACATGTTTCCTGCAATTCTGCCTTGTTTTCAAATCCTCTTCGTTGCCTTCCCTCAATATATCTGTGGATGAGAGTTATCATTTATAGCTCTGCGGGTTTGTGAATTGCAGTGTCCCTGAGCTCCATTTTTCAACTGGCTTTTTTGGGAGCTGGCCGCAAAAGCGCGGGATTGCCTCAGGCCCTATTCTGCTTCTGGGCGGCAGGCTGAGCCTGTGGTTAATTCTTCTTCCCGATGGGAAAATAGAGTGACATCTGCCTGTCCCAACACCTAGATCTAGTCTCTCATTGGTTGCCCCTCTTCCCGTTCATCCTCAGGACAAATTGCAACCTGTAGGGAACAGGAGCTTAAAGGTGCTGATTCTCCAAGTAGGGAGATTGCTAGTAAAGTAGCTGGAAAGGCGAACCCGAGCACAAGGAGATGAGAAATGAGGTGCGTATTAGAAACCTTTCAAAATCACACGGTGTACCATCTTCTGGGTTCCTCATGCATGTTTTCGATGTAGGAAGATGCCCTTGGACCTGCAGATTTGGGACCCATGGGGTGGGTACCAGGCAGTAGTACTTTAAAGGGTCTGTGTTTGCTCACCCAACCTCACCCAACCTTTCAGCCCCAAGAGTGTCCACCCTTATGTCTCATCCAGCTGTGGGTCTAGATAAGGTCAATCCAGGTTGCATCACAGCCTCTGAACGAATTTTGTAAGAATTTCTCTCTCTTTCACTGTCTTTGTTTTACGGGTTTTTAAAAGTAATTTATTTTTATAATGGGGTTTAGCTGCTTTTCACGGCTGTGTTTATGCGGCTTTACACCCACTTGACTCACTGCCAGACAGATATCAATACATAGGTTTTAAGATTCTTACTAGTCACATATATTCTTGTGCGGTGAATAGGGGGTGTTGAGTCCAGTTCACTGAGCAAGGAGCAGGTGTTGTCTATTACATATTGGGTGTATGGAACGATATCTGAGCGAATTTGAAACCCTTGTTTTATGCCTCACCCCACCTCACCTTTGCCGTTAAGCAGCCATAGTGTGTTTTCTAAACGTGTGACTCTGTTCTGTTTTGTAATTCAGTTCAAGTGTAGCGGTTTTTACATTCCCTCTATAAGTGATAGCTTATGATAAGTGTCTTTTTCTGTGTGACTTATTTCACTTAGAATCATCGTACCTAAATCCACTCATCGTGCTTCTACTAGCCTTAAGACATTGATTTCATGTCTGAGTGATATTCCATTGTACATAAGGACCACAACTTCTTTATCCATTTTTTTCTTTCCTGGGATATTTAAGGTGTCATGAAGTGGAGGTTCTTGTCAACAGAGCAGCCCTAAACTTTGGGGTGCCTGTGTCTTGCTGATTTTTATTTTTCCCAATTTATACGCCCATGAGTGGACGTGCCCTATGCTCCCTAAGCTGTGGTTTTTCGATGTTTCAGGACACACCGTACACGTCTCCAGAGTGGCTGTTGGCAATTTACATCCCGCCCATCAGTGTAGCAAGGCTGCCATTTCTCCATGGCCTGTCCTGCATTTCTGGATTTGACACTTTTTGCAGCATGGCCCTTTTGACCGATGGGAAGCGAGACTTCTTTGTAGCGCTGATTAGCCTTTCCAGGTTGCTTGGTTGGCCAAACAGGGCGTATGCGTTTTTTCCTGAATATATTCAGGAAAAAACGCATACGCCCTGTTTGGCCAAGGGCATCATTGTCGACATTTTGCCACTTTTCATGTGCTTTAAAGGCGATTCGAATCTACCTCCTGAAACCTGTTTCCTGCAATTCTGCCTTGCTTTCAAATTCTCTTCGTTGCCTTCCCTCAATATATCTGTGGATGAGAGTTATCATTTATAGCTCTGCGGGTTTGTGAATTGCAGTGTCCCTGAGCTCCATTTTTCAACTGGCTTTTTTGGGAGCTGGCCGCAAAAGCGCGGGATTGCCTCAGGCCCTATTCTGCTTCTGGGCGGCAGGCTGAGCCTGTGGTTAATTCTTCTTCCTGATGGGAAAATAGAGTGACCTCTGCCTGTTCCAACACCTAGATCTAGTCTCTCATTGGTTGCCCCTCTTCCCGTTCATCCTCAGGACAAATTGCAACCTGTAGGGAACAGGAGCTTAAAGGTGCTGATTCTCCAAGTAGGGAGATTGCTAGTAAAGTAGCTGGAAAGGCGAACCCGAGCACAAGGAGATGAGAAATGAGGTGCGTATTAGAAACCTTTCAAAATCACACGGTGTACCATCTTCTGGGTTTCTCATGCATGTTTTCGATGTAGGAAGATGCCCTTGAACCTGGAGATTTGGGACCCATGGGATGGGTACCAGGCAGTATTACTTTAAAGGGTCTGCTTTTGCTCACCCAACCTCACCCAAACTTTCAGCCCCAAGAGTGCCCACCCTTATGTCTCATCCAGCTGTGGGTCTAGATATGGTCAATCCAGGTTGCATCACAGCCTCTGAACGAATTTTGTAAGAATTTCTCTCTCTTTCACTGTCTTTGTTTTACGGGTTTTTAAAAGTAATTTATTTTTATAATGGGGTTTAGCTGCTTTTCACGGCTGTGTTTATGTGGCTTTACACCCACTTGACTCACTTCCAGACAGATATCAATACATAGGTTTTAAGATTCTTACTAGTCACATATATTCTTGTGCAGTGAATAGGGGGTGTTGAGTCCAGTTCACTGAGCAAGCAGTAGGTCTTGTCTATTACATATTGGGTGTATGGAACGGTATCTGAGCGAATTTGAAACCCTTGTTTTATGCCTCACCCCACCTCACCTTTCCCGTTAAGCAGCCATAGTGTGTTTTCTAAACGTGTGACTCTGTTCTGATTTGTAATTCAGTTCAAGTGTAGCGGTTTTTACATTCCCTCTATACGTGATAGCTTATGATATGTGTCTTTTTCTGTGTGACTTATTTCACTTAGAATCGTCGTACCTAAATCCACTCATCTTGCTTCTACTAGCCTTATGACATTGATTTCATGTCTGAGTGATATTCCATTGTACATAAGGACCACAACTTCTTTATCCATTTTTCTCTTTCCTGGGATATTTAAGGTGTCATGAAGTGGAGGTTCTTGTCAACAGAGCAGCCCTAAACTTTGGGGTGCCTGTGTCTTGCTGATTTTTAGTTTTCCCAATTTATACGCCCATGAGTGGACGTGCCCTATGCTCCCTAAGCTGTGTTTTTTCGATGTTTCAGGACACACCGTACACTTCTCCAGAGTGGCTGTTGGCAATTTACATCCCGCCCATCAGCGTAGCAAGGCTGCCATTTCTCCATGGCCTGTCCTGCATTTCTGGTTTTGACACTTTTTGCAGCATGGCCGTTTTGACCGTTGGGAAGCGAGACTTCTTTGTAGCGCTGATTAGCCTTTCCAGGTTGCTTGGTTGGCCAAACAGGGCGTATGCGTTTTTTCCTGAATATATTCAGGAAAAAACGCCTACGCCCTGTTTGGCCAAGGGCATCATTGTCGATGTTTTGCCACTTTTCATGTGCTTTAAAGGCGATTCGAATCTACCTCCTGAAACATGTTTCCTGCAATTCTGCCTTGTTTTCAAATCCTCTTCGTTGCCTTCCCTCAATATATCTGTGGATGAGAGTTATCATTTATAGCTCTGCGGGTTTGTGAATTGCAGTGTCCCTGAGCTCCATTTTTCAACTGGCTTTTTTGGGAGCTGGCCGCAAAAGCGCGGGATTGCCTCAGGCCCTATTCTGCTTCTGGGCGGCAGGCTGAGCCTGTGGTTAATTCTTCTTCCCGATGGGAAAATAGAGTGACATCTGCCTGTCCCAACACCTAGATCTAGTCTCTCATTGGTTGCCCCTCTTCCCGTTCATCCTCAGGACAAATTGCAACCTGTAGGGAACAGGAGCTTAAAGGTGCTGATTCTCCAAGTAGGGAGATTGCTAGTAAAGTACCTGGAAAGGCGAACCCGAGCACAAGGAGATGAGAAATGAGGTGCGTATTAGAAACCTTTCAAAATCACACGGTGTACCATCTTCTGGGTTCCTCATGCATGTTTTCGATGTAGGAAGATGCCCTTGGACCTGCAGATTTGGGACCCATGTGGTGGGTACCAGGCAGTAGTACTTTAAAGGGTCTGTGTTTGCTCACCCAACCTCACCCAACCTTTCAGCCCCAAGAGTGTCTACCCTTATGTCTCATCCAGCTGTGGGTCTAGATAAGGTCAATCCAGGTTGCATCACAGCCTCTGAACGAATTTTGTAAGAATTTCTCTCTCTTTCACTGTCTTTGTTTTACGGGTTTTTAAAAGTAATTTATTTTTATAATGGGGTTTAGCTGCTTTTCACGGCTGTGTTTATGCGGCTTTACACCCACTTGACTCACTGCCAGACAGATATCAATACATAGGTTTTAAGATTCTTACTAGTCACATATATTCTTGTGCGGTGAATAGGGGGTGTTGAGTCCAGTTCACTGAGCAAGGAGCAGGTGTTGTCTATTACATATTGGGTGTATGGAACGATATCTGAGCGAATTTGAAACCCTTGTTTTATGCCTCACCCCACCTCACCTTTGCCGTTAAGCAGCCATAGTGTGTTTTCTAAACGTGTGACTCTGTTCTGTTTTGTAATTCAGTTCAAGTGTAGCGGTTTTTACATTCCCTCTATAAGTGATAGCTTATGATAAGTGTCTTTTTCTGTGTGACTTATTTACTTAGAATCATCGTACCTAAATCCACTCATCGTGCTTCTACTAGCCTTAAGACATTGATTTCATGTCTGAGTGATATTCCATTGTACATAAGGACCACAACATCTTTATCCATTTTTTTCTTTCCTGGGATATTTAAGGTGTCATGAAGTGGAGGTTCTTGTCAACAGAGCAGCCCTAAACTTTGGGGTGCCTGTGTCTTGCTGATTTTTATTTTTCCCAATTTATACGCCCATGAGTGGACGTGCCCTATGCTCCCTAAGCTGTGGTTTTTCGATGTTTCAGGACACACCGTACACGTCTCCAGAGTGGCTGTTGGCAATTTACATCCCGCCCATCAGTGTAGCAAGGCTGCCATTTCTCCATGGCCTGTCCTGCATTTCTGGATTTGACACTTTTTGCAGCATGGCCCTTTTGACCGATGGGAAGCGAGACTTCTTTGTAGCGCTGATTAGCCTTTCCAGGTTGCTTGGTTGGCCAAACAGGGCGTATGCGTTTTTTCCTGAATATATTCAGGAAAAAACGCATACGCCCTGTTTGGCCAAGGGCATCATTGTCGACATTTTGCCACTTTTCATGTGCTTTAAAGGCGATTCGAATCTACCTCCTGAAACCTGTTTCCTGCAATTCTGCCTTGCTTTCAAATCCTCTTCGTTGCCTTCCCTCAATATATCTGTGGATGAGAGTTATCATTTATAGCTCTGCGGGTTTGTGAATTGCAGTGTCCCTGAGCTCCATTTTTCAACTGGCTTTTTTGGGAGCTGGCCGCAAAAGCGCGGGATTGCCTCAGGCCCTATTCTGCTTCTGGGCGGCAGGCTGAGCCTGTGGTTAATTCTTCTTCCTGATGGGAAAATAGAGTGACCTGTGCCTGTCCCAACACCTAGATCTAGTCTCTCATTGGTTGCCCCTCTTCCCGTTCATCCTCAGGACAATTTGCAACCTGTAGGGAACAGAAGTTTAAAGGTGCTGATTCTCCAAGTAGGGAGATTGCTAGTAAAGTAGCTGGAAAGGCGAACCCGAGCACAAGGAGATGAGAAATGAGGTGCGTATTAGAAACCTTTCAAAATCACACGGTGTACCATCTTCTGGGTTTCTCATGCATGTTTTCGATGTAGGAAGATGCCCTTGAACCTGGAGATTTGGGACCCATGGGATGGGTACCAAGCAGTGTTACTTTAAAGGGTCTGCGTTTGCTCACCCAACCTCACCCAACCTTTCAGCCCCAAGAGTGTCCACCCTTATGTCTCATCCAGCTGTGGGTCTAGATATGGTCAATCCAGGTTGCATCACAGCCTCTGAACGAATTTTGTAAGAATTTCTCTCTCTTTCACTGTCTTTGTTTTACGGGTTTTTAAAAGTAATTTATTTTTATAATGGGGTTTAGCTGCTTCTCACGGCTGTGTTTATGCGGCTTTACACCCACTTGACTCACTTCCAGACAGATATCAATACATAGGTTTTAAGATTCTTACTAGTCACATATATTCTTGTGCGGTGAATAGGGGGTGTTGAGTCCAGTTCACTGAGCAAGGAGTAGGTCTTGTCTATTACATATTGGGTGTATGGAACGGTATCTGTGCGAATTTGAAACCCTTGTTTTATGCATCACCCCACCTCACCTTTCCCGTTAAGCAGCCATAGTGTGTTTTCTAAACGTGTGACTCTGTTCTGTTTTGTAATTCAGTTCAAGTGTAGCGGTTTTTACATTCCCTCTATAAGTGATAGCTTATGATAAGTGTCTTTTTCTCTGTGACTTATTTCACTTAGAATCGTCGTACCTAAATCCACTCATCTTGCTTCTACTAGCCTTATGACATTGATTTCATGTCTGAGTGATATTCCATTGTACATAAGGACCACAACTTCTTTATCCATTTTTCTCTTTCCTGGGATATTTAAGGTGTCATGAAGTGGAGGTTCTTGTCAACAGAGCAGCCCTAAACTTTGGAGTGCCTGTGTCTTGCTGATTTTTAGTTTTCCCAATTTATACGCCCATGAGTGGACGTGCCCTATGCTCCCTAAGCTGTGGTTTTTCGATGTTTCAGGACACACCGTACACGTCTCCAGAGTGGCTGTTGGCAATTTACATCCCGCCCATCAGTGTAGCAAGGCTGCCATTTCTCCATGGCCTGTCCTGCATTTCTGGATTTGACACTTTTTGCAGCATGGCCCTTTTGACCGATGGGAAGTGAGACTTCTTTGTAGCGCTGATTAGCCTTTCCAGGTTGCTTGGTTGGCCAAACAGGGCGTATGCGTTTTTTCCTGAATATATTCAGGAAAAAACGCATACGCCCTGTTTGGCCAAGGGCATCATTGTCGACATTTTGCCACTTTTCATGTGCTTTAAAGGCGATTCGAATCTACCTCCTGAAACCTGTTTCCTGCAATTCTGCCTTGCTTTCAAATTCTCTTCGTTGCCTTCCCTCAATATATCTGTGGATGAGAGTTATCATTTATAGCTCTGCGGGTTTGTGAATTGCAGTGTCCCTGAGCTCCATTTTTCAACTGGATTTTTTGGGAGCTGGCCGCAAAAGCGCGGGATTGCCTCAGGCCCTATTCTGCTTCTGGGCGGCAGGCTGAGCCTGTGGTTAATTCTTCTTCCTGATGGGAAAATAGAGTGACCTGTGCCTGTCCCAACACCTAGATCTAGTCTCTCATTGGTTGCCCCTCTTCCCGTTCATCCTCAGGACAATTTGCAACCTGTAGGGAACAGAAGTTTAAAGGTGCTGATTCTCCAAGTAGGGAGATTGCTAGTAAAGTAGCTGGAAAGGCGAACCCGAGCACAAGGAGATGAGAAATGAGGTGCGTATTAGAAACCTTTCAAAATCACACGGTGTACCATCTTCTGGGTTTCTCATGCATGTTTTCGATGTAGGAAGATGCCCTTGAACCTGGAGATTTGGGACCCATGGGATGGGTACCAAGCAGTGTTACTTTAAAGGGTCTGTGTTTGCTCACCCAACCTCACCCAACCTTTCAGCCCCAAGAGTGTCCACCCTTATGTCTCATCCAGCTGTGGGTCTAGATATGGTCAATCCAGGTTGCATCACAGCCTCTGAACGAATTTTGTAAGAATTTCTCTCTCTTTCACTGTCTTTGTTTTACGGGTTTTTAAAAGTAATTTATTTTTATAATGGGGTTTAGCTGCTTCTCACGGCTGTGTTTATGCGGCTTTACACCCACTTGACTCACTTCCAGACAGATATCAATACATAGGTTTTAAGATTCTTACTAGTCACATATATTCTTGTGCGGTGAATAGGGGGTGTTGAGTCCAGTTCACTGAGCAAGGAGTAGGTCTTGTCTATTACATATTGGGTGTATGGAACGGTAACTGTGCGAATTTGAAACCCTTGTTTTATGCATCACCCCACCTCACATTTCCCGTTAAGCAGCCATAGTGTGTTTTCTAAACGTGTGACTCTGTTCTGTTTTGTAATTCAGTTCAAGTGTAGCGGTTTTTACATTCCCTCTATAAGTGATAGCTTATGATAAGTGTCTTTTTCTCTGTGACTTATTTCACTTAGAATCGTCATACCTAAATCCACTCATCTTGCTTCTACTAGCCTTATGACATTGATTTCATGTCTGAGTGATATTCCATTGTACATAAGGACCACAACTTCTTTATCCATTTTTCTCTTTCCTGGGATATTTAAGGTGTCATGAAGTGGAGGTTCTTGTCAACAGAGCAGCCCTAAACTTTGGGGTGCCTGTGTCTTGCTGATTTTTAGTTTTCCCAATTTATACGCCCATAAGTGGACGTGCCCTATGCTCCCTAAGCTGTGTTTTTTCGATGTTTCAGGACACACCATACACTTCTCTAGAGTGGCTGTTGGCAATTTACATCCCGCCCATCAGCGTAGCAAGGCTGCCATTTCTCCATGGCCTGTCCTGCATTTCTGGTTTTGACACTTTTTGCAGCATGGCCCTTTTGACCGATGGGAAGCGAGACTTCTTTGTAGCGCTGATTAGCCTTTCCAGGTTGCTTGGTTGGCCAAACAGGGCTTATGCGTTTTTTCCTGAATATATTCAGGAAAAAACGCATAAGCCCTGTTTGGCCAAGGGCATCATTGTCGACATTTTGCCACTTTTCATGTGCTTTAAAGGCGATTCGAATCTACCTCCTGAAACCTGTTTCCTGCAATTCTGCCTTGCTTTCAAATTCTCTTCGTTGCCTTCCCTCAATATATCTGTGGATGAGAGTTATCATTTATAGCTCTGCGGGTTTGTGAATTGCAGTGTCCCTGAGCTCCATTTTTCAACTGGCTGTTTTGCGAGCTGGCCGCAAAAGCGCGGGATTGCCTCAGGCCCTATTCTGCTTCTGGGCGGCAGGCTGAGCCTGTGGTTAATTCTTCTTCCTGATGGGAAAATAGAGTGACCTGTGCCTGTCCCAACACCTAGATCTAGTCTCTCATTGGTTGCCCCTATTCCCGTTCATCCTCAGGACAATTTGCAACCTGTAGGGAACAGAAGCTTAAAGGTGCTGATTCTCCAAGTAGGGAGATTTCTAGTAAAGTAGCTGGAAAGGCGAACCCGAGCACAAGGAGATGAGAAATGAGGTGCGTATTAGAAACCTTTCAAAATCACACGGTGTACCATCTTCTGGGTTTCTCATGCATGTTTTCGATGTAGGAAGATGCCCTTGAACCTGGAGATTTGGGACCCATGGGATGGGTACCAAGCAGTGTTACTTTAAAGGTTCTGCGTTTGCTCACCCAACCTCACCCAACCTTTCAGCCCCAAGAGTGTCCACCCTTATGTCTCATCCAGCTGTGGGTCTAGATATGGTCAATCCAGGTTGCATCACAGCCTCTGAACGAATTTTGTAAGAATTTCTCTCTCTTTCACTGTCTTTGTTTTACGGGTTTTTAAAAGTAATTTATTTTTATAATGGGGTTTAGCTGCTTTTCACGGCTGTGTTTATGCGGCTTTACACCCACTTGACTCACTTCCAGACAGATATCAATACATAGGTTTTAAGATTCTTACTAGTCACATATATTCTTGTGCGGTGAATAGGGGGTGTTGAGTCCAGTTCACTGAGCAAGGAGTAGGTATTGTCTATTACATATTGGGTATATGGAACGGTATCTGTGCGAATTTGAAACCCTTGTTTTATGCATCACCCCACCTCACCTTTCCCGTTAAGCAGCCATAGTGTGTTTTCTAAACGTGTGACTCTGTTCTGTTTTGTAATTCAGTTCAAGTGTAGCGGTTTTTACATTCCCTCTATAAGTGATAGCTTATGATAAGTGTCTTTTTCTGTGTGACTTATTTCACTTAGAATCGTCGTACCTAAATCCACTCATCTTGCTTCTACTAGCCTTATGACATTGATTTCATGTCTGAGTGATATTCCATTGTACATAAGGACCACAACTTCTTTATCCATTTTTCTCTTTCCTGGGATATTTAAGGTGTCATGAAGTGGAGGTTCTTGTCAACAGAGCAGCCCTAAACTTTGGGGTGCCTGTGTCTTGCTGATTTTTAGTTTTCCCAATTTATACGCCCATGAGTGGACGTGCCCTATGCTCCCTAAGCTGTGTTTTTTCGATGTTTCAGGACACACCATACACTTCTCCAGAGTGGCTGTTGGCAATTTACATCCGGCCCATCAGCGTAGCAAGGCTGCCATTTCTCCATGGCCTGTCCTGCATTTCTGGTTTTGACACCTTTTGCAGCATGGCCCTTTTGACCGATGGGAAGCGAGACTTCTTTGTAGCGCTGATTAGCCTTTCCAGGTTGCTTGGTTGGCCAAACAGGGCGTATGCGTTTTTTCCTGAATATATTCAGGAAAAAACGCATACGCCCTGTTTGGCCAAGGGCATCATTGTCGACGTTTTGCCAATTTTCATGTGCTTTAAAGGCGATTCGAATCTACCTCCTGAAATCTGTTTCCTGCAATTCTGCCTTGCTTTCAAATCCTCTTCGTTGCCTTCCCTCAATATATCTGTGGATGAGAGTTATCATTTATAACTCTGCGTCTTTGTGAATTGCAGTGTCCTTGAGCTCCATTTTTCAAGTCGCTTTTTTGGGAGCTGGCCGCAAAAGCGCGGGATTGCCTCAGGCCCTATCCTGCTTCTGGGAGGCAGGCTGAGCCTGTGGTTAATTCTGCTTCCTGATGGGAAAATAGAGTGACCTGTGCCTGTCCCAACACCTAGATCTAGTCTCTCATTGGTTGCCCCTCTTCCCGTTCATCCTCAGGACAAATTGCAACCTGTAGGGAACAGGAGGTTAAACGTGCTGATTCTCCAAGTAGGGAGATTGCTAGTAAAGTAGCTGGAATGGCGAACCCGAGCACAAGGAGATGAGAAATGAGGTGCGTATTAGAAACCTTTCAAAATCACACGGTGTACCATCTTCTGGGTTTCTCATGCATGTTTTCGATGTAGGAAGATGCCCTTGAACCTGGAGATTTGGGACCCATGGGATGGGTACCAGGCAGTATTACTTTAAAGGGTTTGTGTTTGCTCACCCAACCTCACCCAACCTTTCAGCCCCAAGAATGTCCACCCTTATGTCTCATACAGCTGAGGGTCTAGATATGGTCAATCCAGGTTGCATCACAGCCTCTGAACGAATTTTGTAAGAATTTCTCTCTCTTTCACTGTCTTTGTTTTACGGGTTTTTAAAAGTAATTTATTTTTATAATTGGGTTTAGCTGCTTTTCACGGCTGTGTTTATGCGGCTTTACACCCACTTGACTCACTTCCAGACAGATATCAATACATAGGTTTTAAGATTCTTACTAGTCACATGTATTCTTGTACGGTGAATAGGGGGTGTTGAGTCCAGTTCACTGAGCAAGAAGTAGGTCTTGTCTATTACATATTGGGTGTATGGAACGGAATCTGAGCGAATTTGAAACCCTTGTTTTATGCATCACCCCACCTCACCTTTCCCGTTAAGCAGCCATAGTGTGTTTTCTAAACGTGTGACTCTGTTCTCTTTTGTAATTCAGTTCAAGTGTAGCGGTTTTTACATTCCCTCTATAAGTGATAGCTTATGATAAGTGTCTTTTCCTGTGTGACTTATTTCACTTAGAATCGTCCTACCTAAATCCACTCATCTTGCTTCTACTAGCCTTATGACATTGATTTCATGTCTGAGTGATATTCCATTGTACATAAGGACCACAACTTCTTTATCCATTTTACTCTTTCCTGGGATATTTAAGGTGTCATGAAGTGGAGGTTCTTGTCAACAGAGCAGCCCTAAATTTTGGGGTGCCTGTGTCTTGCTGATTTTTAGTTTTCCCAATTTATACGCCCATGAGTGGACGTGCCCTATGCTCCCTAAGCTGTGGTTTTTCGATGTTTCAGGACACACCGTACACTTCTCCAGAGTGGCTGTTGGCAATTTACATCCCGCCCATCAGTGTAGCAAGGCTGCCATTTCTCCATGGCCTGTCCTGCATTTCTGGTTTTGACACTTTTTGCAGCATGGCCCTTTTGACCGATGGGAAGCGAGACTTCTTTGTAGCGCTGATTAGCCTTTCCAGGTTGCTTGGTTGGCCAAACAGGGCGTATGCGTTTTTTCCTGAATATATTCAGGAAAAAACGCATACGCCCTGTTTGGCCAAGGGCATCATTGTCGACGTTTTGCCACTTTTCATGTGCTGTAAAGGCGATTCGAATCTACCTCCTGAAACTTGTTTCCTGCAATTCTGCCTTGCTTTCCAATCCTCTTCGTTGCCTTCCCTCAATATATTAGTGGACAAGAGTTATCATTTATAACTCAGCAGGTTTGTGAATGGCAGTGCCCCTGAGCTCCATTTTTCAACTGTCTTTTTTGGGAGCTGGCCGCAAAAGCACGGGATTGCCTCAGGCCGTATTCTGGTTCCTGGCGGCAGGCAGAGCCTGTGGATAATTCTTCTTCCTGATGGGAAAATAGAGTGACCTGTGCCTGTCCCAACACCTAGATCTAGTCTCTCATTGGTTGCCCCTCTTCCCGTTCATCCTCAGGACAGATTGCAACCTGTAGGGAACAGGAGCTTAAACGTGCTGATTCTCCAAGTAGGGAGATTGCTAGTAAAGTAGCTGGAATGGCGAACCCGAGCACAAGGAGATGAGAAATGAGGTGCGTATTAGAAACCTTTCAAAATCACACGGTGTACCATCTTCTGGGTTTCTCATGCATGTTTTCGATGTAGGAAGATGCACTTGAACCTGGAGATTTGGGACCCATGGGATGGGTACCAGGCAGTATTACTTTAAAGGGTCTGTGTTTGCTCACCCAACCTCACCCAACCTTTCAGCCCCAAGAGTGTCCACCCTTATGTCTCATACACCTGTGGGTCTAGATATGGTCAATCCAGGTTGCATCACAGCCTCTGAACGAATTTTGTAAGAATTTCTCTCTCTTTCACTGTCTTTGTTTTACGGGTTTTTAAAAGTAATTTATTTTTATAATGGGGTTTAGCTGCTTTTCACGGCTGTGTTTATGCGGCTTTACACCCACTTGACTCATTTCCAGACAGATATCAATACATAGGTTTTAATATTCTTACTAGTCACATATATTCTTGTGCGGTGAATAGGGGGTGTTGAGTCCAGTTCACTGAGCAAGGAGTAGGTCTTGTCTATTACATATTGGGTGTATGGAACGGTATCTGAGCGAATTTGAAACCCTTGTTTTATGCCTCACCCCACCTCACCTTTCCCGTTAAGCAGCCATAGTGTGTTTTCTAAACGTGTGACTCTGTTCTCTTTTGTAATTCAGTTCAAGTGTAGCGGTTTTTACATTCCCTCTATAAGTGATAGCTTATGATAAGTGTCTTTTCCTGTGTGACTAATTTCACTTAGAATTGTTGTACCTAAATCCACTCATCTTGCTTCTACTAGCCTTATGACATTGATTTCATGTCTGAGTGATATTCCATTGTACATAAGGACCACAACTTCTTTATCCATTTTTCTCTTTCCTGGGATATTTAAGGTGTCATGAAGTGGAGGTTCTTGTCAACAGAGCAGCCCTAAATTTTGGGGTGCCTGTGTCTTGCTGATTTTTAGTTTTCCCAATTTATACGCCCATGAGTGGACGTGCCCTATGCTCCCTAAGCTGTGTTTTTTCGATGTTTCAGGACACACCGTACACTTCTCCAGAGTGGCTGTTGGCAATTTACATCCCGCCCATCAGCGTAGCAAGGCTGCCATTTCTCCATGGCCTGTCCTGCATTTCTGGTTTTGACACTTTTTGCAGCATTGCCCTTTTGACCGATGGGAAGCGAGACTTCTTTGTAGCGCTGATTTGCCTTTCCAGGTTGCTTGGTTGACCAAAAAGGGCGTATGCGTTTTTTCCTGAATATATTCAGGATAAAACGCATACGCCCTTTTTGGCCAAGGGCATCATTGTCGAAGTTTTGCCGCTTTTCATGTGCTTTAAAGGCGATTCGAATCTACCTCCTGAAATCTGTTTCCTGCAATTCTGCCTTGCTTTCAAATCCTCTTCGTTGCCTTCCCTCAATATATCTGTGGATGAGAGTTATCATTTATAACTCTGCGTCTTTGTGAATTGCAGTGTCCCTGAGCTCCATTTTTCAAGTCGCTTTTTTGGGAGCTGGCCGCAAAAGCGCGGGATTGCCTCAGGCCCTATTCTGCTTCTGGGAGGCAGGCTGAGCCTGTGGTTAATTCTGCTTCCTGATGGGAAAATAGAGTGACCTGTGCCTGTCCCAACACCTAGATCTAGTCTCTCATTGGTTGCCCCTCTTCCCGTTCATCCTCAGGACAAATTGCAACCTGTAGGGAACAGGAGCTTAAAGGTGCTGATTTTCCAAGTAGGGAGATTGCTAGTAAAGTAGCTGGAATGGCGAACCCGAGCACAAGGAGATGAGAAATGAGGTGCGTATTAGAAAACTTTCAAAACCACACGGTGTACCATCTTCTGGGTTTCTCATGCATGTTTTCGATGTAGGAAGATGCCCTTGAACCTGGAGATTTGGGACCCATGGGATGGGTACCAGGCAGTATTACTTTAAAGGGTCTGTGTTTGCTCACCCAACCTCACCCAACCTCACCCAACCTTTCACTCCCAAGAGTGTCCACCCTTATGTCTCATCCAGCTGTGGGTCTAGATATGGTCAATCCAGGTTGCATCACAGCCTCTGAACGAATTTTGTAAGAATTTCTCTCTCTTTCACTGTCTTTGTTTTACGGGTTTTTAAAAGTAATTTATTTTTATAATGGGGTTTAGCTGCTTTTCAGGGCTGTGTTTATGCGGCTTTACACCCACTTGACTCACTTCCAGACAGATATCAATACATAGGTTTTAAGATTCTTACTAGTCACATATATTCTTGTGCGGTGAATAGGGGGTGTTGAGTCCAGTTCACTGAGCAAGGAGTAGGTCTTGTCTATTACATATTGGGTGTATGGAACGGTATGTGAGCGAATTTGAAACCCTTGTTTTATGCATCACCCCACCTCACCTTTCCCGTTAAGCAGCCATAGTGTGTTTTCTAAACGTGTGACTCTGTTCTGTTTTGTAATTCAGTTCAATTGTAGCGGTTTTTACATTCCCTCTATAAGTGATAGCTTATGATAAGTGTCTTTTTCTGTGTGACTTATTTCACTTAGAATCGTCATACGTAAATCCACTCATCTTGCTTCTACTAGCCTTATGACATTGATTTCATGTCTGAGTGATATTCCATTGTACATAAGGACCTCAACTTCTTTATCCATTTTTCTCTTTCCTTGGATATTTAAGGTGTCATGAAGTGGAGGTTCTTGTCAACAGAGCAGCCCTAAACTTTGGGGTGCCTGTGTCTTGCTGATTTTTAGTTTTCCCAATTTATACGCCCATGAGTGGACGTGCCCTATGCTCCCTAAGCTGTGTTTTTTCGATGTTTCAGGACACACCGTACACTTCTCCAGAGTGGCTGTTGGCAATTTACATCCCGCCCATCAGCGTAGCAAGGCTGCCATTTCTCCATGGCCTGTCCTGCATTTCTGGTTTTGACACTTTTTGCAGCATGGCCCTTTTGACCCATGGGAAGCGAGACTTCTTTGTAGCGCTGATTTGCCTTTCCAGGTTGCTTGGTTGGCCAAAAAGGGCGTATGCGTTTTTTCCTGAATATATTCAGGAAAAAACGCATACGCCCTTTTTGGCCAAGGGCATCATTGTCGACGTTTTGCCTCTTTTCATGTGCTTTAAAGGCGATTCGAATCTACCTCCTGAAATCTGTTTCCTGCAATTCTGCCTTGCTTTCAAATCCTCTTCGTTGCCTTCCCTCAATATATCTGTGGATGAGAGTTATCATTCATAACTCTGCGGGTTTCTGAATTGCAGTGTCCCTGAGCTCCATTTTTCAACTGGCTTTTTTGGGAGCTGGCCGCAAAAGCGCGGGATTGCCTCAGGCCCTATTCTGCTTCTGGGCGGCAGGCTTAGCCTGTGGTTAATTCTTCTTCCTGATGGGAAATAGAGTGACCTGTGCCTGTCCCAACACCTAGATCTAGTCTCTCATTGGTTGCCCCTCTTCCCGTTCATCCTCAGGACAAATTGCAACCTGTAGGGAACAGGAGCTTAAAGGTGCTGATTCTCCAAGTAGGGAGATTGCTAGTAAAGTAGCTGGAAAGGCGAACCCGAGCACAAGGAGATGAGAAATGAGGTGCGTATTAGAAACCTTTCAAAATCACACGGTGTACCATCTTCTGGGTTTCTCATGCATGTTTTCGATGTAGGAAGATGCCCTTGAACCTGGAGATTTGGGACCCATGGGATGGGTACCAGGCAGTATTACTTTAAAGGGTCTGCGTTTGCTCACCCAACCTCACCCAACATTTCAGCCCCAAGAGTGTCCACCCTTATGTCTCATCCAGCTGTGGGTCTAGATTTGGTCAATCCAGGTTGCATCACAGCCTCTGAACGAATTTTGTAAGAATTTCTCTCTCTTTCACTGTCTTTGTTTTACGGGTTTTTAAAAGTAATTTATTTTTATAATGGGGTTTAGCTGCTTTTCAGGGCTGTGTTTATGCGGCTTTACACCCACTTGACTCACTTCCAGACAGATATCAATACATAGGTTTTAAGATTCTTACTAGTCACATATATTCTTGTGCGGTGAATAGGGGGTGTTGAGTCCAGTTCACTGAGCAAGGAGTAGGTCTTGTCTATTACATATTGGGTGTATGGAACGGTATGTGAGCGAATTTGAAACCCTTGTTTTATGCATCACCCCACCTCACCTTTCCCGTTAAGCAGCCATAGTGTGTTTTCTAAACGTGTGACTCTGTTCTGTTTTGTAATTCAGTTCAATTGTAGCGGTTTTTACATTCCCTCTATAAGTGATAGCTTATGATAAGTGTCTTTTTCTGTGTGACTTATTTCACTTAGAATCGTCATACGTAAATCCACTCATCTTGCTTCTACTAGCCTTATGACATTGATTTCATGTCTGAGTGATATTCCATTGTACATAAGGACCTCAACTTCTTTATCCATTTTTCTCTTTCCTTGGATATTTAAGGTGTCATGAAGTGGAGGTTCTTGTCAACAGAGCAGCCCTAAACTTTGGGGTGCCTGTGTCTTGCTGATTTTTAGTTTTCCCAATTTATACGCCCATGAGTGGACGTGCCCTATGCTCCCTAAGCTGTGTTTTTTCGATGTTTCAGGACACACCGTACACTTCTCCAGAGTGGCTGTTGGCAATTTACATCCCGCCCATCAGCGTAGCAAGGCTGCCATTTCTCCATGGCCTGTCCTGCATTTCTGGTTTTGACACTTTTTGCAGCATGGCCCTTTTGACCCATGGGAAGCGAGACTTCTTTGTAGCGCTGATTTGCCTTTCCAGGTTGCTTGGTTGGCCAAAAAGGGCGTATGCGTTTTTTCCTGAATATATTCAGGAAAAAACGCATACGCCCTTTTTGGCCAAGGGCATCATTGTCGACGTTTTGCCTCTTTTCATGTGCTTTAAAGGCGATTCGAATCTACCTCCTGAAATCTGTTTCCTGCAATTCTGCCTTGCTTTCAAATCCTCTTCGTTGCCTTCCCTCAATATATCTGTGGATGAGAGTTATCATTCATAACTCTGCGGGTTTCTGAATTGCAGTGTCCCTGAGCTCCATTTTTCAACTGGCTTTTTTGGGAGCTGGCCGCAAAAGCGCGGGATTGCCTCAGGCCCTATTCTGCTTCTGGGCGGCAGGCTTAGCCTGTGGTTAATTCTTCTTCCTGATGGGAAATAGAGTGACCTGTGCCTGTCCCAACACCTAGATCTAGTCTCTCATTGGTTGCCCCTCTTCCCGTTCATCCTCAGGACAAATTGCAACCTGTAGGGAACAGGAGCTTAAAGGTGCTGATTCTCCAAGTAGGGAGATTGCTAGTAAAGTAGCTGGAAAGGCGAACCCGAGCACAAGGAGATGAGAAATGAGGTGCGTATTAGAAACCTTTCAAAATCACACGGTGTACCATCTTCTGGGTTTCTCATGCATGTTTTCGATGTAGGAAGATGCCCTTGAACCTGGAGATTTGGGACCCATGGGATGGGTACCAGGCAGTATTACTTTAAAGGGTCTGCGTTTGCTCACCCAACCTCACCCAACATTTCAGCCCCAAGAGTGTCCACCCTTATGTCTCATCCAGCTGTGGGTCTAGATTTGGTCAATCCAGGTTGCATCACAGCCTCTGAACGAATTTTGTAAGAATTTCTCTCTCTTTCACTGTCTTTGTTTTACGGGTTTTTAAAAGTAATTTATTTTTATAATGGGGTTTAGCTGCTTTTCAGGGCTGTGTTTATGCGGCTTTACACCCACTTGACTCACTTCCAGACAGATATCAATACATAGGTTTTAAGATTCTTACTAGTCACATATATTCTTGTGTGGTGAATAGGGGGTGTTGAGTCCAGTTCACTGAGCAAGGAGTAGGTCTTGTCTATTACATATTGGGTGTATGGAACGGTATCTGAGCGAATTTGAAACCCTTGTTTTATGCATCACCCCACCTCACCTTTCCCGTTAAGCAGCCATAGTGTGTTTTCTAAACGTGTGACTCTGTTCTCTTTTGTAATTCAGTTCAAGTGTAGCGGTTTTTACATTCCCTCTATAAGTGATAGCTTATGATAAGTGTCTTTTCCTGTGTGACTAATTTCACTTAGAATTGTTGTACCTAAATCCACTCATCTTGCTTCTACTAGCCTTATGACATTGATTTCATGTCTGAGTGATATTCCATTGTACATAAGGACCACAACTTCTTTATCCATTTTTCTCTTTCCTGGGATATTTAAGGTGTCATGAAGTGGAGGTTCTTGTCAACAGAGCAGCCCTAAATTTTGGGGTGCCTGTGTCTTGCTGATTTTTAGTTTTCCCAATTTATACGCCCATGAGTGGACGTGCCCTATGCTCCCTAAGCTGTGTTTTTTCGATGTTTCAGGACACACCGTACACTTCTCCAGAGTGGCTGTTGGCAATTTACATCCCGCCCATCAGCGTAGCAAGGCTGCCATTTCTCCATGGCCTGTCCTGCATTTCTGGTTTTGACACTTTTTGCAGCATTGCCCTTTTGACCGATGGGAAGCGAGACTTCTTTGTAGCGCTGATTTGCCTTTCCAGGTTGCTTGGTTGACCAAAAAGGGCGTATGCGTTTTTTCCTGAATATATTCAGGATAAAACGCATACGCCCTTTTTGGCCAAGGGCATCATTGTCGAAGTTTTGCCGCTTTTCATGTGCTTTAAAGGCGATTCGAATCTACCTCCTGAAATCTGTTTCCTGCAATTCTGCCTTGCTTTCAAATCCTCTTCGTTGCCTTCCCTCAATATATCTGTGGATGAGAGTTATCATTTATAACTCTGCGTCTTTGTGAATTGCAGTGTCCCTGAGCTCCATTTTTCAAGTCGCTTTTTTGGGAGCTGGCCGCAAAAGCGCGGGATTGCCTCAGGCCCTATTCTGCTTCTGGGAGGCAGGCTGAACCTGTGGTTAATTCTGCTTCCTGATGGGAAAATAGAGTGACCTGTGCCTGTCCCAACACCTAGATCTAGTCTCTCATTGGTTGCCCCTCTTCCCGTTCATCCTCAGGACAAATTGCAACCTGTAGGGAACAGGAGCTTAAAGGTGCTGATTTTCCAAGTAGGGAGATTGCTAGTAAAGTAGCTGGAATGGCGAACCCGAGCACAAGGAGATGAGAAATGAGGTGCGTATTAGAAAACTTTCAAAACCACACGGTGTACCATCTTCTGGGTTTCTCATGCATGTTTTCGATGTAGGAAGATGCCCTTGAACCTGGAGATTTGGGACCCATGGGATGGGTACCAGGCAGTATTACTTTAAAGGGTCTGTGTTTGCTCACCCAACCTCACCCAACCTCACCCAACCTTTCACTCCCAAGAGTGTCCACCCTTATGTCTCATCCAGCTGTGGGTCTAGATATGGTCAATCCAGGTTGCATCACAGCCTCTGAACGAATTTTGTAAGAATTTCTCTCTCTTTCACTGTCTTTGTTTTACGGGTTTTTAAAAGTAATTTATTTTTATAATGGGGTTTAGCTGCTTTTCAGGGCTGTGTTTATGCGGCTTTACACCCACTTGACTCACTTCCAGACAGATATCAATACATAGGTTTTAAGATTCTTACTAGTCACATATATTCTTGTGCGGTGAATAGGGGGTGTTGAGTCCAGTTCACTGAGCAAGGAGTAGGTCTTGTCTATTACATATTGGGTGTATGGAACGGTATGTGAGCGAATTTGAAACCCTTGTTTTATGCATCACCCCACCTCACCTTTCCCGTTAAGCAGCCATAGTGTGTTTTCTAAACGTGTGACTCTGTTCTGTTTTGTAATTCAGTTCAAGTGTAGCGGTTTTTACATTCCCTCTATAAGTGATAGCTTATGATAAGTGTCTTTTTCTGTGTGACTTATTTCACTTAGAATCGTCGTACGTAAATCCACTCATCTTGCTTCTACTAGCCTTATGACATTGATTTCATGTCTGAGTGATATTCCATTGTACATAAGGACCACAACTTCTTTATCCATTTTTCTCTTTCCTGGGATATTTAAGGTGTCATGAAGTGGAGGTTCTTGTCAACAGAGCAGCCCTAAACTTTGGGGTGCCTGTGTCTTGCTGATTTTTAGTTTTCCCAATTTATACGCCCATGAGTGGACGTGCCCTATGCTCCCTAAGCTGTGTTTTTTCGATGTTTCAGGACACACCGTACACTTCTCCAGAGTGGCTGTTGGCAATTTACATCCCGCCCATCAGCGTAGCAAGGCTGCCATTTCTCCATGGCCTGTCCTGCATTTCTGGTTTTGACACTTTTTGCAGCATGGCCCTTTTGACCCATGGGAAGCGAGACTTCTTTGTAGCGCTGATTTGCCTTTCCAGGTTGCTTGGTTGGCCAAAAAGGGCGTATGCGTTTTTTCCTGAATATATTCAGGAAAAAACGCATACGCCCTTTTTGGCCAAGGGCATCATTGTCGACGTTTTGCCTCTTTTCATGTGCTTTAAAGGCGATTCGAATCTACCTCCTGAAATCTGTTTCCTGCAATTCTGCCTTGCTTTCAAATCCTCTTCGTTGCCTTCCCTCAATATATCTGTGGATGAGAGTTATCATTCATAACTCTGCGGGTTTCTGAATTGCAGTGTCCCTGAGCTCCATTTTTCAACTGGCTTTTTTGGGAGCTGGCCGCAAAAGCGCGGGATTGCCTCAGGCCCTATTCTGCTTCTGGGCGGCAGGCTTAGCCTGTGGTTAATTCTTCTTCCTGATGGGAAATAGAGTGACCTGTGCCTGTCCCAACACCTAGATCTAGTCTCTCATTGGTTGCCCCTCTTCCCGTTCATCCTCAGGATAAATTGCAACCTGTAGGGAACAGGAGCTTAAAGGTGCTGATTCTCCAAGTAGGGAGATTGCTAGTAAAGTAGCTGGAAAGGCGAACCCGAGCACAAGGAGATGAGAAATGAGGTGCGTATTAGAAACCTTTCAAAATCACACGGTGTACCATCTTCTGGGTTTCTCATGCATGTTTTCGATGTAGGAAGATGCCCTTGAACCTGGAGATTTGGGACCCATGGGATGGGTACCAGGCAGTATTACTTTAAAGGGTCTGCGTTTGCTCACCCAACCTCACCCAACATTTCAGCCCCAAGAGTGTCCACCCTTATGTCTCATCCAGCTGTGGGTCTAGATTTGGTCAATCCAGGTTGCATCACAGCCTCTGAACGAATTTTGTAAGAATTTCTCTCTCTTTCACTGTCTTTGTTTTACGGGTTTTTAAAAGTAATTTATTTTTATAATGGGGTTTAGCTGCTTTTCAGGGCTGTGTTTATGCGGCTTTACACCCACTTGACTCACTTCCAGACAGATATCAATACATAGGTTTTAAGATTCTTACTAGTCACATATATTCTTGTGCGGTGAATAGGGGGTGTTGAGTCCAGTTCACTGAGCAAGGAGTAGGTCTTGTCTATTACATATTGGGTGTATGGAACGGTATCTGAGCGAATTTGAAACCCTTGTTTTATGCCTCACCCCACCTCACCTTTCCCGTTAAGCAGCCATAGTGTGTTTTCTAAACGTGTGACTCTGTTCTCTTTTGTAATTCAGTTCAAGTGTAGCGGTTTTTACATTCCCTCTATAAGTGATAGCTTATGATAAGTGTCTTTTCCTGTGTGACTAATTTCACTTAGAATTGTTGTACCTAAATCCACTCATCTTGCTTCTACTAGCCTTATGACATTGATTTCATGTCTGAGTGATATTCCATTGTACATAAGGACCACAACTTCTTTATCCATTTTTCTCTTTCCTGGGATATTTAAGGTGTCATGAAGTGGAGGTTCTTGTCAACAGAGCAGCCCTAAATTTTGGGGTGCCTGTGTCTTGCTGATTTTTAGTTTTCCCAATTTATACGCCCATGAGTGGACGTGCCCTATGCTCCCTAAGCTGTGTTTTTTCGATGTTTCAGGACACACCGTACACTTCTCCAGAGTGGCTGTTGGCAATTTACATCCCGCCCATCAGCGTAGCAAGGCTGCCATTTCTCCATGGCCTGTCCTGCATTTCTGGTTTTGACACTTTTTGCAGCATTGCCCTTTTGACCGATGGGAAGCGAGACTTCTTTGTAGCGCTGATTTGCCTTTCCAGGTTGCTTGGTTGACCAAAAAGGGCGTATGCGTTTTTTCCTGAATATATTCAGGATAAAACGCATACGCCCTTTTTGGCCAAGGGCATCATTGTCGACGTTTTGCCGCTTTTCATGTGCTTTAAAGGCGATTCGAATCTACCTCCTGAAATCTGTTTCCTGCAATTCTGCCTTGCTTTCAAAACCTCTTCGTTGCCTTCCCTCAATATATCTGTGGATGAGAGTTATCATTTATAACTCTGCGTCTTTGTGAATTGCAGTGTCCCTGAGCTCCATTTTTCAAGTCGCTTTTTTGGGAGCTGGCCGCAAAAGCGCGGGATTGCCTCAGGCCCTATTCTGCTTCTGGGAGGCAGGCTGAGCCTGTGGTTAATTCTGCTTCCTGATGGGAAAATAGAGTGACCTGTGCCTGTCCCAACACCTAGATCTAGTCTCTCATTGGTTGCCCCTCTTCCCGTTCATCCTCAGGACAAATTGCAACCTGTAGGGAACAGGAGCTTAAAGGTGCTGATTTTCCAAGTAGGGAGATTGCTAGTAAAGTAGCTGGAATGGCGAACCCGAGCACAAGGAGATGAGAAATGAGGTGCGTATTAGAAAACTTTCAAAACCACACGGTGTACCATCTTCTGGGTTTCTCATGCATGTTTTCGATGTAGGAAGATGCCCTTGAACCTGGAGATTTGGGACCCATGGGATGGGTACCAGGCAGTATTACTTTAAAGGGTCTGTGTTTGCTCACCCAACCTCACCCAACCTCACCCAACCTTTCACTCCCAAGAGTGTCCACCCTTATGTCTCATCCAGCTGTGGGTCTAGATATGGTCAATCCAGGTTGCATCACAGCCTCTGAACGAATTTTGTAAGAATTTCTCTCTCTTTCACTGTCTTTGTTTTACGGGTTTTTAAAAGTAATTTATTTTTATAATGGGGTTTAGCTGCTTTTCAGGGCTGTGTTTATGCGGCTTTACAACCACTTGACTCACTTCCAGACAGATATCAATACATAGGTTTTAAGATTCTTACTAGTCACATATATTCTTGTGCGGTGAATAGGGGGTGTTGAGTCCAGTTCACTGAGCAAGGAGTAGGTCTTGTCTATTACATATTGGGTGTATGGAACGGTATCTGAGCGAATTTGAAACCCTTGTTTTATGCATCACCCCACCTCACCTTTCCCGTTAAGCAGCCATAGTGTGTTTTCTAAACGTGTGACTCTGTTCTGTTTTGTAATTCAGTTCAAGTGTAGCGGTTTTTACATTCCCTCTATAAGTGATAGCTTATGATAAGTGTCTTTTTCTGTGTGACTTATTTCACTTAGAATTGTCGTACGTAAATCCACTCATCTTGCTTCTACTAGCCTTATGACATTGATTTCATGTCTGAGTGATATTCCATTGTACATAAGGACCACAACTTCTTTATCCATTTTTCTCTTTCCTGGGATATTTAAGGTGTCATGAAGTGGAGGTTCTTGTCAACAGAGCAGCCCTAAACTTTGGGGTGCCTGTGTCTTGCTGATTTTTAGTTTTCCCAATTTATACGCCCATGAGTGGACGTGCCCTATGCTCCATAAGCTGTGTTTTTTCGATGTTTCAGGACACACCGTACACTTCTCCAGAGTGGCTGTTGGCAATTTACATCCCGCCCATCAGCGTAGCAAGGCTGCCATTTCTCCATGGCCTGTCCTGCATTTCTGGTTTTGACACTTTTTGCAGCATGGCACTTTTGACCGATGGGAAGCGAGACTTCTTTGTAGCACTGATTTGCCTTTCCAGGTTGCTTGGTTGGCCAAAAAGGGCGTATGCGTTTTTTCCTGAATATATTCAGGAAAAAACGCCTACGCCCTTTTTGGCCAAGGGCATCATTGTCGACGTTTTGCCGCTTTTCATGTGCTTTAAAGGCGATTCGAATCTACCTCCTGAATTCTGTTTCCTGCAATTCTGCCTTGCTTTCAAATCCTCTTCGTTGCCTTCCCTCAATATATCTGTGGATGAGAGTTATCATTCATAACTCTGCGGGTTTCTGAATTGCAGTGTCCCTGAGCTCCATTTTTCAACTGGCTTTTTTGGGAGCTGGCCGCAAAAGCGCGGGGTTCCCTCAGGCCCTATTCTGCTTCTGGGCGGCAGGCTTAGCCTGTGGTTAATTCTTCTTCCTGATGGGAAATAGAGTGACCTGTGCCTGTCCCAACACCTAGATCTAGTCTCTCATTGGTTGCCCCTCTTCCCGTTCATCCTCAGGACAAATTGCAACCTGTAGGGAACAGGAGCTTAAAGGTGCTGATTCTCCAAGTAGGGAGATTGCTAGTAAAGTAGCTGGAAAGGCGAACCCGAGCACAAGGAGATGAGAAATGAGGTGCGTATTAGAAACCTTTCAAAATCACACGGTGTACCATCTTCTGGGTTACTCATGCATGTTTTCGATGTAGGAAGATGCCCTTGAACCTGGAGATTTGGGACCCATGGGATGGGTACCAGGCAGTATTACTTTAAAGGGTCTGCGTTTGCTCACCCAACCTCACCCAACCTTTCAGCCCCAAGAGTGTCCACCCTTATGTCTCATCCAGCTCTGGGTCTAGATATGGTCAATCCAGGTTGCATCAGAGCCTCTGAACGAATTTTGTAAGAATTTCTCTCTCTTTCACTGTCTTTGTTTTACGGGTTTTTAAAGGTAATTTATTTTTATAATGGGGTTTAGCTGCTTTTCACGGCTGTGTTTATGCGGCTTTACACCCACTTGACTCACTTCCAGACAGATATCAATACATAGGTTTTAAGATTCTTACTAGTCACATATATTCTTGTGCGGTGAATAGGGGGTGTTGAGTCCAGTTCACTGAGCAAGGAGTAGGTCTTGTCTATTACATATTGGGTGTATGGAACGGTATCTGAGCGAATTTGAAACCCTTGTTTTATGCATCACGCCACCTCACCTTTCCCGTTAAGCAGCCATAGTGTGTTTTCTAAACGTGTGACTCTGTTCTGTTTTGTAATTCAGTTCAAGTGTAGCGGTTTTTACATTCCCTCTATAAGTGATAGCTTATGATAAGTGTCTTTTTCTGTGTGACTTATTTCACTTAGAATCATCGTACCTAAATCCTCTCATCTTGCTTCTACTAGCCTTATGACATTGATTTCATGTCTGAGTGATATTCCATTGTACATAAGGACCACAACTTCTTTATCCATTTTTGTCTTTCCTGGGATATTTAAGGTGTCATGAAGTGGAGGTTCTTGTCAACAGAGCAGCCTTAAACTTTGGGGTGCCTGTGTCTTGCTGATTTTTAGTTTTCCCAATACATACGCCCATGAGAGGACGTGCCCTATGCTCCCTAAGCTGTGTTTTTTCGATGTTTCAGGACACACCGTACACTTCTCCAGAGTGGCTGTTGGCAATTTACATCCCGCCCATCAGCGTAGCAAGGCTGCCATTTCTCCATGGCCTGTCCTGCATTTCTGGTTTTGACACTTTTTGCAGCATGGCCCTTTTGACCGATGGGAAGCGAGATTTCTTTGTAGCGCTGATTAGCCTTTCCAGGTTGCTTGGTTGGCCAAACAGGGCGTATGCGTTTTTTCCTGAATATATTCAGGAAAAAACGCATACGCCCTGTTTGGCCAAGGGCATCATTGTCGACGTTTTACCACTTTTCATGTGCTTTAAAGGCGATTCGAATCTACCTCCTGAAACCTGTTTCCTGCAATTCTGCCTTGCTTTCAAATCCTCTTTGTTGCCTTCCCTCAATATATCTGTGGATGAGAGTTATCATTTATAGCTCTGCGGGTTTGTGAATTGCAGTGTCCCTGAGCTCCATTTTTCAACTGGCTTTTTTGGGAGCTGGCCGCAAAAGCGCGGGATTGCCTCAGGCCCTATTCTGTTTCTGGGCGGCAGGCTGAGCCTGTGGTTAATTCTTCTTCCCGATGGGAAAATAGAGTGACCTGAGCCTGTCCCAACACATAGATCTAGTCTCTCATTGGTTGCCCCTCTTCCCGTTCATCCTCAGGACAAATTGCAACCTGTAGGGAACAGGAGCTTAAAGGTGCTGATTCTCCAAGTAGGGAGATTGCTAGTAAAGTAGCTGGAAAGGCGAACCCGAGCACAAGGAGATGAGAAATGAGGTGCGTATTAGAAACCTTTCAAAATCACACGGTGTACCATCTTCTGGGTTTCTCATGCATGTTTTCGATGTAGGAAGATGCCCTTGAACCTGGAGATTTGGGACCCATGGGATGGGTACCAGGCAGTATTACTTTAAAGGGTCTGCGTTTGCTCACCCAACCTCACCCAACCTTTCAGCCCCAAGAGTGTCCACCCTTATGTCTCATCCCGGTGTGGGTCTAGATATGGTCAATCCAGGTTGCATCACAGCCCCTGAACGAATTTTGTAAGAATTTCTCTCTCTTTCACTGTCTTTGTTTTACGGGTTTTTAAAAGTAATTTATTTTTATAATGGGGTTTAGCTGCTTTTCACGGCTGTGTTTATGCGGCTTTACACCCACTTGACTCACTTCCAGACAGATATCAATACATAGGTTTTAAGATTCTTACTAGTCACATATATTCTTGTGCGGTGAATAGGGGGTGTTGAGTCCAGTTCACTGAGCAAGGATTAGGTCTTGTCTATTACATATTGGGTGTATGGAACGGTATCTGAGCGAATTTGAAACCCTTGTTTTATGCATCACCCCACCTCACCTTTCCCGCTCAGCAGCCATCGTGTGTTTTCTAAACGTGTGACTCTGTTCTGTTTTGTAATTCAATTCAAGTGTAGCGGTTTTTACATTCCCTCTATAAGTGATAGCTTATGATAAGTGTCTTTTTCTGTGTGACTTATTTCACTTAGGATCATCGTACCTAAATCCACTGATCTTGCTTCTACTAGCCTTATGACATTGATTTCATGTCTGAGTGATATTCCATTGTACATAAGGACCACAACTTCTTTATCCATTTTTCTCTTTCCTGGGATATTTAAGGTGTCATGAAGTGGAGGTTCTTGTCAACAGAGCAGCCCTAAACTTTGGGGTGCCTGTGTCTTGCTGATTTTTAGTTTTCCCAATTTATACGCCCATGAGTGGATGTGCCCTATGCTCCCTAAGCTGTGTTTTTTCGATGTTTCAGGACACACCGTACACTTTTCCAGAGTGGCTGTTGGCAATTTACATCCCGCCCATCAGCGTAGCAAGGCTACCATTTCTGCATGGCCTGTCCTGCATTTCTGGTTTTGCCACATTTTGCAGCATGGCACTTTTGACCGATGGGAAGCGAGACTTCTTTGTAGCACTGATTTGCCTTTCCAGGTTGCTTGGTTGGCCAAAAAGGGCGTATGCGTTTTTTCCTGAATATATTCAGGAAAAAACGCATACGCCCTTTTTGGCCAAGGGCATCATTGTCGACGTTTTGCCGCTTTTCATGTGCTTTAAAGGCGATTCGAATCTACCTCCTGAAATCTGTTTCCTGCAATTCTGCCTTGCTTTCAAATCCTCTTCGTTGCCTTCCCTCAATATATCTGTGGATGAGAGTTATCATTCATAACTCTGCGGGTTTCTGAATTGCAGTGTCCCTGAGCTCCATTTTTCAACTGGCTTTTTTGGGAGCTGGCCGCAAAAGCGCGGGATTGCCTCAGGCCCTATTCTGCTTCTGGGCGGCAGGCTTAGCCTGTGGTTAATTCTTCTTCCTGATGGGAAATAGAGTGACCTGTGCCTGTCCCAACACCTAGATCTAGTCTCTCATTGGTTGCCCCTCTTCCCGTTCATCCTCAGGACAAATTGCAACCTGTAGGGAACAGGAGCTTAAAGGTGCTGATTCTCCAAGTAGGGAGGTTGCTAGTAAAGTAGCTGGAAAGGCGAACCCGAGCACAAGGAGATGAGAAATGAGGTGCGTATTAGAAACCTTTCAAAATCACACGGTGTACCATCTTCTGGGTTCCTCATGCATGTTTTCGATGTAGGAAGATGCCCTTGAACCTGGAGATTTGGGACCCATGGGATGGGTACCAGGCAGTATTACTTTAAAGGGTCTGCGTTTGCTCACCCAACCTCACCCAACCTTTCAGCCCCAAGAGTGTCCACCCTTATGTCTCATCCAGCTGTGGGTCTAGATATGTCAATCCAGGTTGCATCACAGCCTCTGAACGAATTGTGTAAGAATTTCTCTCTCTTTCACTGTCTTTGTTTTACGGGTTTTTAAAAGTAATTTATTTTTATAATGGGGTTTAGCTGCTTTTCACGGCTGTGTTTATGCGGCTTTACACCCACTTGACTCACTTCCAGACAGATATCAATACATAGGTTTTAAGATTCTTACTAGTCACATATATTCTTGTGCGGTGAATAGGGGGTGTTGAGTCCAGTTCACTGAGCAAGGAGTAGGTCTTGTCTATTACATATTGGGTGTATGGAACGGTATCTGAGCGAATTTGAAACCCTTGTTTTATGCATCACCCCACCTCACCTTTCCCGTTAAGCAGCCATAGTGTGTTTTCTAAACGTGTGACTCTGTTCTGTTTTGTAATTCAGTTCAAGTGTAGCGGTTTTTACATTCCCTCTATAAGTGATACCTTATGATAAGTGTCTTTTTCTGTGTCACTTATTTCACTTAGGATCATCGTACCTAAATCCACTCATCTTGCTTCTACTAGCCTTATGACATTGATTTCATGTCTGAGTGATATTCCATTGTACATAAGGACCACAACTTCTTTATCCATTTTTCTCTTTCCTGGGATATTTAAGGTGTCATGAAGTGGAGGTTCTTGTCAACAGAGCAGCCCTAAACTTTGGGGTGCCTGTGTCTTGCTGATTTTTAGTTTTCCCAATTTATACGCCCATGAGTGGACGTGCCCTATGCTCCCTAAGCTGTGTTTTTTCGATGTTTCAGGACACACCGTACACTTTTCCAGAGTGGCTGTTGGCAATTTACATCCCGCCCATCAGCGTAGCAAGGCTGCCATTTCTCCATGGCCTGTCCTGCATTTCTGGTTTGGACACTTTTTGCAGCATGGCACTTTTGACCAATGGGAAGCGAGACTTCTTTGTAACGCTGATTAGCCTTTCCAGGTTGCTTGGTTGGCCAAACAGGGCGTATGCGTTTTTTCCTGAATATATTCAGGAAAAAACGCATACGCCCTGTTTGGCCAAGGGCATCATTGTCGACGTTTTGCCACTTTTCATATGCTTTAAAGGCGATTCGAATCTACCTCCTGAAACCTGTTTCCTGAAATTCTGCCTTGCTTTCAAATCCTCTTCGTTGCCTTCCCTCAATATATCTGTGGATGAGAGTTATCATTTATAGCTCTGCGGGTTTGTGAATTGCAGTGTCCCTGAGCTCCATTTTTCAACTGGCTTTTTTGGGAGCTGGCCGCAAAAGCGCGGGATTGCCTCAGGCCCTATTCTGCTTCTGGGCGGCAGGCTGAGCCTGTGGTTAATTCTTCTTCCTGATGGGAAAATAGAGTGACCTGTGCCTGTCCCAACACATAGATCTAGTCTCTCATTGGTTGCCCCTCTTCCCGTTCATCCTCAGGACAAATTGCATCCTGTAGGGGACAGGAGCTTAAAGGTGCTGATTCTCCAAGTAGGGAGATTGCTAGTAAAGTAGCTGGAAAGGCGAACCCGAGCACAAGGAGATGAGAAATGAGGTGCGTATTAGAAACCTTTCAAAATCACACGGTGTACCATCTTCTGGGTTTCTCATGCATGTTTTCCATATAGGAAGATGCCCTTGAACCTGGAGATTTGGGACCCATGGGATGGGTACCAGGCAGTATTACTTTAAAGGGTCTGCGTTTGCTCACCCAACCTCACTCAACCTTTCAGCCCCAAGAGTGTCCACCCTTATGTCTCATCCAGCTGTGGGTCTAGATATGGTTAATCCAGGTTGCATCACAGCCTCTGAACGAATTTTGTAAGAATTTCTCTCTCTTTCACTGTCTTTGTTTTACGGGTTTTTAAAAGTAATTTATTTTTATAATGGGGTTTAGCTGCTTTTCACGGCTGTGTTTATGTGGCTTTACACCCAATTGACTCACTTCCAGACAGATATCAATACATAGGTTTTAAGATTCTTACTAGTCACATATATTCTTGTGCGGTGAATAGGGGGTGTTGAGTCCAGTTCACTGAGCAAGGAGTAGGTCTTGTCTATTACATATTGGGTGTATGGAACGGTATCTGAGCGAATTTGAAACCCTTGTTTTATGCATCACCCCACCTCACCTTTCCCGTTAAGCAGCCATAGTGTGTTTTCTAAACGTGTGACTCTGTTCTGTTTTGTAATTCAGTTCAAGTGTAGCGGTTTTTACATTCCCTCTATAAGTGATAGCTTATGATAAGTGTCTTTTTCTGTGTGACTTATTTCACTTAGGATCATCGTACCTAAATCCACTCATCTTGCCTCTACTAGCCTTATGACATTGATTTCATGTCTGAGTGATATTCCATTGTACATAAGGACCACAACTTCTTTATCCATTTTTCTCTTTCCTGGGATATTTAAGGTGTCATGAAGTGGAGGTTCTTGTCAACAGAGCAGCCCTAAACTTTGGGGTGCCTGTGTCTTGCTGATTTTTAGTTTTCCCAATTTATACGCCCATGAGTGGACGTGCCCTATGCTCCCTAAGCTGTGTTTTTTCGATGTTTCAGGACACACCGTACACTTCTCCAGAGTGGCTGTTGGCAATTTACATCCCGCCCATCAGCGTAGCAAGGCTGCCATTTCTCCATGGCCTGTCCTATATTTCTGGTTTTGACACTTTTTGCAGCATGGCCCTTTTGACCGATGGGAAGCGAGACTTCTTTGTAGCACTGATTTGCCTTTCCAGGTTGCTTGGTTGGCCAAAAAGGGCGTATGCGTTTTTTCCTGAATATATTCAGGAAAAAACGCATACGCCCTTTTTGGCCAAGGGCATCATTGTCGACGTTTTGCCGCTTTTCATGTGCTTTAAAGGCGATTCGAATCTACCTCCTGAAATCTGTTTCCTGCAATTCTGCCTTGCTTTCAAATCCTCTTCGTTGCCTTCCCTCAATATATCTGTGGATGAGAGTTATCATTCATAACTCTGCGGGTTTCTGAATTGCAGTGTCCCTGAGCTCCATTTTTCAACTGGCTTTTTTGGGAGCTGGCCGCAAAAGCGCGGGATTGCCTCAGGCCCTATTCTGCTTCTGGGCGGCAGGCTTAGCCTGTGGTTAATTCTTCTTCCTGATGGGAAATAGAGTGACCTGTGCCTGTCCCAACACCTAGATCTAGCCTCTCATTGGTTGCCCCTCTTCCCGTTCATCCTCAGGACAAATTGCAACCTGTAGGGAACAGGAGCTTAAAGGTGCTGATTCTCCAAGTAGGGAGATTGCTAGTAAAGTAGCTGGAAAGGCGAACCCGAGCACAAGGAGATGAGAAATGAAGTGCGTATTAGAAACCTTTCAAAATCACACGGTGTACCATCTTCTGGGTTTCTCATGCATGTTTTCGATGTAGGAAGATGCCCTTGAACCTGGAGATTTGGGACCCATGGGATGGGTACCAGGCAGTATTACTTTAAAGGGTCTGCGTTTGCTCACCCAACCTCACCCAACCTTTCAGCCCCAAGAGTGTCCACCCTTATGTCTCATCCAGCTGTGGGTCTAGATATGTCAATCCAGGTTGCATCACAGCCTCTGAACGAATTGTGTAAGAATTTCTCTCTCTTTCACTGTCTTTGTTTTACGGGTTTTTCAAAGTAATTTATTTTTATAATGGGGTTTAGCTGCTTTTCACGGCTGTGTTTATGCGGCTTTACACCCACTTGACTCACTTCCAGACAGATATCAATACATAGGTTTTAAGATTCTTACTAGTCACATATATTCTTGTGCGGTGAATAGGGGGTGTTGAGTCCAGTTCACTGAGCAAGGAGTAGGTCTTGTCTATTACATATTGGGTGTATGGAACGGTATCTGAGCGAATTTGAAACCCTTGTTTTATGCATCACCCCACCTCACCTTTCCCGCTCAGCAGCCATCGTGTGTTTTCTAAACGTGTGACTCTGTTCTGTTTTGTAATTCAGTTCAAGTGTAGCGGTTTTTACATTCCCTCTATAAGTGATAGCTTATGATAAGTGTCTTTTTCTGTGTGACTTATTTCACTTAGGATCATCGTACCTAAATCCACTCATCTTGCTTCTACTAGCCTAATGACATTGATTTCATGTCTGAGTGATATTCCATTGTACATAAGGACCACAACTTCTTTATCCATTTTTCTCTTTCCTGGGATATTTAAGGTGTCATGAAGTGGAGGTTCTTGTCAACAGAGCAGCCCTAAACTTTGGGGTGCCTGTGTCTTGCTGATTTTTAGTTTTCCCAATTTATACGCCCATGAGTGGACGTGCCCTATGCTCCCTAAGCTGTGTTTTTTCGATGTTTCAGGACACACCGTACACTTTTCCAGAGTGCCTGTTGGCAATTTACATCCCGCCCATCAGCGTAGCAAGGCTGCCATTTCTCCATGGCCTGTCCTGCATTTCTGGTTTTGACACTTTTTGCAGCATGGCACTTTTGACCGATGGGAAGCGAGACTTCTTTGTAGCACTGATTTGCCTTTCCAGGTTGCTTGGTTGGCCAAAAAGGGCGTATGCGTTTTTTCCTGAATATATTCAGGAAAAAACGCATACGCCCTTTTTGGCCAAGGGCATCATTGTCGACGTTTTGCCGCTTTTCATGTGCTTTAAAGGCGATTCGAATCTACCTCCTGAAATCTGTTTCCTGCAATTCTGCCTTGCTTTCAAATCCTCTTCGTTGCCTTCCCTCAATATATCTGTGGATGAGAGTTATCATTCATAACTCTGCGGGTTTCTGAATTGCAGTGTCCCTGAGCTCCATTTTTCAACTGGCTTTTTTGGGAGCTGGCCGCAAAAGCGCGGGATGGCCTCAGGCCCTATTCTGCTTCTGGGCGGCAGGCTTAGCCTGTGGTTAATTCTTCTTCCTGATGGGAAATAGAGTGACCTGTGCCTGTCCCAACACCTAGATCTAGTCTCTCATTGGTTGCCCCCCTTCCCGTTCATCCTCAGGACAAATTGCAACCTGTAGGGAACAGGAGCTTAAAGGTGCTGATTCTCCAAGTAGGGAGGTTGCTAGTAAAGTAGCTGGAAAGGCGAACCCGAGCACAAGGAGATGAGAAATGAGGTGCGTATTAGAAACCTTTCAAAATCACACGGTGTACCATCTTCTGGGTTTCTCATGCATGTTTTCGATGTAGGAAGATGCCCTTGAACCTGGAGATTTGGGACCCATGGGATGGGTACAAGGCAGTATTACTTTAAAGGGTCTGCGTTTGCTCACCCAACCTCACCCAACCTTTCAGCCCCTAGAGTGTCCACCCTTATGTCTCATCCAGCTGTGGGTCTAGATATGGTCAATCCAGGTTGCATCACAGCCTCTGAACGAATTTTGTAAGAATTTCTCTCTCTTTCACTGTCTTTGTTTTACGGGTTTTTAAAAGTAATTTATTTTTATAATGGGGTTTAGCTGCTTTTCACGGCTGTGTTTATGCGGCCTTACACCCACTTGACTCACTTCCAGACAGATATCAATACATAGGTTTTAAGATTCTTACTAGTCACATATATTCTTGTGCGGTGAATAGGGGGTGTTGAGTCCAGTTCACTGAGCAAGGAGTAGGTCTTGTCTATTACATATTGGGTGTATGGAACGGTATCTGAGCGAATTTGAAACCCTTGTTTTATGCATCACCCCACCTCACCTTTCCCGTTAAGCAGCCATAGTGTGTTTTCTAAACGTGTGACTCTGTTCTGTTTTGTAATTCAGTTCAAGTGTAGCGGTTTTTACATTCCCTCTATAAGTGATAGCTTATGATAAGTGTCTTTTTCTGTGTGACTTATTTCACTTAGGATCATCGTACCTAAATCCACTCATCTTGCCTCTACAAGCCTTATGACATTGATTTCATGTCTGAGTGATATTCCATTGTACATAAGGACCACAACTTCTTTATCCATTTTTCTCTTTCCTGGGATATTTAAGGTGTCATGAAGTGGAGGTTCTTGTCAACAGAGCAGCCCTAAACTTTGGGGTGCCTGTGTCTTGCTGATTTTTAGTTTTCCCAATTTATACGCCCATGAGTGGACGTGCCCTATGCTCCCTAAGCTGTGTTTTTTCGATGTTTCAGGACACACCGTACACTTTTCCAGAGTGGCTGTTGGCAATTTACATCCCGCCCATCAGCGTAGCAAGGCTGCCATTTCTCCATGGCCTGTCCTGCATTTCTGGTTTTGACACTTTTTGCAGCATGGCACTTTTGACCGATGGGAAGCGAGACTTCTTTGTAGCACTGATTTGCCTTTCCAGGTTGCTTGGTTGGCCAAAAAGGGCGTATGCGTTTTTTCCTGAATATATTCAGGAAAAAACGCATACGCCCTTTTTGGCCAAGGGCATCATTGTCGACGTTTTGCCGCTTTTCATGTGCTTTAAAGGCGATTCGAATCTACCTCCTGAAATCTGTTTCCTGCAATTCTGCCTTGCTTTCAAATCCTCTTCGTTGCCTTCCCTCAATATATCTGTGGATGAGAGTTATCATTCATAACTCTGCGGGTTTCTGAATTGCAGTGTCCCTGAGCTCCATTTTTCAACTGGCTTTTTTGGGAGCTGGCCGCAAAAGCGCGGGATTGCCTCAGGCCCTATTCTGCTTCTGGGCGGCAGGCTTAGCCTGTGGTTAATTCTTCTTCCTGATGGGAAATAGAGTGACCTGTGCCTGTCCCAACACCTAGATCTAGTCTCTCATTGGTTGCCCCTCTTCCCGTTCATCCTCAGGACAAATTGCAACCTGTAGGGAACAGGAGCTTAAAGGTGCTGATTCTCCAAGTAGGGAGGTTGCTAGTAAAGTAGCTGGAAAGGCGAACCCGAGCACAAGGAGATGAGAAATGAGGTGCGTATTAGAAACCTTTCAAAATCACACGGTGTACCATCTTCTGGGTTTCTCATGCATGTTTTCGATGTAGGAAGATGCCCTTGAACCTGGAGATTTGGGACCCATGGGATGGGTACAAGGCAGTATTACTTTAAAGGTTCTGCGTTTGCTCACCCAACCTCACCCAACCTTTCAGCCCCTAGAGTGTCCACCCTTATGTCTCATCCAGCTGTGGGTCTAGATATGGTCAATCCAGGTTGCATCACAGCCTCTGAACGAATTTTGTAAGAATTTCTCTCTCTTTCACTGTCTTTGTTTTACGGGTTTTTAAAAGTAATTTATTTTTATAATGGGGTTTAGCTGCTTTTCACGGCTGTGTTTATGCGGCCTTACACCCACTTGACTCACTTCCAGACAGATATCAATACATAGGTTTTAAGATTCTTACTAGTCACATATATTCTTGTGCGGTGAATAGGGGGTGTTGAGTCCAGTTCACTGAGCAAGGAGTAGGTCTTGTCTATTACATATTGGGTGTATGGAACGGTATCTGAGCGAATTTGAAACCCTTGTTTTATGCATCACCCCACCTCACCTTTCCCGTTAAGCAGCCATAGTGTGTTTTCTAAATGTGTGACTCTGTTCTGTATTGTAATTCAGTTCAAGTGTAGCGGTTTTTACATTCCCTCTATAAGTGATAGCTTATGATAAGTGTCTTTTTCTGTGTGACTTATTTCACTTAGGATCATCGTACCTAAATCCACTCATCTTGCCTCTACTAGCCTTATGACATTGATTTCATGTCTGAGTGATATTCCATTGTACATAAGGACCACAACTTCTTTATCCATTTTTCTCTTTCCTGGGATATTTAAGGTGTCATGAAGTGGAGGTTCTTGTCAACAGAGCAGCCCTAAACTTTGGGGTGCCTGTGTCTTGCTGATTTTTAGTTTTCCCAATTTATACGCCCATGAGTGGACGTGCCCTATGCTCCCTAAGCTGTTTTTTTTCGATGTTTCAGGACACACCGTACACTTTTCCAGAGTGGCTGTTGGCAATTTACATCCCGCCCATCAGCGTAGCAAGGCTGCCATTTCTCCATGGCCTGTCCTGCATTTCTGGTTTGGACACTTTTTGCAGCATGGCACTTTTGACCGATGGGAAGCGAGACTTCTTTGTAGCGCTGATTAGCCTTTCCAGGTTGCTTGGTTGGCCAAACAGGGCGTATGCGTTTTTTCCTGAATATATTCAGGAAAAAACGCATAAGCCCTGTTTGGCCAAGGGCATCATTGTCGTCGTTTTGCCACTTTTCATATGCTTTAAAGGCGATTCGAATCTACCTCCTGAGACCTGTTTCCTGAAATTCTGCCTTGCTTTCAAATCCTCTTCGTTGCCTTCCCTCAATATATCTGTGGATGAGAGTTATCATTTATAGCTCTGCGGGTTTGTGAATTGCAGTGTCCCTGAGCTCCATTTTTCAACTGGCTTTTTTGGGAGCTGGCCGCAAAAGCGCGGGATTGCCTCAGGCCCTATTCTGCTTCTGGGCGGCAGGCTGAGCCTGTGGTTACTTCTTCTTCCTGATGGGAAAATAGAGTGACCTGTGCCTGTCCCAACACCTAGATCTAGTCTCTCATTGGTTGCCCCTCTTCCCTTTCATCCTCAGGACAAATTGCATCCTGTAGGGGACAGGAGCTTAAAGGTGCTGATTCTCCAAGTAGGGAGATTGCTAGTAAAGTAGCTGGAAAGGCGAACCCCAGCACAAGGAGATGAGAAATGAGGTGCGTATTAGAAACCTTTCAAAATCACACGGTGTACCATCTTCTGGGTTTCTCATGCATGTTTTCGATGTAGGAAGATGCCCTTGAACCTGGAGATTTGGGACCCATGGCATGGGTACAAGGCAGTATTACTTTAAAGGGTCTGCGTTTGCTCACCCAACCTCACCCAACCTTTCAGCCCCTAGAGTGTCCACCCTTATGTCTCATCCAGCTGTGGGTCTAGATATGGTCAATCCAGGTTGCATCACAGCCTCTGAACGAATTTTGTAAGAATTTCTCTCTCTTTCACTGTCTTTGTTTTATGGGTTTTTAAAAGTAATTTATTTTTATAATGGGGTTTAGCTGCTTTTCACGGCTGTGTTTATGTGGCTTTACACCCACTTGACTCACTTCCAGACAGATATCAATACATAGGTTTTAAGATTATTACTAGTCACATATATTTTTGTGCGGTGAATAGGAGGTGTTGAGTCCAGTTCACTGAGCAAGGAGTAGGTCTTGTCTATTACATATTGGGTGTATGGAACGGTATCTGAGCGAATTTGAAACCCTTGTTTTATGCATCACCCCACCTCACCTTTCCCGTTAAGCAGCCATAGTGTGTTTTCTAAACGTGTGACTCTGTTCTGTTTTGTAATTCAGTTCAAGTGTAGCGGTTTTTACATTCCCTCTATAAGTGATAGCTTATGATAAGTGTCTTTTTCTGTGTGACTTATTTCACTTAGGATCATCGTACCTAAATCCACTCATCTTGCTTCTACTAGCCTTATGACATTGATTTCATGTCTGAGTGATATACCATTGTACATAAGGACCACAACTTCTTTATCCATTTTTCTCTTTCCTGGGATATTTAAGGTGTCATGAAGTGGAGGTTCTTGTCAACAGAGCAGCCCTAAACTTTGGGGTGCCTGTGTCTTGCTGATTTTTAGTTTTCCCAATTTATACGCCCATGAGTGGACGTGCCCTATGCTCCTTAAGCTGTGTTTTTTCGATGTTTCAGGACACACCGTACACTTTTCCAGAGTGGCTGTTGGCAATTTACATCCCGCCCATCAGCGTAGCAAGGCTGCCATTTCTCCATGGCCTGTCCTGCATTTCTGGTTTGGACACTTTTTGCAGCATGGCACTTTTGACCGTTGGGAAGCGAGACTTCTTTGTAGCGCTGATTAGCCTTTCCAGGTTGCTTGGTTGGCCAAACAGGGCGTATGCGTTTTTTCCTGAATATATTCAGGAAAAAACGCATACGCCCTGTTTGGCCAAGGGCATCATTGTCGACGTTTTGCCGCTTTTCATGTGCTTTAAAGGCGATTCGAATCTACCTCCTGAAATCTGTTTCCTGCAATTCTGCCTTGCTTTCAAATCCTCTTCGTTGCCTTCCCTCAATATATCTGTGGATGAGAGTTATCATTCATAACTCTGCGGGTTTCTGAATTGCAGTGTCCCTGAGCTCCATTTTTCAACTGGCTTTTTTGGGAGCTGGCCGCAAAAGCGCGGGATTGCCTCAGGCCCTATTCTGCTTCTGGGCGGCAGTCTTAGCCTGTGGTTAATTCTTCTTCCTGATGGGAAATAGAGTGACCTGTGCCTGTCCGAACACCTAGATCTAGTCTCTCATTGGTTGCCCCTCTTCCCGTTCATCCTCAGGACAAATTGCAACCTGTAGGGAACAGGAGCTTAAAGGTGTTGATTCTCCAAGTACGGAGATTGCTAGTAAAGTAGCTGGAAAGGCGAACCCGAGCACAAGGAGATGAGAAATGAGGTGCGTATTAGAAACCTTTCAAAATCACACGGTGTACCATCTTCTGGGTTTCTCATGCATGTTTTCGATGTAGGAAGATGCCCTTCAACCTGGAGATTTGGGACCCAAGGGATGGGTACCAGGCAGTATTACTTTAAAGGGTCTGCGTTTGCTCACCCAACCTCACCCAACCTTTCAGCCCCAAGAGTGTCCACCCTTATGTCTCATCCAGCTGTGGGTCTAGATATGTCAATCCAGGTTGCATCACAGCCTCTGAACGAATTTTGTAAGAATTTCTCTCTCTTTCACTGTCTTTGTTTTACGGGTTTTTAAAAGTAATTTATTTTTATAATGGGGTTTAGCTGCTTTTCACGGCTGTGTTTATGCGGCTTTACACCCACTTGACTCACTTCCAGACAGATATCAATACATAGGTTTTAAGATTCTTACTAGTCACATATATTCTTGTGCGGTGAATAGGGGGTGTTGAGTCCAGTTCACTGAGCATGGAGTAGGTATTGTCTATTACATATTGGGTGTATGGAACGGTATCTGAGCGAATTTGAAACCCTTGTTTTATGCATCACCCCACCTCACCTTTCCCGTTAAGCAGCCACAGTGTGTTTTCTAAATGTGTGACTCTGTTCTGTTTTGTAATTCAGTTCAAGTGTAGCGGTTTTTACATTCCTTCTATAAGTGATAGCTTATGATAAGTGTCTTTTTCTGTGTGACTTATTTCACTTAGGATCATCGTACCTAAATCCACTCATCTTGCTTCTACTAGCCTTATGACATTGATTTCATGTCTGAGTGATATTCCATTGTACATAAGGACCACAACTTCTTTATCCATTTTTCTCTTTCCTGGGATATTTAAGGTGTCATGAAGTGGAGGTTCTTGTCAACAGAGCAGCCCTAAACTTTGGGGTGCCTGTGTCTTGCTGATTTTTAGTTTTCCCAATTTATACGCCCATGAGAGGACGTGCCCTATGCTCCCTAAGCTGTGTTTTTTCGATGTTTCAGGACACACCATACACTTTTCCAGAGTGGCTGTTGGCAATTTACATCCCGCCCATCAGCGTAGCAAGGCTGCCATTTCTCCATGGCCTGTCCTGCATTTCTGGTTTTGACACTTTTTGCAGCATGGCACTTTTGACCGATGGGAAGCGAGACTTCTTTGTAGCACTGATTTGCCTTTCCAGGTTGCTTGGTTGGCCAAAAAGGGCGTATGCGTTTTTTCCTGAATATATTCAGGAAAAAACGCATACGCCCTTTTTGGCCAAGGGCATCATTGTCGACGTTTTGCCTCTTTTCATGTGTTTTAAAGGCGATTCGAATCTACCTCCTGAAATCTGTTTCCTGCAATTCTGCCTTGCTTTCAAATCCTATTCGTTGCCTTCCCTCAATATATCTGTGGATGAGAGTTATCATTCATAACTCTGCGGGTTTCTGAATTGCAGTGTCCCTGAGCTCCATTTTTCAACTGGCTTTTTTGGGAGCTGGCCGCAAAAGCGCGGGATTGCCTCAGGCCCTATTCTGCTTCTGGGCGGCAGGCTTAGCCTGTGGTTAATTCTTCTTCCTGATGGGAAATAGAGTGACCTGTGCCTGTCCCAACACCTAGATCTAGTCTCTCATTGGTTGCCCCTCTTCCCGTTCATCCTCAGGACAAATTGCAACCTGTAGGGAACAGGAGCTTAAAGGTGCTGATTCTCCAAGTAGGGAGATTGCTAGTAAAGTAGCTGGAAAGGCGAACCCGAGCACAAGGAGATGAGAAATGAGGTGCGTATTAGAAACCTTTCAAAATCACACGGTGTACCATCTTCTGGGTTTCTCATGCATGTTTTCGATGTAGGCAGATGCCCTTGAACCTGGAGATTTGGGACCCATGGGATGGGTACCAGGCAGTATTACTTTAAAGGTTCTGCGTTTGCTCACCCAACCTCACCCAACTTTTCAGCCCCAAGAGTGTCCACCCTTATGTCTCATCCAGCTGTGGGTCTAGATATGTCAATCCAGGTTGCATCACAGCCTCTGAACGAATTGTGTAAGAATTTCTCTCTCTTTCACTGTCTTTGTTTTACGGGTTTTTAAAAGTAATTTATTTTTATAATGGGGTTTAGCTGCTTTTCACGGCTGTGTTTATGCGGCTTTACACCCACTTGACTCACTTCCAGACATATATCAATACATAGGTTTTAAGATTCTTACTAGTCACATATATTCTTGTGCGGTGAATAGGGGGTGTTGAGTCCAGTTCACTGAGCAAGGAGTAGGTATTGTCTATTACATATTGGGTGAATGGAACGGTATCTGAGCGAATTTGAAACCCTTGTTTTATGCATCACCCCACCTCACCTTTCCCGCTCAGCAGCCATCGTGTGTTTTCTAAACGTGTGACTCTGTTCTGTTTTGTAATTCAGTTCAAGTGTAGCGGTTTTTACATTCCCTCTATAAGTGATAGCTTATGATAAGTGTCTTTTTCTGTGTGACTTATTTCACTTAGGATCATCGTACCTAAATCCACTCATCTTGCTTCTACTAGCCTTATGACATTGATTTCATGTCTGAGTGATATTCCATTGTACATAAGGACCACAACTTCTTTATCCAGTTTTCTCTTTCCTGGGATATTTAAGGTGTCATGAAGTGGAGGTTCTTGTCAACAGAGCAGCCCTAAACTTTGGGGTGCCTGTGTCTTGCTGATTTTTAGTTTTCCCAATTTATACGCCCATGAGTGGACGTGCCCTATGCTCCCTAAGCTGTGTTTTTTCGATGTTTCAGGACACACCGTACACTTTTCCAGAGTGGCTGTTGGCAATTTACATCCCGCCCATCAGCGTAGCAAGGCTGCCATTTCTCCATGGCCTGTCCTGCATTTCTGGTTTTGACACTTTTTGCAGCATGGCACTTTTGACCGATGGGAAGCGAGACTTCTTTGTAGCACTGATTTGCCTTTCCAGGTTGCTTGGTTGGCCAAAAAGGGCGTATGCGTTTTTTCCTGAATATATTCAGGAAAAAACGCATACGCCCTTTTTGGCCAAGGGCATCATTGTCGACGTTTTGCCGCTTTTCATGTGCTTTAAAGGCGATTCGAATCTACCTCCTGAAATCTGTTTCCTGCAATTCTGCCTTGCTTTCAAATCCTCTTCGTTGCCTTCCCTCAATATATCTGTGGATGAGAGTTATCATTCATAACTCTGCGGGTTTCTGAATTGCAGTGTCCCTGAGCTCCATTTTTCAACTGGCTTTTTTGGGAGCTGGCCGCAAAAGCGCGGGATTGCCTCAGGCCCTATTCTGCTTCTGGGCGGCAGGCTTAGCCTGTGGTTAATTCTTCTTCCTGATGGGAAATAGAGTGACCTGTGCCTGTCCCAACACCTAGATCTAGTCTCTCATTGGTTGCCCCTCTTCCCGTTCATCCTCAGGACAAATTGCAACCTGTAGGGAACAGGAGCTTAAAGGTGCTGATTCTCCAAGTAGGGAGATTGCTAGTAAAGTAGCTGGAAAGGCGAACCCGAGCACAAGGAGATGAGAAATGAGGTGCGTATTAGAAACCTTTCAAAATCACACGGTGTACCATCTTCTGGGTTTCTCATGCATGTTTTCGATGTAGGAAGATGCCCTTGAACCTGGAGATTTGGGACCCATGGGATGGGTACCAGGCAGTATTACTTTAAAGGGTCTGCGTTTGCTCACCCAACCTCACCCAACCTTTCAGCCCCAAGAGTGTCCACCCTTATGTCTCATCCAGCTGTGGGTCTAGATATGGTCAATCCAGGTTGCATCACAGCCTCTGAACGAATTTTGTAAGAATTTCTCTCTCTTTCACTGTCTTTGTTTTACGGGTTTTTAAAAGTAATTTATTTTTATAATGGGGTTTAGCTGCTTTTCACGGCTGTGTTTATGCGGCTTTACACCCACTTGACTCACTTCCAGACAGATATCAATACATAGGTTTTAAGATTCTTACTAGTCACATATATTCTTGTGCGGTGAATAGGGGGTGTTGAGTCCAGTTCACTGAGCAAGGAGTAGGTCTTGTCTATTACATATTGGGTGTATGGAACGGTATCAGAGCGAATTTGAAACCCTTGTTTTATGCATCACCCCACCTCACCTTTCCCGTTAAGCAGCCATAGTGTGTTTTCTAAACGTGTGACTCTGTTCTGTTTTGTAATTCAGTTCAAGTGTAGCGGTTTTTACATTCCCTCTATAAGTGATAGCTTATGATAAGTGTCTTTTTCTGTGTGACTTATTTCACTTAGGATCATCGTACCTAAATCCACTCATCTTGCTTCTACTAGCCTTATGACATTGATTTCATGTCTGAGTGATATTCCATTGTACATAAGGACCACAACTTCTTTATCCATTTTTCTCTTTCCTGGGATATTTAAGGTGTCATGAAGTGGAGGTTCTTGTCAACAGAGCAGCCCTAAACTTTGGGGTGCCTGTGTCTTGCTGATTTTTAGTTTTCCCAATTTATACGCCCATGAGAGGACGTGCCCTATGCTCCCTATGCTGTGTTTTTTCGATGTTTCAGGACACACCATACACTTTTCCAGAGTGGCTGTTGGCAATTTACATCCCGCCCATCAGCGTAGCAAGGCTGCCATTTCTCCATGGCCTGTCCTGCATTTCTGGTTTGGACACTTTTTGCAGCATGGCACTTTTGACCGATGGGAAGCGAGACTTCTTTGTAGCGCTGATTAGCCTTTCCAGGTTGCTTGGTTGGCCAAACAGGGCGTATGCGTTTTTTCCTGAATATATTCAGGAAAAAACGCATACGCCCTGTTTGGCCAAGGGCATCATTGTCGACGTTTTGCCACTTTTCATATGCTTTAAAGGCGATTCGAATCTACCTCCTGAAACCTGTTTCCTGAAATTCTGCCTTGCTTTCAAATCCTCTTCGTTGCCTTCCCTCAATATATCTGTGGATGAGAGTTATCATTTATAGCTCTGCGGGTTTGTGAATTGCAGTGTCCCTGAGCTCCATTTTTCAACTGGCTTTTTTGGGAGCTGGCCGCAAAAGCGCGGGATTGCCTCAGGCCCTATTCTGCTTCTGGGCGGCAGGCTGAGCCTGTGGTTAATTCTTCTTCCTGATGGGAAAATAGAGTGACCTGTGCCTGTCCCAACACATAGATCTAGTCTCTCATTGGTTGCCCCTCTTCCCGTTCATCCTCAGGACAAATTGCATCCTGTAGGGGACAGGAGCTTAAAGGTGCTGATTCTCCAAGTAGGGAGATTGCTAGTAAAGTAGCTGGAAAGGCGAACCCGAGCACAAGGAGATGAGAAATGAGGTGCGTATTAGAAACCTTTCAAAATCACACGGTGTACCATCTTCTGGGTTTCTCATGCATGTTTTCCATATAGGAAGATGCCCTTGAACCTGGAGATTTGGGACCCATGGGATGGGTACCAGGCAGTATTACTTTAAAGGGTCTGCGTTTCCTCACCCAACCTCACCCAACCTTTCAGCCCCAAGAGTGTCCACCCTTATGTCTCATCCAGCTGTGGGTCTAGATATGGTTAATCCAGGTTGCATCACAGCCTCTGAACGAATTTTGTAAGAATTTCTCTCTCTTTCACTGTCTTTGTTTTACGGGTTTTTAAAAGTAATTTATTTTTATAATGGGGTTTAGCTGCTTTTCACGGCTGTGTTTATGCGGCTTTACACCCACTTGACTCACTTCCAGACAGATATCAATACATAGGTTTTAAGATTCTTACTAGTCACATATATTCTTGTGCGGTGAATAGGGGGTGTTGAGTCCAGTTCACTGAGCAAGGAGTAGGTATTGTCTATTACATATTGGGTGTATGGAACGGTATTTGAGCGAATTTGAAACCCTTGTTTTATGCATCACCCCACCTCACCTTTCCCGTTAAGCAGCCACAGTGTGTTTTCTAAATGTGTGACTCTGTTCTGTTTTGTAATTCAGTTCAAGTGTAGCGGTTTTTACATTCCTTCTATAAGTGATAGCTTATGATAAGTGTCTTTTTCTGTGTGACTTATTTCACTTAGGATCATCGTACCTAAATCCACTCATCTTGCTTCTACTAGCCTTATGACATTGATTTCATGTCTGAGTGATATTCCATTGTACATAAGGACCACAACTTCTTTATCCATTTTTCTCTTTCCTGGGATATTTAAGGTGTCATGAAGTGGAGGTTCTTGTCAACAGAGCAGCCCTAAACTTTGGGGTGCCTGTGTCTTGCTGATTTTTAGTTTTCCCAATTTATACGTCCATGAGAGGACGTGCCCTATGCTCCCTAAGCTGTGTTTTTTCGATGTTTCAGGACACACCATACACTTTTCCAGAGTGGCTGTTGGCAATTTACATCCCGCCCATCAGCGTAGCAAGGCTGCCATTTCTCCATGGCCTGTCCTGCATTTCTGGTTTTGACACTTTTTGCAGCATGGCACTTTTGACCGATGGGAAGCGAGACTTCTTTGTAGCAGTGATTTGCATTTCCAGGTTGCTTGGTTGGCCAAAAAGGGCGTATGCGTTTTTTCCTGAATATATTCAGGAAAAAACGCATACGCACTTTTTGGCGAAGGGCATCATTGTCGACGTTTTGCCGCTTTTCATGTGCTTTAAAGGCGATTCGAATCTACCTCCTGAAATCTGTTTCCTGCAATTCTGCCTTGCTTTCAAATCCTCTTCGTTGCCTTCCCTCAATATATCTGTGGATGAGAGTTATCATTCATAACTCTGCGGGTTTCTGAATTGCAGTGACCCTGAGCTCCATTTTTCAACTGGCTTTTTTGGGAGCTGGCCGCAAAAGCGCGGGATTGCCTCAGGCCCTATTCTGCTTCTGGGCGGCAGGCTTAGCCTGTGGTTAATTCTTCTTCCTGATGGGAAATAGAGTGACCTGTGCCTGTCCCAACACCTAGATCTAGTCTCTCATTGGTTGCCCCTCTTCCCGTTCATCCTCAGGACAAATTGCAACCTGTAGGGAACAGGAGCTTAAAGGTGCTGATTCTCCAAGTAGGGAGATTGCTAGTAAAGTAGCTGGAAAGGCGAACCCGAGCACAAGGAGATGAGAAATGAGGTGCGTATTAGAAACCTTTCAAAATCACACGGTGTACCATCTTCTGGGTTTCTCATGCATGTTTTCGATGTAGGCAGATGCCCTTGAACCTGGAGATTTGGGACCCATGGGATGGGTACCAGGCAGTATTACTTTAAAGGGTCTGCGTTTGCTCACCCAACCTCACCCAACCTTTCAGCCCCAAGAGTGTCCACCCTTATGTCTCATCCAGCTGTGGGTCTAGATATGTCAATCCAGGTTGCATCACAGCCTCTGAACGAATTGTGTAAGAATTTCTCTCTCTTTCACTGTCTTTGTTTTACGGGTTTTTAAAAGTAATTTATTTTTATAATGGGGTTTAGCTGCTTTTCACGGCTGTGTTTATGTGGCTTTACACCCACTTGACTCACTTCCAGACAGATATCAATACATAGGTTTTAAGATTCTTACTAGTCACATATATTCTTGTGCGGTGAATAGGGGGTGTTGAGTCCAGTTCACTGAGCAAGGAGTAGGTCTTGTCTATTACATATTGGGTGTATGGAACGGTATCTGAGCGAATTTGAAACCCTTGTTTTATGCATCACCCCACCTCACCTTTCCCGTTAAGCAGCCATAGTGTGTTTTCTAAACGTGTGACTCTGTTCTGTTTTGTAATTCAGTTCAAGTGTAGCGGTTTTTACATTCCCTCTATAAGTGATAGCTTATGATAAGTGTCTTTTTCTGTGTGACTTATTTCACTTAGGATCATCGTACCTAAATCCACTCATCTTGCTTCTACTAGCCTTATGACATTGATTGCATGTCTGAGTGATATTCCATTGTACATAAGGACCACAACTTCTTTATCCATTTTTCTCTTTCCTGGGATATTTAAGGTGTCATGAAGTGGAGGTTCTTGTCAACAGAGCAGCCCTAAACTTTGGGGTGCCTGTGTCTTGCTGATTTTTAGTTTTCCCAATTTATACGCCCATGAGTGGACGTGCCCTATGCTCCCTAAGCTGTGTTTTTTCGATGTTTCAGGACACACCGTACACTTTTCCAGAGTGGCTGTTGGCAATTTACATCCCGCGCATCAGCGTAGCAAGGCTGCCATTTCTCCATGGCCTGTCCTGCATTTCTGGTTTGGACACTTTTTGCAGCATGGCACTTTTGACCGATGGGAAGCGAGACTTCTTTGTAGCGCTGATTAGCCTTTCCAGGTTGCTTGGTTGGCCAAACTGGGCGTATGCGTTTTTTCCTGAATATATTCAGGAAAAAACGCATATGCCCTGTTTGGCCAAGGGCATCATTGTCGACGTTTTGCCACTTTTCATATGCTTTAAAGGCGATTCGAATCTACCTCCTGAAACCTGTTTCCTGAAATTCTGCCTTGCTTTCAAATCCTCTTCGTTGCCTTCCCTCAATATATCTGTGGATGAGAGTTATCATTTATAGCTCTGCGGGTTTGTGAATTGCAGTGTCCCTGAGCTCCATTTTTCAACTGGCTTTTTTGGGAGCTGGCCGCAAAAGCGCGGGATTGCCTCAGGCCCTATTCTGCTTCTGGGCGGCAGGCTGAGCCTGTGGTTAATTCTTCTTCCTGATGGGAAAATAGAGTGACCTGTGCCTGTCCCAACACATAGATCTAGTCTCTCATTGGTTGCCCCTCTTCCCGTTCATCCTCAGGACAAATTGCATCCTGTAGGGGACAGGAGCTTAAAGGTGCTGATTCTCCAAGTAGGGAGATTGCTAGTAAAGTAGCTGGAAAGGCGAACCCGAGCACAAGGAGATGAGAAATGAGGTGCGTATTAGAAACCTTTCAAAATCACACGGTGTACCATCTTCTGGGTTTCTCATGCATGTTTTCGATTTAGGAAGATGCCCTTGAACCTGGAGATTTGGGAACCATGGGATGGGTACCAGGCAGTATTACTTTAAAGGGTCTGCGTTTGCTCACCCAACCTCACCCAACCTTTCAGCCCCAAGAGTGTCCACCCTTATGTCTCATCCAGCTGTGGGTCTAGATATGGTCAATCCAGGTTGCATCACAGCCTCTGAACGAATTTTGTAAGAATTTCTCTCTCTTTCACTGTCTTTGTTTTACGGGTTTTTAAAAGTAATTTATTTTTATAATGGGGTTTAGCTGCTTTTCACGGCTGTGTTTATGCGCCTTTACACCCACTTGACTCACTTCCAGACAGATATCAATACATAGGTTTTAAGATTCTTACTATTCACATATATTCTTGTGCGGTGAATAGGGGGTGTTGAGTCCAGTTCACTGAGCAAGGAGTAGGTCTTGTCTATTACATATTGGGTGTATGGAACGGTATCTGAGCGAATTTGAAACCCTTGTTTTATGCCTCACCCCACCTCACCTTTCCCGTTAAGCAGCCATAGTGTGTTTTCTAAACGTGTGACTCTGTTCTGTTTTGTAATTCAGTTCAAGTGTAGCGGTTATTACATTCCCTCTATAAGTGATAGCTTATGATAAGTGCCTTTTTCTGTGTGACTTATTTCACTTAGAATCATCGTACCTAAATCCACTGATCTTGCTTCTACTAGCCTTATGACATTGATTTCATGTCTGAGTGATATTCCATTGTACATAAGGACCACAACTTCTTTATCCATTTTTCTCTTTCCTGGGATATTTAAGGTGTCATGAAGTGGAGGTTCTTGTCAACAGAGCAGCCCTAAACTTTGGGGTGCCTGTGTCTTGCTGATTTTTAGTTTTCCCAATTTATACGCCCATGAGTGGACGTGCCCTATGCTCCCTAAGCTGTGTTTTTTCGATGTTTCAGGACAAACCGTACACTTCTCCAGAGTGGCTGTTGGCAATTTACATCCCGCCCATCAGCGTAGCAAGGCTGCCATTTCTCCATGGCCTGTCCTGCATTTCTGGTTTTGACACTTTTTGCAGCATGGCACTTTTGACCGATGGGAAGCGAGACTTCTTTGTAGCACTGATTTGCCTTTCCAGGTTGCTTGGTTGGCCAAAAAGGGCGTATGCGTTTTTTCCTAAGTATATTCAGGAAAAAACGCATACGCCCTTTTTGGCCAAGGGCATCATTGTCGACGTTTTGCCACTTTTCATGTGCTTTAAAGGCGATTCGAATCTACCTCCTGAAACCTGTTTCCTGCAATTCTGCCTTGCTTTCAAATCCTCTTCGTTGCCTTCCCTCAATATATCTGTGGATGAGAGTTATCATTTATAGATCTGCGGGTTTCTGAATTGCAGTGTCCCTGAGCTCCATTTTTCAACTGGCTTTTTGGGAGCTGGCCGCAAAAGCGCAGGATTGTCTCAGGCCCTATTCTGCTTTTGGGCGGCAGGCTGAGCCTGTGGTTAATTCTTCTTCCCGATGGGAAAATAGAGTGAGCTGTGCCTGTCCCAACACCTAGATCTAGTCTCTCATTGGTTGCCCCTCTTCCCGTTCATCCTCAGGACAAATTGCAACCTGTAGGGAACAGGAGCTTAAAGGTGCTGATTCTCCAAGTAGGGAGATTGCTAGTAAAGTAGCTGGAAAGGCGAACCCGAGCACAAGGAGATGAGAAATGAGGTGCGTATTAGAAACCTTTCAAAATCACACGGTGTACCATCTTCTGGGTTTCTCATGCATGTTTTCGATGTAGGAAGATGCCCTTGAACCTGGAGATTTGGGACCCATGGGATGGGTACCAGGCAGTATTACTTTAAAGGGTCTGCGTTTGCTCACCCAACCTCACCCAAACTTTCAGCCCCAAGATTGTCCACCCTTATGTCTCATCCAGCTGTGGGTCTAGATATGGTCAATCCAGGTTGCATCACAGCCTCTGAAAGAATTTTGTAAGAATTTCTCTCTCTTTCACTGTCTTTGTTTTACGGGTTTTTAAAAGTAATTTATTTTTATAATGGGGTTTAGCTGCTTTTCACGGCTGTGTTTATGCTGCTTTACACCCACTTGACTCACTTCCAGACAGATATCAATACATAGGTTTTAAGATTCTTACTAGTCACATATATTATTGTGCGGTGAATAGGGGGTGTTGAGTCCAGTTCACTGAGCAAGGAGTAGGTCTTGTCTATTACATATTGGGTGTATGGAACGGTATCTGAGCGAATTTGAAACCCTTGTTTTATGCATCACCCCACCTCACCTTTCCCGTTAAGCAGCCATAGTGTGTTTTCTAAACGTGTGACTCTGTTCTGTTTTGTAATTCAGTTCATGTGTAGCGGTTTTTACATTCCCTCTATAAGTGATAGCTTATGATAAGTGTCTTTTTCTGTGTGACTTATTTCACTTAGAATCATCGTACCTAAATCCACTCATCTTGCTTCTACTAGCCTTATGACATTGATTTCATGTCTGAGTGATATTCCATTGTACATAAGGACCACAACTTCTTTATCCATTTTTCTCTTTCCTGGGATATTTAAGGTGTCATGAAGTGGAGGTTCTTGTCAACAGAGCAGCCCTAAACTTTGGGGTGCCTGTGTCTTGCTGATTTTTAGTTTTCCCAATTTATACGCCCATGAGAGGACGTGCCCTATGCTCACTAAGCTGTGTTTTTTCGATGTTTCAGGACACACCGTACACTTCTCCAGAGTGGCTGTTGGCAATTTACATCCCGCCCATCAGCGTAGCAAGGCTGCCATTTCTCAATGGCCTGTCCTGCATTTCTGGTTTTGACACTTTTTGCAGCATGGCCCTTTTGACCGATGGGAAGCGAGACTTCTTTGTAGCGCTGATTAGCCTTTCCAGGTTGCTTGGTTGGCCAAACAGGGCGTATGCGTTTTTTCCTGAATATATTCAGGAAAAAACGCATACGCCCTGTTTGGCCAAGGGCATCATTGTCGACGTTTTGCCACTTTTCATATGCTTTAAAGGCGATTCGAATCTACCTCCTGAAACCTGTTTCCTGCAATTCTGCCTTGCTTTCAAATCCTCTTCGTTGCCTTCCCTCAATATATCTGTGGATGAGAGTTCTCATTTATAGCTCTGCGGGTTTGTGAATTGCAGTGTCCCTGAGCTCCAATTTTCAACTGGCTTTTTTGGGAGCTGGCCGCAAAAGCTCGGGATTGCCTCAGGCCCTATTCTGCTTCTGGGCGGCAGGCTGAGCCTGTGGTTAATTCTTCTTCCCGATGGGAAAATAGAGTGAGCTGTGCCTGTCCCAACACCTAGATCTAGTCTCTCATTGGTTGCCCCTCTTCCCGTTCATCCTCAGGACAAATTGCAACCTGTAGGGAACAGGAGCTTAAAGGTGCTGATTCTCCAAGTAGGGAGATTGCTAGTAAAGTAGCTGGAAAGGCGAACCCGAGCACAAGGAGATGAGAAATGAGGTGCGTATTAGAAACCTTTCAAAATCACACGGTGTACCATCTTCTGGGTTTCTCATGCATGTTTTCGATGTAGGAAGATGCCCTTGAACCTGGAGATTTGGGACCCATGGGATGGGTACCAGGCAGTATTACTTTAAAGGGTCTGCGTTTGCTCACCCAACCTCACCCAACCTTTTAGCCCCAAGAGTGTCCACCCTTATGTCTCATCCAGCTGTGGGTCTAGATATGGTCAATCCAGGTTGCATCACAGCCTCTGAACGAATTTTGAAAGAATTTCTCTCTCTTTCACTGTCTTTGTTTTACGGGTTTTTAAAAGTAATTTATTTTTATAATGGGGTTTAGCTGCTTTTCACGGCTGTGTTTATGCGGCTTTACACCCACTTGACTCACTTCCAGACAGATATCAATACATAGGTTTTAAGATTCTTACTAGTCACATATATTCTTGTGCGGTGAATAGGGGGTGTTGAGTCCAGGTCACTGAGCAAGGAGTAGGTCTTGTCTATTACATATTGGGTGTATGGAACGGTATCTGAGCGAATTTGTAACCCTTGTTTTATGCCTCACCCCACCTCACCTTTCCCGTTAAGCAGCCATAGTGTGTTTTCTAAACGTGTGACTCTGTTCTGTTTTGTAATTCAGTTCAAGTGTAGCGGTTATTACATTCCCTCTATAAGTGATAGCTTATGATAAGTGCCTTTTTCTGTGTGACATATTTCACTTAGAATCATCGTACCTAAATCCACTCATCTTGCTTCTACTAGCCTTATGACATTGATTTCATGTCTGAGTGATATTCCATTGTACATAAGGACCACAACTTCTTTATCCATTTTTCTCTTTCCTGGGATATTTAAGGTGTCATGAAGTGGAGGTTCTTGTCAACAGAGCAGCCCTAAACTTTGGGGTGCCTGTGTCTTGCTGATTTTTAGTTTTCCCAATTTATACGCCCATGAGTGGACGTGCCCTATGCTCCCTAAGCTGTGTTTTTTCGATGTTTCAGGACACACCGTACACTTTTCCAGAGTGGCTGTTGGCAATTTACATCCCGCGCATCAGCGTAGCAAGGCTGCCATTTCTCCATGGCCTGTCCTGCATTTCTGGTTTGGACACTTTTTGCAGCATGGCACTTTTGACCGATGGGAAGCGAGACTTCTTTGTAGCGCTGATTAGACTTTCCAGGTTGCTTGGTTGGCCAAACTGGGCGTATGCGTTTTTTCCTGAATATATTCAGGAAAAAACGCATATGCCCTGTTTGGCCAAGGGCATCATTGTCGACGTTTTGCCACTTTTCATATGCTTTAAAGGCGATTCGAATCTACCTCCTGAAACCTGTTTCCTGAAATTCTGCCTTGCTTTCAAATCCTCTTCGTTGCCTTCCCTCAATATATCTGTGGATGAGAGTTATCATTTATAGCTCTGCGGGTTTGTGAATTGCAGTGTCCCTGAGCTCCATTTTTCAACTGGCTTTTTTGGGAGCTGGCCGCAAAAGCGCGGGATTGCCTCAGGCCCTATTCTGCTTCTGGGCGGCAGGCTGAGCCTGTGGTTAATTCTTCTTCCTGATGGGAAAATAGAGTGACCTGTGCCTGTCCCAACACATAGATCTAGTCTCTCATTGGTTGCCCCTCTTCCCGTTCATCCTCAGGACAAATTGCATCCTGTAGGGGACAGGAGCTTAAAGGTGCTGATTCTCCAAGTAGGGAGATTGCTAGTAAAGTAGCTGGAAAGGCGAACCCGAGCACAAGGAGATGAGAAATGAGGTGCGTATTAGAAACCTTTCAAAATCACACGGTGTACCATCTTCTGGGTTTCTCATGCATGTTTTCGATTTAGGAAGATGCCCTTGAACCTGGAGATTTGGGAACCATGGGATGGGTACCAGGCAGTATTACTTTAAAGGGTCTGCGTTTGCTCACCCAACCTCACCCAACCTTTCAGCCCCAAGAGTGTCCACCCTTATGTCTCATCCAGCTGTGGGTCTAGATATGGTCAATCCAGGTTGCATCACAGCCTCTGAACGAATTTTGTAAGAATTTCTCTCTCTTTCACTGTCTTTGTTTTACGGGTTTTTAAAAGTAATTTATTTTTATAATGGGGTTTAGCTGCTTTTCACGGCTGTGTTTATGCGCCTTTACACCCACTTGACTCACTTCCAGACAGATATCAATACATAGGTTTTAAGATTCTTACTATTCACATATATTCTTGTGCGGTGAATAGGGGGTGTTGAGTCCAGTTCACTGAGCAAGGAGTAGGTCTTGTCTATTACATATTGGGTGTATGGAACGGTATCTGAGCGAATTTGAAACCCTTGTTTTATGCCTCACCCCACCTCACCTTTCCCGTTAAGCAGCCATAGTGTGTTTTCTAAACGTGTGACTCTGTTCTGTTTTGTAATTCAGTTCAAGTGTAGCGGTTATTACATTCCCTCTATAAGTGATAGCTTATGATAAGTGCCTTTTTCTGTGTGACTTATTTCACTTAGAATCATCGTACCTAAATCCACTGATCTTGCTTCTACTAGCCTTATGACATTGATTTCATGTCTGAGTGATATTCCATTGTACATAAGGACCACAACTTCTTTATCCATTTTTCTCTTTCCTGGGATATTTAAGGTGTCATGAAGTGGAGGTTCTTGTCAACAGAGCAGCCCTAAACTTTGGGGTGCCTGTGTCTTGCTGATTTTTAGTTTTCCCAATTTATACGCCCATGAGTGGACGTGCCCTATGCTCCCTAAGCTGTGTTTTTTCGATGTTTCAGGACAAACCGTACACTTCTCCAGAGTGGCTGTTGGCAATTTACATCCCGCCCATCAGCGTAGCAAGGCTGCCATTTCTCCATGGCCTGTCCTGCATTTCTGGTTTTGACACTTTTTGCAGCATGGCACTTTTGACCGATGGGAAGCGAGACTTCTTTGTAGCACTGATTTGCCTTTCCAGGTTGCTTGGTTGGCCAAAAAGGGCGTATGCGTTTTTTCCTAAGTATATTCAGGAAAAAACGCATACGCCCTTTTTGGCCAAGGGCATCATTGTCGACGTTTTGCCACTTTTCATGTGCTTTAAAGGCGATTCGAATCTACCTCCTGAAACCTGTTTCCTGCAATTCTGCCTTGCTTTCAAATCCTCTTCGTTGCCTTCCCTCAATATATCTGTGGATGAGAGTTATCATTTATAGATCTGCGGGTTTCTGAATTGCAGTGTCCCTGAGCTCCATTTTTCAACTGGCTTTTTGGGAGCTGGCCGCAAAAGCGCAGGATTGTCTCAGGCCCTATTCTGCTTTTGGGCGGCAGGCTGAGCCTGTGGTTAATTCTTCTTCCCGATGGGAAAATAGAGTGAGCTGTGCCTGTCCCAACACCTAGATCTAGTCTCTCATTGGTTGCCCCTCTTCCCGTTCATCCTCAGGACAAATTGCAACCTGTAGGGAACAGGAGCTTAAAGGTGCTGATTCTCCAAGTAGGGAGATTGCTAGTAAAGTAGCTGGAAAGGCGAACCCGAGCACAAGGAGATGAGAAATGAGGTGCGTATTAGAAACCTTTCAAAATCACACGGTGTACCATCTTCTGGGTTTCTCATGCATGTTTTCGATGTAGGAAGATGCCCTTGAACCTGGAGATTTGGGACCCATGGGATGGGTACCAGGCAGTATTACTTTAAAGGGTCTGCGTTTGCTCACCCAACCTCACCCAAACTTTCAGCCCCAAGATTGTACACCCTTATGTCTCATCCAGCTGTGGGTCTAGATATGGTCAATCCAGGTTGCATCACAGCCTCTGAAAGAATTTTGTAAGAATTTCTCTCTCTTTCACTGTCTTTGTTTTACGGGTTTTTAAAAGTAATTTATTTTTATAATGGGGTTTAGCTGCTTTTCACGGCTGTGTTTATGCTGCTTTACACCCACTTGACTCACTTCCAGACAGATATCAATACATAGGTTTTAAGATTCTTACTAGTCACATATATTATTGTGCGGTGAATAGGGGGTGTTGAGTCCAGTTCACTGAGCAAGGAGTAGGTCTTGTCTATTACATATTGGGTGTATGGAACGGTATCTGAGCGAATTTGAAACCCTTGTTTTATGCATCACCCCACCTCACCTTTCCCGTTAAGCAGCCATAGTGTGTTTTCTAAACGTGTGACTCTGTTCTGTTTTGTAATTCAGTTCATGTGTAGCGGTTTTTACATTCCCTCTATAAGTGATAGCTTATGATAAGTGTCTTTTTCTGTGTGACTTATTTCACTTAGAATCATCGTACCTAAATCCACTCATCTTGCTTCTACTAGCCTTATGACATTGATTTCATGTCTGAGTGATATTCCATTGTACATAAGGACCACAACTTCTTTATCCATTTTTCTCTTTCCTGGGATATTTAAGGTGTCATGAAGTGGAGGTTCTTGTCAACAGAGCAGCCCTAAACTTTGGGGTGCCTGTGTCTTGCTGATTTTTAGTTTTCCCAATTTATACGCCCATGAGAGGACGTGCCCTATGCTCACTAAGCTGTGTTTTTTCGATGTTTCAGGACACACCGTACACTTCTCCAGAGTGGCTGTTGGCAATTTACATCCCGCCCATCAGCGTAGCAAGGCTGCCATTTCTCAATGGCCTGTCCTGCATTTCTGGTTTTGACACTTTTTGCAGCATGGCCCTTTTGACCGATGGGAAGCGAGACTTCTTTGTAGCGCTGATTAGCCTTTCCAGGTTGCTTGGTTGGCCAAACAGGGCGTATGCGTTTTTTCCTGAATATATTCAGGAAAAAACGCATACGCCCTGTTTGGCCAAGGGCATCATTGTCGACGTTTTGCCACTTTTCATATGCTTTAAAGGCGATTCGAATCTACCTCCTGAAACCTGTTTCCTGCAATTCTGCCTTGCTTTCAAATCCTCTTCGTTGCCTTCCCTCAATATATCTGTGGATGAGAGTTCTCATTTATAGCTCTGCGGGTTTGTGAATTGCAGTGTCCCTGAGCTCCAATTTTCAACTGGCTTTTTTGGGAGCTGGCCGCAAAAGCTCGGGATTGCCTCAGGCCCTATTCTGCTTCTGGGCGGCAGGCTGAGCCTGTGGTTAATTCTTCTTCCCGATGGGAAAATAGAGTGAGCTGTGCCTGTCCCAACACCTAGATCTAGTCTCTCATTGGTTGCCCCTCTTCCCGTTCATCCTCAGGACAAATTGCAACCTGTAGGGAACAGGAGCTTAAAGGTGCTGATTCTCCAAGTAGGGAGATTGCTAGTAAAGTAGCTGGAAAGGCGAACCCGAGCACAAGGAGATGAGAAATGAGGTGCGTATTAGAAACCTTTCAAAATCACACGGTGTACCATCTTCTGGGTTTCTCATGCATGTTTTCGATGTAGGAAGATGCCCTTGAACCTGGAGATTTGGGACCCATGGGATGGGTACCAGGCAGTATTACTTTAAAGGGTCTGCGTTTGCTCACCCAACCTCACCCAACCTTTTAGCCCCAAGAGTGTCCACCCTTATGTCTCATCCAGCTGTGGGTCTAGATATGGTCAATCCAGGTTGCATCACAGCCTCTGAACGAATTTTGAAAGAATTTCTCTCTCTTTCACTGTCTTTGTTTTACGGGTTTTTAAAAGTAATTTATTTTTATAATGGGGTTTAGCTGCTTTTCACGGCTGTGTTTATGCGGCTTTACACCCACTTGACTCACTTCCAGACAGATATCAATACATAGGTTTTAAGATTCTTACTAGTCACATATATTCTTGTGCGGTGAATAGGGGGTGTTGAGTCCAGGTCACTGAGCAAGGAGTAGGTCTTGTCTATTACATATTGGGTGTATGGAACGGTATCTGAGCGAATTTGTAACCCTTGTTTTATGCCTCACCCCACCTCACCTTTCCCGTTAAGCAGCCATAGTGTGTTTTCTAAACGTGTGACTCTGTTCTGTTTTGTAATTCAGTTCAAGTGTAGCGGTTATTACATTCCCTCTATAAGTGATAGCTTATGATAAGTGCCTTTTTCTGTGTGACATATTTCACTTAGAATCATCGTACCTAAATCCACTCATCTTGCTTCTACTAGCCTTATGACATTGATTTCATGTCTGAGTGATATTCCATTGTACATAAGGACCACAACTTCTTTATCCATTTTTCTCTTTCCTGGGATATTTAAGGTGTCATGAAGTGGAGGTTCTTGTCAACAGAGCAGCCCTAAACTTTGGGGTGCCTGTGTCTTGCTGATTTTTAGTTTTCCCAATTTATACGCCCATGAGAGGACGTGCCCTATGCTCCCTAAGCTGTGTTTTTTCGATGTTTCAGGACACACCGTACACTTCTCCAGAGTGGCTGTTGGCAATTTACATCCCGCCCATCAGCGTAGCAAGGCTGCCATTTCTCCATGGCCTGTCCTGCATTTCTGGTTTTGACACTTTTTGCAGCATGGCCCTTTTGACCGATGGGAAGCGAGACTTCTTTGTAGCGCTGATTAGCCTTTCCAGGTTGCTTGGTTGGCCAAACAGGGCGTATGCGTTTTTTCCTGAATATATTCAGGAAAAAACGCATACGCCCTGTTTGGCCAAGGGCATCATTGTCGACGTTTTGCCACTTTTCATGTGCTTTAAAGGCGATTCGAATGTACCTCCTGAAACCTGTTTCCTGCAATTCTGCCTTGCTTTCAAATCCTCTTCGTTGCCTTCCCTCAATATATCTGTGGATGAGAGTTATCATTTCTAGCTCTGCGGGTTTGTGAATTGCAGTGTCCCTGAGCTCCATTTTTCAACTGGCTTTTTTGGGAGCTGGCCGCAAAAGCGCGGGATTGCCTCAGGCCCTATTCTGCTTCTGGGCGGCAGGCTGAGCCTGTGGTTAATTCTTCTTCCTGATGGGAAAATAGAGTGACCTGTGCCTGTCCCAACACCTAGATCTAGTCTCTCATTGGTTGCCCCTCTTCCCGTTCATCCTCAGGACAAATTGCAACCTGTAGGGAACAGGAGCTTAAAAGTGCTGATTCTCCAAGTAGGGAGATTGCTAGTAAAGTAGCTGGAAAGGCGAACCCGAGCACAAGGAGATGAGAAATGAGGTGCGTATTAGAAACCTTTCAAAATCACACGGTGTACCATCTTCTGGGTTTCTCATGCATGTTTTCGATGTAGGAAGATGCCCTTGAACCTGGAGATTTGGGACCCATGGGATGGGTACCAGGCAGTATTACTTTAAAGGGTCTGCGTTTGCTCACCCAACCTCACCCAACCTTTCAGCCCCAAGAGTGTCCAACCTTATGTCTCATCCAGCTGTGGGTCTAGATATGGTCAATCCAGGTTGCATCACAGCCTCTGAACGAATTTTGTAAGAATTTCTCTCTCTTTCACTGTCTTTGTTTTACGGGTTTTTAAAAGTAATTTATTTTTATAATGGGGTTTAGCTGTTTTTCACGGCTGTGTTTATGCGGCTTTACACCCACTTGACTCACTTCCAGACAGATATCAATACATAGGTTTTAAAATTCTTACTAGTCACATATATTCTTGTGCGGTGAATAGGGGGTGTTGAGTCCAGTTCACTGAGCAAGGAGTAGGTCTTGTCTATTACATATTGGGTGTATGGAACGGTATCTGAGCGAATTTGAAACCCTTGTTTTATGCATCACCCCACCTCACCTTTCCCGTTAAGCAGCCATCGTGTGTTTTCTAAACGTGTGACTCTGTTCTGTTTTGTAATTCAGTTCAAGTATAGCGGGTTTTACATTCCCTCTATAAGTGATAGCTTATGATAAGTGTCTTTTTCTGTGTGACTTATTTCACTTAGGATCATCGTACCTAAATCCACTCATCTTGCTTCTACTAGCCTTATGACATTGATTTCATGTCTGAGTGATATTCCATTGTACATAAGGACCACAACTTCTTTATCCATTTTTCTCTTTCCTGGGATATTTAAGGTGTCATGAAGTGGAGGTTCTTGTCAAAAGAGCAGCCCTAAACTTTGGGGTGCCTGTGTCTTGCTGATTTTTAGTTTTCCCAATTTATACGCCCATGAGTGGACGTGCCCTATGCTCCCTAAGCTGTGTGTTTTCGATGTTTCAGGACACACCATACACTTTTCCAGAGTGGCTGTTGGCAATTTACATCCCGCCCATCAGCGTAGCAAGGCTGCCATTTCTCCATGGCCTGTCCTGCATTTCTGGTTTTGACACTTTTTGCAGCATGGCACTTTAGACCGATGGGAAGCGAGACTTCTTTGTAGAACTGATTTGCCTTTCCAGGTTGCTTGGTTGGCCAAACAGGGCGTATGCGTTTTTTCCTGAATATATTCAGGAAAAAACGCATACGCCCTGTTTGGCGAAGGGCATCATTGTCGACGTTTTGCCGCTTTTCATATGCTTTAAAGGCGATTCGAATCTACCTCCTGAAACCTGTTTCCTGCAATTCTGCCTTGCTTTCAAATCCTCTTCGTTGCCTTCCCTCAATATATCTGTGGATGAGAGTTATCATTTATAGCTCTGCGGGTTTGTGAATTGCAGTGTCCCTGAGCTCCATTTTTCAACTGGCTTTTTTGGGAGCTGTCCGCAAAAGGTCGGGATTGCCTCAGGCCCTATTCTGCTTCTGGGCGGCAGGCTGAGCCTGTGGTTAATTCTTCTTCCCGATGGGAAAATAGAGTGACCTGTGCCTGTCCCAACACATAGATCTAGTCTCTCATTGGTTGCCCCTCTTCCCGTTCATCCTCAGGACAAATTGCATCCTGTAGGGGACAGGAGCTTAAAGGTGCTGATTCTCCAAGTAGGGAGATTGCTAGTAAAATAGCTGGAAAGGCGAACCCGAGCACAAGGAGATGAGAAATGAGGTGCGTATTAGAAACCTTTCAAAATCACACGGTGTACCATCTTCTGGGTTTCTCATGCATGTTTTCGATGTAGGAAGATGCCCTTGAACCTGGAGATTTGGGACCCATGGGATGGGTACCAGGCAGTATTACTTTAAAGGGTCTGCGTTTGCTCACCCAACCTCACCCAACCTCTCAGCCCCAAGAGTGTCCACCCTTATGTCTCATCCAGCTGTGGGTCTAGATATGGTCAATCCAGGTTGCATCACAGCCTCTGAACGAATTTTGTAAGAATTTCTCTCTGTTTCACTGTCTTTGTTTTACGGGTTTTTAAAAGTAATTTATTTTTATAATGGGGTTTAGCTGCTTTTCACGGCTGTGTTTATGCGGCTTTACACCCACTTGACTCACTTCCAGACAGATATCAATACATAGGTTTTAAGATTCTTACTAGTCACATATATTCTTGTGCGGTGAATAGGGGGTGTTGAATCCAGTTCACTGAGCAAGGAGTAGGTCTTGTATATTACATATTGGGTGTATGGAACGGTATCTGAGCGAATTTGAAACCCTTGTTTTATGCATCACCCCACCTCACCTTTCCCGCTCAGCAGCCATCGTGTGTTTTCTACACGTGTGACTCTGTTCTGTTTTGTAATTCAGTTCAAGTGTAGCGGTTTTTACATTCCCTCTATAAGTGATAGCTTATGATAAGTGTCTTTTTCTGTGTGACTTATTTCACTTAGGATCATCGTACCTAAATCCACTCATCTTGCTTCTACTAGCCTTATGACATTGATTGCATGTCTGAGTGATATTCCATTGTACATAAGGACCACAACTTCTTTATCCATTTTTCTCTTTCCTGGGATATTTAAGGTGTCATGAAGTGGAGGTTCTTGTCAACAGAGCAGCCCTAAACTTTGGGGTGCCTGTGTCTTGCTGATTTTTAGTTTTCCCAATTTATACGCCCATGAGTGGACGTGCCCTATGCTCCCTAAGCTGTGTTTTTTCGATGTTTCAGGACACACCGTACACTTTTCCAGAGTGGCTGTTGGCAATTTACATCCCGCGCATCAGCGTAGCAAGGCTGCCATTTCTCCATGGCCTGTCCTGCATTTCTGGTTTGGACACTTTTTGCAGCATGGCACTTTTGACCGATGGGAAGCGAGACTTCTTTGTAGCGCTGATTAGCCTTTCCAGGTTGCTTGGTTGGCCAAACTGGGCGTATGCGTTTTTTCCTGAATATATTCAGGAAAAAACGCATATGCCCTGTTTGGCCAAGGGCATCATTGTCGACGTTTTGCCACTTTTCATATGCTTTAAAGGCGATTCGAATCTACCTCCTGAAACCTGTTTCCTGAAATTCTGCCTTGCTTTCAAATCCTCTTCGTTGCCTTCCCTCAATATATCTGTGGATGAGAGTTATCATTTATAGCTCTGCGGGTTTGTGAATTGCAGTGTCCCTGAGCTCCATTTTTCAACTGGCTTTTTTGGGAGCTGGCCGCAAAAGCGCGGGATTGCCTCAGGCCCTATTCTGCTTCTGGGCGGCAGGCTGAGCCTGTGGTTAATTCTTCTTCCTGATGGGAAAATAGAGTGACCTGTGCCTGTCCCAACACATAGATCTAGTCTCTCATTGGTTGCCCCTCTTCCCGTTCATCCTCAGGACAAATTGCATCCTGTAGGGGACAGGAGCTTAAAGGTGCTGATTCTCCAAGTAGGGAGATTGCTAGTAAAGTAGCTGGAAAGGCGAACCCGAGCACAAGGAGATGAGAAATGAGGTGCGTATTAGAAACCTTTCTAAATCACACGGTGTACCATCTTCTGGGTTTCTCATGCATGTTTTCGATTTAGGAAGATGCCCTTGAACCTGGAGATTTGGGAACCATGGGATGGGTACCAGGCAGTATTACTTTAAAGGGTCTGCGTTTGCTCACCCAACCTCACCCAACCTTTCAGCCCCAAGAGTGTCCACCCTTATGTCTCATCCAGCTGTGGGTCTAGATATGGTCAATCCAGGTTGCATCACAGCCTCTGAACGAATTTTGTAAGAATTTCTCTCTCTTTCACTGTCTTTGTTTTACGGGTTTTTAAAAGTAATTTATTTTTATAATGGGGTTTAGCTGCTTTTCACGGCTGTGTTTATGCGCCTTTACACCCACTTGACTCACTTCCAGACAGATATCAATACATAGGTTTTAAGATTCTTACTATTCACATATATTCTTGTGCGGTGAATAGGGGGTGTTGAGTCCAGTTCACTGAGCAAGGAGTAGGTCTTGTCTATTACATATTGGGTGTATGGAACGGTATCTGAGCGAATTTGAAACCCTTGTTTTATGCCTCACCCCACCTCACCTTTCCCGTTAAGCAGCCATAGTGTGTTTTCTAAACGTGTGACTCTGTTCTGTTTTGTAATTCAGTTCAAGTGTAGCGGTTATTACATTCCCTCTATAAGTGATAGCTTATGATAAGTGCCTTTTTCTGTGTGACTTATTTCACTTAGAATCATCGTACCTAAATCCACTGATCTTGCTTCTACTAGCCTTATGACATTGATTTCATGTCTGAGTGATATTCCATTGTACATAAGGACCACAACTTCTTTATCCATTTTTCTCTTTCCTGGGATATTTAAGGTGTCATGAAGTGGAGGTTCTTGTCAACAGAGCAGCCCTAAACTTTGGGGTGCCTGTGTCTTGCTGATTTTTAGTTTTCCCAATTTATACGCCCATGAGTGGACGTGCCCTATGCTCCCTAAGCTGTGTTTTTTCGATGTTTCAGGACAAACCGTACACTTCTCCAGAGTGGCTGTTGGCAATTTACATCCCGCCCATCAGCGTAGCAAGGCTGCCATTTCTCCATGGCCTGTCCTGCATTTCTGGTTTTGACACTTTTTGCAGCATGGCACTTTTGACCGATGGGAAGCGAGACTTCTTTGTAGCACTGATTTGCCTTTCCAGGTTGCTTGGTTGGCCAAAAAGGGCGTATGCGTTTTTTCCTAAGTATATTCAGGAAAAAACGCATACGCCCTTTTTGGCCAAGGGCATCATTGTCGACGTTTTGCCACTTTTCATGTGCTTTAAAGGCGATTCGAATCTACCTCCTGAAACCTGTTTCCTGCAATTCTGCCTTGCTTTCAAATCCTCTTCGTTGCCTTCCCTCAATATATCTGTGGATGAGAGTTATCATTTATAGATCTGCGGGTTTCTGAATTGCAGTGTCCCTGAGCTCCATTTTTCAACTGGCTTTTTGGGAGCTGGCCGCAAAAGCGCAGGATTGTCTCAGGCCCTATTCTGCTTTTGGGCGGCAGGCTGAGCCTGTGGTTAATTCTTCTTCCCGATGGGAAAATAGAGTGAGCTGTGCCTGTCCCAACACCTAGATCTAGTCTCTCATTGGTTGCCCCTCTTCCCGTTCATCCTCAGGACAAATTGCAACCTGTAGGGAACAGGAGCTTAAAGGTGCTGATTCTCCAAGTAGGGAGATTGCTAGTAAAGTAGCTGGAAAGGCGAACCCGAGCACAAGGAGATGAGAAATGAGGTGCGTATTAGAAACCTTTCAAAATCACACGGTGTACCATCTTCTGGGTTTCTCATGCATGTTTTCGATGTAGGAAGATGCCCTTGAACCTGGAGATTTGGGACCCATGGGATGGGTACCAGGCAGTATTACTTTAAAGGGTCTGCGTTTGCTCACCCAACCTCACCCAAACTTTCAGCCCCAAGATTGTCCACCCTTATGTCTCATCCAGCTGTGGGTCTAGATATGGTCAATCCAGGTTGCATCACAGCCTCTGAAAGAATTTTGTAAGAATTTCTCTCTCTTTCACTGTCTTTGTTTTACGGGTTTTTAACAGTAATTTATTTTTATAATGGGGTTTAGCTGCTTTTCACGGCTGTGTTTATGCTGCTTTACACCCACTTGACTCACTTCCAGACAGATATCAATACATAGGTTTTAAGATTCTTACTAGTCACATATATTATTGTGCGGTGAATAGGGGGTGTTGAGTCCAGTTCACTGAGCAAGGAGTAGGTCTTGTCTATTACATATTGGGTGTATGGAACGGTATCTGAGCGAATTTGAAACCCTTGTTTTATGCATCACCCCACCTCACCTTTCCCGTTAAGCAGCCATAGTGTGTTTTCTAAACGTGTGACTCTGTTCTGTTTTGTAATTCAGTTCATGTGTAGCGGTTTTTACATTCCCTCTATAAGTGATAGCTTATGATAAGTGTCTTTTTCTGTGTGACTTATTTCACTTAGAATCATCGTACCTAAATCCACTCATCTTGCTTCTACTAGCCTTATGACATTGATTTCATGTCTGAGTGATATTCCATTGTACATAAGGACCACAACTTCTTTATCCATTTTTCTCTTTCCTGGGATATTTAAGGTGTCATGAAGTGGAGGTTCTTGTCAACAGAGCAGCCCTAAACTTTGGGGTGCCTGTGTCTTGCTGATTTTTAGTTTTCCCAATTTATACGCCCATGAGAGGACGTGCCCTATGCTCCCTAAGCTGTGTTTTTTCGATGTTTCAGGACACACCGTACACTTCTCCAGAGTGGCTGTTGGCAATTTACATCCCGCCCATCAGCGTAGCAAGGCTGCCATTTCTCAATGGCCTGTCCTGCATTTCTGGTTTTGACACTTTTTGCAGCATGGCCCTTTTGACCGATGGGAAGCGAGACTTCTTTGTAGCGCTGATTAGCCTTTCCAGGTTGCTTGGTTGGCCAAACAGGGCGTATGCGTTTTTTCCTGAATATATTCAGGAAAAAACGCATACGCCCTGTTTGGCCAAGGGCATCATTGTCGACGTTTTGCCACTTTTCATATGCTTTAAAGGCGATTCGAATCTACCTCCTGAAACCTGTTTCCTGCAATTCTGCCTTGCTTTCAAATCCTCTTCGTTGCCTTCCCTCAATATATCTGTGGATGAGAGTTCTCATTTATAGCTCTGCGGGTTTGTGAATTGCAGTGTCCCTGAGCTCCAATTTTCAACTGGCTTTTTTGGGAGCTGGCCGCAAAAGCTCGGGATTGCCTCAGGCCCTATTCTGCTTCTGGGCGGCAGGCTGAGCCTGTGGTTAATTCTTCTTCCCGATGGGAAAATAGAGTGAGCTGTGCCTGTCCCAACACCTAGATCTAGTCTCTCATTGGTTGCCCCTCTTCCCGTTCATCCTCAGGACAAATTGCAACCTGTAGGGAACAGGAGCTTAAAGGTGCTGATTCTCCAAGTAGGGAGATTGCTAGTAAAGTAGCTGGAAAGGCGAACCCGAGCACAAGGAGATGAGAAATGAGGTGCGTATTAGAAACCTTTCAAAATCACACGGTGTACCATCTTCTGGGTTTCTCATGCATGTTTTCGATGTAGGAAGATGCCCTTGAACCTGGAGATTTGGGACCCATGGGATGGGTACCAGGCAGTATTACTTTAAAGGGTCTGCGTTTGCTCACCCAACCTCACCCAACCTTTTAGCCCCAAGAGTGTCCACCCTTATGTCTCATCCAGCTGTGGGTCTAGATATGGTCAATCCAGGTTGCATCACAGCCTCTGAACGAATTTTGAAAGAATTTCTCTCTCTTTCACTGTCTTTGTTTTACGGGTTTTTAAAAGTAATTTATTTTTATAATGGGGTTTAGCTGCTTTTCACGGCTGTGTTTATGCGGCTTTACACCCACTTGACTCACTTCCAGACAGATATCAATACATAGGTTTTAAGATTCTTACTAGTCACATATATTCTTGTGCGGTGAATAGGGGGTGTTGAGTCCAGGTCACTGAGCAAGGAGTAGGTCTTGTCTATTACATATTGGGTGTATGGAACGGTATCTGAGCGAATTTGTAACCCTTGTTTTATGCCTCACCCCACCTCACCTTTCCCGTTAAGCACCCATAGTGTGTTTTCTAAACGTGTGACTCTGTTCTGTTTTGTAATTCAGTTCAAGTGTAGCGGTTATTACATTCCCTCTATAAGTGATAGCTTATGATAAGTGCCTTTTTCTGTGTGACATATTTCACTTAGAATCATCGTACTTAAATCCACTCATCTTGCTTCTACTAGCCTTATGACATTGATTTCATGTCTGAGTGATATTCCATTGTACATAAGGACCACAACTTCTTTATCCATTTTTCTCTTTCCTGGGATATTTAAGGTGTCATGAAGTGGAGGTTCTTGTCAACAGAGCAGCCCTAAACTTTGGGGTGCCTGTGTCTTGCTGATTTTTAGTTTTCCCAATTTATACGCCCATGAGAGGACGTGCCCTATGCTCCCTAAGCTGTGTTTTTTCGATGTTTCAGGACACACCGTACACTTCTCCAGAGTGGCTGTTGGCAATTTACATCCCGCCCATCAGCGTAGCAAGGCTGCCATTTCTCCATGGCCTGTCCTGCATTTCTGGTTTTGACACTTTTTGCAGCATGGCCCTTTTGACCGATGGGAAGCGAGACTTCTTTGTAGCGCTGATTAGCCTTTCCAGGTTGCTTGGTTGGCCAAACAGGGCGTATGCGTTTTTTCCTGAATATATTCAGGAAAAAACGCATACGCCCTGTTTGGCCAAGGGCATCATTGTCGACGTTTTGCCACTTTTCATGTGCTTTAAAGGCGATTCGAATGTACCTCCTGAAACCTGTTTCCTGCAATTCTGCCTTGCTTTCAAATCCTCTTCGTTGCCTTCCCTCAATATATCTGTGGATGAGAGTTATCATTTCTAGCTCTGCGGGTTTGTGAATTGCAGTGTCCCTGAGCTCCATTTTTCAACTGGCTTTTTTGGGAGCTGGCCGCAAAAGCGCGGGATTGCCTCAGGCCCTATTCTGCTTCTGGGCGGCAGGCTGAGCCTGTGGTTAATTCTTCTTCCTGATGGGAAAATAGAGTGACCTGTGCCTGTCCCAACACCTAGATCTAGTCTCTCATTGGTTGCCCCTCTTCCCGTTCATCCTCAGGACAAATTGCAACCTGTAGGGAACAGGAGCTTAAAAGTGCTGATTCTCCAAGTAGGGAGATTGCTAGTAAAGTAGCTGGAAAGGCGAACCCGAGCACAAGGAGATGAGAAATGAGGTGCGTATTAGAAACCTTTCAAAATCACACGGTGTACCATCTTCTGGGTTTCTCATGCATGTTTTCGATGTAGGAAGATGCCCTTGAACCTGGAGATTTGGGACCCATGGGATGGGTACCAGGCAGTATTACTTTAAAGGGTCTGCGTTTGCTCACCCAACCTCACCCAACCTTTCAGCCCCAAGAGTGTCCAACCTTATGTCTCATCCAGCTGTGGGTCTAGATATGGTCAATCCAGGTTGCATCACAGCCTCTGAACGAATTTTGTAAGAATTTCTCTCTCTTTCACTGTCTTTGTTTTACGGGTTTTTAAAAGTAATTTATTTTTATAATGGGGTTTAGCTGTTTTTCACGGCTGTGTTTATGCGGCTTTACACCCACTTGACTCACTTCCAGACAGATATCAATACATAGGTTTTAAAATTCTTACTAGTCACATATATTCTTGTGCGGTGAATAGGGGGTGTTGAGTCCAGTTCACTGAGCAAGGAGTAGGTCTTGTCTATTACATATTGGGTGTATGGAACGGTATCTGAGCGAATTTGAAACCCTTGTTTTATGCATCACCCCACCTCACCTTTCCCGTTAAGCAGCCATCGTGTGTTTTCTAAACGTGTGACTCTGTTCTGTTTTGTAATTCAGTTCAAGTATAGCGGGTTTTACATTCCCTCTATAAGTGATAGCTTATGATAAGTGTCTTTTTCTGTGTGACTTATTTCACTTAGGATCATCGTACCTAAATCCACTCATCTTGCTTCTACTAGCCTTATGACATTGATTTCATGTCTGAGTGATATTCCATTGTACATAAGGACCACAACTTCTTTATCCATTTTTCTCTTTCCTGGGATATTTAAGGTGTCATGAAGTGGAGGTTCTTGTCAAAAGAGCAGCCCTAAACTTTGGGGTGCCTGTGTCTTGCTGATTTTTAGTTTTCCCAATTTATACGCCCATGAGTGGACGTGCCCTATGCTCCCTAAGCTGTGTGTTTTCGATGTTTCAGGACACACCATACACTTTTCCAGAGTGGCTGTTGGCAATTTACATCCCGCCCATCAGCGTAGCAAGGCTGCCATTTCTCCATGGCCTGTCCTGCATTTCTGGTTTTGACACTTTTTGCAGCATGGCACTTTAGACCGATGGGAAGCGAGACTTCTTTGTAGAACTGATTTGCCTTTCCAGGTTGCTTGGTTGGCCAAACAGGGCGTATGCGTTTTTTCCTGAATATATTCAGGAAAAAACGCATACGCCCTGTTTGGCGAAGGGCATCATTGTCGACGTTTTGCCGCTTTTCATATGCTTTAAAGGCGATTCGAATCTACCTCCTGAAACCTGTTTCCTGCAATTCTGCCTTGCTTTCAAATCCTCTTCGTTGCCTTCCCTCAATATATCTGTGGATGAGAGTTATCATTTATAGCTCTGCGGGTTTGTGAATTGCAGTGTCCCTGAGCTCCATTTTTCAACTGGCTTTTTTGGGAGCTGTCCGCAAAAGGTCGGGATTGCCTCAGGCCCTATTCTGCTTCTGGGCGGCAGGCTGAGCCTGTGGTTAATTCTTCTTCCTGATGGGAAAATAGAGTGACCTGTGCCTGTCCCAACACCTAGATCTAGTCTCTCATTGGTTGCCCCTCTTCCCGTTCATCCTCAGGACAAATTGCATCCTGTAGGGGACAGGAGCTTAAAGGTGCTGATTCTCCAAGTAGGGAGATTGCTAGTAAAGTAGCTGGAAAGGCGAACCCGAGCACAAGGAGATGAGAAATGAGGTGCGTATTAGAAACCTTTCAAAATCACACGGTGTACCATCTTCTGGGTTTCTCATGCATGTTTTCCATATAGGAAGATGCCCTTGAACCTGGAGATTTGGGACCCATGGGATGGGTACCAGGCAGTATTACTTTAAAGGGTCTGCGTTTGCTCACCCAACCTCACCCAACCTTTCAGCCCCAAGAGTGTCCACCCTTATGTCTCATCCAGCTGTGGGTCTAGATATGGTTAATCCAGGTTGCATCACAGCCTCTGAACGAATTTTGTAAGAATTTCTCTCTCTTTCACTGTCTTTGTTTTACGGGTTTTTAAAAGTAATTTATTTTTATAATGGGGTTTAGCTGCTTTTCACAGCTGTGTTTATGCGGCTTTACACCCAATTGACTCACTTCCAGACAGATATCAATACATAGGTTTTAAGATTCTTACTAGTCACATATATTCTTGTGCGGTGAATAGGGGGTGTTGAGTCCAGTTCACTGAGCAAGGAGTAGGTCTTGTCTATTACATATTGGGTGTATGGAACGGTATCTGAGCGAATTTGAAACCCTTGTTTTATGCATCACCCCACCTCACCTTTCCCGTTAAGCAGCCATAGTGTGTTTTCTAAACGTGTGACTCTGTTCTGTTTTGTAATTCAGTTCAAGTGTAGCGGTTTTTACATTCCCTCTATAAGTGATAGCTTATGATAAGTGTCTTTTTCTGTGTGACTTATTTCACTTAGGATCATCGTACCTAAATCCACTCATCGTGCCTCTACTAGCCTTATGACATTGATTTCATGTCTGAGTGATATTCCATTGTACATAAGGACCACAACTTCTTTATCCATTTTTCTCTTTCCTGGGATATTTAAGGTGTCATGAAGTGGAGGTTCTTGTCAACAGAGCAGCCCTAAACTTTGGGGTGCCTGTGTCTTGCTGATTTTTAGTTTTCCCAATTTATACGCCCATGAGTGGACGTGCCCTATGCTCCCTAAGCTGTGTTTTTTCGATGTTTCAGGACACACCGTACACTTTTCCAGAGTGGCTGTTGGCAATTTACATCCCGCCCATCAGCGTATCAAGGCTGCCATTTCTCCATGGCCTGTCCTGCATTTCTGGTTTTGACACTTTTTGGAGCATGGCCCTTTTGGCCGATGGGAAGCGAGACTTCTTTGTAGCACTGATTTGCCTTTCCAGGTTGCTTGGTTGGCCAAACAGGGCGTATGCGTTTTTTCCTGAATATATTCAGGAAAAAACGCATACGCCCTGTTTGGCCAAGGGCATCATTGTCAACGTTTTGCCGCTTTTCATGTGCTTTAAAGGCGATTCGAATCTACCTCCTGAAATCTGTTTCCTGCAATTCTGCCTTGCTTTCAAATCCTCTTCGTTGCCTTCCCTCAATATATCTGTGGATGAGAGTTATCATTCATAACTCTGCGGGTTTCTGAATTGCAGTGTCCCTGAGCTCCATTTTTCAACTGGCTTTTTTGGGAGCTGGCCGCAAAAGCGCGGGATTGCCTCAGGCCCTATTCTGCTTCTGGGCGGCAGGCTTAGCCTGTGGTTAATTCTTCTTCCTGATGGGAAATAGAGTGACCTGTGCCTGTCCCAACACCTAGATCTAGTCTCTCATTGGTTGCCCCTCTTCCCGTTCATCCTCAGGACAAATTGCAACCTGTAGGGAACAGGAGCTTAAAGGTGCTGATTCTCCAAGTAGGGAGGTTGCTAGTAAAGTAGCTGGAAAGGCGAACCCGAGCACAAGGAGATGAGAAATGAGGTGCGTATTAGAAACCTTTCAAAATCACACGGTGTACCATCTTCTGGGTTTCTCATGCATGTTTTCGATGTAGGAAGATGCCCTTGAACCTGGAGATTTGGGACCCATGGGATGGGTACAAGGCAGTATTACTTTAAAGGGTCTGCGTTTGCTCACCCAACCTCACCCAACCTTTCAGCCCCTAGAGTGTCCACCCTTATGTCTCATCCAGCTGTGGGTCTAGATATGGTCAATCCAGGTTGCATCACAGCCTCTGAACGAATTTTGTAAGAATTTCTCTCTCTTTCACTGTCTTTGTTTTACGGGTTTTTAAAAGTAATTTATTTTTATAATGGGGTTTAGCTGCTTTTCACGGCTGTGTTTATGCGGCCTTACACCCACTTGACTCACTTCCAGACAGATATCAATACATAGGTTTTAAGATTCTTACTAGTCACATATATTCTTGTGCGGTGAATAGGGGGTGTTGAGTCCAGTTCACTGAGCAAGGAGTAGGTCTTGTCTATTACATATTGGGTGTATGGAACGGTATCTGAGCGAATTTGAAACCCTTGTTTTATGCATCACCCCACCTCACCTTTCCCGTTAAGCAGCCATAGTGTGTTTTCTAAACGTGTGACTCTGTTCTGTTTTGTAATTCAGTTCAAGTGTAGCGGTTTTTACATTCCCTCTATAAGTGATAGCTTATGATAAGTGTCTTTTTCTGTGTGACTTATTTCACTTAGGATCATCGTACCTAAATCCACTCATCTTGCCTCTACTAGCCTTATGATATTGATTTCATGTCTGAGTGATATTCCATTGTACATAAGGACCACAACTTCTTTATCCATTTTTCTCTTTCCTGGGATATTTAAGGTGTCATGAAGTGGAGGTTCTTGTCAACAGAGCAGCCCTAAACTTTGGGGTGCCTGTGTCTTGCTGATTTTTAGTTTTCCCAATTTATACGCCCATGAGTGGACGTGCCCTATGCTCCCTAAGCTGTTTTTTTTCGATGTTTCAGGACACACCGTACACTTTTCCAGAGTGGCTGTTGGCAATTTACATCCCGCCCATCAGTGTAGCAAGGCTGCCATTTCTCCATGGCCTGTCCTGCATTTCTGGTTTGGACACTTTTTGCAGCATGGCACTTTTGACCGATGGGAAGCGAGACTTCTTTGTAGCGCTGATTAGCCTTTCCAGGTTGCTTGGTTGGCCAAACAGGGCGTATGCGTTTTTTCCTGAATATATTCAGGAAAAAACGCATAAGCCCTGTTTGGCCAAGGGCATCATTGTCGTCGTTTTGCCACTTTTCATATGCTTTAAAGGCGATTCGAATCTACCTCCTGAAACCTGTTTCCTGAAATTCTGCCTTGCTTTCAAATCCTCTTCGTTGCCTTCCCTCAATATATCTGTGGATGAGAGTTATCATTTATAGCTCTGCGGGTTTGTGAATTGCAGTGTCCCTGAGCTCCATTTTTCAACTGGCTTTTTTGGGAGCTGGCCGCAAAAGCGCGGGATTGCCTCAGGCCCTATTCTGCTTCTGGGCGGCAGGCTGAGCCTGTGGTTAATTCTTCTTCCTGATGGGAAAATAGAGTGACCTGTGCCTGTCCCAACACCTAGATCTAGTCTCTCATTGGTTGCCCCTCTTCCCGTTCATCCTCAGGACAAATTGCATCCTGTAGGGGACAGGAGCTTAAAGGTGCTGATTCTCCAAGTAGGGAGATTGCTAGTAAAGTAGCTGGAAAGGCGAACCCGAGCACAAGGAGATGAGAAATGAGGTGCGTATTAGAAACCTTTCAAAATCACACGGTGTACCATCTTCTGGGTTTCTCATGCATGTTTTCCATATAGGAAGATGCCCTTGAACCTGGAGATTTGGGACCCATGGGATGGGTACCAGGCAGTATTACTTTAAAGGGTCTGCGTTTGCTCACCCAACCTCACCCAACCTTTCAGCCCCAAGAGTGTCCACCCTTATGTCTCATCCAGCTGTGGGTCTAGATATGGTTAATCCAGGTTGCATCACAGCCTCTGAACGAATTTTGTAAGAATTTCTCTCTCTTTCACTGTCTTTGTTTTACGGGTTTTTAAAAGTAATTTATTTTTATAATGGGGTTTAGCTGCTTTTCACAGCTGTGTTTATGCGGCTTTACACCCAATTGACTCACTTCCAGACAGATATCAATACATAGGTTTTAAGATTCTTACTAGTCACATATATTCTTGTGCGGTGAATAGGGGGTGTTGAGTCCAGTTCACTGAGCAAGGAGTAGGTCTTGTCTATTACATATTGGGTGTATGGAACGGTATCTGAGCGAATTTGAAACCCTTGTTTTATGCATCACCCCACCTCACCTTTCCCGTTAAGCAGCCATAGTGTGTTTTCTAAACGTGTGACTCTGTTCTGTTTTGTAATTCAGTTCAAGTGTAGCGGTTTTTACATTCCCTCTATAAGTGATAGCTTATGATAAGTGTCTTTTTCTGTGTGACTTATTTCACTTAGTATCATCGTACCTAAATCCACTCATCTTGCCTCTACTAGCCTTATGACATTGATTTCAAGTCTGAGTGATATTCCATTGTACATAAGGACCACAACTTCTTTATCCATTTTTCTCTTTCCTGGGATATTTAAGGTGTCATGAAGTGGAGGTTCTTGTCAACAGAGCAGCCCTAAACATTGGGGTGCCTGTGTCTTGCTGATTTTTAGTTTTCCCAATTTATACGCCCATGAGTGGACGTGCCCCATGCTCCCTAAGCTGTGTTTTTTCGATGTTTCAGGACACACCGTACACTTTTCCAGAGTGGCTGTTGGCAATTTACATCCCGCCCATCAGCGTAGCAAGGCTGCCATTTCTCCATGGCCTGTCCTGCATTTCTGGTTTTGACACTTTTTGCAGCATGGCACTTTTGACCGATGGGAAGCGAGACTTCTTTGTAGCACTGATTTGCCTTTCCAGGTTGCTTGGTTGGCCAAAAAGGGCGTATGCGTTTTTTCCTGAATATATTCAGGAAATAACGCATACGCCCTTTTTGGCCAAGGGCATCATTGTCGACGTTTTGCCGCTTTTCATGTGCTTTAAAGGCGATTCGAATCTACCTCCTGAAATCTGTTTCCTGCAATTCTGCCTTGCTTTCAAATCCTCTTCGTTGCCTTCCCTCAATATATCTGTGGATGAGAGTTATCATTCATAACTCTGCGGGTTTCTGAATTGCAGTGTCCCTGAGCTCCATTTTTCAACTGGCTTTTTTGGGAGCTGGCCGCAAAAGCGCGGGATTGCCTCAGGCCCTATTCTGCTTCTGGGCGGCAGGCTTAGCCTGTGGTTAATTCTTCTTCCTGATGGGAAATAGAGTGACCTGTTCCTGTCCCAACACCTAGATCTAGTCTCTCATTGGTTGCCCCTCTTCCCGTTCATCCTCAGGACAAATTGCAACCTGTAGGGAACAGGAGCTTAAAGGTGCTGATTCTCCAAGTAGGGAGGTTGCTAGTAAAGTAGCTGGAAAGGCGAACCCGAGCACAAGGAGATGAGAAATGAGGTGCGTATTAGAAACCTTTCAAAATCACACGGTGTACCATCTTCTGGGTTTCTCATGCATGTTTTCGATGTAGGAAGATGCCCTTGAACCTGGAGATTTGGGACCCATGGGATGGGTACAAGGCAGTATTACTTTAAAGGGTCTGCGTTTGCTCACCCAACCTCACCCAACCTTTCAGCCCCTAGAGTGTCCACCCTTATGTCTCATCCAGCTGTGGGTCTAGATATGGTCAATCCAGGTTGCATCACAGCCTCTGAACGAATTTTGTAAGAATTTCTCTCTCTTTCACTGTCTTTGTTTTATGGGTTTTTAAAAGTAATTTATTTTTATAATGGGGTTTAGCTGCTTTTCACGGCTGTGTTTATGTGGCTTTACACCCACTTGACTCACTTCCAGACAGATATCAATACATAGGTTTTAAGATTCTTACTAGTCACATATATTTTTGTGCGGTGAATAGGGGGTGTTGAGTCCAGTTCACTGAGCAAGGAGTAGGTCTTGTCTATTACATATTGGGTGTATGGAACGGTATCTGAGCGAATTTGAAACCCTTGTTTTATGCATCACCCCACCTCACCTTTCCCGTTAAGCAGCCATAGTGTGTTTTCTAAACGTGTGACTCTGTTCTGTTTTGTAATTCAGTTCAAGTGTAGCGGTTTTTACATTCCCTCTATAAGTGATAGCTTATGATAAGTGTCTTTTTCTGTGTGACTTATTTCACTTAGGATCATCGTACGTAAATCCACTCATCTTGCTTCTACTAGCCTTATGACATTGATTTCATGTCTGAGTGATATTCCATTGTACATAAGGACCACAACTTCTTTATCCATTTTTCTCTTTCCTGGGATATTTAAGGTGTCATGAAGTGGAGGTTCTTGTCAACAGAGCAGCCCTAAACTTTGGGGTGCCTGTGTCTTGCTGATTTTTAGTTTTCCCAATTTATACGCCCATGAGTGGACGTGCCCTATGCTCCTTAAGCTGTGTTTTTTCGATGTTTCAGGACACACCGTACACTTTTCCAGAGTGGCTGTTGGCAATTTACATCCCGCCCATCAGCGTAGCAAGGCTGCCATTTCTCCATGGCCTGTCCTGCATTTCTGGTTTTGACACTTTTTGCAGGATGGCACTTTTGACCGTTGGGAAGCGAGACTTCTTTGTAGCGCTGATTAGCCTTTCCAGGTTGCTTGGTTGGCCAAACAGGGCGTATGCGTTTTTTCCTGAATATATTCAGGAAAAAACGCATACGCCCTGTTTGGCCAAGGGCATCATTGTCGTCGTTTTGCCACTTTTCATATGCTTTAAATGCGATTCGAATCTACCTCCTGAAACCTGTTTCCTGAAATTCTGCCTTGCTTTCAAATCCTCTTCGTTGCCTTCCCTCAATATATCTGTGGATGAGAGTTATCATTTATAGCTCTGCGGGTTTGTGATTTGCAGTGTCCCTGAGCTCCATTTTTCAACTGGCTTTTTTGGGAGCTGGCCGCAAAAGCGCGGGATTGCCTCAGGCCCTATTCTGCTTCTGGGCGGCAGGCTGAGCCTGTGGTTAATTCTTCTTCCTGATGGGAAAATAGAGTGACCTGTGCCTGTCCCAACACATAGATCTAGTCTCTCATTGGTTGCCCCTCTTCCCGTTCATCCTCAGGACAAATTGCATCCTGTAGGGGACAGGAGCTTAAAGGTGCTGATTCTCCAAGTAGGGAGATTGCTATTAAAGTAGCTGGAAAGGCGAACCCGAGCACAAGGAGATGAGAAATGAGGTGCGTATTAGAAACCTTTCAAAATCACACGGTGTACCATCTTCTGGGTTTCTCATGCATGTTTTCGATGTAGGAAGATGCCCTTCAACCTGGAGGTTTGGGACCCATGGGATTGGTACCAGGCAGTATTACTTTAAAGGGTCTGCGTTTGCTCACCCAACCTCACCCAACCTTTCAGCCCCAAGAGTGTCCACCCTTATGTCTCATCCAGCTGTGGGTCTAGATATGGTTAATCCAGGTTGCATCACAGCCTCTGAACGAATTTTGTAAGAATTTCTCTCTCTTTCACTGTCTTTGTTTTACGGGTTTTTAAAAGTAATTTATTTTTATAATGGGGTTTAGCTGCTTTTCACGGCTGTGTTTATGCGGCTTTACACCCACTTGACTCACTTCCAGACAGATATCAATACATAGGTTTTCAGATTCTTACTAGTCACATATATTTTTGTGCGGTGAATAGGGGGTGTTGAGTCCAGTTCACTGAGCAAGGAGTAGGTCTTGTCTATTACATATTGGGTGTATGGAACGGTATCTGAGCGAATTTGAAACCCTTGTTTTATGCATCACCCCACCTCACCTTTCCCGTTAAGCAGCCATAGTGTGTTTTCTAAACGTGTGACTCTGTTCTGTTTTGTAATTCAGTTCAAGTGTAGCGGTTTTTACATTCCCTCTATAAGTGATAGCTTATGATAAGTGTCTTTTTCTGTGTGACTTATTTCACTTAGGATCATCGTACCTAAATCCACTCATCTTGCCTCTACTAGCCTTATGACATTGATTTCATGTCTGAGTGATATTCCATTGTACATAAGGACCACAACTTCTTTATCCATTTTTCTCTTTCCTGGGATATTTAAGGTGTCATGAAGTGGAGGTTCTTGTCAACAGAGCAGCCCTAAACTTTGGGGTGCCTGTGTCTTGCTGATTTTTAGTTTTCCCAATTTATACGCCCATGAGTGGACGTGCCCTATGCTCCCTAAGCTGTGTTTTTTCGATGTTTCAGGACACACCGTACACTTTTCCAGAGTGGCTGTTGGCAATTTACATCCCGCCCATCAGCGTAGCAAGGCTGCCATTTCTCCATGGCCTGTCCTGTATTTCTGGTTTTGACACATTTTGCAGCATGGCCCTTTTGACCGATGGGAAGCGAGACTTCTTTGTAGCACTGATTTGCCTTTCCAGGTTGCTTGGTTGGCCAAAAAGGGCGTATGCGTTTTTTCCTGAATATATTCAGGAAAAAACGCATACGCCCTTTTTGGCCAAGGGCATCATTGTCGACGTTTTGCCGCTTTTCATGTGCTTTAAAGGCGATTCGAATCTACCTCCTGAAATCTGTTTCCTGCAATTCTGCCTTGCTTTCAAATCCTCTTCGTTGCCTTCCCTCAATATATCTGTGGATGAGAGTTATCATTCATAACTCTGCGGGTTTCTGAATTGCAGTGTCCCTGAGCTCCATTTTTCAACTGGCTTTTTTGGGAGCTGGCCGCAAAAGCGCGGGATTGCCTCAGGCCCTATTCTGCTTCTGGGCGGCAGGCTTAGCCTGTGGTTAATTCTTCTTCCTGATGGGAAATAGAGTGACCTGTGCCTGTCCCAACACCTAGATCTAGTCTCTCATTGGTTGCCCCTCTTCCCGTTCATACTCAGGACAAATTGCAACCTGTAGGGAACAGGAGCTTAAAGGTGTTGATTCTCCAAGTAGGGAGATTGCTAGTAAAGTAGCTGGAAAGGCGAACCCGAGCACAAGGAGATGAGAAATGAAGTGCGTATTAGAAACCTTTCAAAATCACACGGTGTACCATCTTCTGGGTTTCTCATGCATGTTTTCGATGTAGGAAGATGCCCTTCAACCTGGAGATTTGGGACCCAAGGGATGGGTACCAGGCAGTATTACTTTAAAGGGTCTGCGTTTGCTCACCCAACCTCACCCAACCTTTCAGCCCCAAGAGTGTCCACCCTTATGTCTCATCCAGCTGTGGGTCTAGATATGTCAATCCAGGTTGCATCACAGCCTCTGAACGAATTTTGTAAGAATTTCTCTCTCTTTCACTGTCTTTGTTTTACGGGTTTTTAAAAGTAATTTATTTTTATAATGGGGTTTAGCTGCTTTTCACGGCTGTTTTTATGCGGCTTTACACCCACTTGACTCACTTCCAGACAGATATCAATACATAGGTTTTTAGATTCTTACTAGTCACCTATATTCTTGTGCGGTGAATAGGGGGTGTTGAGTCCAGTTCACTGAGCAAGGAGTAGGTATTGTCTATTACATATTGGGTGTATGGAACGGTATCTGAGCGAATTTGAAACCCTTGTTTTATGCATCACCCCACCTCACCTTTCCCGTTAAGCAGCCACAGTGTGTTTTCTAAATGTGTGACTCTGTTCTGTTTTGTAATTCAGTTCAAGTGTAGCGGTTTTTACATTCCTTCTATAAGTGATAGCTTATGATAAGTGTCTTTTTCTGTGTGACTTATTTCACTTAGGATCATCGTACCTAAATCCACTCATCTTGCTTCTACTAGCCTTATGACATTGATTTCATGTCTGAGTGATATTCCATTGTACATAAGGACCACAACTTCTTTATCCATTTTTCTCTTTCCTGGGATATTTAAGGTGTCATGAAGTGGAGGTTCTTGTCAACAGAGCAGCCCTAAACTTTGGGGTGCCTGTGTCTTGCTGATTTTTAGTTTTCCCAATTTATACGCCCATGAGTGGACGTGCCCTATGCTCCCTAAGCTGTGTTTTTTCGATGTTTCAGGACACTCCGTACACTTTTCCAGAGTGGCTGTTGGCAATTTACATCCCGCCCATCAGCGTAGCAAGGCTGCCATTTCTCCATGGCCTGTCCTGCATTTCTGGTTTTGACACTTTTTGCAGCATGGCACTTTTGACCGATGGGAAGCGAGACTTCTTTGTAGCACTGATTTGCCTTTCCAGGTTGCTTGGTTGGCCAAAAAGGGCGTATGCGTTTTTTCCTGAATATATTCAGGAAAAAACGCATACGCCCTTTTTGGCCAAGGGCATCATTGTCGACGTTTTGCCGCTTTTCATGTGCTTTAAAGGCGATTCGAATCTACCTCCTGAAATCTGTTTCCTGCAATTCTGCCTTGCTTTCAAATCCTCTTCGTTGCCTTCCCTCAATATATCTGTGGATGTGAGTTATCATTCATAACTCTGCGGGTTTCTGAATTGCAGTGTCCCTGAGCTCCATTTTTCAACTGGCTTTTTTGGGAGCTGGCCGCAAAAGCGCGGGATTGCCTCAGGCCCTATTCTGCTTCTGGGCGGCAGGCTTAGCCTGTGGTTAATTCTTCTTCCTGATGGGAAATAGAGTGACCTGTGCCTGTCCCAACACCTAGATCTAGTCTCTCATTGGTTGCCCCTCTTCCCGTTCATCCTCAGGACAAATTGCAACCTGTAGGGAACAGGAGCTTAAAGGTGCTGATTCTCCAAGTAGGGAGATTGCTAGTAAAGTAGCTGGAAAGGCGAACCCGAGCACAAGGAGATGAGAAATGAGGTGCGTATTAGAAACCTTTCAAAATCACACGGTGTACCATCTTCTGGGTTTCTCATGCATGTTTTCGATGTAGGCAGATGCCCTTGAACCTGGAGATTTGGGACCCATGGGATGGGTACCAGGCAGTATTACTTTAAAGGGTCTGCGTTTGCTCACCCAACCTCACCCAACCTTTCAGCCCCAAGAGTGTCCACCCTTATGTCTCATCCAGCTGTGGGTCTAGATATGTCAATCCAGGTTGCATCACAGCCTCTGAACGAATTGTGTAAGAATTTCTCTCTCTTTCACTGTCTTTGTTTTACGGGTTTTTAAAAGTAATTTATTTTTATAATGGGGTTTAGCTGCTTTTCACGGCTGTGTTTATGTGGCTTTACACCCACTTGACTCACTTCCAGACAGATATCAATACATAGGTTTTAAGATTCTTACTAGTCACATATATTCTTGTGCGGTGAATAGGGGGTGTTGAGTCCAGTTCACTGAGCAAGGAGTAGGTCTTGTCTATTACATATTGGGTGTATGGAACGGTATCTGAGCGAATTTGAAACCCTTGTTTTATGCATCACCCCACCTCACCTTTCCCGCTCAGCCTCCATCGTGTGTTTTCTAAACGTGTGACTCTGTTCTGTTTTGTAATTCAGTTCAAGTGTAGCGGTTTTTACATTCCCTCTATAAGTGATAGCTTATGATAAGTGTCTTTTTCTGTGTGACTTATTTCACTTAGGATCATCGTACCTAAATCCACTCATCTTGCTTCTACTAGCCTTATGACATTGATTTCATGTCTGAGTGATATTCCATTGTACATAAGGACCACAACTTCTTTATCCATTTTTCTCTTTCCTGGGATATTTAAGGTGTCATGAAGTGGAGGTTCTTGTCAACAGAGCAGCCCTAAACTTTGGGGTGCCTGTGTCTTGCTGATTTTTAGTTTTCCCAATTTATACGCCCATGAGTGGACGTGCCCTATGCTCCCTAAGCTGTGTTTTTTCGATGTTTCAGGACACACCGTACACTTTTCCAGAGTGGCTGTTGGCAATTTACATCCCGCGCATCAGCGTAGCAAGGCTGCCATTTCTACATGGCCTGTCCTGCATTTCTGGTTTGGACACTTTTTGCAGCATGGCACTTTTGACCGATGGGAAGCGAGACTTCTTTGTATCGCTGATTAGCCTTTCCAGGTTGCTTGGTTGGCCAAACAGGGCGTATGCGTTTTTTCCTGAATATATTCAGGAAAAAACGCATATGCCCTGTTTGGCCAAGGGCATCATTGTCGACATTTTTCCACTTTTCATATGCTTTAAAGGCGATTCGAATCTACCTCCTGAAACCTGTTTCCTGAAATTCTGCCTTGCTTTCAAATCCTCTTCGTTGCCTTCTCTCAATATATCTGTGGATGAGAGTTATCATTTATAGCTCTGCGGGTTTGTGAATTGCAGTGTCCCTGAGCTCCATTTTTCAACTGGCTTTTTTGGGAGCTGGCCGCAAAAGCGCGGGATTGCCTCAGGCCCTATTCTGCTTCTGGGCGGCAGGCTGAGCCTGTGGTTAATTCTTCTTCCTGATGGGAAAATAGAGTGACCTGTGCCTGTCCCAACACATAGATCTAGTCTCTCATTGGTTGCCCCTCTTCCCGTTCATCCTCAGGACAAATTGCATCCTGTAGGGGACAGGAGCTTAAAGGTGTTGATTCTCCAAGTAGGGAGATTGCTAGTAAAGTAGCTGGAAAGGCGAACCCGAGCACAAGGAGATGAGAAATTGGGTGCGTTTTAGAAACCTTTCAAAATCACACGGTGTACCATCTTCTGGGTTTCTCATGCATGTTTTCGATGTAGGAAGATGCCCTTGAACCTGGAGATTTGGGACCCATGGGATGGGTACCACACAGTATTACTTTAAAGGGTCTGCGTTTGCTCACCCAACCTCACCCAAACTCTAAGCCCCAAGAGTGTCCACCCTTATGTCTCATCCAGCTGTGGGTCTAGATATGGTCAATCCAGGTTGCATCACAGCCTCTGAACGAATTTTGTAAGAATTTCTCTCTCTTTCACTGTCTTTGTTTTACGGGTTTTTAAAAGTAATTTATTTTTATAATGGGGTTTAGCTGCTTTTCACGGCTGTGTTTATGCGGCTTTACACCCACTTGACTCACTTCCAGACAGATATCAATACATAGGTTTTAAGATTCTTACTAGTCACATATATTCTTGTGCGGTGAATAGGGGGTGTTGAGTCCAGTTCACTGAGCAAGGAGTAGGTCTTGTCTATTAAATATTGGGTGTATGGAACGGTATCTGAGCGAATTTGAAACCCTTGTTTTATGCCTCACCCCACCTCACCTTTCCCGTTAAGAAGCCATAGTGTGTTTTCTAAACGTGTGACTCTGTTCTGTTTTGTAATTCAGTTCAAGTGTAGCGGTTATTACATTCCCTCTATAAGTGATAGCTTATGATAAGTGCCTTTTTCTGTGTGACTTATTTCACTTAGAATCATCGTACCTAAATCCACTCATCTTGCTTCTACTAGCCTTATGACATTGATTTCATGTCTGAGTGATATTCCATTGTACATAAGGACCACAACTTCTTTATCCATTTTTCTCTTTCCTGGGATATTTAAGGTGTCATGAAGTGGAGGTTCTTGTCAACAGAGCAGCCCTAAACTTTGGGGTGCCTGTGTCTTGCTGATTTTTAGTTTTCCCAATTTATACGCCCATGAGTGGACGTGCCCTATGCTCCCTAAGCTGTGTTTTTTCGATGTTTCAGGACAAACCGTACACTTCTCCAGAGTGGCTGTTGGCAATTTACATCCCGCCCATCAGCGTAGAAAGGCTGCCATTTCTCCATGGCCTGTCCTGCATTTCTGGTTTTGACACTTTTTGCAGCATGGCACTTTTGACCGATGGGAAGAGAGACTTCTTTGTAGCACTGATTTGCCTTTCCAGGTTGCTTGGTTGGCCAAAAAGGGCGTATGCGTTTTTTCCTAAGTATATTCAGGAAAAAACGCATACGCCCTTTTTGGCCAAGGGCATCATTGTCGACGTTTTGCCACTTTTCATGTGCTTTAAAGGCGATTCGAATCTACCTCCTGAAACCTGTTTCCTGCAATTCTGCCTTGCTTTCAAATCCTCTTCGTTGCCTTCCCTCAATATATCTGTGGATGAGAGTTATCATTTATAGATCTGCGGGTTTCTGAATTGCAGTGTCCCTGAGCTCCATTTTTCAACTGGCTTTTTGGGAGCTGGCCGCAAAAGCGCAGGATTGTCTCAGGCCCTATTCTGCTTTTGGGCGGCAGGCTGAGCCTGTGGTTAATTCTTCTTCCCGATGGGAAAATAGAGTGAGCTGTGCCTGTCCCAACACCTAGATCTAGTCTCTCATTGGTTGCCCCTCTTCCCGTTCATCCTCAGGACAAATTGCAACCTGTAGGGAACAGGAGCTTAAAGGTGCTGATTCTCCAAGTAGGGAGATTGCTAGTAAAGTAGCTGGAAAGGCGAACCCGGGCACAAGGAGATGAGAAATGAGGTGCGTATTAGAAACCTTTCAAAATCACACGGTGTACCATCTTCTGGGTTTCTCATGCATGTTTTCGATGTAGGAAGATGCCCTTGAACCTGGAGATTTGGGACCCATGGGATGGGTACCAGGCAGTATTACTTTAAAGGGTCTGCGTTTGCTCACCCAACCTCACCCAAACTTTCAGCCCCAAGATTGTCCACCCTTATGTCTCATCCAGCTGTGGGTCTAGATATGGTCAATCCAGGTTGCATCACAGCCTCTGAAAGAATTTTGTAAGAATTTCTCTCTCTTTCACTGTCTTTGTTTTACGGGTTTTTAAAAGTAATTTATTTTTATAATGGGGTTTAGCTGCTTTTCACGGCTGTGTTTATGCGGCTTTACACCCACTTGACTCACTTCCAGACAGATATCAATACATAGGTTTTAAGATTCTTACTAGTCACATATATTATTGTGCGGTGAATAGGGGGTGTTGAGTCCAGTTCACTGAGCAAGGAGTAGGTCTTGTCTATTACATATTGGGTGTATGGAACGGTATCTGAGCGAATTTGAAACCCTTGTTTTATGCATCACCCCACCTCACCTTTCCCGTTAAGCAGCCATAGTGTGTTTTCTAAACGTGTGACTCTGTTCTGTTTTGTAATTCAGTTCATGTGTAGCGGTTTTTACATTCCCTCTATAAGTGATAGCTTATGATAAGTGTCTTTTTCTGTGTGACTTATTTCACTTAGAATCATCGTACCTAAATCCACTCATCTTGCTTCTACTAGCCTTATGACATTGATTTCATGTCTGAGTGATATTCCATTGTACATAAGGACCACAACTTCTTTATCCATTTTTCTCTTTCCTGGGATATTTAAGGTGTCATGAAGTGGAGGTTCTTGTCAACAGAGCAGCCCTAAACTTTGGGGTGCCTGTGTCTTGCTGATTTTTAGTTTTCCCAATTTATACGCCCATGAGAGAACGTGCCCTATGCTCCCTAAGCTGTGTTTTTTCGATGTTTCAGGACACACCGTACACTTCTCCAGAGTGGCTGTTGGCAATTTACATCCCGCCCATCAGCGTAGCAAGGCTGCCATTTCTCAATGGCCTGTCCTGCATTTCTGGTTTTGACACTTTTTGCAGCATGGCCCTTTTGCCCGATGGGAAGCGAGACTTCTTTGTAGCGCTGATTTGCCTTTCCAGGTTGCTTGGTTGGCCAAACAGGGCGTATGGGTTTTTCCTGAATATATTCAGGAAAAAACGCATACGCCCTGTTTGGCCAAGGGCATCATTGTCGACGTTTTGCCACTTTTCATATGCTTTAAAGGCGATTCGAATCTACCTCCTGAAACCTGTTTCCTGCAATTCTGCCTTGCTTTCAAATCCTCTTCGTTGCCTTCCCTCAATATATCTGTGGATGAGAGTTATCATTTATAGCTCTGCGGGTTTGTGAATTGCAGTGTCCCTGAGCTCCAATTTTCAACTGGCTTTTTTGGGAGCTGGCCGCAAAAGCTCGGGATTGCCTCAGGCCCTATTCTGCTTCTGGGCGGCAGGCTGAGCCTGTGGTTAATTCTTCTTCCCGATGGGAAAATAGAGTGAGCTGTGCCTGTCCCAACACATAGATCTAGTCTCTCATTGGTTGCCCCTCTTCCCGTTCATCCTCAGGACAAATTGCATCCTGTAGGGGACAGGAGCTTAAAGGTGCTGATTCTCCAAGTAGGGAGATTGCTAGTAAAGTAGCTGGAAAGGCGAACCCGAGCACAAGGAGATGAGAAATGAGGTGCATATTAGAAACCTTTCAAAATCACACGGTGTACCATCTTCTGGGTTTCTCATGCATGTTTTCCATATAGGAAGATGCCCTTGATCCTGGAGATTTGGGACCCATGGGTTGGGTACCAGGCAGATTTACTTTAAAGGGTCTGCGTTTGCTCACCCAACCTCACCCAACCTTTCAGCCCCAAGAGTGTCCACCCTTATGTCTCATCCAGCTGTGGGTCTAGATATGGTCAATCCAGGTTGCATCACAGCCTCTGAACGAATTTTGTAAGAATTTCTCTCTCTTTCACTGTCTTTGTTTTACGGGTTTTTAAAAGTAATTTATTTTTATAATGGGGTTTAGCTGCTTTTCACGGCTGTGTTTATGCGGCTTTACACCCACTTGACTCACTTCCAGACAGATATCAATACATAGGTTTTAAGATTCTTACTAGTCACATATATTCTTGTGCGGTGAATAGGGGGTGTTGAGTCCAGTTCACTGAGCAAGGAGTAGGTCTTGTCTATTACATATTGGGTGTATGGAACGGTATCTGAGCGAATTTGAAACCCTTGTTTTATGCATCACCCCACCTCACCTTTCCCGTTAAGCAGCCATAGAGTGTTTTCTAAACGTGTGACTCTGTTCTGTTTTGTAATTCAGTTCAAGTGTAGCGGTTTTTACATTCCCTCTATAAGTGATAGCTTATGATAAGTGTCTTTTTCTGTGTGACATATTTCACTTAGGATCATCGTACCTAAATCCAATCATCTTGCTTCTACTAGCCTTATGACATTGATTTCATGTCTGAGTGATATTCCATTGTACATAAGGACCACAACTTCTTTATCCATTTTTCTCTTTCCTGGGATATTTAAGGTGTCATGAAGTGGAGGTTCTTGTCAACAGAGCAGCCCTAATCTTTGGGGTGCCTGTGTCTTGCTGATTTTTAGTTTTCCCAATTTATACGCCCATGAGTGGACGTGCCCTATGCTCCCTAAGCTGTGTTTTTTCGATGTTTCAGGACACACCGTACACTTTTCCAGAGTGGCTGTTGGCAATTTACATCCCGCCCATCAGCGTAGCAAGGCTGCCATTTCTCCATGGCCTGTCCTGCATTTCTGGTTTGGACACTTTTTGCAGCATGGCACTTTTGACCGATGGGAAGCGAGAATTCTTTGTAGCACTGATTTGCCTTTCCAGGTTGCTTGATTGGCCAAAAAGGGCGTATGCGTTTTTTCCTGAATATATTCAGGAAAAAACGCATACGCCCTTTTTGGCCAAGGGCATCATTGTCGACGTTTTGCCGCTTTTCATGTGCTTTAAAGGCGATTCGAATCTACCTCCTGAAATCTGTTTCCTGCAATTCTGCCTTGCTTTCAAATCCTCTTCGTTGCCTTCCCTCAATATATCTGTGGATGAGAGTTATCATTCATAATTCTGCGGGTTTCTGAATTGCAGTGTCCCTGAGCTCCATTTTTCAACTGGCTTTTTTGGGAGCTGGCCGCAAAAGCGCGGGATTGCCTCAGGCCCTATTCTGCTTCTGGGCGGCAGGCTTAGCCTGTGGTTAATTCTTCTTCCTGATGGGAAATAGAGTGACCTGTGCCTGTCCCAACACCTAGATCTAGTCTCTCATTGGTTGCCCCTCTTCCCGTTCATCCTCAGGACAAATTGCAACCTGTAGGGAACAGGAGCTTAAAGGTGCTGATTCTCCAAGTAGGGAGATTGCTAGTAAAGTAGCTGGAAAGGCGAACCCGAGCACAAGGAGATGAGAAATGAGGTGCGTATTAGAAACCTTTCAAAATCACATGGTGTACCATCTTCTGGGTTTCTCATGCATGTTTTCGATGTAGGAAGATGCCCTTGAACCTGGAGATTTGGGACCCATGGGATGGGTACCAGGCAGTATTACTTTAAAGGGTCTGCGTTTGCTCACCCAACCTCACCCAAACTTTTAGCCCCAAGAGTGTCCACCCTTATGTCTCATCCAGCTGTGGGTCTAGATATGGTCAATCCAGGTTGCATCACAGCCTCTGAACGAATTTTGAAAGAATTTCTCTCTCTTTCACTGTCTTTGTTTTACGGGTTTTTAAAAGTAATTTATTTTTATAATGGGGTTTAGCTGCTTTTCACGGCTGTGTTTATGCGGCTTTACACCCACTTGACTCACTTCCAGACAGATATCAATACATAGGTTTTAAGATTCTTACTAGTCACATATATTCTTGTGCGGTGAATAGGGGGTGTTGAGTCCAGGTCACTGAGCAAGGAGTAGGTCTTGTCTATTACATATTGGGTGTATGGAACGGTATCTGAGCGAATTTGTAACCCTTGTTTTATGCCTCACCCCACCTCACCTTTCCCGTTAAGCACCCATAGTGTGTTTTCTAAACGTGTGACTCTGTTCTGTTTTGTAATTCAGTTCAAGTGTAGCGGTTATTACATTCCCTCTATAAGTGATAGCTTATGATAAGTGTCTTTTTCTGTGTGACTTATTTCACTTAGAATCATCGTACCTAAATCCACTCATCTTGCTTCTACTAGCCTTATGACATTGATTTCATGTCTGAGTGATATTCCATTGTACATAAGGACCACAACTTCTTATCCATTTTTCTCTTTCCTGGGATATTTAAGGTGTCATGAAGTGGAGGTTCTTGTCAACAGAGCAGCCCTAAACTTTGGGGTGCCTGTGTCTTGCTGATTTTTAGTTTTCCCAATTTATACGCCCATGAGAGGACGTGCCCTATGCTCCCTAAGCTGTGTTTTTTCGATGTTTCAGGACACACCGTACACTTCTCCAGAGTGGCTGTTGGCAATTTACATCCCGCCCATCAGCGTAGCAAGGCTGCCATTTCTCCATGGCCTGTCCTGAATTTCTGGTTTTGACACTTTTTGCAGCATGGCCCTTTTGACCGATGGGAAGCGAGACTTCTTTGTAGCGCTGATTAGCCTTTCCAGGTTGCTTGGTTGGCCAAACAGGGCGTATGCGTTTTTTCCTGAATATATTCAGGAAAAAACGCATACGCCCTGTTTGGCCAAGGGCATCATTGTCGACGTTTTGCCGCTTTTCATATGCTTTAAAGGCGATTCGAATCTACCTCCTGAAACCTGTTTCCTGCAATTCTGCCTTGCTTTCAAATCGTCTTCGTTGCCTTCCCTCAATATATCTGTGGATGAGAGTTATCATTTATAGCTCTGCGGGTTTGTGAATTGCAGTGTCCCTGAGCTCCATTTTTCAACTGGATTTTTGGGAGCTGTCCGCAAAAGCTCGGGATTGCCTCAGGCCCTATTCTGCTTCTGGGCGGCAGGCTGAGCCTGTGGTTAATTCTTCTTCCCGATGGGAAAATAGAGTGACCTGTGCCTGTCCCAACACATAGATCTAGTCTCTCATTGGTTGCCCCTCTTCCCGTTCATCCTCAGGACAAATTGCATCCTGTAGGGGACAGGAGCTTAAAGGTGCTGATTCTCCAAGTAGGGAGATTGCTAGTAAAATAGCTGGAAAGGCGAACCCGAGCACAAGGAGATGAGAAATGAGGTGCGTATTAGAAACCTTTCAAAATCACACGGTGTACCATCTTCTGGGTTTCTCATGCATGTTTTCGATGTAGGAAGATGCCCTTGAACCTGGAGATTTGGGACCCATGGGATGGGTACCAGGCAGTATTACTTTAAAGAGTCTGCGTTTGCTCACCCAACCTCACCCAACGTTTCAGCCCCAAGAGTGTCCACCCTTATGTCTCATCCAGCTGTGGGTCTAGATATGGTCAATCCAGGTTGCATCACAGCCTCTGAACGAATTTTGTAAGAATTTCTCTCTGTTTCACTGTCTTTGTTTTACGGGTTTTTAAAAGTAATTTATTTTTATAATGGGGTTTAGCTGCTTTTCACGGCTGTGTTTATGCGGCTTTACACCCACTTGACTCACTTCCAGACAGATATCAATACATAGGTTTTAAGATTCTTACTAGTCACATATATTCTTGTGCGGTGAATAGGGGGTGTTGAATCCAGTTCACTGAGCAAGGAGTAGGTCTTGTATATTACATATTGGGTGTATGGAACGGTATCTGAGCGAATTTGAAACCCTTGTTTTATGCATCACCCCACCTCACCTTTCCCGTTAAGCAGCCATCGTGTGTTTTCTACACGTGTGACTCTGTTCTGTTTTGTAATTCAGTTCAAGTGTAGCGGTTTTTACATTCCCTCTATAAGTGAGAGCTTATGATAAGTGTCTTTTTCTGTGTGACTTATTTCACTTAGAATCATCGTACCTAAATCCACTCATCTTGCTTCTACTAGCCTTATGACATTGATTTCATGTCTGAGTGATATTCCATTGTACATAAGGACCACAACTTCTTTATCCATTTTTCTCTTTCCTGGTATATTTAAGGTGTCATGAAGTGGAGGTTCTTGTCAACAGAGCAGCCCTAAACTTTGGGGTGCCTGTGTCTTGCTGATTTTTAGTTTTCCCAATTTATACGCCCATGAGTGGACGTGCCCTATGCTCCCTAAGCTGTGTTTTTTCGATGTTTCAGGACAAACCGTACACTTCTCCAGAGTGGCTGTTGGCAATTTACATCCCGCCCATCAGCGTAGCAAGGCTGCCATTTCTCCATGGCCTGTCCTGCAGTTCTGGTTTTGACACTTTTTGCAGCATGGCACTTTTGACCGATGGGAAGCGAGACTTCTTTGTAGCACTGATTTGCCTTTCCAGGTTGCTTGGTTGGCCAAAAAGGGCGTATGCGTTTTTTCCTAAGTATATTCAGGAAAAAACGCATACGCCCTTTTTGGCCAAGGGCATCATTGTCGACGTTTTGCCACTTTTCATGTGCTTTAAAGGCGATTCGAATCTACCTCCTGAAACCTGTTTCCTGCAATTCTGCCTTGCTTTCAAATCCTCTTCGTTGCCTTCCCTCAATATATCTGTGGATGAGAGTTATCATTTATAGCTCTGCGGGTTTGTGAATTGCAGTGTCCCTGAGCTCCATTTTTCAACTGGATTTTTGGGAGCTGTCCGCAAAAGCTCGGGATTGCCTCAGGCCCTATTCTGCTTCTGGGCGGCAGGCTGAGCCTGTGGTTAATTCTTCTTCCCGATGGGAAAATAGAGTGACCTGTGCCTGTCCCAACACATAGATCTAGTCTCTCATTGGTTGCCCCTCTTCCCGTTCATCCTCAGGACAAATTGCATCCTGTAGGGGACAGGAGCTTAAAGGTGCTGATTCTCCAAGTAGGGAGATTGCTAGTAAAATAGCTGGAAAGGCGAACCCGAGCACAAGGAGATGAGAAATGAGGTGCGTATTAGAAACCTTTCAAAATCACACGGTGTACCATCTTCTGGGTTTCTCATGCATGTTTTCGATGTAGGAAGATGCCCTTGAACCTGGAGATTTGGGACCCATGGGATGGGTACCAGGCAGTATTACTTTAAAGAGTCTGCGTTTGCTCACCCAACCTCACCCAACGTTTCAGCCCCAAGAGTGTCCACCCTTATGTCTCATCCAGCTGTGGGTCTAGATATGGTCAATCCAGGTTGCATCACAGCCTCTGAACGAATTTTGTAAGAATTTCTCTCTGTTTCACTGTCTTTGTTTTACGGGTTTTTAAAAGTAATTTATTTTTATAATGGGGTTTAGCTGCTTTTCACGGCTGTGTTTATGCGGCTTTACACCCACTTGACTCACTTCCAGACAGATATCAATACATAGGTTTTAAGATTCTTACTAGTCACATATATTCTTGTGCGGTGAATAGGGGGTGTTGAATCCAGTTCACTGAGCAAGGAGTAGGTCTTGTATATTACATATTGGGTGTATGGAACGGTATCTGAGCGAATTTGAAACCCTTGTTTTATGCATCACCCCACCTCACCTTTCCCGTTAAGCAGCCATCGTGTGTTTTCTACACGTGTGACTCTGTTCTGTTTTGTAATTCAGTTCAAGTGTAGCGGTTTTTACATTCCCTCTATAAGTGAGAGCTTATGATAAGTGTCTTTTTCTGTGTGACTTATTTCACTTAGAATCATCGTACCTAAATCCACTCATCTTGCTTCTACTAGCCTTATGACATTGATTTCATGTCTGAGTGATATTCCATTGTACATAAGGACCACAACTTCTTTATCCATTTTTCTCTTTCCTGGTATATTTAAGGTGTCATGAAGTGGAGGTTCTTGACAACAGAGCAGCCCTAAACTTTGGGGTGCCTGTGTCTTGCTGATTTTTAGTTTTCCCAATTTATACGCCCATGAGTGGACGTGCCCTATGCTCCCTAAGCTGTGTTTTTTCGATGTTTCAGGACACACCGTACACTTCTCCAGAGTGGCTGTTGGCAATTTACATTCCGCCCATTAGCGTAGCAAGGCTGCCATTTCTCCATGGCCTGTCCTGCATTTCTGGTTTTGACACTTTTTGCAGAATGGCACTTTTGACCAATGGGGAGCGAGACTTCTTTGTAGCACTGATTTGTCTTTCCAGGTTGCTTGGTTGGCCAAAAAGGGCGTATGCGTTTTTTCCTGAATATATTCAGGAAAAAACGCATACGCCCTTTTTGGCCAAGGGCATCATTGTCGATGTTTTGCCGCTTTTCATGTGCTTTAAAGGCGATTCGAATCTACCTCCTGAAATCTGTTTCCTGCAATTCTGCCTTGCTTTCAAATCCTCTTCGTTGCCTTCCCTCAATATATCTGTGGATGAGAGTTATCATTTATAACTCTGCGGGTTTCTGAATTGCAGTGTCCCTGAGCTCCATTTTTCAACTGGCTTTTTTGGGAGCTGGCCGCAAAAGTGCGGGATTGCCTCAGGCCCTATTCTGCTTCTGGGCGGCAGGCTTAGCCTGTGGTTAATTCTTCTTCCTGATGGGAAATAGAGTGACCTGTGCCTGTCCCAACACCTAGATCTAGTCTCTCATTGGTTGCCCCTCTTCCCGTTCATCCTCAGGACAAATTGCAACCTGTAGGGAACAGGAGCTTAAAGGTGCTGATTCTCCAAGTAGGGAGATTGCTAGTAAAGTAGCTGGAAAGGCGAACCCGAGCACAAGGAGATGAGAAATGAGGTGCGTATTAGAAACCTTTCAAAATCACACGGTGTACCATCTTCTGGGTTTCTCATGCATGTTTTCGATGTAGGAAGATGCCCTTGAACCTGGAGATTTGGGACCCATGGGATGGGTACCAGGCAGTATTACTTTAAAGGGTCTGCGTTTGCTCACCCAACCTCACCCAACCTTTCAGCCCCAAGAGTGTCCACCCTTATGTCTCATCCAACTGTGGGTCTAGATATGGTCAATCCAGGTTGCATCACAGCCTCTGAACGAATTTTGTAAGAATTTCTCTCTCTTTCACTGTCTTTGTTTTACGGGTTTTTAAAAGTAATTTATTTTTATAATGGGGTTTAGCTGCTTTTCACGGCTGTGTTTATGCGGCTTTACACCCACTTGACTCACTTCCAGACAGATATCAATGCATAGGTTTTAAGATTCTTAATAGTCACATATATTCTTGTGCGGTGAATAGGGGGTGTTGAGTCCAGTTCACTGAGCAAGGAGTAGGTCTTGTCTATTACATATTGGGTGTATGGAACGGTATCTGAGCGAATTTGAAACCCTTGTTTTATGCCTCACCCCACCTCACCTTTCCCGTTAAGCAGCCATAGTGTGTTTTCTAAACGTGTGACTCTGTTCTGTTTTGTAATTCAGTTCAAGTGTAGCGGTTATTACATTCCCTCTATAAGTGATAGCTTATGATAAGTGCCTTTTTCTGTGTGACTTATTTCACTTAGAATCATCGTACTTAAATCCACTCATCTTGCTTCTACTAGCCTTATGACATTGATTTCATGTCTGAGTGATATTCCATTGTACATAAGGACCACAACTTTTTTATCCATTTTTCTCTTTCCTGGGATATTTAAGGTGTCATGAAGTGGAGGTTCTTGTCAACAGAGCAGCCCTAAACTTTGGGGTGCCTGTGTCTTGCTGATTTTTAGTTTTCCCAATTTATACGCCCATGAGTGGACGTGCCCTATGCTCCCTAAGCTGTGTTTTTTCGATGTTTCAGGACAAACCGTACACTTCTCCAGAGTGGCTGTTGGCAATTTACATCCCGCCCATCAGCGTAGCAAGGCTGCCATTTCTCCATGGCCTGTCCTGCAGTTCTGGTTTTGACACTTTTTGCAGCATGGCACTTTTGACCGAAGGGAAGCGAGACTTCTTTGTAGCACTGATTTGCCTTTCCAGGTTGCTTGGTTGGCCTAAAAGGGCGTATGCGTTTTTTCCTGAATATATTCAGGAAAAAACGCATACGCCCTTTTTGGCCAAGGGCATCATTGTCGACGTTTTGCCACTTTTCATGTGCTTTAAAGGCGATTCGAATCTACCTCCTGAAACCTGTTTCCTGCAATTCTGCCTTGCTTTCAAATCCTCTTCGTTGCCTTCCCTCAATATATCTGTGGATGAGAGTTAACATTTATAGATCTGCGGGTTTCTGAATTGCAGTGTCCCTGAGCTCCATTTTTCAACTGGCTTTTTTGGGAGCTGGCCGCAAAAGCGCAGGATTGTCTCAGGCCCTATTCTGCTTCTGGGCGGCAGGCTGAGCCTGTGGTTAATTCTTCTTCCCGATGGGAAAATAGAGTGAGCTGTGCCTGTCCCAACACCTAGATCTAGTCTCTCATTGGTTGCCCCTCTTCCCGTTCATCCTCAGGACAAATTGCAACCTGTAGGGAACAGGAGCTTAAAGGTGGTGATTCTCCAAGTAGGGAGATTGCTAGTAAAGTAGCTGGAAAGGCGAACCCGAGCACAAGGAGATGAGAAATGAGGTGCGTATTAGAAACCTTTCAAAATCACACGGTGTACCATCTTCTGGGTTTCTCATGCATGTTTTCAATGTAGGAAGATGCCCTTGAACCTGGAGATTTGGGACCCATGGGATGGGTACCAGGCAGTATTACTTTAAAGGGTGTGCGTTTGCTCACGCAACCTCACCCAAACTTTCAGCCCCAAGATTGTCCACCCTTATGTCTCATCCAGCTGTGGGTCTAGATATGGTCAATCCAGGTTGCATCACAGCCTCTGAAAGAATTTTGTAAGAATTTCTCTCTCTTTCACTGTCTTTGTTTTACGGGTTTTTAAAAGTAATTTATTTTTATAATGGGGTTTAGCTGCTTTTCACGGCTGTGTTTATGCGGCTTTACACCCACTTGACTCACTTCTAGACAGATATCAATACATAGGTTTTAAGATTCTTACTAGTCACATATATTCTTGTGCGGTGAATAGGGGGTGTTGAGTCCAGTTCACTGAGCAAGGAGTAGGTCTTGTCTATTACATATTGGGTGTATGGAACGGTATCTGAGCGAATTTGAAACCCTTGTTTTATGCATCACCCCACCTCACCTTTCCCGTTAAGCAGCCATAGTGTGTTTTCTAAACGTTTGACTCTGTTCTGTTTTGTAATTCAGTTCATGTGTAGCGGTTTTTACATTCCCTCTATAAGTGATAGCTTATGATAAGTGTCTTTTTCTGTGTGACTTATTTCACTTAGAATCGTCGTACCTAAATCCACTCATCTTGCTTCTACTAGCCTTATGACATTGATTTCATGTCTGAGTGATATTCCATTGTACATAAGGACCACAACTTCTTTATCCATTTTTCTCTTTCCTGGGATATTTAAGGTGTCATGAAGTGGAGGTTCTTGTCAACAGAGCAGCCCTAAACTTTAGGGTGCCTGTGTCTTGCTGATTTTTAGTTTTCCCAATTTATACGCCCATGAGAGGACGTGCCCTATGCTCCCTAAGCTGTGTTTTTTCGATGTTTCAGGACACACCGTACACTTCTCCAGAGTGGCTGTTGGCAATTTACATCCCGCCCATCAGCGTAGCAAGGCTGCCATTTCTCCATGGCCTGTCCTGCATTTCTGGTTTTGACACTTTTTGCAGCATGGCCCTTTTGACTGATGGGAAGCGAGACTTCTTTGTAGCGCTGATTAGCCTTTCCAGGTTGCTTGGTTGGCCAAACAGGGCGTATGCGTTTTTTCCTGAATATATTCAGGAAAAAACGCATACGCCCTGTTTGGCCAAGGGCATCATTGTCGACGTTTTGCCGCTTTTCATATGCTTTAAAGGCGATTCGAATCTACCTCCTGAAACCTGTTTCCTGCAATTCTGCCTTGCTTTCAAATCGTCTTCGTTGCCTTCCCTCAATATATCTGTGGATGAGAGTTATCATTTATAGCTCTGCGGGTTTGTGAATTGCAGTGTCCCTGAGCTCCATTTTTCAACTGGATTTTTGGGAGCTGTCCGCAAAAGCTCGGGATTGCCTCAGGCCCTATTCTGCTTCTGGGCGGCAGGCTGAGCCTGTGGTTAATTCTTCTTCCCGATGGGAAAATAGAGTGACCTGTGCCTGTCCCAACACATAGATCTAGTCTCTCATTGGTTGCCCCTCTTCCCGTTCATCCTCAGTGCAAATTGCATCCTGTAGGGGACAGGAGCTTAAAGGTGCTGATTCTCCAAGTAGGGAGATTGCTAGTAAAATAGCTGGAAAGGCGAACCCGAGCACAAGGAGATGAGAAATGAGGTGCGTATTAGAAACCTTTCAAAATCACACGGTGTACCATCTTCTGGGTTTCTCATGCATGTTTTCGATGTAGGAAGATGCCCTTGAACCTGGAGATTTGGGACCCATGGGATGGGTACCAGGCAGTATTACTTTAAAGAGTCTGCGTTTGCTCACCCAACCACACCCAACGTTTCAGCCCCAAGAGTGTCCACCCTTATGTCTCATCCAGCTGTGGGTCTAGATATGGTCAATCCAGGTTGCATCACAGCCTCTGAACGAATTTTGTAAGAATTTCTCTCTGTTTCACTGTCTTTGTTTTACGGGTTTTTAAAAGTAATTTATTTTTATAATGGGGTTTAGCTGCTTTTCACGGCTGTGTTTATGCGGCTTTACACCCACTTGACTCACTTCCAGACAGATATCAATACATAGGTTTTAAGATTCTTACTAGTCACATATATTCTTGTGCGGTGAATAGGGGGTGTTGAATCCAGTTCACTGAGCAAGGAGTAGGTCTTGTATATTACATATTGGGTGTATGGAACGGTATCTGAGCGAATTTGAAACCCTTGTTTTATGCATCACCCCACCTCACCTTTCCCGTTAAGCAGCCATCGTGTGTTTTCTACACGTGTGACTCTGTTCTGTTTTGTAATTCAGTTCAAGTGTAGCGGTTTTTACATTCCCTGTATAAGTGAGAGCTTATGATAAGTGTCTTTTTCTGTGTGACTTATTTCACTTAGAATCATCGTACCTAAATCCACTCATCTTGCTTCTACTAGCCTTATGACATTGATTTCATGTCTGAGTGATATTCCATTGTACATAAGGACCACAACTTCTTTATCCATTTTTCTCTTTCCTGGTATATTTAAGGTGTCATGAAGTGGAGGTTCTTGACAACAGAGCAGCCCTAAACTTTGGGGTGCCTGTGTCTTGCTGATTTTTAGTTTTCCCAATTTATACGCCCATGAGTGGACGTGCCCTATGCTCCCTAAGCTGTGTTTTTTCGATGTTTCAGGACACACCGTACACTTCTCCAGAGTGGCTGTTGGCAATTTACATTCCGCCCATCAGCGTAGCAAGGCTGCCATTTCTCCATGGCCTGTCCTGCATTTCTGGTTTTGACACTTTTTGCAGCATGGCACTTTTGACCAATGGGGAGCGAGACTTCTTTGTAGCACTGATTTGCCTTTCCAGGTTGCTTGGTTGGCCAAAAAGGGCGTATGCGTTTTTTCCTGAATATATTCAGGAAAAAACGCATACGCCCTTTTTGGCCAAGGGCATCATTGTCGACGTTTTGCCGCTTTTCATGTGCTTTAAAGGCGATTCGAATCTACCTCCTGAAATCTGTTTCCTGCAATTCTGCCTTGCTTTCAAATCCTCTTCGTTGCCTTCCCTCAATATATCTGTGGATGAGAGTTATCATTCATAACTCTGCGGGTTTCTGAATTGCAGTGTCCCTGAGCTCCATTTTTCAACTGGCTTTTTTGGGAGCTGGCCGCAAAAGTGCGGGATTGCCTCAGGCCCTATTCTGCTTCTGGGCGGCAGGCTTAGCCTGTGGTTAATTCTTCTTCCTGATGGGAAATAGAGTGACCTGTGCCTGTCCCAACACCTAGATCTAGTCTCTCATTGGTTGCCCCTCTTCCCGTTCATCCTCAGGACAAATTGCAACCTGTAGGGAACAGGAGCTTAAAGGTGCTGATTCTCCAAGTAGGGAGATTGCTAGTAAAGTAGCTGGAAAGGCGAACCCGAGCACAAGGAGATGAGAAATGAGGTGCGTATTAGAAACCTTTCAAAATCACACGGTGTACCATCTTCTGGGTTTCTCATGCATGTTTTCGATGTAGGAAGATGCCCTTGAACCTGGAGATTTGGGACCCATGGGATGGGTACCAGGCAGTATTACTTTAAAGGGTGTGCGTTTGCTCACCCAACCTCACCCAAACTTTCAGCCCCAAGATTGTCCACCCTTATGTCTCATCCAGCTGTGGGTCTAGATATGGTCAATCCAGGTTGCATCACAGCCTCTGAAAGAATTTTGTAAGAATTTCTCTCTCTTTCACTGTCTTTGTTTTACGGGTTTTTAAAAGTAATTTATTTTTATAATGGGGTTTAGCTGCTTTTCACGGCTGTGTTTATGCGGCTTTACACCCACTTGACTCACTTCTAGACAGATATCAATACATAGGTTTTAAGATTCTTACTAGTCACATATATTCTTGTGCGGTGAATAGGGGGTGTTGAGTCCAGTTCACTGAGCAAGGAGTAGGTCTTGTCTATTACATATTGGGTGTATGGAACGGTATCTGAGCGAATTTGAAACCCTTGTTTTATGCATCACCCCACCTCACCTTTCCCGTTAAGCAGCCATAGTGTGTTTTCTAAACGTGTGACTCTGTTCTGTTTTGTAATTCAGTTCATGTGTAGCGGTTTTTACATTCCCTCTATAAGTGATAGCTTATGATAAGTGTCTTTTTCTGTGTGACTTATTTCACTTAGAATCGTCGTACCTAAATCCACTCATCTTGCTTCTACTAGCCTTATGACATTGATTTCATGTCTGAGTGATATTCCATTGTACATAAGGACCACAACTTCTTTATCCATTTTTCTCTTTCCTGGGATATTTAAGGTGTCATGAAGTGGAGGTTCTTGTCAACAGAGCAGCCCTAAACTTTAGGGTGCCTGTGTCTTGCTGATTTTTAGTTTTCCCAATTTATACGCCCATGAGAGGACGTGCCCTATGCTCCCTAAGCTGTGTTTTTTCGATGTTTCAGGACACACCGTACACTTCTCCAGAGTGGCTGTTGGCAATTTACATCCCACCCATCAGCGTAGCAAGGCTGCCATTTCTCCATGGCCTGTCCTGCATTTCTGGTTTTGACACTTTTTGCAGCATGGCCCTTTTGACCGATGGGAAGCGAGACTTCTTTGTAGCGCTGATTAGCCTTTCCAGGTTGCTTGGTTGGCCAAACAGGGCGTATGCGTTTTTTCCTGAATATATTCAGGAAAAAACGCATACGCCCTGTTTGGCCAAGGGCATCATTGTCGACGTTTTGCCACTTTTCATGTGCTTTAAAGGCGATTCGAATGTACCTCCTGAAACCTGTTTCCTGCAATTCTGCCTTGCTTTCAAATCCTCTTCGTTGCCTTCCCTCAATATATCTGTGGATGAGAGTTATCATTTATAGCTCTGCGGGTTTGTGAATTGCAGTGTCCCTGAGCTCCATTTTTCAACTGGCTTTTTTGGGAGCTGTCCGCAAAAGCGCGGGATTGCCTCAGGCCCTATTCTGCTTCTGGGCGGCAGGCTGAGCCTGTGGTTAATTCTTCTTCCTGATGGGAAAATAGAGTGACCTGTGCCTGTCCCAACACCTAGATCTAGTCTCTCATTGGTTGCCCCTCTTCCCGTTCATCATCAGGACAAATTGCAACCTGTAGGGAACAGGAGCTTAAAGTGCTGATTCTCCAAGTAGGGAGATTGCTAGTAAAGTAGCTGGAAAGGCGAACCCGAGCACAAGGAGATGAGAAATGAGGTGCGTATTAGAAACCTTTTAAAATCACACGGTGTACCATCTTCTGGGTTTCTCATGCATGTTTTCGATGTAGGAAGATGCCCTTGAACCTGGAGATTTGTGACCCATGGGATGGGTACCAGGCAGTATTACTTTAAAGGGTCTGCGTTTGCTCACCCAACCTCACAAAACCTTTCAGCCCCAAGAGTGTCCAACCTTATGTCTCATCCAGCTGTGGGTCTAGATATGGTCAATCCAGGTTGCATCACAGCCTCTGAACGAATTTTGTAAGAATTTCTCTCTCTTTCACTGTCTTTGTTTTACGGGTTTTTAAAAGTAATTTATTTTTATAATGGGGTTTAGCTGCTTTTCACGGCTGTGTTTATGCGGCTTTACACCCACTTGACTCACTTCCAGACAGATATCAATACATAGGTTTTAAGATTCTTACTAGTCACATATATTCTTGTGCGGTGAATAGGGGGTGTTGAGTCCAGTTCACTGAGCAAGGAGTAGGTCTTGTCTATTACATATTGGGTGTATGGAACGGTATCTGAGCGAATTTGAAACCCTTGTTTTATGCATCACCCCACCTCACCTTTCCCGTTAAGCAGCCATCGTGTGTTTTCTAAACGTGTGACTCTGTTCTGTTTTGTAATTCAGTTCAAGTGTAGCGGTTTTTACATTCCCTCTATAAGTGATAGCTTATGATAAGTGTCTTTTTCTGTGTGACTTATTTCACTTAGAATCGTCGTACCTAAATCCACTCATCTTGCTTCTACTAGCCTTATGACATTGATTTCATGTCTGAGTGATATTCCATTGTACATAAGGACCACAACTTCTTTATCCATTTTTCTCTTTCCTGGGATATTTAAGGTGTCATGAAGTGGAGGTTCTTGTCAAAAGAGCAGCCCTAAACTTTGGGGTGCCTGTGTCTTGCTGATTTTTAGTTTTCCCAATTTATACGCCCATGAGTGGACGTGCCCTATGCTCCCTAAGCTGTGTTTTTTCGATGTTTCAGGACACACCATACACTTTTCCAGAGTGGCTGTTGGCAATTTACATCCAGCCCATCACCGTAGCAAGGCTGCCATTTCTCCATGGCCTGTCCTGCATTTCTGGTTTTGACACATTTTGCAGCATGGCACTTTAGACCGATGGGAAGCGAGACTTCTTTGTAGCACTGATTTGCCTTTCCAGGTTGCTTGGTTGGCCAAACAGGGCGTATGCTTTTTTTCCTGAATATATTCAGGAAAAAACGCATACGCCCTGTTTGGCCAAGGGCATCATTGTCGACGTTTTGCCACTTTTCATATGCTTTAAAGGCGATTCGAATCTACCTCCTGAAACCTGTTTCCTGCAATTCTGCCTTGCTTTCAAATCCTCTTTGTTGCCTTCCCTCAATATATCTGTGGATGAGAGTTATCATTCATAACTCTGCGGGTTTGTGAATTGCAGTGACCCTGAGCTCCATTTTTCAACTGGCTTTTTTGGGAGCTGGCCGCAAAAGCGCGGGATTGCCTCAGGCCCTATTCTGCTTCTGGGCGGTTGGCTGAGCCTGTGGTTAATTCTTCTTCCCGATGGGAAAATAGAGTGAGCTGTGCCTGTCCCAACACCTAGATCTAGTCTCTCATTGGTTGCCCCTCTTCCCGTTCATCCTCAGGACAAATTGCAACCTGTAGGGAACAGGAGCTTAAAGGTGCTGATTCTCCAAGTAGGGAGATTGCTAGTAAAGTAGCTGGAAAGGCGAACCCGAGCACAAGGAGATGAGAAATGAGGTGCGTATTAGAAACCTTTCAAAATCACACGGTGTAACATCTTCTGGGTTTCTCATGCATGTTTTCGATGTAGGAAGATGCCCTTGAACCTGGAGATTTGGGACCCATGGGATGGGTACCAGGCAGTATTACTTTAAAGGGTGTGCGTTTGCTCACCCAACCTCACCCAAACTTTCAGCCCCAAGATTGTCCACCCTTATGTCTCATCCAGCTGTGGGTCTAGATATGGTCAATCCAGGTTGCATCACAGCCTCTGAAAGAATTTTGTAAGAATTTCTCTCTCTTTCACTGTCTTTGTTTTACGGGTTTTTAAAAGTAATTTATTTTTATAATGGGGTTTAGCTGCTTTTCACGGCTGTGTTTATGCGGCTTTACACCCACTTGACTCACTTCCAGACAGATATCAATACATAGGTTTTAAGATTCTTACTAGTCACATATATTCTTGTGCGGTGAATAGGGGGTGTTGAGTCCAGTTCACTGAGCAAGGAGTAGGTCTTGTCTATTACATATTGGGTGTATGGAATGGTATCTGAGCGAATTTGAAACCCTTGTTTTATGCATCACCCCACCTCACCTTTCCCGTTAAGCAGCCATAGTGTGTTTTCTAAACGTGTGACTCTGTTCTGTTTTGTAATTCAGTTCAAGTGTAGCGGTTTTTACATTCCCTCTATAAGTGATAGCTTATGATAAGTGTCTTTTTCTGTGTGACTTATTTCACTTAGGATCATCGTACCTAAATCCACTCATCTTGCTTCTACTAGCCTTATGACATTGATTTCATGTCTGAGTGATATTCCATTGTACATAAGGACCACAACTTCTTTATCCATTTTTCTCTTTCCTGGGATATTTAAGGTGTCATGAAGTGGAGGTTCTTGTCAACAGAGCAGCCCTAAACTTTGGGGTGCCTGTGTCTTGCTGATTTTTAGTTTTCCCAATTTATACGCCCATGAGTGGACGTGCCCTATGCTCCCTAAGCTGTGTTTTTTCGATGTTTCAGGACACACCATACACTTTTCCAGAGTGGCTCTTGGCAATTTACATCCCGCCCATCAGCGTAGCAAGGCTGCCATTTCTCCATGGCCTGTCCTGCATTTCTGGTTTGGACACTTTTTGCAGCATGGCCCTTTTGACCGACGGGAAGCGAGACTTCTTTGTAGCGCTGATTAGCCTTTCCAGGTTGCTTGGTTGGCCAAACAGGGCGTATGCGTTTTTTCCTGAATATATTCAGGAAAAAACGCATACGCCCTGTTTGGCCAAGGGCATCATTGTCGTCGTTTTGCCACTTTTCATATGCTTTAAAGGCGATTCGAATCTACCTCCTGAAACCTGTTTCCTGAAATTCTGCCTTGCTTTCAAATCCTCTTCGTTGCCTTCCCTCAATATATCTGTGGATGAGAGTTATCATTTATAGCTCTGCGGGTTTGTGAATTGCAGTGTCCCTGAGCTCCATTTTTCAACTAGCTTTTTTGGGAGCTGGCCGCAAAAGCGCGGGATTGCCTCAGGCCCTCTTCTGATTCTGGGCGGCAGGCTGAGCCTGTGGTTAATTCTTCTTCCTGATGGGAAAATAGAGTGACCTGTGCCTGTCCCAACACATAGATCTAGTCTCTCATTGGTTGCCCCTCTTCCCGTTCATCCTCAGGACAAATTGCATCCTGTAGGGGACAGGAGCTTAAAGGTGCTGATTCTCCAAGTAGGGAGATTGCTAGTAAAGTAGCTGGAAAGGCGAACCCGAGCACAAGGAGATGAGAAATGAGGTGCGTATTAGAAACCTTTCAAAATCACACGGTGTACCATCTTCTGGGTTTCTCATGCATGTTTTCCATATAGGAAGATGCCCTTGAACCTGGAGATTTGGGACCCATGGGATGGGTACCAGGCAGTATTACTTTAAAGGGTCTGCGTTTGCTCACCCAACCTCACCCAACCTTTCAGCCCCAAGAGTGTCCACCCTTATGTCTCATCCAGCTGTGGGTCTAGATATGTTCAATCCAGGTTGCATCACAGCCTCTGAACGAATTTTGTAAGAATTTCTCTCTCTTTCACTGTCTTTGTTTTACGGGTTTTTAAAAGTAATTTATTTTTATAATGGGGTTTAGCTGCTTTTCACAGCTGTGTTTATGCGGCTTTACACCCAATTGACTCACTTCCAGACAGATATCAATACATAGGTTTTAAGATTCTTACTAGTCACATATATTCTTGTGCGGTGAATAGGGGGTGTTGAGTCCAGTTCACTGAGCAAGGAGTAGGTCTTGTCTATTACATATTGGGTGTATGGAACGGTATCTGAGCGAATTTGAAACCCTTGTTTTATGCATCACCCCACCTCACCTTTCCCGTTAAGCAGCCATAGTGTGTTTTCTAAACGTGTGACTCTGTTCTGTTTTGTAATTCAGTTCAAGTGTAGCGGTTTTTACATTCCCTCTATAAGTGATAGCTTATGATAAGTGTCTTTTTCTGTGTGACTTATTTCACTTAGGATCATCGTACCTAAATCCACTCATCTTGCTTCTACTAGCCTTATGACATTGATTTCATGTCTGAGTGATATTCCATTGTACATAAGGACCACAACTTCTTTACCCATTTTTCTCTTTCCTGGGATATTTAAGGTGTCATGAAGTGGAGGTTCTTGTCAACAGAGCAGCCCTAAACTTTGGGGTGCCTGTGTCTTGCTGATTTTTAGTTTTCCCAATTTATACGCCCATGAGTGGACGTGCCCTATGCTCCCTAAGCTGTGTTTTTTCGATGTTTCAGGACACACCGTACACTTTTCCAGAGTGGCTGTTGGCAATTTACATCCCGCCCATCAGCGTAGCAAGGCTGCCATTTCTCCATGGCCTGTCCTGCATTTCTGGTTTGGACACTTTTTGCAGCATGGCCCTTTTGACCGACGGGAAGCGAGACTTCTTTGTAGCGCTGATTAGCCTTTCCAGGTTGCTTGGTTGGCCAAACAGGGCGTATGCGTTTTTTCCTGAATATATTCAGGAAAAAACGCATACGCCCTGTTTGGCCAAGGGCATCATTGTCGTCGTTTTGCCACTTTTCATATGCTTTAAAGGCGATTCGAATCTACCTCCTGAAACCTGTTTCCTGAAATTCTGCCTTGCTTTCAAATCCTCTTCGTTGCCTTCCCTCAATATATCTGTGGATGAGAGTTATCATTTATAGCTCTGCGGGTTTGTGAATTGCAGTGTCCCTGAGCTCCATTTTTCAACTGGCTTTTTTGGGAGCTGGCCGCAAAAGCGCGGGATTGCCTCAGGCCCTATTCTGATTCTGGGCGGCAGGCTGAGCCTGTGGTTAATTCTTCTTCCTGATGGGAAAATAGAGTGACCTGTGCCTGTCCCAACACATAGATCTAGTCTCTCATTGGTTGCCCCTCTTCCCGTTCATCCTCAGGACAAATTGCATCCTGTAGGGGACAGGAGCTTAAAGGTGCTGATTCTCCAAGTAGGGAGATTGCTAGTAAAGTAGCTGGAAAGGCGAACCCGAGCACAAGGAGATGAGAAATGAGGTGCGTATTAGAAACCTTTCAAAATCACACGGTGTACCATCTTCTGGGTTTCTCATGCATGTTTTCCATATAGGAAGATGCCCTTGAACCTGGAGATTTGGGACCCATGGGATGGGTACCAGGCAGTATTACTTTAAAGGGTCTGCGTTTGCTCACCCAACCTCACCCAACCTTTCAGCCCCAAGAGTGTCCACCCTTATGTCTCATCCAGCTGTGGGTCTAGATATGTTCAATCCAGGTTGCATCACAGCCTCTGAACGAATTTTGTAAGAATTTCTCTCTCTTTCACTGTCTTTGTTTTACGGGTTTTTAAAAGTAATTTATTTTTATAATGGGGTTTAGCTGCTTTTCACAGCTGTGTTTATGCGGCTTTACACCCAATTGACTCACTTCCAGACAGATATCAATACATAGGTTTTAAGATTCTTACTAGTCACATATATTCTTGTGCGGTGAATAGGGGGTGTTGAGTCCAGTTCACTGAGCAAGGAGTAGGTCTTGTCTATTACATATTGGGTGTATGGAACGGTATCTGAGCGAATTTGAAACCCTTGTTTTATGCATCACCCCACCTCACCTTTCCCGTTAAGCAGCCATAGTGTGTTTTCTAAACGTGTGACTCTGTTCTGTTTTGTAATTCAGTTCAAGTGTAGTGGTTTTTACATTCCCTCTATAAGTGATAGCTTATGATAAGTGTCTTTTTCTGTGTGACTTATTTCACTTAGGATCATCGTACCTAAATCCACTCATCTTGCCTCTACTAGCCTTATGACATTGATTTCATGTCTGAGTGATATTCCATTGTACATAAGGACCACAACTTCTTTATCCATTTTTCTCTTTCCTGGGATATTTAAGGTGTCATGAAGTGGAGGTTCTTGTCAACAGAGCAGCCCTAAACTTTGGGGTGCCTGTGTCTTACTGATTTTTAGTTTTCCCAATTTATACGCCCATGAGTGGACGTGCCCTATGCTCCCTAAGCTGTGTTTTTTCGATGTTTCAGGACACAGCGTACACTTTTCCAGAGTGGCTGTTGGCAATTTACATCCCGCCCATCAGCGTAGCAAGGCTGCCATTTCTCCATGGCCTGTCCTGCATTTCTGGTTTTGACACTCTTTGCAGCATGGCACTTTTGACCGATGGGAAGCGAGACTTCTTTGTAGCACTGATTTGCCTTTCCAGGTTGCTTGGTTGGCCAAAAAGGGCGTATGCGTTTTTTCCTGAATATATTCAGGAAAAAACGCATACGCCCTTTTTGGCCAAGGGCATCATTGTCGACGTTTTGCCGCTTTTCATGTGCTTTAAAGGCGATTCGAATCTACCTCCTGAAATCTGTTTCCTGCAATTCTGCCTTGCTTTCAAATCCTCTTCGTTGCCTTCCCTCAATATATCTGTGGATGAGAGTTATCATTCATAACTCTGCGGGTTTCTGAATTGCAGTGTCCCTGAGCTCCATTTTTCAACTGGCTTTTTTGGGAGCTGGCCGCAAAAGCGCGGGATTGCCTCAGGCCCTATTCTGCTTCTGGGCGGCAGGCTGAGCCTGTGGTTAATTCTTCTTCCCGATGGGAAAATAGAGTGACCTGTGCCTGTCCCAACACATAGATCTAGTCTCTCATTGGTTGCCCCTCTTCCCGTTCATCCTCAGGACAAATTGCATCCTGTAGGGGACAGGAGCTTAAAGGTGCTGATTCTCCAAGTAGGGAGATTGCTAGTAAAATAGCTGGAAAGGCGAACCCGAGCACAAGGAGATGAGAAATGAGGTGCGTATTAGAAACCTTTCAAAATCACACGGTGTACCATCTTCTGGGTTTCTCATGCATGTTTTCGATGTAGGAAGATGCCCTTGAACCTGGAGATTTGGGACCCATGGGATGGGTACCAGGCAGTATTACTTTAAAGGGTCTGCGTTTGCTCACCCAACCTCACCCAACGTTTCAGCCCCAAGAGTGTCCACCCTTATGTCTCATCCAGCTGTGAGTCTAGATATGGTCAATCCAGGTTGCATCACAGCCTCTGAACGAATTTTGTAAGAATTTCTCTCTCTTTCACTGTCTTTGTTTTACGGGTTTTTAAAAGTAATTTATTTTTATAATGGGGTTTAGCTGCTTTTCATGGCTGTGTTTATGCGGCTTTACACCCACTTGACTCACTTCCAGACAGATATCAATACATAGGTTTTAAGATTCTTACTAGTCACATATATTCTTGTGCGGTGAATAGGGGGTGTTGAATCCAGTTCACTGAGCAAGGAGTAGGTCTTGTATATTACATATTGGGTGTATGGAACGGTATCTGAGCGAATTTGAAACCCTTGTTTTATGCATCACCCCACCTCACCTTTCCCGTTAAGCAGCCATCGTGTGTTTTCTACACGTGTGACTCTGTTCTGTTTTGTAATTCAGTTCAAGTGTAGCGGTTTTTACATTCCCTCTATAAGTGAGAGCTTATGATAAGTGTCTTTTTCTGTGTGACTTATTTCACTTAGAATCATCGTACCTAAATCCACTCATCTTGCTTCTACTAGCCTTATGACATTGATTTCATGTCTGAGTGATATTCCATTGTACATAAGGACCACAACTTCTTTATCCATTTTTCTCTTTCCTGGTATATTTAAGGTGTCATGAAGTGGAGGTTCTTGACAACAGAGCAGCCCTAAACTTTGGGGTGCCTGTGTCTTGCTGATTTTTAGTTTTCCCAATTTATACGCCCATGAGTGGACGTGCCCTATGCTCCCTTAGCTGTGTTTTTTCGATGTTTCAGGACACACCGTACACTTCTCCAGAGTGGCTGTTGGCAATTTACATTCCGCCCATCAGCGTAGCAAGGCTGCCATTTCTCCATGGCCTGTCCTGCATTTCTGGTTTTGACACTTTTTGCAGCATGGCACTTTTGACCAATGGGGAGCGAGACTTCTTTGTAGCACTGATTTGCCTTTCCAGGTTGCTTGGTTGGCCAAAAAGGGCGTATGCGTTTTTTCCTGAATATATTCAGGAAAAAACGCATACGCCCTTTTTGGCCAAGGGCATCATTGTCGACGTTTTGCCGCTTTTCATGTGCTTTAAAGGCGATTCGAATCTACCTCCTGAAATCTGTTTCCTGCAATTCTGCCTTGCTTTCAAATCCTCTTCGTTGCCTTCCCTCAATATATCTGTGGATGAGAGTTATCATTCATAACTCTGCGAGTTTCTGAATTGCAGTGTCCCTGAGCTCCATTTTTCAACTGGCTTTTTTGGGAGCTGGCCGCAAAAGTGCGGGATTGCCTCAGGCCCTATTCTGCTTCTGGGCGGCAGGCTGAGCCTGTGGTTAATTCTTCTTCCTGATGGGAAAATAGAGTGACCTGTGCCTGTCCCAACACATAGATCTAGTCTCTCATTGGTTGCTCCTCTTCCCGTTCATCCTCAGGACAAATTGCATCCTGTAGGGGACAGGAGCTTAAAGGTGCTGATTCTCCAAGTAGGGAGATTGCTAGTAAAGTAGCTGGAAAGGCGAACCCGAGCACAAGGAGATGAGAAATGAGGTGCGTATTAGAAACCTTTCAAAATCACACGGTGTACCATCTTCTGGGTTTCTCATGCATGTTTTCCATATAGGAAGATGCCCTTGAACCTGGAGATTTGGGACCCATGGGATGGGTACCAGGCAGTATTACTTTAAAGGGTCTGCGTTTGCTCACCCAACCTCACCCAACCTTTCAGCCCCAAGAGTGTCCACCCTTATGTCTCATCCAGCTGTGGGTCTAGATATGTTCAATCCAGGTTGCATCACAGCCTCTGAACGAATTTTGTAAGAATTTCTCTCTCTTTCACTGTCTTTGTTTTACGGGTTTTTAAAAGTAATTTATTTTTATAATGGGGTTTAGCTGCTTTTCACAGCTGTGTTTATGCGGCTTTACACCCAATTGACTCACTTCCAGACAGATATCAATACATAGGTTTTAAGATTCTTACTAGTCACATATATTCTTGTGCGGTGAATAGGGGGTGTTGAGTCCAGTTCACTGAGCAAGGAGTAGGTCTTGTCTATTACATATTGGGTGTATGGAACGGTATCTGAGCGAATTTGAAACCCTTGTTTTATGCATCACCCCACCTCACCTTTCCCGTTAAGCAGCCATAGTGTGTTTTCTAAACGTGTGACTCTGTTCTGTTTTGTAATTCAGTTCAAGTGTAGCGGTTTTTACATTCCCTCTATAAGTGATAGCTTATGATAAGTGTCTTTTTCTGTGTGACTTATTTCACTTAGGATCATCGTACCTAAATCCACTCATCTTGCTTCTACTAGCCTTATGACATTGATTTCATGTCTGAGTGATATTCCATTGTACATAAGGACCACAACTTCTTTATCCATTTTTCTCTTTCCTGGGATATTTAAGGTGTCATGAAGTGGAGGTTCTTGTCAACAGAGCAGCCCTAAACTTTGGGGTGCCTGTGTCTTGCTGATTTTTAGTTTTCCCAATTTATACGCCCATGAGTGGACGTGCCCTATGCTCCCTAAGCTGTGTTTTTTCGATGTTTCAGGACACACCGTACACTTTTCCAGAGTGGCTGTTGGCAATTTACATCCCGCCCATCAGCGTAGCAAGGCTGCCATTTCTCCATGGCCTGTCCTGCATTTCTGGTTTGGACACTTTTTGCAGCATGGCCCTTTTGACCGACGGGAAGCGAGACTTCTTTGTAGCGCTGATTAGCCTTTCCAGGTTGCTTGGTTGGCCAAACAGGGCGTATGCGTTTTTTCCTGAATATATTCAGGAAAAAACGCATACGCCCTGTTTGGCCAAGGGCATCATTGTCGTCGTTTTGCCACTTTTCATATGCTTTAAAGGCGATTCGAATCTACCTCCTGAAACCTGTTTCCTGAAATTCTGCCTTGCTTTCAAATCCTCTTCGTTGCCTTCCCTCAATATATCTGTGGATGAGAGTTATCATTTATAGCTCTGCGGGTTTGTGAATTGCAGTGTCCCTGAGCTCCATTTTTCAACTGGCTTTTTTGGGAGCTGGCCGCAAAAGCGCGGGATTGCCTCAGGCCCTATTCTGATTCTGGGCGGCAGGCTGAGCCTGTGGTTAATTCTTCTTCCTGATGGGAAAATAGAGTGACCTGTGCCTGTCCCAACACATAGATCTAGTCTCTCATTGGTTGCCCCTCTTCCCGTTCATCCTCAGGACAAATTGCATCCTGTAGGGGACAGGAGCTTAAAGGTGCTGATTCTCCAAGTAGGGAGATTGCTAGTAAAGTAGCTGGAAAGGCGAACCCGAGCACAAGGAGATGAGAAATGAGGTGCGTATTAGAAACCTTTCAAAATCACACGGTGTACCATCTTCTGGGTTTCTCATGCATGTTTTCCATATAGGAAGATGCCCTTGAACCTGGAGATTTGGGACCCATGGGATGGGTACCAGGCAGTATTACTTTAAAGGGTCTGCGTTTGCTCACCCAACCTCACCCAACCTTTCAGCCCCAAGAGTGTCCACCCTTATGTCTCATCCAGCTGTGGGTCTAGATATGTTCAATCCAGGTTGCATCACAGCCTCTGAACGAATTTTGTAAGAATTTCTCTCTCTTTCACTGTCTTTGTTTTACGGGTTTTTAAAAGTAATTTATTTTTATAATGGGGTTTAGCTGCTTTTCACAGCTGTGTTTATGCGGCTTTACACCCAATTGACTCACTTCCAGACAGATATCAATACATAGGTTTTAAGATTCTTACTAGTCACATATATTCTTGTGCGGTGAATAGGGGGTGTTGAGTCCAGTTCACTGAGCAAGGAGTAGGTCTTGTCTATTACATATTGGGTGTATGGAACGGTATCTGAGCGAATTTGAAACCCTTGTTTTATGCATCACCCCACCTCACCTTTCCCGTTAAGCAGCCATAGTGTGTTTTCTAAACGTGTGACTCTGTTCTGTTTTGTAATTCAGTTCAAGTGTAGTGGTTTTTACATTCCCTCTATAAGTGATAGCTTATGATAAGTGTCTTTTTCTGTGTGACTTATTTCACTTAGGATCATCGTACCTAAATCCACTCATCTTGCCTCTACTAGCCTTATGACATTGATTTCATGTCTGAGTGATATTCCATTGTACATAAGGACCACAACTTCTTTATCCATTTTTCTCTTTCCTGGGATATTTAAGGTGTCATGAAGTGGAGGTTCTTGTCAACAGAGCAGCCCTAAACTTTGGGGTGCCTGTGTCTTACTGATTTTTAGTTTTCCCAATTTATACGCCCATGAGTGGACGTGCCCTATGCTCCCTAAGCTGTGTTTTTTCGATGTTTCAGGACACAGCGTACACTTTTCCAGAGTGGCTGTTGGCAATTTACATCCCGCCCATCAGCGTAGCAAGGCTGCCATTTCTCCATGGCCTGTCCTGCATTTCTGGTTTTGACACTCTTTGCAGCATGGCACTTTTGACCGATGGGAAGCGAGACTTCTTTGTAGCACTGATTTGCCTTTCCAGGTTGCTTGGTTGGCCAAAAAGGGCGTATGCGTTTTTTCCTGAATATATTCAGGAAAAAACGCATACGCCCTTTTTGGCCAAGGGCATCATTGTCGACGTTTTGCCGCTTTTCATGTGCTTTAAAGGCGATTCGAATCTACCTCCTGAAATCTGTTTCCTGCAATTCTGCCTTGCTTTCAAATCCTCTTCGTTGCCTTCCCTCAATATATCTGTGGATGAGAGTTATCATTCATAACTCTGCGGGTTTCTGAATTGCAGTGTCCCTGAGCTCCATTTTTCAACTGGCTTTTTTGGGAGCTGGCCGCAAAAGCGCGGGATTGCCTCAGGCCCTATTCTGCTTCTGGGCGGCAGGCTGAGCCTGTGGTTAATTCTTCTTCCCGATGGGAAAATAGAGTGACCTGTGCCTGTCCCAACACATAGATCTAGTCTCTCATTGGTTGCCCCTCTTCCCGTTCATCCTCAGGACAAATTGCATCCTGTAGGGGACAGGAGCTTAAAGGTGCTGATTCTCCAAGTAGGGAGATTGCTAGTAAAATAGCTGGAAAGGCGAACCCGAGCACAAGGAGATGAGAAATGAGGTGCGTATTAGAAACCTTTCAAAATCACACGGTGTACCATCTTCTGGGTTTCTCATGCATGTTTTCGATGTAGGAAGATGCCCTTGAACCTGGAGATTTGGGACCCATGGGATGGGTACCAGGCAGTATTACTTTAAAGGGTCTGCGTTTGCTCACCCAACCTCACCCAAACTTTCAGCCCCAAGATTGTCCACCCTTATGTCTCATCCAACTGTGGGTCTAGATATGGTCAATCCAGGTTGCATCACAGCCTCTGAACGAATTTTGTAAGAATTTCTCTCTCTTTCACTGTCTTTGTTTTACGGGTTTTTAAAAGTAATTTATTTTTATAATGGGGTTTAGCTGCTTTTCACGGCTCTGTTTATGCGGCTTTACACCCACTTGACTCACTTCCAGACAGATATCAATACATAGGTTTTAAGATTCTTACTAGTCACATATATTCTTGTGCGGTGAATAGGGGGTGTTGAATCCAGTTCACTGAGCAAGGAGTAGGTCTTGTATATTACATATTGGGTGTATGGAACGGTATCTGAGCGAATTTGAAACCCTTGTTTTATGCATCACCCCACCTCACCTTTCCCGTTAAGCAGCCATCGTGTGTTTTCTACACGTGTGACTCTGTTCTGTTTTGTAATTCAGTTCAAGTGTAGCGGTTTTTACATTCCCTCTATAAGTGAGAGCTTATGATAAGTGTCTTTTTCTGTGTGACTTATTTCACTTAGAATCGTCGTACCTAAATCCACTCATCTTGCTTCTACTAGCCTTATGACATTGATTTCATGTCTGAGTGATATTCCATTGTACATAAGGACCACAACTTCTTTATCCATTTTTCTCTTTCCTGGTATATTTAAGGTGTCATGAAGTGGAGGTTCTTGACAACAGAGCAGCCCTAAACTTTGGGGTGCCTGTGTCTTGCTGATTTTTAGTTTTCCCAATTTATACGCCCATGAGTGGACGTGCCCTATGCTCCCTTAGCTGTGTTTTTTCGATGTTTCAGGACACACCGTACACTTCTCCAGAGTGGCTGTTGGCAATTTACATTCCGCCCATCAGCGTAGCAAGGCTGCCATTTCTCCATGGCCTGTCCTGCATTTCTGGTTTTGACACTTTTTGCAGCATGGCACTTTTGACCAATGGGGAGCGAGACTTCTTTGTAGCACTGATTTGCCTTTCCAGGTTGCTTGGTTGGCCAAAAAGGGCGTATGCGTTTTTTCCTGAATATATTCAGGAAAAAACGCATACGCCCTTTTTGGCCAAGGGCATCATTGTCGACGTTTTGCCGCTTTTCATGTGCTTTAAAGGCGATTCGAATCTACCTCCTGAAATCTGTTTCCTGCAATTCTGCCTTGCTTTCAAATCCTCTTCGTTGCCTTCCCTCAATATATCTGTGGATGAGAGTTATCATTCATAACTCTGCGAGTTTCTGAATTGCAGTGTCCCTGAGCTCCATTTTTCAACTGGCTTTTTTGTGAGCTGGCCGCAAAAGTGCGGGATTGCCTCAGGCCCTATTCTGCTTCTGGGCGGCAGGCTTAGCCTGTGGTTAATTCTTCTTCCTGATGGGAAATAGAGTGACCTGTGCCTGTCCCAACACCTAGATCTAGTCTCTCATTGGTTGCCCCTCTTCCCGTTCATCCTCAGGACAAATTGCAACCTGTAGGGAACAGGAGCTTAAAGGTGCTGATTCTCCAAGTAGGGAGATTGCTAGTAAAGTAGCTGGAAAGGCGAACCCGAGCACAAGGAGATGAGAAATGAGGTGCGTATTAGAAACCTTTCAAAATCACACGGTGTACCATCTTCTGGGTTTCTCATGCATGTTTTCGATGTAGGAAGATGCCCTTGAACCTGGAGATTTGGGACCCATGGGATGGGTACCAGGCAGTATTACTTTAAAGGGTCTGCGTTTGCTCACCCAACCTCACCCAACCTTTCAGCCCCAAGAGTGTCCACCCTTATGTCTCATCCAACTGTGGGTCTAGATATGGTCAATCCAGGTTGCATCACAGCCTCTGAACGAATTTTGTAAGAATTTCTCTCTCTTTCACTGTCTTTGTTTTACGGGTTTTTAAAAGTAATTTATTTTTATAATGGGGTTTAGCTGCTTTTCACGGCTGTGTTTATGCGGCTTTACACCCACTTGACTCACTTCCAGACAGATATCAATGCATAGGTTTTAAGATTCTTAATAGTCACATATATTCTTGTGCGGTGAATAGGGGGTGTTGAGTCCAGTTCACTGAGCAAGGAGTAGGTCTTGTCTATTACATATTGGGTGTATGGAACGGTATCTGAGCGAATTTGAAACCCTTGTTTTATGCCTCACCCCACCTCACCTTTCCCGTTAAGCAGCCATAGTGTGTTTTCTAAACGTGTGACTCTGTTCTGTTTTGTAATTCAGTTCAAGTGTAGCGGTTATTACATTCCCTCTATAAGTGATAGCTTATGATAAGTGCCTTTTTCTGTGTGACTTATTTCACTTAGAATCATCGTACCTAAATCCACTCATCTTGCTTCTACTAGCCTTATGACATTGATTTCATGTCTGAGTGATATTCCATTGTACATAAGGACCACAACTTCTTTATCCATTTTTCTCTTTCCTGGGATATTTAAGGTGTCATGAAGTGGAGGTTCTTGTCAACAGAGCAGCCCTAAACTTTGGGGTGCCTGTGTCTTGCTGATTTTTAGTTTTCCCAATTTATACGCCCATGAGTGGACGTGCCCTATGCTCCCTAAGCTGTGTTTTTTCGATGTTTCAGGACAAACCGTACACTTCTCCAGAGTGGCTGTTGGCAATTTACATCCCGCCCATCAGCGTAGCAAGGCTGCCATTTCTCCATGGCCTGTCCTGCAGTTCTGGTTTTGAAACTTTTTGCAGCATGGCCCTTTTGACCGATGGGAAGCGAGACTTCTTTGTAGCACTGATTTGCCTTTCCAGGTTGCTTGGTTGGCCAAACAGGGCGTATGCTTTTTTTCCTGAATATATTCAGGAAAAAACGCATACGCCCTGTTTGGCCAAGGGCATCATTGTCGACGTTTTGCCACTTTTCATATGCTTTAAAGGCGATTCGAATCTACCTCCTGAAACCTGTTTCCTGCAATTCTGCCTTGCTTTCAAATCCTCTTTGTTGCCTTCCCTCAATATATCTGTGGATGAGAGTTATCATTCATAACTCTGCGGGTTTGTGAATTGCAGTGTCCCTGAGCTCCATTTTTCAACTGGCTTTTTTGGGAGCTGGCCGCAAAAGCGCGGGATTGCCTCAGGCCCTATTCTGCTTCTGGGCGGTAGTCTGAGCCTGTGGTTAATTCTTCTTCCCGATGGGAAAATAGAGTGAGCTGTGCCTGTCCCAACACCTAGATCTAGTCTCTCATTGGTTGCCCCTCTTCCCGTTCATCCTCAGGACAAATTGCAACCTGTAGGGAACAGGAGCTTAAAGGTGCTGATTCTCCAAGTAGGGAGATTGCTAGTAAAGTAGCTGGAAAGGCGAACCCGAGCACAAGGAGATGAGAAATGAGGTGCGTATTAGAAACCTTTCAAAATCACACGGTGTAACATCTTCTGGGTTTCTCATGCATGTTTTCGATGTAGGAAGATGCCCTTGAACCTGGAGATTTGGGACCCATGGGATGGGTACCAGGCAGTATTACTTTAAAGGGTGTGCGTTTGCTCACCCAACCTCACCCAAACTTTCAGCCCCAAGATAGTCCACCCTTATGTCTCATCCAGCTGTGGGTCTAGATATGGTCAATCCAGGTTGCATCACAGCCTCTGAAAGAATTTTGTAAGAATTTCTCTCTCTTTCACTGTCTTTGTTTTACGGGTTTTTAAAAGTAATTTATTTTTATAATGGGGTTTAGCTGCTTTTCACGGCTCTGTTTATGCGGCTTTACACCCACTTGACTCACTTCCAGACAGATATCAATACATAGGTTTTAAGATTCTTACTAGTCACATATATTCTTGTGCGGTGAATAGGGGGTGTTGAGTCCAGTTCACTGAGCAAGGAGTAGGTCTTGTCTATTACATATTGGGTGTATGGAACGGTATCTGAGCGAATTTGAAACCCTTGTTTTATGCATCACCCCACCTCACCTTTCCCGTTAAGCAGCCATAGTGTGTTTTCTAAACGTGTGACTCTGTTCTGTTTTGTAATTCAGTTCATGTGTAGCGGTTTTTACATTCCCTCTATAAGTGATAGCTTATGATAAGTGTCTTTTTCTGTGTGACTTATTTCACTTAGAATCGTCGTACCTAAATCCACTCATCTTGTTTCTACTAGCCTTATGACATTTATTTCATGTCTGAGTGATATTCCATTGTACATAAGGACCACAACTTCTTTATCCATTTTTCTCTTTCCTGGGATATTTAAGGTGTCATGAAGTGGAGGTTCTTGTCAACAGAGCAGCCCTAAACTTTAGGGTGCCTGTGTCTTGCTGATTTTTAGTTTTCCCAATTTATACGCCCATGAGAGGACGTGCCCTATGCTCCCTAAACTGTGTTTTTTCGATGTTTCAGGACACACCGTACACTTCTCCAGAGTGGCTGTTGGCAATTTACATCCCGCCCATCAGCGTAGCAAGGCTGCCATTTCTCCATGGCCTGTCCTGCATTTCTGGTTTTGACACTTTTTGCAGCATGGCCCTTTTGACCGATGGGAAGCGAGACTTCTTTGTAGCGCTGATTAGCCTTTCCAGGTTGCTTGGTTGGCCAAACAGGGCGTATGCGTTTTTTCCTGAATATATTCAGGAAAAAACGCATACGCCCTGTTTGGCCAAGGGCATCATTGTCGACGTTTTGCCACTTTTCATGTGCTTTAAAGGCGATTCGAATGTACCTCCTGAAACCTGTTTCCTGCAATTCTGCCTTGCTTTCAAATCCTCTTCGTTGCCTTCCCTCAATATATCTGTGGATGAGAGTTATCATTTATAGCTCTGCGGGTTTGTGAATTGCAGTGTCCCTGAGCTCCATTTTTCAACTGGCTTTTTTGGGAGCTGTCCGCAAAAGCGCGGGATTGCCTCAGGCCCTATTCTGCTTCTGGGCGGCAGGCTGAGCCTGTGGTTAATTCTTCTTCCTGATGGGAAAATAGAGTGACCTGTGCCTGTCCCAACACCTAGATCTAGTCTCTCATTGGTTGCCCCTCTTCCCGTTCATCCTCAGGACAAATTGCAACCTGTAGGGAACAGGAGCTTAAAGTGCTGATTCTCCAAGTAGGGAGATTTCTAGTAAAGTAGCTGGAAAGGCGAACCCGAGCACAAGGAGATGAGAAATGAGGTGCGTATTAGAAACCTTTTAAAATCACACGGTGTACCATCTTCTGGGTTTCTCATGCATGTTTTCGATGTAGGAAGATGCCCTTGAACCTGGAGATTTGGGACCCATGGGATGGGTACCAGGCAGTATTACTTTAAAGGGTCTGCGTTTGCTCACCCAACCTCACAAAACCTTTCAGCCCCAAGAGTGTCCAACCTTATGTCTCATCCAGCTGTGGGTCTAGATATGGTCAATCCAGGTTGCATCACAGCCTCTGAACCAATTTTGTAAGAATTTCTCTCTCTTTCACTGTCTTTGTTTTACGGGTTTTTAAAAGTAATTTATTTTTATAATGGGGTTTAGCTGCTTTTCACGGCTGTGTTTATGCGGCTTTACACCCACTTGACTCACTTCCAGACAGATATCAATACATAGGTTTTATGATTCTTACTAGTCACATATATTTTTGTGCGGTGAATAGGGGGTGTTGAGTCCAGTTCACTGAGCAAGGAGTAGGTCTTGTCTATTACATATTGGGTGTATGGAACGGTATCTGAGCGAATTTGAAACCCTTGTTTTATGCATCACCCCACCTCACCTTTCCCGTTAAGCAGCCATCGTGTGTTTTCTAAACGTGTGACTCTGTTCTGTTTTGTAATTCAGTTCAAGTGTAGCGGTTTTTACATTCCCTCTATAAGTGATAGCTTATGATAAGTGTCTTTTTCTGTGTGACTTATTTCACTTAGGATCATCGTACCTAAATCCACTCATCTTGCTTCTACTAGCCTTATGACATTGATTTCATGTCTGAGTGATATTCCATTGTACATAAGGACCACAACTTCTTTATCCATTTTTCTCTTTCCTGGGATATTTAAGGTGTCATGAAGTGGAGGTTCTTGTCAAAAGAGCAGCCCTAAACTTTGGGGTGCCTGTGTCTTGCTGATTTTTAGTTTTCCCAATTTATACGCCCATGAGTGGACGTGCCCTATGCTCCCTAAGCTGTGTTTTTTCGATGTTTCAGGACACACCATACACTTTTCCAGAGTGGCTGTTGGCAATTTACATCCCGCCCATCAGCGTAGCAAGGCTGCCATTTCTCCATGGCCTGTCCTGCATTTCTGGTTTTGACACATTTTGCAGCATGTCAGTTTAGACCGATGGGAAGCGAGACTTCTTTGTAGCACTGATTTGCCTTTCCAGGTTGCTTGGTTGGCCAAACAGGGCGTATGCTTTTTTTCCTGAATATATTCAGGAAAAAACGCATACGCCCTGTTTGGCCAAGGGCATCATTGTCGACGTTTTGCCACTTTTCATATGCTTTAAAGGCGATTCGAATCTACCTCCTGAAACCTGTTTCCTGCAATTCTGCCTTGCTTTCAAATCCTCTTTGTTGCCTTCCCTCAATATATCTGTGGATGAGAGTTATCATTCATAACTCTGCGGGTTTGTGAATTGCAGTGTCCCTGAGCTCCATTTTTCAACTGGCTTTTTTGGGAGCTGGCCGCAAAAGCGCGGGATTGCCTCAGGCCCTATTCTGCTTCTGGGCGGTAGGCTGAGCCTGTGGTTAATTCTTCTTCCCGATGGGAAAATAGAGTGAGCTGTGCCTGTCCCAACACCAAGATCTAGTCTCTCATTGGTTGCCCCTCTTCCCGTTCATCCTCAGGACAAATTGCAACCTGTAGGGAACAGGAGCTTAAAGGTGCTGATTCTCCAAGTAGGGAGATTGCTAGTAAAGTAGCTGGAAAGGCGAACCCGAGCACAAGGAGATGAGAAATGAGGTGCGTATTAGAAACCTTTCAAAATCACACGGTGTAACATCTTCTGGGTTTCTCATGCATGTTTTCGATGTAGGAAGATGCCCTTGAACCTGGAGATTTGGGACCCATGGGATGGGTACCAGGCAGTATTACTTAAAAGGGTGTGCGTTTGCTCACCCAACCTCACCCAAACTTTCAGCCCCAAGATTGTCCACCCTTATGTCTCATCCAGCTGTGGGTCTAGATATGGTCAATCCAGGTTGCATCACAGCCTCTGAAAGAATTTTGTAAGAATTTCTCTCTCTTTCACTGTCTTTGTTTTACGGGTTTTTAAAAGTAATTTATTTTTATAATGGGGTTTAGCTGCTTTTCACGGCTCTGTTTATGCGGCTTTACACCCACTTGACTCACTTCCAGACAGATATCAATACATAGGTTTTAAGATTCTTACTAGTCACATATATTCTTGTGCGGTGAATAGGGGGTGTTGAGTCCAGTTCACTGAGCAAGGAGTAGGTCTTGTCTATTACATATTGGGTGTATGGAACGGTATCTGAGCGAATTTGAAACCCTTGTTTTATGCATCACCCCACCTCACCTTTCCCGTTAAGCAGCCATAGTGTGTTTTCTAAACGTGTGACTCTGTTCTGTTTTGTAATTCAGTTCATGTGTAGCGGTTTTTACATTCCCTCTATAAGTGATAGCTTATGATAAGTGACTTTTTCTGTGTGACTTATTTCACTTAGAATCGTCGTACCTAAATCCACTCATCTTGTTTCTACTAGCCTTATGACATTTATTTCATGTCTGAGTGATATTCCATTGTACATAAGGACCACAACTTCTTTATCCATTTTTCTCTTTCCTGGGATATTTAAGGTGTCATGAAGTGGAGGTTCTTGTCAACAGAGCAGCCCTAAACTTTAGGGTGCCTGTGTCTTGCTGATTTTTAGTTTTCCCAATTTATACGCCCATGAGAGGACGTGCCCTATGCTCCCTAAGCTGTGTTTTTTCGATGTTTCAGGACACACCGTACACTTCTCCAGAGTGGCTGTTGGCAATTTACATCCCGCCCATCAGCGTAGCAAGGCTGCCATTTCTCCATGGCCTGTCCTGCATTTCTGGTTTTGACACTTTTTGCAGCATGGCCCTTTTGACCGATGGGAAGCGAGACTTCTTTGTAGCGCTGATTAGCCTTTCCAGGTTGCTTGGTTGGCCAAACAGGGCGTATGCGTTTTTTCCTGAATATATTCAGGAAAAAACGCATACGCCCTGTTTGGCCAAGGGCATCATTGTCGACGTTTTGCCACTTTTCATGTGCTTTAAAGGCGATTCGAATGTACCTCCTGAAACCTGTTTCCTGCAATTCTGCCTTGCTTTCAAATCCTCTTCGTTGCCTTCCCTCAATATATCTGTGGATGAGAGTTATCATTCATAACTCTGCGGGTTTGTGAATTGCAGTGTCCCTGAGCTCCATTTTTCAACTGGCTTTTTTGGGAGCTGGCCGCAAAAGCGCGGGATTGCCTCAGGCCCTATTCTGCTTCTGGGCGGTAGGCTGAGCCTGTGGTTAATTCTTCTTCCCGATGGGAAAATAGAGTGAGCTGTGCCTGTCCCAACACCTAGATCTAGTCTCTCATTGGTTGCCCCTCTTCCCGTTCATCCTCAGGACAAATTGCAACCTGTAGGGAACAGGAGCTTAAAGGTGCTGATTCTCCAATTAGGGAGATTGCTAGTAAAGTAGCTGGAAAGGCGAACCCGAGCACAAGGAGATGAGAAATGAGGTGCGTATTAGAAACCTTTCAAAATCACACGGTGTAACATCTTCTGGGTTTCTCATGCATGTTTTCGATGTAGGAAGATGCCCTTGAACCTGGAGATTTGGGACCCATGGGATGGGTACCAGGCAGTATTACTTTAAAGGGTGTGCGTTTGCTCACCCAACCTCACCCAAACTTTCAGCCCCAAGATTGTCCACCCTTATGTCTCATCCAGCTGTGGGTCTAGATATGGTCAATCCAGGTTGCATCACAGCCTCTGAAAGAATTTTGTAAGAATTTCTCTCTCTTTCACTGTCTTTGTTTTACGGGTTTTTAAAAGTAATTTATTTTTATAATGGGGTTTAGCTGCTTTTCACGGCTCTGTTTATGCGGCTTTACACCCACTTGACTCACTTCCAGACAGATATCAATACATAGGTTTTAAGATTCTTACTAGTCACATATATTCTTGTGCGGTGAATAGGGGGTGTTGAGTCCAGTTCACTGAGCAAGGAGTAGGTCTTGTCTATTACATATTGGGTGTATGGAACGGTATCTGAGCGAATTTGAAACCCTTGTTTTATGCATCACCCCACCTCACCTTTCCCGTTAAGCAGCCATAGTGTGTTTTCTAAACGTGTGACTCTGTTCTGTTTTGTAATTCAGTTCATGTGTAGCGGTTTTTACATTCCCTCTATAAGTGATAGCTTATGATAAGTGACTTTTTCTGTGTGACTTATTTCACTTAGAATCGTCGTACCTAAATCCACTCATCTTGTTTCTACTAGCCTTATGACATTTATTTCATGTCTGAGTGATATTCCATTGTACATAAGGACCACAACTTCTTTATCCATTTTTCTCTTTCCTGGGATATTTAAGGTGTCATGAAGTGGAGGTTCTTGTCAACAGAGCAGCCCTAAACTTTAGGGTGCCTGTGTCTTGCTGATTTTTAGTTTTCCCAATTTATACGCCCATGAGAGGACGTGCCCTATGCTCCCTAAGCTGTGTTTTTTCGATGTTTCAGGACACACCGTACACTTCTCCAGAGTGGCTGTTGGCAATTTACATCCCGCCCATCAGCGTAGCAAGGCTGCCATTTCTCCATGGCCTGTCCTGCATTTCTGGTTTTGACACTTTTTGCAGCATGGCCCTTTTGACCGATGGGAAGCGAGACTTCTTTGTAGCGCTGATTAGCCTTTCCAGGTTGCTTGGTTGGCCAAACAGGGCGTATGCGTTTTTTCCTGAATATATTCAGGAAAAAACGCATACGCCCTGTTTGGCCAAGGGCATCATTGTCGACGTTTTGCCACTTTTCATGTGCTTTAAAGGCGATTCGAATGTACCTCCTGAAACCTGTTTCCTGCAATTCTGCCTTGCTTTCAAATCCTCTTCGTTGCCTTCCCTCAATATATCTGTGGATGAGAGTTATCATTCATAACTCTGCGGGTTTGTGAATTGCAGTGTCCCTGAGCTCCATTTTTCAACTGGCTTTTTTGGGAGCTGTCCGCAAAAGCGCGGGATTGCCTCAGGCCCTATTCTGCTTCTGGGCGGCAGGCTGAGCCTGTGGTTAATTCTTCTTCCTGATGGGAAAATAGAGTGACCTGTGCCTGTCCCAACACCTAGATCTAGTCTCTCATTGGTTGCCCCTCTTCCCGTTCATCCTCAGGACAAATTGCAACCTGTAGGGAACAGGAGCTTAAAGTGCTGATTCTCCAAGTAGGGAGATTTCTAGTAAAGTAGCTGGAAAGGCGAACCCGAGCACAAGGAGATGAGAAATGAGGTGCGTATTAGAAACCTTTTAAAATCACACGGTGTACCATCTTCTGGGTTTCTCATGCATGTTTTCGATGTAGGAAGATGCCCTTGAACCTGGAGATTTGGGACCCATGGGATGGGTACCAGGCAGTATTACTTTAAAGGGTCTGCGTTTGCTCACCCAACCTCACAAAACCTTTCAGCCCCAAGAGTGTCCAACCTTATGTCTCATCCAGCTGTGGGTCTAGATATGGTCAATCCAGGTTGCATCACAGCCTCTGAACGAATTTTGTAAGAATTTCTCTCTCTTTCACTGTCTTTGTTTTACGGGTTTTTAAAAGTAATTTATTTTTATAATGGGGTTTAGCTGCTTTTCACGGCTGTGTTTATGCGGCTTTACACCCACTTGACTCACTTCCAGACAGATATCAATACATAGGTTTTAAGATTCTTACTAGTCACATATATTCTTGTGCGGTGAATAGGGGGTGTTGAGTCCAGTTCACTGAGCAAGGAGTAGGTCTTGTCTATTACATATTGGGTGTATGGAACGGTATCTGAGCGAATTTGAAACCCTTGTTTTATGCATCACCCCTCCTCACCTTTCCCGTTAAGCAGCCATCGTGTGTTTTCTAAACGTGTGACTCTGTTCTGTTTTGTAATTCAGTTCAAGTGTAGCGGTTTTTACATTCCCTCTATAAGTGATAGCTTATGATAAGTGTCTTTTTCTGTGTGACTTATTTCACTTAGGATCATCGTACCTAAATCCACTCATCTTGCTTCTACTAGCCTTATGACATTGATTTCATGTCTGAGTGATATTCCATTGTACATAAGGACCACAACTTCTTTATCCATTTTTCTCTTTCCTGGGATATTTAAGGTGTCATGAAGTGGAGGTTCTTGTCAAAAGAGCAGCCCTAAACTTTGGGGTGCCTGTGTCTTGCTGATTTTTGTTTTCCCAATTTATACGCCCATGAGTGGACGTGCCCTATGCTCCCTAAGCTGTGTTTTTTCGATGTTTCAGGACACACCATACACTTTTCCAGAGTGGCTGTTGGCAATTTACATCCCGCCCATCAGCGTAGCAAGGCTGCCATTTCTCCATGGCCTGTCCTGCATTTCTGGTTTTGACACATTTTGCAGCATGGCACTTTAGACCGATGGGAAGCGAGACTTCTTTGTACCACTGATTTGCCTTTCCAGGTTGCTTGGTTGGCCAAACAGGGCGTATGCTTTTTTTCCTGAATATATTCAGGAAAAAACGCATACGCCCTGTTTGGCCAAGGGCATCATTGTCGACGTTTTGCCACTTTTCATATGCTTTAAAGGCGATTCGAATCTACCTCCTGAAACCTGTTTACTGAAATTCTGCCTTGCTTTCAAATCCTCTTTGTTGCCTTCCCTCAATATATCTGTGGATGAGAGTTATCATACATAACTCTGCGGGTTTGTGAATTGCAGTGTCCCTGAGCTCCATTTTTCAACTGGCTTTTTTGGGAGCTGGCCGCAAAAGCGCGGGATTGCCTCAGGCCCTTTTCTGCTTCTGGGCGGTAGGCTGAGCCTGTGGTTAATTCTTCTTCCCGATGGGAAAATAGAGTGAGCTGTGCCTGTCCCAACACCTAGATCTAGTCTCTCATTGGTTGCCCCTCTTCCCGTTCATCCTCAGGACAAATTGCAACCTGTAGGGAACAGGAGCTTAAAGGTGCTGATTCTCCAAGTAGGGAGATTGCTAGTAAAGTAGCTGGAAAGGCGAACCCGAGCACAAGGAGATGAGAAATGAGGTGCGTATTAGAAACCTTTCAAAATCACACGGTGTAACATCTTCTGGGTTTCTCATGCATGTTTTCGATGTAGGAAGATGCCCTTGAACCTGGAGATTTGGGACCCATGGGATGGGTACCAGGCAGTATTACTTTAAAGGGTCTGCGTTTGCTCACCCAACCTCACCCAAACTTTCAGCCCCAAGATTGTCCACCCTTATGTCTCATCCAGCTGTGGGTCTAGATATGGTCAATCCAGGTTGCATCACAGCCTCTGAAAGAATTTTGTAAGAATTTCTCTCTCTTTCACTGTCTTTGTTTTACGGGTTTTTAAAAGTAATTTATTTTTATAATGGGGTTTAGCTGCTTTTCACGGCTGTGTTTATGCGGCTTTACACCCACTTGACTCACTTCCAGACAGATATCAATACATAGGTTTTAAGATTCTTACTAGTCACATATATTCTTGTGCGGTGAATAGGGGTTGTTGAGTCCAGTTCACTGAGCAAGGAGTAGGTCTTGTCTATTACATATTGGGTGTATGGAACGGTATCTGAGCGAATTTGAAACCCTTGTTTTATGCATCACCCCACCTCACCTTTCCCGTTAAGCAGCCATAGTGTGTTTTCTAAACGTGTGACTCTGTTCTGTTTTGTAATTCAGTTCAAGTGTAGCGGTTTTTACATTCCCTCTATAAGTGATAGCTTATGATAAGTGTCTTTTACTGTGTGACTTATTTCACTTAGGATCATCGTACCTAAATCCACTCATCTTGCTTCTACTAGCCTTATGACATTGATTTCATGTCTGAGTGATATTCCATTGTACATAAGGACCACAACTTCTTTATCCATTTTTCTCTTTCCTGGGATATTTAAGGTGTCATGAAGTGGAGGTTCTTGTCAACAGAGCAGCCCTAAACTTTGGGGTGCCTGTGTCTTGCTGATTTTTAGTTTTCCCAATTTATACGCCCATGAGTGGACGTGCCCTATGCTCCCTAAGCTGTGTTTTTTCGATGTTTCAGGACACACCGTACACTTTTCCAGAGTGGCTGTTGGCAATTTACATCCCGCCCATCAGCGTAGCAAGGCTGCCATTTCTCCATGGCCTGTCCTGCATTTCTGGTTTGGACACTTTTTGCAGCATGGCCCTTTTGACCGACGGGAAGCGAGACTTCTTTGTAGCGCTGATTAGCCTTTCCAGGTTGCTTGGTTGGCCAAACAGGGCGTATGCGTTTTTTCCTGAATATATTCAGGAAAAAACGCATACGCCCTGTTTGGCCAAGGGCATCATTGTCGTCGTTTTGCCACTTTTCATATGCTTTAAAGGCGATTCGAATCTACCTCCTGAAACCTGTTTCCTGAAATTCTGCCTTGCTTTCAAATCCTCTTCGTTGCCTTCCCTCAATATATCTGTGGATGAGAGTTATCATTTATAGCTCTGCGGGTTTGTGAATTGCAGTGTCCCTGAGCTCCATTTTTCAACTGGCTTTTTTGGGAGCTGGCCGCAAAAGCGCGGGATTGCCTCAGGCCCTATTCTGCTTCTGGGCGGCAGGCTGAGCCTGTGGTTAATTCTTCTTCCTGATGGGAAAATAGAGTGACCTGTGCCTGTCCCAACACATAGATCTAGTCTCTCATTGGTTGCCCCTCTTCCCGTTCATCCTCAGGACAAATTGCATCCTGTAGGGGACAGGAGCTTAAAGGTGCTGATTCTCCAAGTAGGGAGATTGCTAGTAAAGTAGCTGGAAAGGCGAACCCGAGCACAAGGAGATGAGAAATGAGGTGCGTATTAGAAACCTTTCAAAATCACACGGTGTACCATCTTCTGGGTTTCTCATGCATGTTTTCCATATAGGAAGATGCCCTTGAACCTGGAGATTTGGGACCCATGGGATGGGTACCAGGCAGTATTACTTTAAAGGGTCTGCGTTTGCTCACCCAACCTCACCCAACCTTTCAGGCCCAAGAGTGTCCACCCTTATGTCTCATCCAGCTGTGGGTCTAGATATGTTCAATCCAGGTTGCATCACAGCCTCTGAACGAATTTTGTAAGAATTTCTCTCTCTTTCACTGTCTTTGTTTTACGGGTTTTTAAAAGTAATTTATTTTTATAATGGGGTTTAGCTGCTTTTCACAGCTGTGTTTATGCGGCTTTACACCCAATTGACTCACTTCCAGACAGATATCAATACATAGGTTTTAAGATTTTTACTAGTCACATATATTCTTGTGCGGTGAATAGGGGGTGTTGAGTCCAGTTCACTGAGCAAGGAGTAGGTCTTGTCTATTACATATTGGGTGTATGGAACGGTATCTGAGCGAATTTGAAACCCTTGTTTTATGCATCACCCCACCTCACCTTTCCCGTTAAGCAGCCATAGTGTGTTTTCTAAACGTGTGACTCTGTTCTGTTTTGTAATTCAGTTCAAGTGTAGTGGTTTTTACATTCCCTCTATAAGTGATAGCTTATGATAAGTGTCTTTTTCTGTGTGACTTATTTCACTTAGGATCATCGTACCTAAATCCACTCATCTTGCCTCTACTAGCCTTATGACATTGATTTCATGTCTGAGTGATATTCCATTGTACATAAGGACCACAACTTCTTTATCCATTTTTCTCTTTCCTGGGATATTTAAGGTGTCATGAAGTGGAGGTTCTTGTCAACAGAGCAGCCCTAAACTTTGGGGTGCCTGTGTCTTGCTGATTTTTAGTTTTCCCAATTTATACGCCCATGAGTGGACGTGCCCTATGCTCCCTAAGCTGTGTTTTTTCGATGTTTCAGGACACAGCGTACACTTTTCCAGAGTGGCTGTTGGCAATTTACATCCCGCCCATCAGCGTAGCAAGGCTGCCATTTCTCCATGGCCTGTCCTGCATTTCTGGTTTTGACACTTTTTGCAGCATGGCACTTTTGACCGATGGGAAGCGAGACTTCTTTGTAGCACTGATTTGCCTTTCCAGGTTGCTTGGTTGGCCAAAAAGGGCGTATGCGTTTTTTCCTGAATATATTCAGGAAAAAACGCATACGCCCTTTTTGGCCAAGGGCATCATTGTCGACGTTTTGCCGCTTTTCATGTGCTTTAAAGGCGATTCGAATCTACCTCCTGAAATCTGTTTCCTGCAATTCTGCCTTGCTTTCAAATTCTCTTCATTGCCTTCCCTCAATATATCTGTGGATGAGAGTTATCATTCATAACTCTGCGGGTTTCTGAATTGCAGTGTCCCTGAGCTCCATTTTTCAACTGGCTTTTTTGGGAGCTGGCCGCAAAAGCACGGGATTGCCTCAGGCCCTATTCTGCTTCTGGGCGGCAGGCTTAGCCTGTGGTTAATTCTTCTTCCTGATGGGAAATAGAGTGACCTGTGCCTGTCCCAACACCTAGATCTAGTCTCTCATTGGTTGCCCCTCTTCCCGTTCATCCTCAGGACAAATTGCAACCTGTAGGGAACAGGAGCTTAAAGGTGCTGATTCTCCAAGTAGGGAGGTTGCTAGTAAAGTAGCTGGAAAGGCGAACCCGAGCACAAGGAGATGAGAAATGAGGTGCGTATTAGAAACCTTTCAAAATCACACGGTGTACCATCTTCTGGGTTTCTCATGCATGTTTTCGATGTAGGAAGATGCCCTTGAACCTGGAGATTTGGGACCCATGGGATGGGTACAAGGCAGTATTACTTTAAAGGGTCTGCGTTTGCTCACCCAACCTCACCCAACCTTTCAGCCCCTAGAGTGTCCACCCTTATGTCTCATCCAGCTGTGGGTCTAGATATGGTCAATCCAGGTTGCATCACAGCCTCTGAACGAATTTTTTAAGAAATTCTCTCTCTTTCACTGTCTTTGTTTTATGGGTTTTTAAAAGTAATTTATTTTTATAATGGGGTTTAGCTGCTTTTCACGGCTGTGTTTATGCGGCTTTACACCCAATTGACTCACTTCCAGACAGATATCAATACATAGGTTTTAAGATTCTTACTAGTCACATATATTCTTGTGCGGTGAATAGGGGGTGTTGAGTCCAGTTCACTGAGCAAGGAGTAGGTCTTGTCTATTACATATTGGGTGTATGGAACGGTATCTGAGCGAATTTGAAACCCTTGTTTTATGCATCACCCCTCCTCACCTTTCCCGTTAAGCAGCCATCGTGTGTTTTCTAAACGTGTGACTCTGTTCTGTTTTGTAATTCAGTTCAAGTGTAGCGGTTTTTACATTCCCTCTATAAGTGATAGCTTATGATAAGTGTCTTTTTCTGTGTGACTTATTTCACTTAGGATCATCGTACCTAAATCCACTCATCTTGCTTCTACTAGCCTTATGACATTGATTTCATGTCTGAGTGATATTCCATTGTACATAAGGACCACAACTTCTTTATCCATTTTTCTCTTTCCTGGGATATTTAAGGTGTAATGAAGTGGAGGTTCTTGTCAACAGAGCAGCCCTAAACTTTGGGGTGCCTGTGTCTTGCTGATTTTTAGTTTTCCCAATTTATACGCCCATGAGTGGACGTGCCCTATGCTCCCTAAGCTGTGTTTTTTCGATGTTTCAGGAAACACCGTACACTTTTCCAGAGTGGCTGTTGGCAATTTACATCCCGCCCATCAGTGTAGCAAGGCTGCCATTTCTCCATGGCCTGTCCTGCATTTCTGGTTTGGACACTTTTTGCAGCATGGCACTTTTGACCGATGGGAAGCGAGACTTCTTTGTAGCGCGGATTAGCCTTTCCAGGTTGCTTGGTTGGCCAAACAGGGCGTATGCGTTTTTTCCTGAATATATTCAGGAAAAAACGCATACGCCCTGTTTGGCCAAGGGCATCATTGTCGTCGTTTTGCCACTTTTCATATGCTTTAAAGGCGATTCGAATCTACCTCCTGAAACCTGTTTCCTGAAATTCTGCCTTGCTTTCAAATCCTCTTCGTTGCCTTCCCTCAATATATCTGTGGATGAGAGTTATCATTTATAGCTCTGCGGGTTTGTGAATTGCAGTGTCCCTGAGCTCCATTTTTCAACTGGCTTTTTTGGGAGCTGGCCGCAAAAGCGCGGGATTGCCTCAGGCCCTATTCTGCTTCTGGGCAGCAGGCTGAGCCTGTGGTTAATTCTTCTTCCTGATGGGAAAATAGAGTGACCTGTGCCTGTCCCAACACCTAGATCTAGTCTCTCATTGGTTGCCCCTCTTCCCGTTCATCCTCAGGACAAATTGCATCCTGTAGGGGACAGGAGCTTAAAGGTGCTGATTCTCCAAGTAGGGAGATTGCTAGTAAAGTAGCTGGAAAGGCGAACCCGAGCACAAGGAGATGAGAAATGAGGTGCGTATTAGAAACCTTTCAAAATCACACGGTGTACCATCTTCTGGGTTTCTCATGCATGTTTTCCATATAGGAAGATGCCCTTGAACCTGGAGATTTGGGACCCATGGGATGGGTACCAGGCAGTATTACTTTAAAGGGTCTGCGTTTGCTCACCCAACCTCACCCAACCTTTCAGCCCCAAGAGTGTCCACCCTTATGTCTCATCCAGCTGTGGGTCTAGATATGGTTAATCCAGGTTGCATCACAGCCTCTGAACGAATTTTGTAAGAATGTCTCTCTCTTTCACTGTCTTTGTTTTACGGGTTTTTAAAAGTAATTTATTTTTATAATGGGGTTTAGCTGCTTTTCACGGCTGTGTTTATGCGGCTTTACACCCACTTGACTCACTTCCAGACAGATATCAATACATAGGTTTTAAGATTCTTACTAGTCACATATATTCTTGTGCGGTGAATAGGGGGTGTTGAGTCCAGTTCACTGAGCAAGGAGTAGGTATTGTCTATTACATATTGGGTGTATGGAACGGTATCTGAGCGAATTTGAAACCCTTGTTTTATGCATCACCCCACCTCACCTTTCCCGTTAAGCAGCCATCGTGTGTTTTCTAAACGTGTGACTCTGTTCTGTTTTGTAATTCAGTTCAAGTGTAGCGGTTTTTACATTCCCTCTATAAGTGATAGCTTATGATAAGTGTCTTTTTCTGTGTGACTTATTTCACTTAGGATCATCGTACCTAAATCCACTCATCTTGCTTCTACTAGCCTTATGACATTGATTTCATGTCTGAGTGATATTCCATTGTACATAAGGACCACAACTTCTTTATCCATTTTTCTCTTTCCTGGGATATTTAAGGTGTCATGAAGTGGAGGTTCTTGTCAAAAGAGCAGCCCTAAACTTTGGGGTGCCTGTGTCTTGCTGATTTTTAGTTTTCCCAATTTATACGCCCATGAGTGGACGTGCCCTATGCTCCCTAAGCTGTGTTTTTTCGATGTTTCAGGACACACCATACACTTTTCCAGAGTGGCTGTTGGCAATTTACATCCCGCCCATCAGCGTAGCAAGGCTGCCATTTCTCCATGGCCTGTCCTGCATTTCTGGTTTTGACACATTTTGCAGCATGTCAGTTTAGACCGATGGGAAGCGAGACTTCTTTGTAGCACTGATTTGCCTTTCCAGGTTGCTTGGTTGGCCAAACAGGGCGTATGCTTTTTTTCCTGAATATATTCAGGAAAAAACGCATACGCCCTGTTTGGCCAAGGGCATCATTGTCGACGTTTTGCCACTTTTCATATGCTTTAAAGGCGATTCGAATCTACCTCCTGAAACCTGTTTCCTGCAATTCTGCCTTGCTTTCAAATCCTCTTTGTTGCCTTCCCTCAATATATCTGTGGATGAGAGTTATCATTCATAACTCTGCGGGTTTGTGAATTGCAGTGTCCCTGAGCTCCATTTTTCAACTGGCTTTTTTGGGAGCTGGCCGCAAAAGCGCGGGATTGCCTCAGGCCCTATTCTGCTTCTGGGCGGTAGGCTGAGCCTGTGGTTAATTCTTCTTCCCGATGGGAAAATAGAGTGAGCTGTGCCTGTCCCAACACCAAGATCTAGTCTCTCATTGGTTGCCCCTCTTCCCGTTCATCCTCAGGACAAATTGCAACCTGTAGGGAACAGGAGCTTAAAGGTGCTGATTCTCCAAGTAGGGAGATTGCTAGTAAAGTAGCTGGAAAGGCGAACCCGAGCACAAGGAGATGAGAAATGAGGTGCGTATTAGAAACCTTTCAAAATCACACGGTGTAACATCTTCTGGGTTTCTCATGCATGTTTTCGATGTAGGAAGATGCCCTTGAACCTGGAGATTTGGGACCCATGGGATGGGTACCAGGCAGTATTACTTAAAAGGGTGTGCGTTTGCTCACCCAACCTCACCCAAACTTTCAGCCCCAAGATTGTCCACCCTTATGTCTCATCCAGCTGTGGGTCTAGATATGGTCAATCCAGGTTGCATCACAGCCTCTGAAAGAATTTTGTAAGAATTTCTCTCTCTTTCACTGTCTTTGTTTTACGGGTTTTTAAAAGTAATTTATTTTTATAATGGGGTTTAGCTGCTTTTCACGGCTCTGTTTATGCGGCTTTACACCCACTTGACTCACTTCCAGACAGATATCAATACATAGGTTTTAAGATTCTTACTAGTCACATATATTCTTGTGCGGTGAATAGGGGGTGTTGAGTCCAGTTCACTGAGCAAGGAGTAGGTCTTGTCTATTACATATTGGGTGTATGGAACGGTATCTGAGCGAATTTGAAACCCTTGTTTTATGCATCACCCCACCTCACCTTTCCCGTTAAGCAGCCATAGTGTGTTTTCTAAACGTGTGACTCTGTTCTGTTTTGTAATTCAGTTCATGTGTAGCGGTTTTTACATTCCCTCTATAAGTGATAGCTTATGATAAGTGACTTTTTCTGTGTGACTTATTTCACTTAGAATCGTCGTACCTAAATCCACTCATCTTGTTTCTACTAGCCTTATGACATTTATTTCATGTCTGAGTGATATTCCATTGTACATAAGGACCACAACTTCTTTATCCATTTTTCTCTTTCCTGGGATATTTAAGGTGTCATGAAGTGGAGGTTCTTGTTAACAGAGCAGCCCTAAACTTTAGGGTGCCTGTGTCTTGCTGATTTTTAGTTTTCCCAATTTATACGCCCATGAGAGGACGTGCCCTATGCTCCCTAAGCTGTGTTTTTTCGATGTTTCAGGACACACCGTACACTTCTCCAGAGTGGCTGTTGGCAATTTACATCCCGCCCATCAGCGTAGCAAGGCTGCCATTTCTCCATGGCCTGTCCTGCATTTCTGGTTTTGACACTTTTTGCAGCATGGCCCTTTTGACCGATGGGAAGCGAGACTTCTTTGTAGCGCTGATTAGCCTTTCCAGGTTGCTTGGTTGGCCAAACAGGGCGTATGCGTTTTTTTCTGAATATATTCAGGAAAAAACGCATACGCCCTGTTTGGCCAAGGGCATCATTGTCGACGTTTTGCCACTTTTCATGTGCTTTAAAGGCGATTCGAATGTACCTCCTGAAACCTGTTTCCTGCAATTCTGCCTTGCTTTCAAATCCTCTTCGTTGCCTTCCCTCAATATATCTGTGGATGAGAGTTATCATTCATAACTCTGCGGGTTTGTGAATTGCAGTGTCCCTGAGCTCCATTTTTCAACTGGCTTTTTTGGGAGCTGGCCGCAAAAGCGCGGGATTGCCTCAGGCCCTATTCTGCTTCTGGGCGGTAGGCTGAGCCTGTGGTTAATTCTTCTTCCCGATGGGAAAATAGAGTGAGCTGTGCCTGTCCCAACACCTAGATCTAGTCTCTCATTGGTTGCCCCTCTTCCCGTTCATCCTCAGGACAAATTGCAACCTGTAGGGAACAGGAGCTTAAAGGTGCTGATTCTCCAAGTAAGGAGATTGCTAGTAAAGTAGCTGGAAAGGCGAACCCGAGCACAAGGAGATGAGAAATGAGGTGCGTATTAGAAACCTTTCAAAATCACACGGTGTAACATCTTCTGGGTTTCTCATGCATGTTTTCGATGTAGGAAGATGCCCTTGAACCTGGAGATTTGGGACCCATGGGATGGGTACCAGGCAGTATTACTTTAAAGGGTGTGCGTTTGCTCACCCAACCTCACCCAAACTTTCAGCCCCAAGATTGTCCACCCTTATGTCTCATCCAGCTGTGGGTCTAGATATGGTCAATCCAGGTTGCATCACAGCCTCTGAAAGAATTTTGTAAGAATTTCTCTCTCTTTCACTGTCTTTGTTTTACGGGTTTTTAAAAGTAATTTATTTTTATAATGGGGTTTAGCTGCTTTTCACGGCTCTGTTTATGCGGCTTTACACCCACTTGACTCACTTCCAGACAGATATCAATACATAGGTTTTAAGATTCTTACTAGTCACATATATTCTTGTGCGGTGAATAGGGGGTGTTGAGTCCAGTTCACTGAGCAAGGAGTAGGTCTTGTCTATTACATATTGGGTGTATGGAACGGTATCTGAGCGAATTTGAAACCCTTGTTTTATGCATCACCCCACCTCACCTTTCCCGTTAAGCAGCCATAGTGTGTTTTCTAAACGTGTGACTCTGTTCTGTTTTGTAATTCAGTTCATGTGTAGCGGTTTTTACATTCCCTCTATAAGTGATAGCTTATGATAAGTGACTTTTTCTGTGTGACTTATTTCACTTAGAATCGTCGTACCTAAATCCACTCATCTTGTTTCTACTAGCCTTATGACATTTATTTCATGTCTGAGTGATATTCCATTGTACATAAGGACCACAACTTCTTTATCCATTTTTCTCTTTCCTGGGATATTTAAGGTGTCATGAAGTGGAGGTTCTTGTCAACAGAGCAGCCCTAAACTTTAGGGTGCCTGTGTCTTGCTGATTTTTAGTTTTCCCAATTTATACGCCCATGAGAGGACGTGCCCTATGCTCCCTAAGCTGTGTTTTTTCGATGTTTCAGGACACACCGTACACTTCTCCAGAGTGGCTGTTGGCAATTTACATCCCGCCCATCAGCGTAGCAAGGCTGCCATTTCTCCATGGCCTGTCCTGCATTTCTGGTTTTGACACTTTTTGCAGCATGGCCCTTTTGACCGATGGGAAGCGAGACTTCTTTGTAGCGCTGATTAGCCTTTCCAGGTTGCTTGGTTGGCCAAACAGGGCGTATGCGTTTTTTCCTGAATATATTCAGGAAAAAACGCATACGCCCTGTTTGGCCAAGGGCATCATTGTCGACGTTTTGCCACTTTTCATGTGCTTTAAAGGCGATTCGAATGTACCTCCTGAAACCTGTTTCCTGCAATTCTGCCTTGCTTTCAAATCCTCTTCGTTGCCTTCCCTCAATATATCTGTGGATGAGAGTTATCATTCATAACTCTGCGGGTTTGTGAATTGCAGTGTCCCTGAGCTCCATTTTTCAACTGGCTTTTTTGGGAGCTGTCCGCAAAAGCGCGGGATTGCCTCAGGCCCTATTCTGCTTCTGGGCGGCAGGCTGAGCCTGTGGTTAATTCTTCTTCCTGATGGGAAAATAGAGTGACCTGTGCCTGTCCCAACACCTAGATCTAGTCTCTCATTGGTTGCCCCTCTTCCCGTTCATCCTCAGGACAAATTGCAACCTGTAGGGAACAGGAGCTTAAAGTGCTGATTCTCCAAGTAGGGAGATTTCTAGTAAAGTAGCTGGAAATGCGAACCCGAGCACAAGGAGATGAGAAATGAGGTGCGTATTAGAAACCTTTTAAAATCACACGGTGTACCATCTTCTGGGTTTCTCATGCATGTTTTCGATGTAGGAAGATGCCCTTGAACCTGGAGATTTGGGACCCATGGGATGGGTACCAGGCAGTATTACTTTAAAGGGTCTGCGTTTGCTCACCCAACCTCACAAAACCTTTCAGCCCCAAGAGTGTCCAACCTTATGTCTCATCCAGCTGTGGGTCTAGATATGGTCAATCCAGGTTGCATCACAGCCTCTGAACGAATTTTGTAAGAATTTCTCTCTCTTTCACTGTCTTTGTTTTACGGGTTTTTAAAAGTAATTTATTTTTATAATGGGGTTTAGCTGCTTTTCACGGCTGTGTTTATGCGGCTTTACACCCACTTGACTCACTTCCAGACAGATATCAATACATAGGTTTTAAGATTCTTACTAGTCACATATATTCTTGTGCGGTGAATAGGGGGTGTTGAGTCCAGTTCACTGAGCAAGGAGTAGGTCTTGTCTATTACATATTGGGTGTATGGAACGGTATCTGAGCGAATTTGAAACCCTTGTTTTATGCATCACCCCTCCTCACCTTTCCCGTTAAGCAGCCACAGTGTGTTTTCTAAACGTGTGACTCTGTTCTGTTTTGTAATTCAGTTCAAGTGTAGCGGTTTTTACATTCCCTCTATAAGTGATAGCTTATGATAAGTGTCTTTTTCTGTGTGACTTATTTCACTTAGGATCATCGTACCTAAATCCACTCATCTTGCTTCTACTAGCCTTATGACATTGATTTCATGTCTGAGTGATATTCCATTGTACATAAGGACCACAACTTCTTTATCCATTTTTCTCTTTCCTGGGATATTTAAGGTGTCATGAAGTGGAGGTTCTTGTCAAAAGAGCAGCCCTAAACTTTGGGGTGCCTGTGTCTTGCTGATTTTTGTTTTCCCAATTTATACGCCCATGAGTGGACGTGCCCTATGCTCCCTAAGCTGTGTTTTTTCGATGTTTCAGGACACACCATACACTTTTCCAGAGTGGCTGTTGGCAATTTACATCCCGCCCATCAGCGTAGCAAGGCTGCCATTTCTCCATGGCCTGTCCTGCATTTCTGGTTTTGACACATTTTGCAGCATGGCACTTTAGACCGATGGGAAGCGAGACTTCTTTGTACCACTGATTTGCCTTTCCAGGTTGCTTGGTTGGCCAAACAGGGCGTATGCTTTTTTTCCTGAATATATTCAGGAAAAAACGCATACGCCCTGTTTGGCCAAGGGCATCATTGTCGACGTTTTGCCACTTTTCATATGCTTTAAAGGCGATTCGAATCTACCTCCTGAAACCTGTTTACTGAAATTCTGCCTTGCATTCAAATCCTCTTTGTTGCCTTCCCTCAATATATCTGTGGATGAGAGTTATCATACATAACTCTGCGGGTTTGTGAATTGCAGTGTCCCTGAGCTCCATTTTTCAACTGGCTTTTTTGGGAGCTGGCCGCAAAAGCGCGGGATTGCCTCAGGCCCTTTTCTGCTTCTGGGCGGTAGGCTGAGCCTGTGGTTAATTCTTCTTCCCGATGGGAAAATAGAGTGAGCTGTGCCTGTCCCAACACCTAGATCTAGTCTCTCATTGGTTGCCCCTCTTCCCGTTCATCCTCAGGACAAATTGCAACCTGTAGGGAACAGGAGCTTAAAGGTGCTGATTCTCCAAGTAGGGAGATTGCTAGTAAAGTAGCTGGAAAGGCGAACCCGAGCACAAGGAGATGAGAAATGAGGTGCGTATTAGAAACCTTTCAAAATCACACGGTGTAACATCTTCTGGGTTTCTCATGCATGTTTTCGATGTAGGAAGATGCCCTTGAACCTGGAGATTTGGGACCCATGGGATGGGTACCAGGCAGTATTACTTTAAAGGGTGTGCGTTTGCTCACCCAACCTCACCCAAACTTTCAGCCCCAAGATTGTCCACCCTTATGTCTCATCCAGCTGTGGGTCTAGATATGGTCAATCCAGGTTGCATCACAGCCTCTGAAAGAATTTTGTAAGAATTTCTCTCTCTTTCACTGTCTTTGTTTTACGGGTTTTTAAAAGTAATTTATTTTTATAATGGGGTTTAGCTGCTTTTCACGGCTGTGTTTATGCGGCTTTACACCCACTTGACTCACTTCCAGACAGATATCAATACATAGGTTTTAAGATTCTTACTAGTCACATATATTCTTGTGCGGTGAATAGGGGTTGTTGAGTCCAGTTCACTGAGCAAGGAGTAGGTCTTGTCTATTACATATTGGGTGTATGGAACGGTATCTGAGCGAATTTGAAACCCTTGTTTTATGCATCACCCCACCTCACCTTTCCCGTTAAGCAGCCATAGTGTGTTTTCTAAACGTGTGACTCTGTTCTGTTTTGTAATTCAGTTCAAGTGTAGCGGTTTTTACATTCCCTCTATAAGTGATAGCTTATGATAAGTGTCTTTTACTGTGTGACTTATTTCACTTAGGATCATCGTACCTAAATCCACTCATCTTGCTTCTACTAGCCTTATGACATTGATTTCATGTCTGAGTGATATTCCATTGTACATAAGGACCACAACTTCTTTATCCATTTTTCTCTTTCCTGGGATATTTAAGGTGTCATGAAGTGGAGGTTCTTGTCAACAGAGCAGCCCTAAACTTTGGGGTGCCTGTGTCTTGCTGATTTTTAGTTTTCCCAATTTATACGCCCATGAGTGGACGTGCCCTATGCTCCCTAAGCTGTGTTTTTTCGATGTTTCAGGACACACCGTACACTTTTCCAGAGTGGCTGTTGGCAATTTACATCCCGCCCATCAGCGTAGCAAGGCTGCCATTTCTCCATGGCCTGTCCTGCATTTCTGGTTTGGACACTTTTTGCAGCATGGCCCTTTTGACCGACGGGAAGCGAGACTTCTTTGTAGCGCTGATTAGCCTTTCCAGGTTGCTTGGTTGGCCAAACAGGGCGTATGCGTTTTTTCCTGAATATATTCAGGAAAAAACGCATACGCCCTGTTTGGCCAAGGGCATCATTGTCGTCGTTTTGCCACTTTTCATATGCTTTAAAGGCGATTAGAATCTACCTCCTGAAACCTGTTTCCTGAAATTCTGCCTTGCTTTCAAATCCTCTTCGTTGCCTTCCCTCAATATATCTGTGGATGAGAGTTATCATTTATAGCTCTGCGGGTTTGTGAATTGCAGTGTCCCTGAGCTCCATTTTTCAACTGGCTTTTTTGGGAGCTGGCCGCAAAAGCGCGGGATTGCCTCAGGCCCTATTCTGCTTCTGGGCGGCAGGCTGAGCCTGTGGTTAATTCTTCTTCCTGATGGGAAAATAGAGTGACCTGTGCCTGTCCCAACACATAGATCTAGTCTCTCATTGGTTGCCCCTCTTCCCGTTCATCCTCAGGACAAATTGCATCCTGTAGGGGACAGGAGCTTAAAGGTGCTGATTCTCCAAGTAGGGAGATTGCTAGTAAAGTAGCTGGAAAGGCGAACCCGAGCACAAGGAGATGAGAAATGAGGTGCGTATTAGAAACCTTTCAAAATCACACGGTGTACCATCTTCTGGGTTTCTCATGCATGTTTTCCATATAGGAAGATGCCCTTGAACCTGGAGATTTGGGACCCATGGGATGGGTACCAGGCAGTATTACTTTAAAGGGTCTGCGTTTGCTCACCCAACCTCACCCAACCTTTCAGGCCCAAGAGTGTCCACCCTTATGTCTCATCCAGCTGTGGGTCTAGATATGTTCAATCCAGGTTGCATCACAGCCTCTGAACGAATTTTGTAAGAATTTCTCTCTCTTTCACTGTCTTTGTTTTACGGGTTTTTAAAAGTAATTTATTTTTATAATGGGGTTTAGCTGCTTTTCACAGCTGTGTTTATGCGGCTTTACACCCAATTGACTCACTTCCAGACAGATATCAATACATAGGTTTTAAGATTTTTACTAGTCACATATATTCTTGTGCGGTGAATAGGGGGTGTTGAGTCCAGTTCACTGAGCAAGGAGTAGGTCTTGTCTATTACATATTGGGTGTATGGAACGGTATCTGAGCGAATTTGAAACCCTTGTTTTATGCATCACCCCACCTCACCTTTCCCGTTAAGCAGCCATAGTGTGTTTTCTAAACGTGTGACTCTGTTCTGTTTTGTAATTCAGTTCAAGTGTAGTGGTTTTTACATTCCCTCTATAAGTGATAGCTTATGATAAGTGTCTTTTTCTGTGTGACTTATTTCACTTAGGATCATCGTACCTAAATCCACTCATCTTGCCTCTACTAGCCTTATGACATTGATTTCATGTCTGAGTGATATTCCATTGTACATAAGGACCACAACTTCTTTATCCATTTTTCTCTTTCCTGGGATATTTAAGGTGTCATGAAGTGGAGGTTCTTGTCAACAGAGCAGCCCTAAACTTTGGGGTGCCTGTGTCTTGCTGATTTTTAGTTTTCCCAATTTATACGCCCATGAGTGGACGTGCCCTATGCTCCCTAAGCTGTGTTTTTTCGATGTTTCAGGACACAGCGTACACTTTTCCAGAGTGGCTGTTGGCAATTTACATCCCGCCCATCAGCGTAGCAAGGCTGCCATTTCTCCATGGCCTGTCCTGCATTTCTGGTTTTGACACTTTTTGCAGCATGGCACTTTTGACCGATGGGAAGCGAGACTTCTTTGTAGCACTGATTTGCCTTTCCAGGTTGCTTGGTTGGCCAAAAAGGGCGTATGCGTTTTTTCCTGAATATATTCAGGAAAAAACGCATACGCCCTTTTTGGCCAAGGGCATCATTGTCGACGTTTTGCCGCTTTTCATGTGCTTTAAAGGCGATTCGAATCTACCTCCTGAAATCTGTTTCCTGCAATTCTGCCTTGCTTTCAAATTCTCTTCATTGCCTTCCCTCAATATATCTGTGGATGAGAGTTATCATTCATAACTCTGCGGGTTTCTGAATTGCAGTGTCCCTGAGCTCCATTTTTCAACTGGCTTTTTTGGGAGCTGGCCGCAAAAGCACGGGATTGCCTCAGGCCCTATTCTGCTTCTGGGCGGCAGGCTTAGCCTGTGGTTAATTCTTCTTCCTGATGGGAAATAGAGTGACCTGTGCCTGTCCCAACACCTAGATCTAGTCTCTCATTGGTTGCCCCTCTTCCCGTTCATCCTCAGGACAAATTGCAACCTGTAGGGAACAGGAGCTTAAAGGTGCTGATTCTCCAAGTAGGGAGGTTGCTAGTAAAGTAGCTGGAAAGGCGAACCCGAGCACAAGGAGATGAGAAATGAGGTGCGTATTAGAAACCTTTCAAAATCACACGGTGTACCATCTTCTGGGTTTCTCATGCATGTTTTCGATGTAGGAAGATGCCCTTGAACCTGGAGATTTGGGACCCATGGGATGGGTACAAGGCAGTATTACTTTAAAGGGTCTGCGTTTGCTCACCCAACCTCACCCAACCTTTCAGCCCCTAGAGTGTCCACCCTTATGTCTCATCCAGCTGTGGGTCTAGATATGGTCAATCCAGGTTGCATCACAGCCTCTGAACGAATTTTTTAAGAAATTCTCTCTCTTTCACTGTCTTTGTTTTATGGGTTTTTAAAAGTAATTTATTTTTATAATGGGGTTTAGCTGCTTTTCACGGCTGTGTTTATGCGGCTTTACACCCAATTGACTCACTTCCAGACAGATATCAATACATAGGTTTTAAGATTCTTACTAGTCACATATATTCTTGTGCGGTGAATAGGGGGTGTTGAGTCCAGTTCACTGAGCAAGGAGTAGGTCTTGTCTATTACATATTGGGTGTATGGAACGGTATCTGAGCGAATTTGAAACCCTTGTTTTATGCATCACCCCTCCTCACCTTTCCCGTTAAGCAGCCATCGTGTGTTTTCTAAACGTGTGACTCTGTTCTGTTTTGTAATTCAGTTCAAGTGTAGCGGTTTTTACATTCCCTCTATAAGTGATAGCTTATGATAAGTGTCTTTTTCTGTGTGACTTATTTCACTTAGGATCATCGTACCTAAATCCACTCATCTTGCTTCTACTAGCCTTATGACATTGATTTCATGTCTGAGTGATATTCCATTGTACATAAGGACCACAACTTCTTTATCCATTTTTCTCTTTCCTGGGATATTTAAGGTGTAATGAAGTGGAGGTTCTTGTCAACAGAGCAGCCCTAAACTTTGGGGTGCCTGTGTCTTGCTGATTTTTAGTTTTCCCAATTTATACGCCCATGAGTGGACGTGCCCTATGCTCCCTAAGCTGTGTTTTTTCGATGTTTCAGGAAACACCGTACACTTTTCCAGAGTGGCTGTTGGCAATTTACATCCCGCCCATCAGTGTAGCAAGGCTGCCATTTCTCCATGGCCTGTCCTGCATTTCTGGTTTGGACACTTTTTGCAGCATGGCACTTTTGACCGATGGGAAGCGAGACTTCTTTGTAGCGCGGATTAGCCTTTCCAGGTTGCTTGGTTGGCCAAACAGGGCGTATGCGTTTTTTCCTGAATATATTCAGGAAAAAACGCATACGCCCTGTTTGGCCAAGGGCATCATTGTCGTCGTTTTGCCACTTTTCATATGCTTTAAAGGCGATTCGAATCTACCTCCTGAAACCTGTTTCCTGAAATTCTGCCTTGCTTTCAAATCCTCTTCGTTGCCTTCCCTCAATATATCTGTGGATGAGAGTTATCATTTATAGCTCTGCGGGTTTGTGAATTGCAGTGTCCCTGAGCTCCATTTTTCAACTGGCTTTTTTGGGAGCTGGCCGCAAAAGCGCGGGATTGCCTCAGGCCCTATTCTGCTTCTGGGCAGCAGGCTGAGCCTGTGGTTAATTCTTCTTCCTGATGGGAAAATAGAGTGACCTGTGCCTGTCCCAACACATAGATCTAGTCTCTCATTGGTTGCCCCTCTTCCCGTTCATCCTCAGGACAAATTGCATCCTGTAGGGGACAGGAGCTTAAAGGTGCTGATTCTCCAAGTAGGGAGATTGCTAGTAAAGTAGCTGGAAAGGCGAACCCGAGCACAAGGAGATGAGAAATGAGGTGCGTATTAGAAACCTTTCAAAATCACACGGTGTACCATCTTCTGGGTTTCTCATGCATGATTTCCATATAGGAAGATGCCCTTGAACCTGGAGATTTGGGACCCATGGGATGGGTACCAGGCAGTATTACTTTAAAGGGTCTGCGTTTGCTCACCCAACCTCACCCAACCTTTCAGCCCCAAGAGTGTCCACCCTTATGTCTCATCCAGCTGTGGGTCTAGATATGGTTAATCCAGGTTGCATCACAGCCTCTGAACGAATTTTGTAAGAATTTCTCTCTCTTTCACTGTCTTTGTTTTACGGGTTTTTAAAAGTAATTTATTTTTATAATGGGGTTTAGCTGCTTTTCACAGCTGTGTTTATGCGGCTTTACACCCAATTGACTCACTTCCAGACAGATATCAATACATAGGTTTTAAGATTCTTACTAGTCACATATACTTTTGTGCGGTGAATAGGGGGTGTTGAGTCCAGTTCACTGAGCAAGGAGTAGGTCTTGTCTATTACATATTGGGTGTATGGAACGGTATCTGAGCGAATTTGAAACCCTTGTTTTATGCATCACCCCACCTCACCTTTCCCGTTAAGCAGCCATAGTGTGTTTTCTAAACGTGTGACTCTGTTCTGTTTTGTAATTCAGTTCAAGTGTAGCGGTTTTTACATTCCCTCTATAAGTGATAGCTTATGATAAGTGTCTTTTTCTGTGTGACTTATTTCACTTAGGATCATCGTACCTAAATCCACTCATCTTGCCTCTACTAGCCTTATGACATTGATTTCATGTCTGAGTGATATTCCATTGTACATAAGGACCACAACTTCTTTATCCATTTTTCTCTTTCCTGGGATATTTAAGGTGTCATGAAGTGGAGGTTCTTGTCAACAGAGCAGCCCTAAACTTTGGGGTGCCTGTGTCTTGCTGATTTTTAGTTTTCCCAATTTATACGCCCATGAGTGGACGTGCCCTATGCTCCCTAAGCTGTGTTTTTTCGATGTTTCAGGACACACCGTACACTTTTCCAGAGTGGCTGTTGGCAATTTACATCCCGCCCATCAGCGTAGCAAGGCTGCCATTTCTCCATGGCCTGTCCTGAATTTCTGGTTTTGACACTTTTTGCAGCATGGCACTTTTGACCGATGGGAAGCGAGACTTCTTTGTAGCACTGATTTGCCTTTCCAGGTTGCTTGGTTGGCCAAAAAGTGCGTATGCGTTTTTTCCTGAATATATTCAGGAAAAAACGCATACGCCCTTTTTGGCCAAGGGCATCATTGTCGACGTTTTGCCGCTTTTCATGTGCTTTAAAGGCGATTCGAATCTACCTCCTGAAATCTGTTTCCTGCAATTCTGCCTTGCTTTCAAATCCTCTTCGTTGCCTTCCCTCAATATATCTGTGGATGAGAGTTATCATTCATAACTCTGCGGGTTTCTGAATTGCAGTGTCCCTGAGCTCCATTTTTCAACTGGCTTTTTTGGGAGCTGGCCGCAAAAGCGCGGGATTGCCTCAGGCCCTATTCTGCTTCTGGGCGGCAGGCTTAGCCTGTGGTTAATTCTTCTTCCTGATGGGAAATAGAGTGACCTGTGCCTGTCCCAACACCTAGATCTAGTCTCTCATTGGTTGCCCCTCTTCCCGTTCATCCTCAGGACAAATTGCAACCTGTAGGGAACAGGAGCTTAAAGGTGCTGATTCTCCAAGTAGGGAGATTGCTAGTAAAGTAGCTGGAAAGGCGAACCCGAGCACAAGGAGATGAGAAATGAGGTGCGTATTAGAAACCTTTCAAAATCACACGGTGTACCATCTTCTGGGTTTCTCATGCATGTTTTCGATGTAGGAAGATGCCCTTCAACCTGGAGATTTGGGACCCATGGGATGGGTACCAGGCAGTATTACTTTAAAGGGTCTGCGTTTGCTCACCCAACCTCACCCAACCTTTCAGCCCCAAGAGTGTCCACCCTTATGTCTCATCCAGCTGTGGGTCTAGATATGTCAATCCAGGTTGCATCACAGCCTCTGAACGAATTTTGTAAGAATTTCTCTCTCTTTCACTGTCTTTGTTTTACGGGTTTTTAAAAGTAATTTATTTTTATAATGGGGTTTAGCTGCTTTTCACGGCTGTGTTTATGCGGCTTTACACCCACTTGACTCACTTCCAGACAGATATCAATACATAGGTTTTAAGATTCTTACTAGTCACATATATTCTTGTGCGGTGAATAGGGGGTGTTGAGTTCAGTTCACTGAGCAAGGAGTAGGTCTTGTCTATTACATATTGGGTGTATGGAACGGTATCTGAGCGAATTTGAAACCCTTGTTTTATGCATCACCCCACCTCACCTTTCCCGTTAAGCAGCCATAGTGTGTTTTCTAAACGTGTGACTCTGTTCTGTTTTGTAATTCAGTTCAAGTGTAGCGGTTTTTACATTCCCTCTATAAGTGATAGCTTATGATAAGTGTCTTTTTCTGTGTGACTTATTTCACTTAGGATCATCGTACCTAAATCCACTCATCTTGCCTCTACTAGCCTTATGACATTGATTTCATGTCTGAGTGATATTCCATTGTACTTAAGGACCACAACTTCTTTATCCATTTTTCTCTTTCCTGGGATATTTAAGGTGTCATGAAGTGGAGGTTCTTGTCAACAGAGCAGCCCTAAACTTTGGGGTGCCTGTGTCTTGCTGATTTTTAGTTTTCCCAATTTATACGCCCATGAGTGGACGTGCCCTATGCTCCCTAAGCTGTGTTTTTTCGATGTTTCAGGACACAGCGTAAACTTTTCCAGAGTGGCTGTTGGCAATTTACATCCCGCCCATCAGCGTAGCAAGGCTGCCATTTCTCCATGGCCTGTCCTGCATTTCTGGTTTTGACACTTTTTGCAGCATGGCACTTTTGACCGATGGGAAGCGAGACTTCTTTGTAGCACTGATTTGCATTTCCAGGTTGCTTGGTTGGCCAAAAAGGGCGTATGCGTTTTTTCCTGAATATATTCAGGAAAAAACGCATACGCCCTTTTTGGCCAAGGGCATCATTGTCGACGTTTTGCCGCTTTTCATGTGCTTTAAAGGCGATTCGAATCTACCTCCTGAAATCTGTTTCCTGCAATTCTGCCTTGCTTTCAAATCCTCTTCGTTGCCTTCCCTCAATATATCTGTGGATGAGAGTTATCATTCATAACTCTGCGGGTTTCTGAATTGCAGTGTCCCTGAGCTCCATTTTTCAACTGGCTTTTTTGGGAGCTGGCCGCAAAATCGCGGGATTGCCTCAGGCCCTATTCTGCTTCTGGGCGGCAGGCTTAGCCTGTGGTTAATTCTTCTTCCTGATGGGAAATAGAGTGACCTGTGCCTGTCCCAACACCTAGATCTAGTCTCTCATTGGTTGCCCCTCTTCCCGTTCATCCTCAGGACAAATTGCAACCTGTAGGGAACAGGAGCTTAAAGGTGCTGATTCTCCAAGTAGGGAGGTTGCTAGTAAAGTAGCTGGAAAGGCGAACCCGAGCACAAGGAGATGAGAAATGAGGTGCGTATTAGAAACCTTTCAAAATCACACGGTGTACCATCTTCTGGGTTTCTCATGCATGTTTTCGATGTAGGAAGATGCCCTTGAACCTGGAGATTTGGGACCCATGGGATGGGTACAAGGCAGTATTACTTTAAAGGGTCTGCGTTTGCTCACCCAACCTCACCCAACCTTTCAGCCCCTAGAGTGTCCACCCTTATGTCTCATCCAGCTGTGGGTCTAGATATGGTCAATCCAGGTTGCATCACAGCCTCTGAACGAATTTTTTAAGAATTTCTCTCTCTTTCACTGTCTTTGTTTTATGGGTTTTTAAAAGTAATTTATTTTTATAATGGGGTTTAGCTGCTTTTCACGGCTGTGTTTATGCGGCTTTACACCCAATTGACTCACTTCCAGACAGATATCAATACATAGGTTTTAAGATTCTTACTAGTCACATATATTCTTGTGCGGTGAATAGGGGGTGTTGAGTCCAGTTCACTGAGCAAGGAGTAGGTCTTGTCTATTACATATTGGGTGTATGGAACGGTATCTGAGCGAATTTGAAACCCTTGTTTTATGCATCACCCCACCTCACCTTTCCCGTTAAGCAGCCATAGTGTGTTTTCTAAACGTGTGACTCTGTTCTGTTTTGTAATTCAGTTCAAGTGTAGCGGTTTTTACATTCCCTCTATAAGTGATAGCTTATGATAAGTGTCTTTTTCTGTGTGACTTATTTCACTTAGGATCATCGTACCTAAATCCACTCATCTTGCCTCTACTAGCCTTATGACATTGATTTCATGTCTGAGTGATATTCCATTGTACATAAGGACCACAACTTCTTTATCCATTTTTCTCTTTCCTGGGATATTTAAGGTGTCATGAAGTGGAGGTTCTTCTCAACAGAGCAGCCCTAAACTTTGGGGTGCCTGTGTCTTGCTGATTTTTAGTTTTCCCAATTTATACGCCCATGAGTGGACGTGCCCTATGCTCCCTAAGCTGTGTTTTTTCGATGTTTCAGGAAACACCGTACACTTTTCCAGAGTGGCTGTTGGCAATTTACATCCCGCCCATCAGTGTAGCAAGGCTGCCATTTCTCCATGGCCTGTCCTGCATTTCTGGTTTTGACACTTTTTGCAGCATGGCACTTTTGACCGATGGGAAGCGAGACTTCTTTGTAGCACTGATTTGCCTTTCCAGGTTGCTTGGTTGGCCAAAAAGGGCGTATGCGTTTTTTCCTGAATATATTCAGGAAAAAACGCATACGCCCTTTTTGGCCAAGGGCATCATTGTCGACGTTTTGCCGCTTTTCATGTGCTTTAAAGGCGATTCGAATCTACCTCCTGAAATCTGTTTCCTGCAATTCTGCCTTGCTTTCAAATCCTCTTCGTTGCCTTCCCTCAATATATCTGTGGATGAGAGTTATCATTCATAACTCTGCGGGTTTCTGAATTGCAGTGTCCCTGAGCTCCATTTTTCAACTGGCTTTTTTGGGAGCTGGCCGCAAAAGCGCGGGATTGCCTCAGGCCCTATTCTGCTTCTGGGCGGCAGGCTTAGCCTGTGGTTAATTCTTCTTCCTGATGGGAAATAGAGTAACCTGTGCCTGTCCCAACACCTAGATCTAGTCTCTCATTGGTTGCCCCTCTTCCCGTTCATCCTCAGGACAAATTGCAACCTGTAGGGAACAGGAGCTTAAAGGTGCTGATTCTCCAAGTAGGGAGATTGCTAGTAAAGTAGCTGGAAAGGCGAACCCGAGCACAAGGAGATGAGAAATGAGGTGCGTATTAGAAACCTTTCAAAATCACACGGTGTACCATCTTCTGGGTTTCTCATGCATGTTTTCGATGTAGGAATATGCCCTTCAACCTGGAGATTTGGGACCCATGGGATGGGTACCAGGCAGTATTACTTTAAAGGGTCTGCGTTTGCTCACCCAACCTCACCCAACCTTTCAGCCCCAAGAGTGTCCACCCTTATGTCTCATCCAGCTGTGGGTCTAGATATGTCAATCCAGGTTGCATCACAGCCTCTGAACGAATTTTGTAAGAATTTCTCTCTCTTTCACTGTCTTTGTTTTACGGGTTTTTAAAAGTAATTTATTTTTATAATGGGGTTTAGCTGCTTTTCACGGCTGTGTTTATGCGGCTTTACACCCACTTGACTCACTTCCAGACAGATATCAATACATAGGTTTTAAGATTCTTACTAGTCACATATATTCTTGTGCGGTGTATAGGGGGTGTTGAGTCCAGTTCACTGAGCAAGGAGTAGGTCTTGTCTATTACATATTGGGTGTATGGAACGGTATCTGAGCGAATTTGAAACCCTTGTTTTATGCATCACCCCACCTCACCTTTCCCGTTAAGCAGCCATAGTGTGTTTTCTAAACGTGTGACTCTGTTCTGTTTTGTAATTCAGTTCAAGTGTAGCGGTTTTTACATTCCCTCTATAAGTGATAGCTTATGATAAGTGTCTTTTTCTGTGTGACTTATTTCACTTAGGATCATCGTACCTAAATCCACTCATCTTGCCTCTACTAGCCTTATGACATTGATTTCATGTCTGAGTTATATTCCATTGTACATAAGGACCACAACTTCTTTATCCATTTTTCTCTTTCCTGGGATATTTAAGGTGTCATGAAGTGGAGGTTCTTGTCAACAGAGCAGCCCTAAACTTTGGGGTGCCTGTGTCTTGCTGATTTTTAGTTTTCCCAATTTATACGCCCATGAGTGGACGTGCCCTATGCTCCCTAAGCTGTGTTTTTTCGATGTTTCAGGACACACCGTACACTTTTCCAGAGTGGCTGTTGGCAATTTACATCCCGCCCATCAGCGTAGCAAGGCTGCCATTTCTCCATGGCCTGTCCTGTATTTCTGGTTTTGACACTTTTTGCAGCATGGCCCTTTTGACCGATGGGAAGCGAGACTTCTTTGTAGCACTGATTTGCCTTTCCAGGTTGCTTGGTTGGCCAAAAAGGGCGTATGCGTTTTTTCCTGAATATATTCAGGAAAAAACGCATACGCCCTTTTTGGCCAAGGGCATCATTGTCGACGTTTTGCCGCTTTTCATGTGCTTTAAAGGCGATTCGAATCTACCTCCTGAAATCTGTTTCCTGCAATTCTGCCTTGCTTTCAAATCCTCTTCGTTGCCTTCCCTCAATATATCTGTGGATGAGAGTTATCATTCATAACTCTGCGGGTTTCTGAATTGCAGTGTCCCTGAGCTCCATTTTTCAACTGGCTTTTTTGGGAGCTGGCCGCAAAAGCGCGGGATTGCCTCAGGCCCTATTCTGCTTCTGGGCAGCAGGCTTAGCCTGTGGTTAATTCTTCTTCCTGATGGGAAATAGAGTGACCTGTGCCTGTCCCAACACCTAGATCTAGTCTCTCATTGGTTGCCCCTCTTCCCGTTCATCCTCAGGACAAATTGCAACCTGTAGGGGACAGGAGCTTAAAGGTGCTGATTCTCCAAGTAGGGAGGTTGCTAGTAAAGTAGCTGGAAAGGCGAACCCGAGCACAAGGAGATGAGAAATGAGGTGCGTATTAGAAACCTTTCAAAATCACACGGTGTACCATCTTCTGGGTTTCTCATGCATGTTTTCGATGTAGGAAGATGCCCTTCAACCTGGAGATTTGGGACCCATGGGATGGGTACCAGGCAGTATTACTTTAAAGGGTCTGCGTTTGCTCACCCAACCTCACCCAAACTTTCAGCCCCAAGAGTGTCCACCCTTATGTCTCATCCAGCTGTGGGTCTAGATATGTCAATCCAGGTTGCATCACAGCCTCTGAACGAATTTTGTAAGAATTTCTCTCTCTTTCACTGTCTTTGTTTTACGGGTTTTTAAAAGTAATTTATTTTTATAATGGGGTTTAGCTGCTTTTCACGGCTGTGTTTATGCGGCTTTACACCCACTTGACTCACTTCCAGACAGATATCAATACATAGGTTTTAAGATTCTTACTAGTCACATATATTCTTGTGCGGTGAATAGGGGGTGTTGAGTCCAGTTCACTGAGCAAGGAGTAGGTATTGTCTATTACATATTGGGTGTATGGAACGGTATCTGAGCGAATTTGAAACCCTTGTTTTATGCATCACCCCACCTCACCTTTCCCGTTAAGCAGCCACAGTGTGTTTTCTAAATGTGTGACTCTGTTCTGTTTTGTAATTCAGTTCAAGTGTAGCGGTTTTTACATTCCTTCTATAAGTGATAGCTTATGATAAGTGTCTTTTTCTGTGTGACTTATTTCACTTAGGATCATCGTACCTAAATCCACTCATCTTGCTTCTACTAGCCTTATGACATTGATTTCATGTCTGAGTGATATTCCATTGTACATAAGGACCACAACTTCTTTATCCATTTTTCTCTTTCCTGGGATATTTAAGGTGTCATGAAGTGGAGGTTCTTGTCAACAGAGCAGCCCTAAACTTTGGGGTGCCTGTGTCTTGCTGATTTTTAGTTTTCCCAATTTATACACCCATGAGAGGACGTGCCCTATGCTCCCTAAGCTGTGTTTTTTCGATGTTTCAGCACACACCATACACTTTTCCAGAGTGGCTGTTGGCAATTTACATCCCGCCCATCAGCGTAGCAAGGCTGCCATTTCTCCATGGCCTGTCCTGCATTTCTGGTTTTGACACTTTTTGCAGCAAGGCCCTTTTGACCGATGGGAAGCGAGACTTCTTTGTAGCGCTGATTTGCCTTTCCAGGTTGCTTGGTTGGCCAAAAAGGGCGTATGCGTTTTTTCCTGAATATATTCAGGAAAAAACGCATACGCCCTTTTTGGCCAAGGGCATCATTGTCGACGTTTTGCCTCTTTTCATGTGCTTTAAAGGCGATTCGAATCTACCTCCTGAAATCTGTTTCCTGCAATTCTGCCTTGCTTTCAAATCCTCTTCGTTGCCTTCCCTCAATATATCTGTGGATGAGAGTTATCATTCATAACTCTGCGGGTTTCTGAATTGCAGTGTCCCTGAGCTCCATTTTTCAACTGGCTTTTTTGGGAGCTGGCCGCAAAAGCGCGGGATTGCCTCAGGCCCTATTCTGCTTCTGGGCGGCAGGCTTAGCCTGTGGTTAATTCTTCTTCCTGATGGGAAATAGAGTAACCTGTGCCTGTCCCAACACCTAGATCTAGTCTCTCATTGGTTGCCCCTCTTCCCGTTCATCCTCAGGACAAATTGCAACCTGTAGGGAACAGGAGCTTAAAGGTGCTGATTCTCCAATTAGGGAGATTGCTAGTAAAGTAGCTGGAAAGGCGAACCCGAGCACAAGGAGATGAGAAATGAGGTGCGTATTAGAAACCTTTCAAAATCACACGGTGTACCATCTTCTGGGTTTCTCATGCATGTTTTCGATGTAGGCAGATGCCCTTGAACCTGGAGATTTGGGACCCATGGGATGGGTACCAGGCAGTATTACTTTAAAGGGTCTGCGTTTGCTCACCCAACCTCACCCAACCTTTCAGCCCCAAGAGTGTCCACCCTTATGTCTCATCCAGCTGTGGGTCTAGATATGTCAATCCAGGTTGCATCACAGCCTCTGAACGAATTTTGTAAGAATTTCTCTCTCTTTCACTGTCTTTGTTTTACGGGTTTTTAAAAGTAATTTATTTTTATAATGGGGTTTAGCTGCTTTTCACGGCTGTGTTTATGCGGCTTTACACCCACTTGACTCACTTCCAGACAGATATCAATACATAGGTTTTAAGATTCTTACTAGTCACATATATTCTTGTGCGGTGAATAGGGGGTGTTGAGTCCAGTTCACTGAGCAAGGAGTAGGTCTTGTCTATTACATATTGGGTGTATGGAACGGTATCTGAGCGAATTTGAAACCCTTGTTTTATGCATCACCCCACCTCACCTTTCCCGCTCAGCAGCCATCGTGTGTTTTCTAAACGTGTGACTCTGTTCTGTTTTGTAATTCAGTTCAAGTGTAGCGGTTTTTACATTCCCTCTATAAGTGATAGCTTATGATAAGTGTCTTTTTCTGTGTGACTTATTTCACTTAGGATCATCGTACCTAAATCCACTCATCTTGCCTCTACTAGCCTTATGACATTGATTTCATGTCTGAGTGATATTCCATTGTACATAAGGACCACAACTTCTTTATCCATTTTTCTCTTTCCTGGGATATTTAAGGTGTCATGAAGTGGAGGTTCTTGTCAACAGAGCAGCCCTAAACATTGGGGTGCCTGTGTCTTGCTGATTTTTAGTTTTCCCAATTTATACGCCCATGAGTGGACGTGCCCTATGCTCCCTAAGCTGTGTTTTTTCGATGTTTCAGGACACACCGTACACTTTTCCAGAGTGGCTGTTGGCAATTTACATCCCGCCCATCAGCGTAGCAAGGCTGCCATTTCTCCATTGCCTGTCCTGTATTTCTGGTTTTGACACTTTTTGCAGCATGGCCCTTTTGACCGATGGGAAGCGAGACTTCTTTGTAGCACTGATTTGCCTTTCCAGGTTGCTTGGTTGGCCAAAAAGGGCGTATGCGTTTTTTCCTGAATATATTCAGGAAAAAACGCATACGCCCTTTTTGGCCAAGGGCATCATTGTCGACGTTTTGCCGCTTTTCATGTGCTTTAAAGGCGATTCGAATCTACCTCCTGAAATCTGTTTCCTGCAATTCTGCCTTGCTTTCAAATCCTCTTCGTTGCCTTCCCTCAATATATCTGTGGATGAGAGTTATCATTCATAACTCTGCGGATTTCTGAATTGCAGTGTCCCTGAGCTCCATTTTTCAACTGGCTTTTTTGGGAGCTGGCCGCAAAAGCGCGGGATTGCCTCAGGCCCTATTCTGCTTCTGGGCGGCAGGCTTAGCCTGTGGTTAATTCTTCTTCCTGATGGGAAATAGAGTGACCTGTGCCTGTCCCAACACCTAGATCTAGTCTCTCATTGGTTGCCCCTCTTCCCGTTCATCCTCAGGACAAATTGCAACCTGTAGGGAACAGGAGCTTAAAGGTGCTGATTCTCCAAGTAGGGAGATTGCTAGTAAAGTAGCTGGAAAGGCGAACCCGAGCACAAGGAGATGAGAAATGAGGTGCGTATTAGAAACCTTTCAAAATCACACGGTGTACCATCTTCTGGGTTTCTCATGCATGTTTTCGATGTAGGCAGATGCCCTTGAACCTGGAGATTTGGGACCCATGGGATGGGTACCAGGCAGTATTACTTTAAAGGGTCTGCGTTTGCTCACCCAACCTCACCCAACCTTTCAGCCCCAAGAGTGTCCACCCTTATGTCTCATCCAGCTGTGGGTCTAGATATGGTCAATCCAGGTTGCATCACAGCCTCTGAACGAATTTTGTAAGAATTTCTCTCTCTTTCACTGTCTTTGTTTTACGGGTTTTTAAAAGTAATTTATTTTTATAATGGGGTTTAGCTGCTTTTCACGGCTGTGTTTATGCGGCTTTACACCCACTTGACTCACTTCCAGACAGATATCAATACATAGGTTTTAAGATTCTTACTAGTCACATATATTCTTGTGCGGTGAATAGGGGGTGTTGAGTCCAGTTCACTGAGCAAGGAGTAGGTCTTGTCTATTACATATTGGGTGTATGGAACGGTATCTGAGCAAATTTGAAACCCTTGTTTTATGCATCACCCCACCTCACCTTTCCCGTTAAGCAGCCATAGTGTGTTTTCTAAACGTGTGACTCTGTTCTGTTTTGTAATTCAGTTCAAGTGTAGCGGTTTTTACATTCCCTCTATAAGTGATAGCTTATGATAAGTGTCTTTTTCTGTGTGACTTATTTCACTTAGTATCATCGTACCTAAATCCACTCATCTTGCCTCTACTAGCCTTATGACATTGATTTCATGTCTGAGTGATATTCCATTGTACATAAGGACCACAACTTCTTTATCCATTTTTCTCTTTCCTGGGATATTTAAGGTGTCATGAAGTGGAGGTTCTTGTCAACAGAGCAGCCCTAAACTTTGGGGTGCCTGTGTCTTGCTGATTTTTAGTTTTCCCAATTTATACGCCCATGAGTGGACGTGCCCTATGCTCCCTAAGCTGTGTTTTTTCGATGTTTCAGGACACACCGTACACTTTTCCAGAGTGGCTGTTGGCAATTTACATCCCGCCCATCAGCGTAGCAAGGCTGCCATTTCTCCATGGCCTGTCCTGCATTTCTGGTTTTGACACTTTTTGCAGCATGGCACTTTTGACCGATGGGAAGCGAGACTTCTTTGTAGCACTGATTTGCCTTTCCAGGTTGCTTGGTTGGCCAAAAAGGGCGTATGCGTTTTTTCCTGAATATATTCAGGAAAAAACGCATACGCCCTTTTTGGCCAAGGGCATCATTGTCGACGTTTTGCCGCTTTTCATGTGCTTTAAAGGCGATTCGAATCTACCTCCTGAAATCTGTTTCCTGCAATTCTGCCTTGCTTTCAAATCCTCTTCGTTGCCTTCCCTCAATATATCTGTGGATGAGAGTTATCATTCATAACTCTGCGGGTTTCTGAATTGCAGTGTCCCTGAGCTCCATTTTTCAACTGGCTTTTTTGGGAGCTGGCCGCAAAAGCGCGGGATTGCCTCAGGCCCTATTCTGCTTCTGGGCGGCAGGCTTAGCCTGTGGTTAATTCTTCTTCCTGATGGGAAATAGAGTGACCTGTGCCTGTCCCAACACCTAGATCTAGTCTCTCATTGGTTGCCCCTCTTCCCGTTCATCCTCAGGACAAATTGCAACCTGTAGGGAACAGGAGCTTAAAGGTGCTGATTCTCCAAGTAGGGAGGTTGCTAGTAAAGTAGCTGGAAAGGCGAACCCGAGCACAAGGAGATGAGAAATGAGGTGCGTATTAGAAACCTTTCAAAATCACACGGTGTACCATCTTCTGGGTTTCTCATGCATGTTTTCGATGTAGGAAGATGCCCTTGAACCTGGAGATTTGGGACCCATGGGATGGGTACAAGGCAGTATTACTTTAAAGGGTCTGCGTTTGCTCACCCAACCTCACCCAACCTTTCAGCCCCAAGAGTGTCCACCCTTATGTCTCATCCAGCTGTGGGTCTAGATATGGTCAATCCAGGTTGCATCACAGCCTCTGAACGAATTTTGTAAGAATTTCTCTCTCTTTCACTGTCTTTGTTTTACGGGTTTTTAAAAGTAATTTATTTTTATAATGGGGTTTAGCTGCTTTTCACGGCTGTGTTTATGCGGCTTTACACCCACTTGACTCACTTCCAGACAGATATCAATACATAGGTTTTAAGATTCTTACTAGTCACATATATTCTTGTGCGGTGAATAGGGGGTGTTGAGTCCAGTTCACTGAGCAAGGAGTAGGTCTTGTCTATTACATATTGGGTGTATGGAACGGTATCTGAGCGAATTTGAAACCCTTGTTTTATGCATCACCCCACCTCACCTTTCCCGTTAAGCAGCCCAAGTGTGTTTTCTAAACGTGTGACTCTGTTCTGTTTTGTAATTCAGTTCAAGTGTAGCGGTTTTTACATTCCCTCTATAAGTGATAGCTTATGATAAGTTTCTTTTTCTGTGTGACTTATTTCACTTAGGATCATCGTACCTAAATCCACTCATCTTGCCTCTACTAGCCTTATGACATTGATTTCATGTCTGAGTGATATTCCATTGTACATAAGGACCACAACTTCTTTATCCATTTTTCTCTTTCCTGGGATATTTAAGGTGTCATGAAGTGGAGGTTCTTGTCAACAGAGCAGCCCTAAACTTTGGGGTGCCTGTGTCTTGCTGATTTTTAGTTTTCCCAATTTATACGCCCATGAGTGGACGTGCCCTATGCTCCCTAAGCTGTGTTTTTTCGATGTTTCAGGACACACCGTACACTTTTCCAGAGTGGCTGTTGGCAATTTACATCCCGCCCATCAGCGTAGCAAGGCTGCCATTTCTCCATGGCCTGTCCTGCATTTCTGGTTTGGACACTTTTTGCAGCATGGCACTTTTGACCGATGGGAAGCGAGACTTCTTTATAGCGCTGATTAGCCTTTCCAGGTTGCTTGGTTGGCCAAACAGGGCGTATGCGTTTTTTCCTGAATATATTCAGGAAAAAACGCATACGCCCTGTTTGGCCAAGGGCATCATTGTCGACGTTTTGCCACTTTTCATATGCTTTAAAGGCGATTCGAATCTACCTCCTGAAACCTGTTTCCTGAAATTCTGCCTTGCTTTCAAATCCTCTTCGTTGCCTTCCCTCAATATATCTGTGGATGAGAGTTATCAGTTATAGCTCTGCGGGTTTGTGAATTGCAGTGTCCCTGAGCTCCATTTTTCAACTGGCTTTTTTGGGAGCTGGCCGCAAAAGCGCGGGATTGCCTCAGGCCCTATTCTGCTTCTGGGCGGCAGGCTTAGCCTGTGGTTAATTCTTCTTCCTGATGGGAAATAGAGTGACCTGTGCCTGTCCCAACACCTAGATCTAGTCTCTCATTGGTTGCCCCTCTTCCCGTTCATCCTCAGGACAAATTGCAACCTGTAGGGAACAGGAGCTTAAAGGTGCTGATTCTCCAAGTAGGGAGATTGCTAGTAAAGTAGCTGGAAAGGCGAACCCGAGCACAAGGAGATGAGAAATGAGGTGCGTATTAGAAACCTTTCAAAATCACACGGTGTACCATCTTCTGGGTTTCTCATGCATGTTTTCGATGTAGGCAGATGCCCTTGAACCTGGAGATTTGGGACCCATGGGATGGGTACCAGGCAGTATTACTTTAAAGGGTCTGCGTTTGCTCACCCAACCTCACCCAACCTTTCAGCCCCAAGAGTGTCCACCCTTATGTCTCATCCAGCTGTGGGTCTAGATATGTCAATCCAGGTTGCATCACAGCCTCTGAACGAATTGTGTAAGAATTTCTCTCTCTTTCACTGTCTTTGTTTTACGGGTTTTTAAAAGTAATTTATTTTTATAATGGGGTTTAGCTGCTTTTCACGGCTGTGTTTATGCGGCTTTACACCCACTTGACTCACTTCCAGACAGATATCAATAAATAGGTTTTAAGATTCTTACTAGTCACATATATTCTTGTGCGGTGAATAGGGGGTGTTGAGTCCAGTTCACTGAGCAAGGAGTAGGTCTTGTCTATTACATATTGGGTGTATGGAACGGTATCTGATCGAATTTGAAACCCTTGTTTTATGCATCACCCCACCTCACCTTTCCCGCTCAGCAGCCATCGTGTGTTTTCTAAACGTGTGACTCTGTTCTGTTTTGTAATTCAGTTCAAGTGTAGCGGTTTTTACATTCCCTCTATAAGTGATAGCTTATGATAAGTGTCTTTTTCTGTGTGACTTATTTCACTTAGGATCATCGTACCTAAATCCACTCATCTTGCTTCTACTAGCCTTATGACATTGATTTCATGTCTGAGTGATATTCCATTGTACATAAGGACCACAACTTCTTTATCCATTTTTCTCTTTCCTGGGATATTTAAGGTGTCATGAAGTGGAGGTTCTTGTCAACAGAGCAGCCCTAAACTTTGGGGTGCCTGTGTCTTGCTGATTTTTAGTTTTCCCAATTTATACGCCCATGAGAGGATGTGCCCTATGCTCCCTAAGCTGTGTTTTTTCGATGTTTCAGGACACACCATACACTTTTCCAGAGTGGCTGTTGGCAATTTACATCCCGCCCATCAACGTAGCAAGGCTGCCATTTCTCCATGGCCTGTCCTGCATTTCTGGTTTTGACACTTTTTGCAGCATGGCACTTTTGACCGATGGGAAGCGAGAGTTCTTTGTAGCACTGATTTGCCTTTCCAGGTTGCTTGGTTGGCCAAAAAGGGCGTATGCGTTTTTTCCTGAATATATTCAGGAAAAAACGCATACGCCCTTTTTGGCCAAGGGCATCATTGTCGACGTTTTGCCGCTTTTCATGTGCTTTAAAGGCGATTCGAATCTACCTCCTGAAATCTGTTTCCTGCAATTCTGCCTTGCTTTCAAATCCTCTTCGTTGCCTTCCCTCAATATATCTGTGGATGAGAGTTATCATTCATAACTCTGCGGGTTTCTGAATTGCAGTGTCCCTGAGCTCCATTTTTCAACTGGCTTTTTTGGGAGCTGGCCGCAAAAGCGCGGGATTGCCTCAGGCCCTATTCTGCTTCTGGGCGGCAGGCTTAGCCTGTGGTTAATTCTTCTTCCTGATGGGAAATAGAGTGACCTGTGCCTGTCCCAACACCTAGATCTAGTCTCTCATTGGTTGCCCCTCTTCCCGTTCATCCCCAGGACAAATTGCAACCTGTAGGGAACAGGAGCTTAAAGGTGCTGATTCTCCAAGTAGGGAGATTGCTAGTAAAGTAGCTGGAAAGGCGAACCCGAGCACAAGGAGATGAGAAATGAGGTGCGTATTAGAAACCTTTCAAAATCACACGGTGTACCATCTTCTGGGTTTCTCATGCATGTTTTCGATGTAGGCAGATGCCCTTGAACCTGGAGATTTGGGACCCATGGGATGGGTACCAGGCAGTATTACTTTAAAGGGTCTGCGTTTGCTCACCCAACCTCACCCAACCTTTCAGCCCCAAGAGTGTCCACCCTTATGTCTCATCCAGCTGTGGGTCTAGATATGTCAATCCAGGTTGCATCACAGCCTCTGAACGAATTGTGTAAGAATTTCTCTCTCTTTCACTGTCTTTGTTTTACGGGTTTTTAAAAGTAATTTATTTTTATAATGGGGTTTAGCTGCTTTTCACGGCTGTGTTTATGTGGCTTTACACCCACTTGACTCACTTCCAGACAGATATCAATAAATAGGTTTTAAGATTCTTACTAGTCACATATATTCTTGTGCGGTGAATAGGGGGTGTTGAGTCCAGTTCACTGAGCAAGGAGTAGGTCTTGTCTATTACATATTGGGTGTATGGAACGGTATCTGAGCGAATTTGAAACCCTTGTTTTATGCATCACCCCACCTCACCTTTCCCGCTCAGCAGCCATCGTGTGTTTTCTAAACGTGTGACTCTGTTCTGTTTTGTAATTCAGTTCAAGTGTAGCGGTTTTTACATTACCTCTATAAGTGATAGCTTATGATAAGTGTCTTTTTCTGTGTGACTTATTTCACTTAGGATCATCGTACCTAAATCCACTCATCTTGCTTCTACTAGCCTTATGACATTGATTTCATGTCTGAGTGATATTCCATTGTACATAAGGACCACAACTTCTTTATCCATTTTTCTCTTTCCTGGGATATTTAAGGTGTCATGAAGTGGAGGTTCTTGTCAACAGAGCAGCCCTAAACTTTGGGGTGCCTGTGTCTTGCTGATTTTTAGTTTTCCCAATTTATACGCCCATGAGTGGACGTGCCCTATGCTCCCTAAGCTGTGTTTTTTCGATGTTTCAGGACACACCGTACACTTTTCCAGAGTGGCTGTTGGCAATTTACATCCCGCCCATCAGCGTAGCAAGGCTGCCATTTCTCCATGGCCTGTCCTGCATTTCTGGTTTTGACACTTTTTGCAGCATGGCACTTTTGACCGAAGGGAAGCGAGACTTCTTTGTAGCACTGATTTGCCTTTCCAGGTTGCTTGGTTGGCCAAAAAGGGCGTATGCGTTTTTTCCTGAATATATTCAGGAAAAAACGCATACGCCCTTTTTGGCCAAGGGCATCATTGTCGACGTTTTGCCGCTTTTCATGTGCTTTAAAGGCGATTCGAATCTACCTCCTGAAATCTGTTTCCTGCAATTCTGCCTTGCTTTCAAATCCTCTTCGTTGCCTTCCCTCAATATATCTGTGGATGAGAGTTATCATTCATAACTCTGCGGGTTTCTGAATTGCAGTGTCCCTGAGCTCCATTTTTCAACTGGCTTTTTTGGGAGCTGGCCGCAAAAGCGCGGGATTGCCTCAGGCCCTATTCTGCTTCTGGGCGGCAGGCTTAGCCTGTGGTTAATTCTTCTTCCTGATGGGAAATAGAGTGACCTGTGCCTGTCCCAACACCTAGATCTAGTCTCTCATTGGTTGCCCCTCTTCCCGTTCATCCTCAGGACAAATTGCAACCTGTAGGGAACAGGAGCTTAAAGGTGCTGATTCTCCAAGTAGGGAGGTTGCTAGTAAAGTAGCTGGAAAGGCGAACCCGAGCACAAGGAGATGAGAAATGAGGTGCGTATTAGAAACCTTTCAAAATCACACGGTGTACCATCTTCTGGGTTTCTCATGCATGTTTTCGATGTAGGAAGATGCCCTTGAACCTGGAGATTTGGGACCCATGGGATGGGTACAAGGCAGTATTACTTTAAAGGGTCTGCGTTTGCTCACCCAACCTCACCCAACCTTTCAGCCCCAAGAGTGTCCACCCTTATGTCTCATCCAGCTGTGGGTCTAGATATGGTCAATCCAGGTTGCATCACAGCCTCTGAACGAATTTTGTAAGAATTTCTCTCTCTTTCACTGTCTTTGTTTTACGGGTTTTTAAAAGTAATTTATTTTTATAATGGGGTTTAGCTGCTTTTCACGGCTGTGTTTATGCGGCTTTACACCCACTTGACTCACTTCCAGACAGATATCAATACATAGGTTTTAAGATTCTTACTAGTCACATATATTCTTGTGCGGTGAATAGGGGGTGTTGAGTCCAGTTCACTGAGCAAGGAGTAGGTCTTGTCTATTACATATTGGGTGTATGGAACGGTATCTGAGCGAATTTGAAACCCTTGTTTTATGCATCACCCCACCTCACCTTTCCCGCTCAGCAGCCATCGTGTGTTTTCTAAACGTGTGACTCTGTTCTGTTTTGTAATTCAGTTCAAGTGTAGCGGTTTTTACATTCCCTCTATAAGTGATAGCTTATGATAAGTGTCTTTTTCTGTGTGACTTATTTCACTTAGGATCATCGTACCTAAATCCACTCATCTTGCTTCTACTAGCCTTATGACATTGATTTCATGTCTGAGTGATATTCCATTGTACATAAGGACCACAACTTCTTTATCCATTTTTCTCTTTCCTGGGATATTTAAGGTGTCATGAAGTGGAGGTTCTTGTCAACAGAGCAGCCCTAAACTTTGGGGTGCCTGTGTCTTGCTGATTTTTAGTTTTCCCAATTTATACGCCCATGAGTGGACGTGCCCTATGCTCCCTAAGCTGTGTTTTTTCGATGTTTCAGGACACACCGTACACTTTTCCAGAGTGGCTGTTGGCAATTTACATCCCGCCCATCAGCGTAGCAAGGCTGCCATTTCTCCATGGCCTGTCCTGCATTTCTGGTTTTGACACTTTTTGCAGCATGGCACTTTTGACCGATGGGAAGCGAGACTTCTTTGTAGCACTGATTTGCCTTTCCAGGTTGCTTGGTTGGCCAAAAAGGGCGTATGCGTTTTTTCCTGAATATATTCAGGAAAAAACGCATACGCCCTTTTTGGCCAAGGGCATCATTGTCGACGTTTTGCCGCTTTTCATGTGCTTTAAAGGCGATTCGAATCTACCTCCTGAAATCTGTTTCCTGCAATTCTGCCTTGCTTTCAAATCCTCTTCGTTGCCTTCCCTCAATATATCTGTGGATGAGAGTTATCATTCATAACTCTGCGGATTTCTGAATTGCAGTGTCCCTGAGCTCCATTTTTCAACTGGCTTTTTTGGGAGCTGGCCGCAAAAGCGCGGGATTGCCTCAGGCCCTATTCTGCTTCTGGGCGGCAGGCTTAGCCTGTGGTTAATTCTTCTTCCTGATGGGAAATAGAGTGACCTGTGCCTGTCCCAACACCTAGATCTAGTCTCTCATTGGTTGCCCCTCTTCCCGTTCATCCTCAGGACAAATTGCAACCTGTAGGGAATAGGAGCTTAAAGGTGCTGATTCTCCAAGTAGGGAGGTTGCTAGTAAAGTAGCTGGAAAGGCGAACCCGAGCACAAGGAGATGAGAAATGAGGTGCGTATTAGAAACCTTTCAAAATCACACGGTGTACCATCTTCTGGGTTTCTCATGCATGTTTTCGATGTAGGAAGATGCCCTTGAACCTGGAGATTTGGGACCCATGGGATGGGTACAAGGCAGTATTACTTTAAAGGGTCTGCGTTTGCTCACCCAACCTCACCCAACCTTTCAGCCCCAAGAGTGTCCACCCTTATGTCTCATCCAGCTGTGGGTCTAGATATGGTCAATCCAGGTTGCATCACAGCCTCTGAACGAATTTTGTAAGAATTTCTCTCTCTTTCACTGTCTTTGTTTTACGGGTTTTTAAAAGTAATTTATTTTTATAATGGGGTTTAGCTGCTTTTCTCGGCTGTGTTTATGCGGCTTTACACCCACTTGACTCACTTCCAGACAGATATCAATACATAGGTTTTAAGATTCTTACTAGTCACATATATTCTTGTGCGGTGAATAGGGGGTGTTGAGTCCAGTTCACTGAGCAAGGAGTAGGTCTTGTCTATTACATATTGGGTGTATGGAACGGTATCTGAGCGAATTTGAAACCCTTGTTTTATGCATCACCCCACCTCACCTTTCCCGCTCAGCAGCCATCGTGTGTTTTCTAAACGTGTGACTCTGTTCTGTTTTGTAATTCAGTTCAAGTGTAGCGGTTTTTACATTCCCTCTATAAGTGATAGCTTATGATAAGTGTCTTTTTCTGTGTGACTTATTTCACTTAGGATCATCGTACCTAAATCCACTCATCTTGCTTCTACTAGCCTTATGACATTGATTTCATGTCTGAGTGATATTCCATTGTACATAAGGACCACAACTTCTTTATTCATTTTTCTCTTTCCTGGGATATTTAAGGTGTCATGAAGTGGAGGTTCTTGTCAACAGAGCAGCCCTAAACTTTGGGGTGCCTGTGTCTTGCTGATTTTTAGTTTTCCCAATTTATACACCCATGAGAGGACGTGCCCTATGCTCCCTAAGCTGTGTTTTTTCGATGTTTCAGGACACACCATACACTTTTCCAGAGTGGCTGTTGGCAATTTACATCCCGCCCATCAGCGTAGCAAGGCTGCCATTTCTCCATGGCCTGTCCTGCATTTCTGGTTTTGACACTTTTTGCAGCATGGCACTTTTGACCGATGGGAAGCGAGACTTCTTTGTAGCACTGATTTGCCTTTCCAGGTTGCTTGGGTGGCCAAAAAGGGCGTATGCTTTTTTTCCTGTATATATTCAGGAAAAAACGCATACGCCCTTTTTGGCCAAGGGCATCATTGTCGACGTTTTGCCTCTTTTCATGTGCTTTAAAGGCGATTCGAATCTACCTCCTGAAATCTGTTTCCTGCAATTCTGCCTTGCTTTCAAATCCTCTTCGTTGCCTTCCCTCAATATATCTGTGGATGAGAGTTATCATTCATAACTCTGCGGGTTTCTGAATTGCAGTGTCCCTGAGCTCCATTTTTCAACTGGCTTTTTTGGGAGCTGGCCGCAAAAGCGCGGGATTGCCTCAGGCCCTATTCTGCTTCTGGGCGGCAGGCTTAGCCTGTGGTTAATTCTTCTTCCTGATGGGAAATAGAGTGACCTGTGCCTGTCCCAACACCTAGATCTAGTCTCTCATTGGTTGCCCCTCTTCCCGTTCATCCTCAGGACAAATTGCAACCTGTAGGGAACAGGAGCTTAAAGGTGCTGATTCTCCAAGTAGGGAGATTGCTAGTAAAGTAGCTGGAAAGGCGAACCCGAGCACAAGGAGATGAGAAATGAGGTGCGTATTAGAAACCTTTCAAAATCACACGGTGTACCATCTTCTGGGTTTCTCATGCATGTTTTCGATGTAGGCAGATGCCCTTGAACCTGGAGATTTGGGACCCATGGGATGGGTACCAGGCAGTATTACTTTAAAGGGTCTGCGTTTGCTCACCCAACCTCACCCAACCTTTCAGCCCCAAGAGTGTCCACCCTTATGTCTCATCCAGCTGTGGGTCTAGATATGGTCAATCCAGGTTGCATCACAGCCTCTGAACGAATTTTGTAAGAATTTCTCTCTCTTTCACTGTCTTTGTTTTACGGGTTTTTAAAAGTAATTTATTTTTATAATGGGGTTTAGCTGCTTTTCACGGCTGTGTTTATGCGGCTTTACACCCACTTGACTCACTTCCAGACAGATATCAATACATAGGTTTTAAGATTCTTACTAGTCACATATATTCTTGTGCGGTGAATAGGGGGTGTTGAGTCCAGTTCACTGAGCAAGGAGTAGGTCTTGTCTATTACATATTGGGTGTATGGAACGGTATCTGAGCGAATTTGAAACCCTTGTTTTATGCATCACCCCACCTCACCTTTCCCGTTAAGCAGCCATAGTGTGTTTTCTAAACGTGTGACTCTGTTCTGTTTTGTAATTCAGTTCAAGTGTAGCGGTTTTTACATTCCCTCTATAAGTGATAGCTTATGATAAGTGTCTTTTTCTGTGTGACTTATTTCACTTAGGATCATCGTACCTAAATCCACTCATCTTGCCTCTACTAGCCTTATGACATTGATTTCATGTCTGAGTGATATTCCATTGTACATAAGGACCACAACTTCTTTATCCATTTTTCTCTTTCCTGGGATATTTAAGGTGTCATGAAGTGGAGGTTCTTGTCAACAGAGCAGCCCTAAACTTTGGGGTGCCTGTGTCTTGCTGATTTTTAGTTTTCCCAATTTATACGCCCATGAGAGGATGTGCCCTATGCTCCCTAAGCTGTGTTTTTTCGATGTTTCAGGACACACCATACACTTTTCCAGAGTGGCTGTTGGCAATTTACATCCCGCCCATCAACGGAGCAAGGCTGCCATTTCTCCATGGCCTGTCCTGCATTTCTGGTTTTGACACTTTTTGCAGCATGGCACTTTTGACCGATGGGAAGCGAGAGTTCTTTGTAGCACTGATTTGCCTTTCCAGGTTGCTTGGTTGGCCAAAAAGGGCGTATGCGTTTTTTCCTGAATATATTCAGGAAAAAACGCATACGCCCTTTTTGGCCAAGGGCATCATTGTCGACGTTTTGCCGCTTTTCATGTGCTTTAAATGCGATTCGAATCTACCTCCTGAAATCTGTTTCCTGCAATTCTGCCTTGCTTTCAAATCCTCTTCGTTGCCTTCCCTCAATATATCTGTGGATGAGAGTTATCATTCATAACTCTGCGGGTTTCTGAATTGCAGTGTCCCTGAGCACCATTTTTCAACTGGCTTTTTTGGGAGCTGGCCGCAAAAGCGCGGGATTGCCTCAGGCCCTATTCTGCTTCTGGGCGGCAGGCTTAGCCTGTGGTTAATTCTTCTTCCTGATGGGAAATAGAGTGACCTGTGCCTGTCCCAACACCTAGATCTAGTCTCTCATTGGTTGCCCCTCTTCCCGTTCATCCCCAGGACAAATTGCAACCTGTAGGGAACAGGAGCTTAAAGGTGCTGATTCTCCAAGTAGGGAGATTGCTAGTAAAGTAGCTGGAAAGGCGAACCCGAGCACAAGGAGATGAGAAATGAGGTGCGTATTAGAAACCTTTCAAAATCACACGGTGTACCATCTTCTGGGTTTCTCATGCATGTTTTCGATGTAGGCAGATGCCCTTGAACCTGGAGATTTGGGACCCATGGGATGGGTACCAGGCAGTATTACTTTAAAGGGTCTGCGTTTGCTCACCCAACCTCACCCAACCTTTCAGCCCCAAGAGTGTCCACCCTTATGTCTCATCCAGCTGTGGGTCTAGATATGTCAATCCAGGTTGCATCACAGCCTCTGAACGAATTGTGTAAGAATTTCTCTCTCTTTCACTGTCTTTGTTTTACGGGTTTTTAAAAGTAATTTATTTTTATAATGGGGTTTAGCTGCTTTTCACGGCTGTGTTTATGTGGCTTTACACCCACTTGACTCACTTCCAGACAGATATCAATAAATAGGTTTTAAGATTCTTACTAGTCACATATATTCTTGTGCGGTGAATAGGGGGTGTTGAGTCCAGTTCACTGAGCAAGGAGTAGGTCTTGTCTATTACATATTGGGTGTATGGAACGGTATCTGAGCGAATTTGAAACCCTTGTTTTATGCATCACCCCACCTCACCTTTCCCGCTCAGCAGCCATCGTGTGTTTTCTAAACGTGTGACTCTGTTCTGTTTTGTAATTCAGTTCAAGTGTAGCGGTTTTTACATTACCTCTATAAGTGATAGCTTATGATAAGTGTCTTTTTCTGTGTGACTTATTTCACTTAGGATCATCGTACCTAAATCCACTCATCTTGCTTCTACTAGCCTTATGACATTGATTTCATGTCTGAGTGATATTCCATTGTACATAAGGACCACAACTTCTTTATCCATTTTTCTCTTTCCTGGGATATTTAAGGTGTCATGAAGTGGAGGTTCTTGTCAACAGAGCAGCCCTAAACTTTGGGGTGCCTGTGTCTTGCTGATTTTTAGTTTTCCCAATTTATACGCCCATGAGTGGACGTGCCCTATGCTCCCTAAGCTGTGTTTTTTCGATGTTTCAGGACACACCGTACACTTTTCCAGAGTGGCTGTTGGCAATTTACATCCCGCCCATCAGCGTAGCAAGGCTGCCATTTCTCCATGGCCTGTCCTGCATTTCTGGTTTTGACACTTTTTGCAGCATGGCACTTTTGACCGAAGGGAAGCGAGACTTCTTTGTAGCACTGATTTGCCTTTCCAGGTTGCTTGGTTGGCCAAAAAGGGCGTATGCGTTTTTTCCTGAATATATTCAGGAAAAAACGCATACGCCCTTTTTGGCCAAGGGCATCATTGTCGACGTTTTGCCGCTTTTCATGTGCTTTAAAGGCGATTCGAATCTACCTCCTGAAATCTGTTTCCTGCAATTCTGCCTTGCTTTCAAATCCTCTTCGTTGCCTTCCCTCAATATATCTGTGGATGAGAGTTATCATTCATAACTCTGCGGGTTTCTGAATTGCAGTGTCCCTGAGCTCCATTTTTCAACTGGCTTTTTTGGGAGCTGGCCGCAAAAGCGCGGGATTGCCTCAGGCCCTATTCTGCTTCTGGGCGGCAGGCTTAGCCTGTGGTTAATTCTTCTTCCTGATGGGAAATAGAGTGACCTGTGCCTGTCCCAACACCTAGATCTAGTCTCTCATTGGTTGCCCCTCTTCCCGTTCATCCTCAGGACAAATTGCAACCTGTAGGGAACAGGAGCTTAAAGGTGCTGATTCTCCAAGTAGGGAGGTTGCTAGTAAAGTAGCTGGAAAGGCGAACCCGAGCACAAGGAGATGAGAAATGAGGTGCGTATTAGAAACCTTTCAAAATCACACGGTGTACCATCTTCTGGGTTTCTCATGCATGTTTTCGATGTAGGAAGATGCCCTTGAACCTGGAGATTTGGGACCCATGGGATGGGTACAAGGCAGTATTACTTTAAAGGGTCTGCGTTTGCTCACCCAACCTCACCCAACCTTTCAGCCCCAAGAGTGTCCACCCTTATGTCTCATCCAGCTGTGGGTCTAGATATGGTCAATCCAGGTTGCATCACAGCCTCTGAACGAATTTTGTAAGAATTTCTCTCTCTTTCACTGTCTTTGTTTTACGGGTTTTTAAAAGTAATTTATTTTTATAATGGGGTTTAGCTGCTTTTCACGGCTGTGTTTATGCGGCTTTACACCCACTTGACTCACTTCCAGACAGATATCAATACATAGGTTTTAAGATTCTTACTAGTCACATATATTCTTGTGCGGTGAATAGGGGGTGTTGAGTCCAGTTCACTGAGCAAGGAGTAGGTCTTGTCTATTACATATTGGGTGTATGGAACGGTATCTGAGCGAATTTGAAACCCTTGTTTTATGCATCACCCCACCTCACCTTTCCCGCTCAGCAGCCATCGTGTGTTTTCTAAACGTGTGACTCTGTTCTGTTTTGTAATTCAGTTCAAGTGTAGCGGTTTTTACATTCCCTCTATAAGTGATAGCTTATGATAAGTGTCTTTTTCTGTGTGACTTATTTCACTTAGGATCATCGTACCTAAATCCACTCATCTTGCTTCTACTAGCCTTATGACATTGATTTCATGTCTGAGTGATATTCCATTGTACATAAGGACCACAACTTCTTTATCCATTTTTCTCTTTCCTGGGATATTTAAGGTGTCATGAAGTGGAGGTTCTTGTCAACAGAGCAGCCCTAAACTTTGGGGTGCCTGTGTCTTGCTGATTTTTAGTTTTCCCAATTTATACGCCCATGAGTGGACGTGCCCTATGCTCCCTAAGCTGTGTTTTTTCGATGTTTCAGGACACACCGTACACTTTTCCAGAGTGGCTGTTGGCAATTTACATCCCGCCCATCAGCGTAGCAAGGCTGCCATTTCTCCATGGCCTGTCCTGCATTTCTGGTTTTGACACTTTTTGCAGCATGGCACTTTTGACCGATGGGAAGCGAGACTTCTTTGTAGCACTGATTTGCCTTTCCAGGTTGCTTGGTTGGCCAAAAAGGGCGTATGCGTTTTTTCCTGAATATATTCAGGAAAAAACGCATACGCCCTTTTTGGCCAAGGGCATCATTGTCGACGTTTTGCCGCTTTTCATGTGCTTTAAAGGCGATTCGAATCTACCTCCTGAAATCTGTTTCCTGCAATTCTGCCTTGCTTTCAAATCCTCTTCGTTGCCTTCCCTCAATATATCTGTGGATGAGAGTTATCATTCATAACTCTGCGGATTTCTGAATTGCAGTGTCCCTGAGCTCCATTTTTCAACTGGCTTTTTTGGGAGCTGGCCGCAAAAGCGCGGGATTGCCTCAGGCCCTATTCTGCTTCTGGGCGGCAGGCTTAGCCTGTGGTTAATTCTTCTTCCTGATGGGAAATAGAGTGACCTGTGCCTGTCCCAACACCTAGATCTAGTCTCTCATTGGTTGCCCCTCTTCCCGTTCATCCTCAGGACAAATTGCAACCTGTAGGGAATAGGAGCTTAAAGGTGCTGATTCTCCAAGTAGGGAGGTTGCTAGTAAAGTAGCTGGAAAGGCGAACCCGAGCACAAGGAGATGAGAAATGAGGTGCGTATTAGAAACCTTTCAAAATCACACGGTGTACCATCTTCTGGGTTTCTCATGCATGTTTTCGATGTAGGAAGATGCCCTTGAACCTGGAGATTTGGGACCCATGGGATGGGTACAAGGCAGTATTACTTTAAAGGGTCTGCGTTTGCTCACCCAACCTCACCCAACCTTTCAGCCCCAAGAGTGTCCACCCTTATGTCTCATCCAGCTGTGGGTCTAGATATGGTCAATCCAGGTTGCATCACAGCCTCTGAACGAATTTTGTAAGAATTTCTCTCTCTTTCACTGTCTTTGTTTTACGGGTTTTTAAAAGTAATTTATTTTTATAATGGGGTTTAGCTGCTTTTCTCGGCTGTGTTTATGCGGCTTTACACCCACTTGACTCACTTCCAGACAGATATCAATACATAGGTTTTAAGATTCTTACTAGTCACATATATTCTTGTGCGGTGAATAGGGGGTGTTGAGTCCAGTTCACTGAGCAAGGAGTAGGTCTTGTCTATTACATATTGGGTGTATGGAACGGTATCTGAGCGAATTTGAAACCCTTGTTTTATGCATCACCCCACCTCACCTTTCCCGCTCAGCAGCCATCGTGTGTTTTCTAAACGTGTGACTCTGTTCTGTTTTGTAATTCAGTTCAAGTGTAGCGGTTTTTACATTCCCTCTATAAGTGATAGCTTATGATAAGTGTCTTTTTCTGTGTGACTTATTTCACTTAGGATCATCGTACCTAAATCCACTCATCTTGCTTCTACTAGCCTTATGACATTGATTTCATGTCTGAGTGATATTCCATTGTACATAAGGACCACAACTTCTTTATTCATTTTTCTCTTTCCTGGGATATTTAAGGTGTCATGAAGTGGAGGTTCTTGTCAACAGAGCAGCCCTAAACTTTGGGGTGCCTGTGTCTTGCTGATTTTTAGTTTTCCCAATTTATACACCCATGAGAGGACGTGCCCTATGCTCCCTAAGCTGTGTTTTTTCGATGTTTCAGGACACACCATACACTTTTCCAGAGTGGCTGTTGGCAATTTACATCCCGCCCATCAGCGTAGCAAGGCTGCCATTTCTCCATGGCCTGTCCTGCATTTCTGGTTTTGACACTTTTTGCAGCATGGCACTTTTGACCGATGGGAAGCGAGACTTCTTTGTAGCACTGATTTGCCTTTCCAGGTTGCTTGGGTGGCCAAAAAGGGCGTATGCTTTTTTTCCTGTATATATTCAGGAAAAAACGCATACGCCCTTTTTGGCCAAGGGCATCATTGTCGACGTTTTGCCTCTTTTCATGTGCTTTAAAGGCGATTCGAATCTACCTCCTGAAATCTGTTTCCTGCAATTCTGCCTTGCTTTCAAATCCTCTTCGTTGCCTTCCCTCAATATATCTGTGGATGAGAGTTATCATTCATAACTCTGCGGGTTTCTGAATTGCAGTGTCCCTGAGCTCCATTTTTCAACTGGCTTTTTTGGGAGCTGGCCGCAAAAGCGCGGGATTGCCTCAGGCCCTATTCTGCTTCTGGGCGGCAGGCTTAGCCTGTGGTTAATTCTTCTTCCTGATGGGAAATAGAGTGACCTGTGCCTGTCCCAACACCTAGATCTAGTCTCTCATTGGTTGCCCCTCTTCCCGTTCATCCTCAGGACAAATTGCAACCTGTAGGGAACAGGAGCTTAAAGGTGCTGATTCTCCAAGTAGGGAGATTGCTAGTAAAGTAGCTGGAAAGGCGAACCCGAGCACAAGGAGATGAGAAATGAGGTGCGTATTAGAAACCTTTCAAAATCACACGGTGTACCATCTTCTGGGTTTCTCATGCATGTTTTCGATGTAGGCAGATGCCCTTGAACCTGGAGATTTGGGACCCATGGGATGGGTACCAGGCAGTATTACTTTAAAGGGTCTGCGTTTGCTCACCCAACCTCACCCAACCTTTCAGCCCCAAGAGTGTCCACCCTTATGTCTCATCCAGCTGTGGGTCTAGATATGGTCAATCCAGGTTGCATCACAGCCTCTGAACGAATTTTGTAAGAATTTCTCTCTCTTTCACTGTCTTTGTTTTACGGGTTTTTAAAAGTAATTTATTTTTATAATGGGGTTTAGCTGCTTTTCACGGCTGTGTTTATGCGGCTTTACACCCACTTGACTCACTTCCAGACAGATATCAATACATAGGTTTTAAGATTCTTACTAGTCACATATATTCTTGTGCGGTGAATAGGGGGTGTTGAGTCCAGTTCACTGAGCAAGGAGTAGGTCTTGTCTATTACATATTGGGTGTATGGAACGGTATCTGAGCGAATTTGAAACCCTTGTTTTATGCATCACCCCACCTCACCTTTCCCGTTAAGCAGCCATAGTGTGTTTTCTAAACGTGTGACTCTGTTCTGTTTTGTAATTCAGTTCAAGTGTAGCGGTTTTTACATTCCCTCTATAAGTGATAGCTTATGATAAGTGTCTTTTTCTGTGTGACTTATTTCACTTAGGATCATCGTACCTAAATCCACTCATCTTGCCTCTACTAGCCTTATGACATTGATTTCATGTCTGAGTGATATTCCATTGTACATAAGGACCACAACTTCTTTATCCATTTTTCTCTTTCCTGGGATATTTAAGGTGTCATGAAGTGGAGGTTCTTGTCAACAGAGCAGCCCTAAACTTTGGGGTGCCTGTGTCTTGCTGATTTTTAGTTTTCCCAATTTATACGCCCATGAGTGGACGTGCCCTATGCTCCCTAAGCTGTGTTTTTTCGATGTTTCAGGACACACTGTACACTTTTCCAGAGTGGCTGTTGGCAATTTACATCCCGCCCATCAGCGTAGCAAGGCTGCCATTTCTCCATGGCCTGTCCTGCATTTCTGGTTTTGACACTTTTTGCAGCATGGCACTTTTGACCGATGGGAAGCGAGACTTCTTTGTAGCACTGATTTGCCTTTCCAGGTTGCTTGGTTGGCCAAAAAGGGCGTATGCGTTTTTTCCTGAATATATTCAGGAAAAAACGCATACGCCCTTTTTGGCCAAGGGCATCATTGTCGACGTTTTGCCGCTTTTCATGTGCTTTAAAGGCGATTCGAATCTACCTCCTGAAATCTGTTTCCTGCAATTCTGCCTTGCTTTCAAATCCTCTTCGTTGCCTTCCCTCAATATATCTGTGGATGAGAGTTATCATTCATAACTCTGCGGGTTTCTGAATTGCAGTGTCCCTGAGCTCCATTTTTCAACTGGCTTTTTTGGGAGCTGGCCGCAAAAGCGCGGGATTGCCTCAGGCCCTATTCTGCTTCTGGGCGGCAGGCTTAGCCTGTGGTTAATTCTTCTTCCTGATGGGAAATAGAGTGACCTGTGCCTGTCCCAACACCTAGATCTAGTCTCTCATTGGTTGCCCCTCTTCCCGTTCATCCTCAGGACAAATTGCAACCTGTAGGGAACAGGAGCTTAAAGGTGCTGATTCTCCAAGTAGGGAGGTTGCTAGTAAAGTAGCTGGAAAGGCGAACCCGAGCACAAGGAGATGAGAAATGAGGTGCGTATTAGAAACCTTTCAAAATCACATGGTGTACCATCTTCTGGGTTTCTCATGCATGTTTTCGATGTAGGAAGATGCCCTTGAACCTGGAGATTTGGGACCCATGGGATGGGTACAAGGCAGTATTACTTTAAAGGGTCTGCGTTTGCTCACCCAACCTCACCCAACCTTTCAGCCCCAAGAGTGTCCACCCTTATGTCTCATCCAGCTGTGGGTCTAGATATGGTCAATCCAGGTTGCATCACAGCCTCTGAACGAATTTTGTAAGAATTTCTCTCTCTTTCACTGTCTTTGTTTTACGGGTTTTTAAAAGTAATTTATTTTTATAATGGGGTTTAGCTGCTTTTCACGGCTGTGTTTATGCGGCTTTACACCCACTTGACTCACTTCCAGACAGATATCAATAAATAGGTTTTAAGATTCTTACTAGTCACATATATTCTTGTGCGGTGAATAGGGGGTGTTGAGTCCAGTTCACTGAGCAAGGAGTAAGTCTTGTCTATTACATATTGGGTGTATGGAACGGTATCTGAGCGAATTTGAAACCCTTGTTTTATGCATCACCCCACCTCACCTTTCCCGTTAAGCAGCCATAGTGTGTTATCTAAACGTGTGACTCTGTTCTGTTTTGTAATTCAGTTCAAGTGTAGCGGTTTTTACATTCCCTCTATAAGTGATAGCTTATGATAAGTGTCTTTTTCTGTGTGACTTATTTCACTTAGGATCATCGTACCTAAATCCACTCATCTTGCTTCTACTAGCCTTATGACATTGATTTCATGTCTGAGTGATATTCCATTGTACATAAGGACCACAACTTCTTTATCCATTTTTCTCTTTCCTGGGATATTTAAGGTGTCATGAAGTGGAGGTTCTTGTCAACAGAGCAGCCCTAAACTTTGGGGTGCCTGTGTCTTGCTGATTTTTAGTTTTCCCAATTTATACGCCCATGAGTGGACGTGCCCTATGCTCCCTAAGCTGTGTTTTTTCGATGTTTCAGGACACACCGTACACTTTTCCAGAGTGGCTGTTGGCAATTTACATCCCGCCCATCAGCGTAGCAAGGCTGCCATTTCTCCATGGCCTGTCCTGCATTTCTGGTTTGGACACTTTTTGCAGCATGGCACTTTTGACCGATGGGAAGCGAGACTTCTTTGTAGCGCTGATTAGCCTTTCCAGGTTGCTTGGTTGGCCAAACAGGGCGTATGCGTTTTTTCCTGAATATATTCAGGAAAAAACGCATACGCCCTGTTTGGCCAAGGGCATCATTGTCGACGTTTTGCCACTTTTCATATGCTTTAAAGGCGATTCGAATCTACCTCCTGAAACCTGTTTCCTGAAATTCTGCCTTGCTTTCAAATCCTCTTCGTTGCCTTCCCTCAATATATCTGTGGATGAGAGTTATCAGTTATAGCTCTGCGGGTTTGTGAATTGAAGTGTCCCTGAGCTCCATTTTTCAACTGGCTTTTTTGGGAGCTGGCCGCAAAAGCGCGGGATTGCCTCAGGCCCTATTCTGCTTCTGGGCGGCAGGCTGAGCCTGTGGTTAATTCTTCTTCCTGATGGGAAAATAGAGTGACCTGTGCCTGTCCCAACACATAGATCTAGTCTCTCATTGGTTGCCCCTCTTCCCGTTCATCCTCAGGACAAATTGCATCCTGTAGGGGACAGGAGCTTAAAGGTGCTGATTCTCCAAGTAGGGAGATTTCTAGTAAAGTAGCTGGAAAGGCGAACCCGAGCACAAGGAGATGAGAAATGAGGTGCGTATTAGAAACCTTTCAAAATCACACGGTGTACCATCTTCTGGGTTTCTCATGCATGTTTTCGATGTAGGAAGATGCCCTTCAACCTGGAGGTTTGGGACCCATGGGATGGGTACCAGGCAGTATTACTTTAAAGGGTCTGCGTTTGCTCACCCAACCTCACCCAACCTTTCAGCCCCAAGAGTGTCCACCCTTATGTCTCATCCAGCTGTGGGTCTAGATATGTCAATCCAGGTTGCATCACAGCCTCTGAACGAATTTTGTAAGAATTTCTCTCTCTTTCACTGTCTTTGTTTTACGGGTTTTTAAAAGTAATTTATTTTTATAATGGGGTTTAGCTGCTTTTCACGGCTGTGTTTATGCGGCTTTACACCCACTTGACTCACTTCCAGACAGATATCAATACATAGGTTTTAAGATTCTTACTAGTCACATATATTCTTGTGCGGTGAATAGGGGGTGTTGAGTCCAGTTCACTGAGCAAGGAGTAGGTATTGTCTATTACATATTGGGTGTATGGAACGGTATCTGAGCGAATTTGAAACCCTTGTTTTATGCATCACCCCACCTCACCTTTCCCGTTAAGCAGCCACAGTGTGTTTTCTAAATGTGTGACTCTGTTCTGTTTTGTAATTCAGTTCAAGTGTAGCGGTTTTTACATTCCTTCTATAAGTGATAGCTTATGATAAGTGTCTTTTTCTGTGTGACTTATTTCACTTAGGATCATCGTACCTAAATCCACTCATCTTGCTTCTACTAGCCTTATGACATTGATTTCATGTCTGAGTGATATTCCATTGTACATAAGGACCACAACTTCTTTATCCATTTTTCTCTTTCCTGGGATATTTAAGGTGTCATGAAGTGGAGGTTCTTGTCAACAGAGCAGCCCTAAACTTTGGGGTGCCTGTGTCTTGCTGATTTTTAGTTTTCCCAATTTATACGCCCATGAGAGGACGTGCCCTATGCTCCCTAAGCTGTGTTTTTTCGATGTTTCAGGACACACCATACACTTTTCCAGAGTGGCTGTTGGCAATTTACATCCCGCCCATCAACGTAGCAAGGCTGCCATTTCTCCATGGCCTGTCCTGCATTTCTGGTTTTGACACTTTTTGCAGCATGGCACTTTTGACCGATGGGAAGCGAGACTTCTTTGTAGCACTGATTTGCCTTTCCAGGTTGCTTGGTTGGCCAAAAAGGGCGTATGCGTTTTTTCCTGAATATATTCAGGAAAAAACGCATACGCCCTTTTTGGCCAAGGGCATCATTGTCGACGTTTTGCCTCTTTTCATGTGCTTTAAAGGCGATTCGAATCTACCTCCTGAAATCTGTTTCCTGCAATTCTGCCTTGCTTTCAAATCCTCTTCGTTGCCTTCCCTCAATATATCTGTGGATGAGAGTTATCATTCATAACTCTGCGGGTTTCTGAATTGCAGTGTCCCTGAGCTCCATTTTTCAACTGGCTTTTTTGGGAGCTGGCCGCAAAAGCGCGGGATTGCCTCAGGCCCTATTCTGCTTCTGGGCGGCAGGCTTAGCCTGTGGTTAATTCTTCTTCCTGATGGGAAATAGAGTGACCTGTGCCTGTCCCAACACCTAGATCTAGTCTCTCATTGGTTGCCCCTCTTCCCGTTCATCCTCAGGACAAATTGCAACCTGTAGGGAACAGGAGCTTAAAGGTGCTGATTCTCCAAGTAGGGAGATTGCTAGTAAAGTAGCTGGAAAGGCGAACCCGAGCACAAGGAGATGAGAAATGAGGTGCGTATTAGAAACCTTTCAAAATCACACGGTGTACCATCTTCTGGGTTTCTCATGCATGTTTTCGATGTAGGCAGATGCCCTTGAACCTGGAGATTTGGGACCCATGGGATGGGTACCAGGCAGTATTACTTTAAAGGGTCTGCGTTTGCTCACCCAACCTCACCCAACCTTTCAGCCCCAAGAGTGTCCACCCTTATGTCTCATCCAGCTGTGGGTCTAGATATGTCAATCCAGGTTGCATCACAGCCTCTGAACGAATTGTGTAAGAATTTCTCTCTCTTTCACTGTCTTTGTTTTACGGGTTTTTAAAAGTAATTTATTTTTATAATGGGGTTTAGCTGCTTTTCACGGCTGTGTTTATGCGGCTTTACACCCACTTGACTCACTTCCAGACAGATATCAATAAATAGGTTTTAAGATTCTTACTAGTCACATATATTCTTGTGCGGTGAATAGGGGGTGTTGAGTCCAGTTCACTGAGCAAGGAGTAGGTCTTGTCTATTACATATTGGGTGTATGGAACGGTATCTGAGCGAATTTGAAACCCTTGTTTTATGCATCACCCCACCTCACCTTTCCCGCTCAGCAGCCATCGTGTGTTTTCTAAACGTGTGACTCTGTTCTGTTTTGTAATTCAGTTCAAGTGTAGCGGTTTTTACATTCCCTCTATAAGTGATAGCTTATGATAAGTGTCTTTTTCTGTGTGACTTATTTCACTTAGGATCATCGTACCTAAATCCACTCATCTTGCCTCTACTAGCCTTATGACATTGATTTCATGTCTGAGTGATATTCCATTGTACATAAGGACCACAACTTCTTTATCCATTTTTCTCTTTCCTGGGATATTTAAGGTGTCATGAAGTGGAGGTTCTTGTCAACAGAGCAGCCCTAAACTTTGGGGTGCCTGTGTCTTGCTGATTTTTAGTTTTCCCAATTTATACGCCCATGAGTGGACGTGCCCTATGCTCCCTAAGCTGTGTTTTTTCGATGTTTCAGGACACACCGTACACTTTTCCAGAGTGGCTGTTGGCAATTTACATCCCGCCCATCAGCGTAGCAAGGCTGCCATTTCTCCATGGCCTGTCCTGCATTTCTGGTTTTGACACTTTTTGCAGCATGGCACTTTTGACCGATGGGAAGCGAGACTTCTTTGTAGCACTGATTTGCCTTTCCAGGTTGCTTGGTTGGCCAAAAAGGGCGTATGCGTTTTTTCCTGAATATATTCAGGAAAAAACGCATACGCCCTTTTTGGCCAAGGGCATCATTGTCGACGTTTTGCCGCTTTTCATGTGCTTTAAAGGCGATTCGAATCTACCTCCTGAAATCTGTTTCCTGCAATTCTGCCTTGCTTTCAAATCCTCTTCGTTGCCTTCCCTCAATATATCTGTGGATGAGAGTTATCATTCATAACTCTGCGGGTTTCTGAATTGCAGTGACCCTGAGCTCCATTTTTCAACTGGCTTTTTTGGGAGCTGGCCGCAAAAGCGCGGGATTGCCTCAGGCCCTATTCTGCTTCTGGGCGGCAGGCTTAGCCTGTGGTTAATTCTTCTTCCTGATGGGAAATAGAGTGACCTGTGCCTGTCCCAACACCTAGATCTAGTCTCTCATTGGTTGCCCCTCTTCCCGTTCATCCTCAGGACAAATTGCAACCTGTAGGGAACAGGAGCTTAAAGGTGCTGATTCTCCAAGTAGGGAGGTTGCTAGTAAAGTAGCTGGAAAGGCGAACCCGAGCACAAGGAGATGAGAAATGAGGTGCGTATTAGAAACCTTTCAAAATCACACGGTGTACCATCTTCTGGGTTTCTCATGCATGTTTTCGATGTAGGAAGATGCCCTTGAACCTGGAGATTTGGGACCCATGGAATGGGTACAAGGCAGTATTACTTTAAAGGGTCTGCGTTTGCTCACCCAACCTCACCCAACCTTTCAGCCCCAAGAGTGTCCACCCTTATGTCTCATCCAGCTGTGGGTCTAGATATGGTCAATCCAGGTTGCATCACAGCCTCTGAACGAATTTTGTAAGAATTTCTCTCTCTTTCACTGTCTTTGTTTTACGGGTTTTTAAAAGTAATTTATTTTTATAATGGGGTTTAGCTGCTTTTCACGGCTGTGTTTATGCGGCTTTACAGCCACTTGGCTCACTTCCAGACAGATATCAATACATAGGTTTTAAGATTCTTACTAGTCACATATATTCTTGTGCGGTGAATAGGGGGTGTTGAGTCCAGTTCACTGAGCAAGGAGTAGGTCTTGTCTATTACATATTGGGTGTATGGAACGGTATCTGAGCGAATTTGAAACCCTTGTTTTATGCATCACCCCACCTCACCTTTCCCGTTAAGCAGCCATAGTGTGTTTTCTAAACGTGTGACTCTGTTCTGTTTTGTAATTCAGTTCAAGTGTAGCGGTTTTTACATTCCCTCTATAAGTGATAGCTTATGATAAGTGTCTTTTTCTGTGTGACTTATTTCACTTAGGATCATCGTACCTAAATCCACTCATCTTGCCTCTACTAGCCTTATGACATTGATTTCATGTCTGAGTGATATTCCATTGTACATAAGGACCACAACTTCTTTATCCATTTTTCTCTTTCCTGGGATATTTAAGGTGTCATGAAGTGGAGGTTCTTGTCAACAGAGCAGCCCTAAACTTTGGGGTGCCTGTGTCTTGCTGATTTTTAGTTTTCCCAATTTATACGCCCATGAGTGGACGTGCCCTATGCTCCCTAAGCTGTGTTTTTTCGATGTTTCAGGACACACCGTACACTTTTCCAGAGTGGCTGTTGGCAATTTACATCCCGCCCATCAGCGTAGCAAGGCTGCCATTTCTCCATGGCCTGTCCTGCATTTCTGGTTTGGACACTTTTTGCAGCATGGCACTTTTGACCGATGGGAAGCGAGACTTCTTTGTAGCGCTGATTAGCCTTTCCAGGTTGCTTGGTTGGCCAAACAGGGCGTATGCGTTTTTTCCTGAATATATTCAGGAAAAAACGCATACGCCCTGTTTGGCCAAGGGCATCATTGTCGACGTTTTGCCACTTTTCATATGCTTTAAAGGCGATTCGAATCTACCTCCTGAAATCTGTTTCCTGAAATTCTGCCTTGCTTTCAAATCCTCTTCGTTGCCTTCCCTCAATATATCTGTGGATGAGAGTTATCAGTTATAGCTCTGCGGGTTTGTGAATTGCAGTGTCCCTGAGCTCCATTTTTCAACTGGCTTTTTTGGGAGCTGGCCGCAAAAGCGCGGGATTGCCTCAGGCCCTATTCTGCTTCTGGGCGGCAGGCTTAGCCTGTGGTTAATTCTTCTTCCTGATGGGAAATAGAGTGACCTGTGCCTGTCCCAACACCTAGATCTAGTCTCTCATTGGTTGCCCCTCTTCCCGTTCATCCTCAGGACAAATTGCAACCTGTAGGGAACAGGAGCTTAAAGGTGCTGATTCTCCAAGTAGGGAGATTGCTAGTAAAGTAGCTGGAAAGGCGAACCCGAGCACAAGGAGATGAGAAATGAGGTGCGTATTAGAAACCTTTCAAAATCACACGGTGTACCATCTTCTGGGTTTCTCATGCATGTTTTCGATGTAGGCAGATGCCCTTGAACCTGGAGATTTGGGACCCATGGGATGGGTACCAGGCAGTATTACTTTAAAGGGTCTGCGTTTGCTCACCCAACCTCACCCAACCTTTCAGCCCCAAGAGTGTCCACCCTTATGTCTCATCCAGCTATGGGTCTAGATATGTCAATCCAGGTTGCATCACAGCCTCTGAACGAATTGTGTAAGAATTTCTCTCTCTTTCACTGTCTTTGTTTTACGGGTTTTTAAAAGTAATTTATTTTTATAATGGGGTTTAGCTGCTTTTCACGGCTGTGTTTATGCGGCTTTACACCCACTTGACTCACTTCCAGACAGATATCAATAAATAGGTTTTAAGATTCTTACTAGTCACATATATTCTTGTGCGGTGAATAGGGGGTGTTGAGTCCAGTTCACTGAGCAAGGAGTAGGTCTTGTCTATTACATATTGGGTGTATGGAACGGTATCTGAGCGAATTTGAAACCCTTGTTTTATGCATCACCCCACCTCACCTTTCCCGCTCAGCAGCCATCGTGTGTTTTCTAAACGTGTGACTCTGTTCTGTTTTGTAATTCAGTTCAAGTGTAGCGGTTTTTACATTCCCTCTATAAGTGATAGCTTATGATAAGTGTCTTTTTCTGTGTGACTTATTTCACTTAGGATCATCGTACCTAAATCCACTCATCTTGCTTCTACTAGCCTTATGACATTGATTTCATGTCTGAGTGATATTCCATTGTACATAAGGACCACAACTTCTTTATCCATTTTTCTCTTTCCTGGGATATTTAAGGTGTCATGAAGTGGAGGTTCTTGTCAACAGAGCAGCCCTAAACTTTGGGGTGCCTGTGTCTTGCTGATTTTTAGTTTTCCCAATTTATACGCCCATGAGAGGATGTGCCCTATGCTCCCTAAGCTGTGTTTTTTCGATGTTTCAGGACACACCGTACACTTTTCCAGAGTGGCTGTTGGCAATTTACATCCCGCCCATCAACGTAGCAAGGCTGCCATTTCTCCATGGCCTGTCCTGCATTTCTGGTTTTGACACTTTTTGCAGCATGGCACTTTTGACCGATGGGAAGCGAGACTTCTTTGTAGCACTGATTGGCCTTTCCAGGTTGCTTGGTTGGCCAAACAGGGCGTATGCGTTTTTTCCTGAATATATTCAGGAAAAAACGCATACGCCCTGTTTGGCCAAGGGAATCATTGTCGACGTTTTGCCACTTTTCATATGCTTTAAAGGCGATTCGAATCTACCTCCTGAAACCTGTTTCCTGAAATTCTGCCTTGCTTTCAAATCCTCTTCGTTGCCTTCCCTCAATATATCTGTGGATGAGAGTTATCAGTTATAGCTCTGCGGGTTTGTGAATTGCAGTGTCCCTGAGCTCCATTTTTCAACTGGCTTTTTTGGGAGCTGGCCGCAAAAGCGCGGGATTGCCTCAGGCCCTATTCTGCTTCTGGGCGGCAGGCTGAGCCTGTGGTTAATTCTTCTTCCTGATGGGAAAATAGAGTGACCTGTGCCTGTCCCAACACATAGATCTAGTCTCTCATTGGTTGCCCCTCTTCCCGTTCATCCTCAGGACAAATTGCATCCTGTAGGGGACAGGAGCTTAAAGGTGCTGATTCTCCAAGTAGGGAGATTGCTAGTAAAGTAGCTGGAAAGGCGAACCCGAGCACAAGGAGATGAGAAATGAGGTGTGTATTAGAAACCTTTCAAAATCACACGGTGTACCATCTTCTGGGTTTCTCATGCATGTTTTCGATGTAGGAAGATGCCCTTCAACCTGGAGGTTTGGGACCCATGGGATGGGTACCAGGCAGTATTACTTTAAAGGGTCTGCGTTTGCTCACCCAACCTCACCCAACCTTTCAGCCCCAAGAGTGTCCACCCTTATGTCTCATCCAGCTGTGGGTCTAGATATGGTCAATCCAGGTTGCATCACAGCCTCTGAACGAATTGTGTAAGAATTTCTCTCTCTTTCACTGTCTTTGTTTTACGGGTTTTTAAAAGTAATTTATTTTTATAATGGGGTTTAGCTGCTTTTCACGGCTGTGTTTATGCGGCTTTACACCCACTTGACTCACTTCCAGACAGATATCAATACATAGGTTTTAAGATTCTTACTAGTCACATATATTCTTGTGCGGTGAATAGGGGGTGTTGAGTCCAGTTCACTGAGCAAGGAGTAGGTCTTGTCTATTACATATTGGGTGTATGGAACGGTATCTGAGCGAATTTGAAACCCTTGTTTTATGCATCACCCCACCTCACCTTTCCCGCTCAGCAGCCATCGTGTGTTTTCTAAACGTGTGACTCTGTTCTGTTTTGTAATTCAGTTCAAGTGTAGCGGTTTTTACATTCCCTCTATAAGTGATAGCTTATGATAAGTGTCTTTTTCTGTGTGACTTATTTCACTTAGGATCATCGTACCTAAATCCACTCATCTTGCTTCTACTAGCCTTATGACATTGATTTCATGTCTGAGTGATATTCCATTGTACATAAGGACCACAACTTCTTTATCCATTTTTCTCTTTCCTGGGATATTTAAGGTGTCATGAAGTGGAGGTTCTTGTCAACAGAGCAGCCCTAAACTTTGGGGTGCCTGTGTCTTGCTGATTTTTAGTTTTCCCAATTTATACGCCCATGAGTGGACGTGCCCTATGCTCCCTAAGCTGTGTTTTTTCGATGTTTCAGGACACACCGTACACTTTTCCAGAGTGGCTGTTGGCAATTTACATCCCGCCCATCAGCGTAGCAAGGCTGCCATTTCTCCATGGCCTGTCCTGCATTTCTGGTTTTGACACTTTTTGCAGCATGGCACTTTTGACCGATGGGAAGCGAGACTTCTTTGTAGCACTGATTTGCCTTTCCAGGTTGCTTGGTTGGCCAAAAAGGGCGTATGCGTTTTTTCCTGAATATATTCAGGAAAAAACGCATACGCCCTTTTTGGCCAAGGGCATCATTGTCGACGTTTTGCCGCTTTTCATGTGCTTTAAAGGCGATTCGAATCTACCTCCTGAAATCTGTTTCCTGCAATTCTGCCTTGCTTTCAAATCCTCTTCGTTGCCTTCCCTCAATATATCTGTGGATGAGAGTTATCATTCATAACTCTGCGGGTTTCTGAATTGCAGTGACCCTGAGCTCCATTTTTCAACTGGCTTTTTTGGGAGCTGGCCGCAAAAGCGCGGGATTGCCTCAGGCCCTATTCTGCTTCTGGGCGGCAGGCTTAGTCTGTGGTTAATTCTTCTTCCTGATGGGAAATAGAGTGACCTGTGCCTGTCCCAACACCTAGATCTAGTCTCTCATTGGTTGCCCCTCTTCCCGTTCATCCTCAGGACAAATTGCAACCTGTAGGGAACAGGAGCTTAAAGGTGCTGATTCTCCAAGTAGGGAGGTTGCTAGTAAAGTAGCTGGAAAGGCGAACCCGAGCACAAGGAGATGAGAAATGAGGTGCGTATTAGAAACCTTTCAAAATCACACGGTGTACCATCTTCTGGGTTTCTCATGCATGTTTTCGATGTAGGAAGATGCCCTTGAACCTGGAGATTTGGGACCCATGGAATGGGTACAAGGCAGTATTACTTTAAAGGGTCTGCGTTTGCTCACCCAACCTCACCCAACCTTTCAGCCCCAAGAGTGTCCACCCTTATGTCTCATCCAGCTGTGGGTCTAGATATGGTCAATCCAGGTTGCATCACAGCCTCTGAACGAATTTTGTAAGAATTTCTCTCTCTTTCACTGTCTTTGTTTTACGGGTTTTTAAAAGTAATTTATTTTTATAATGGGGTTTAGCTGCTTTTCACGGCTGTGTTTATGCGGCTTTACAGCCACTTGGCTCACTTCCAGACAGATATCAATACATAGGTTTTAAGATTCTTACTAGTCACATATATTCTTGTGCGGTGAATAGGGGGTGTTGAGTCCAGTTCACTGAGCAAGGAGTAGGTCTTGTCTATTACATATTGGGTGTATGGAACGGTATCTGAGCGAATTTGAAACCCTTGTTTTATGCATCACCCCACCTCACCTTTCCCGTTAAGCAGCCATAGTGTGTTTTCTAAACGTGTGACTCTGTTCTGTTTTGTAATTCAGTTCAAGTGTAGCGGTTTTTACATTCCCTCTATAAGTGATAGCTTATGATAAGTGTCTTTTTCTGTGTGACTTATTTCACTTAGGATCATCGTACCTAAATCCACTCATCTTGCCTCTACTAGCCTTATGACATTGATTTCATGTCTGAGTGATATTCCATTGTACATAAGGACCACAACTTCTTTATCCATTTTTCTCTTTCCTGGGATATTTAAGGTGTCATGAAGTGGAGGTTCTTGTCAACAGAGCAGCCCTAAACTTTGGGGTGCCTGTGTCTTGCTGATTTTTAGTTTTCCCAATTTATACGCCCATGAGTGGACGTGCCCTATGCTCCCTAAGCTGTGTTTTTTCGATGTTTCAGGACACACCGTACACTTTTCCAGAGTGGCTGTTGGCAATTTACATCCCGCCCATCAGCGTAGCAAGGCTGCCATTTCTCCATGGCCTGTCCTGCATTTCTGGTTTGGACACTTTTTGCAGCATGGCACTTTTGACCGATGGGAAGCGAGACTTCTTTGTAGCGCTGATTAGCCTTTCCAGGTTGCTTGGTTGGCCAAACAGGGCGTATGCGTTTTTTCCTGAATATATTCAGGAAAAAACGCATACGCCCTGTTTGGCCAAGGGCATCATTGTCGACGTTTTGCCACTTTTCATATGCTTTAAAGGCGATTCGAATCTACCTCCTGAAATCTGTTTCCTGAAATTCTGCCTTGCTTTCAAATCCTCTTCGTTGCCTTCCCTCAATATATCTGTGGATGAGAGTTATCAGTTATAGCTCTGCGGGTTTGTGAATTGCAGTGTCCCTGAGCTCCATTTTTCAACTGGCTTTTTTGGGAGCTGGCCGCAAAAGCGCGGGATTGCCTCAGGCCCTATTCTGCTTCTGGGCGGCAGGCTTAGCCTGTGGTTAATTCTTCTTCCTGATGGGAAATAGAGTGACCTGTGCCTGTCCCAACACCTAGATCTAGTCTCTCATTGGTTGCCCCTCTTCCCGTTCATCCTCAGGACAAATTGCAACCTGTAGGGAACAGGAGCTTAAAGGTGCTGATTCTCCAAGTAGGGAGATTGCTAGTAAAGTAGCTGGAAAGGCGAACCCGAGCACAAGGAGATGAGAAATGAGGTGCGTATTAGAAACCTTTCAAAATCACACGGTGTACCATCTTCTGGGTTTCTCATGCATGTTTTCGATGTAGGCAGATGCCCTTGAACCTGGAGATTTGGGACCCATGGGATGGGTACCAGGCAGTATTACTTTAAAGGGTCTGCGTTTGCTCACCCAACCTCACCCAACCTTTCAGCCCCAAGAGTGTCCACCCTTATGTCTCATCCAGCTATGGGTCTAGATATGTCAATCCAGGTTGCATCACAGCCTCTGAACGAATTGTGTAAGAATTTCTCTCTCTTTCACTGTCTTTGTTTTACGGGTTTTTAAAAGTAATTTATTTTTATAATGGGGTTTAGCTGCTTTTCACGGCTGTGTTTATGCGGCTTTACACCCACTTGACTCACTTCCAGACAGATATCAATAAATAGGTTTTAAGATTCTTACTAGTCACATATATTCTTGTGCGGTGAATAGGGGGTGTTGAGTCCAGTTCACTGAGCAAGGAGTAGGTCTTGTCTATTACATATTGGGTGTATGGAACGGTATCTGAGCGAATTTGAAACCCTTGTTTTATGCATCACCCCACCTCACCTTTCCCGCTCAGCAGCCATCGTGTGTTTTCTAAACGTGTGACTCTGTTCTGTTTTGTAATTCAGTTCAAGTGTAGCGGTTTTTACATTCCCTCTATAAGTGATAGCTTATGATAAGTGTCTTTTTCTGTGTGACTTATTTCACTTAGGATCATCGTACCTAAATCCACTCATCTTGCTTCTACTAGCCTTATGACATTGATTTCATGTCTGAGTGATATTCCATTGTACATAAGGACCACAACTTCTTTATCCATTTTTCTCTTTCCTGGGATATTTAAGGTGTCATGAAGTGGAGGTTCTTGTCAACAGAGCAGCCCTAAACTTTGGGGTGCCTGTGTCTTGCTGATTTTTAGTTTTCCCAATTTATACGCCCATGAGAGGATGTGCCCTATGCTCCCTAAGCTGTGTTTTTTCGATGTTTCAGGACACACCATACACTTTTCCAGAGTGGCTGTTGGCAATTTACATCCCGCCCATCAACGTAGCAAGGCTGCCATTTCTCCATGGCCTGTCCTGCATTTCTGGTTTTGACACTTTTTGCAGCATGGCACTTTTGACCGATGGGAAGCGAGACTTCTTTGTAGCACTGATTGGCCTTTCCAGGTTGCTTGGTTGGCCAAACAGGGCGTATGCGTTTTTTCCTGAATATATTCAGGAAAAAACGCATACGCCCTGTTTGGCCAAGGGAATCATTGTCGACGTTTTGCCACTTTTCATATGCTTTAAAGGCGATTCGAATCTACCTCCTGAAACCTGTTTCCTGAAATTCTGCCTTGCTTTCAAATCCTCTTCGTTGCCTTCCCTCAATATATCTGTGGATGAGAGTTATCAGTTATAGCTCTGCGGGTTTGTGAATTGCAGTGTCCCTGAGCTCCATTTTTCAACTGGCTTTTTTGGGAGCTGGCCGCAAAAGCGCGGGATTGCCTCAGGCCCTATTCTGCTTCTGGGCGGCAGGCTGAGCCTGTGGTTAATTCTTCTTCCTGATGGGAAAATAGAGTGACCTGTGCCTGTCCCAACACATAGATCTAGTCTCTCATTGGTTGCCCCTCTTCCCGTTCATCCTCAGGACAAATTGCATCCTGTAGGGGACAGGAGCTTAAAGGTGCTGATTCTCCAAGTAGGGAGATTGCTAGTAAAGTAGCTGGAAAGGCGAACCCGAGCACAAGGAGATGAGAAATGAGGTGTGTATTAGAAACCTTTCAAAATCACACGGTGTACCATCTTCTGGGTTTCTCATGCATGTTTTCGATGTAGGAAGATGCCCTTCAACCTGGAGGTTTGGGACCCATGGGATGGGTACCAGGCAGTATTACTTTAAAGGGTCTGCGTTTGCTCACCCAACCTCACCCAACCTTTCAGCCCCAAGAGTGTCCACCCTTATGTCTCATCCAGCTGTGGGTCTAGATATGGTCAATCCAGGTTGCATCACAGCCTCTGAACGAATTGTGTAAGAATTTCTCTCTCTTTCACTGTCTTTGTTTTACGGGTTTTTAAAAGTAATTTATTTTTATAATGGGGTTTAGCTGCTTTTCACGGCTGTGTTTATGCGGCTTTACACCCACTTGACTCACTTCCAGACAGATATCAATACATAGGTTTTAAGATTCTTACTAGTCACATATATTCTTGTGCGGTGAATAGGGGGTGTTGAGTCCAGTTCACTGAGCAAGGAGTAGGTCTTGTCTATTACATATTGGGTGTATGGAACGGTATCTGAGCGAATTTGAAACCCTTGTTTTATGCATCACCCCACCTCACCTTTCCCGCTCAGCAGCCATCGTGTGTTTTCTAAACGTGTGACTCTGTTCTGTTTTGTAATTCAGTTCAAGTGTAGCGGTTTTTACATTCCCTCTATAAGTGATAGCTTATGATAAGTGTCTTTTTCTGTGTGACTTATTTCACTTAGGATCATCGTACCTAAATCCACTCATCTTGCTTCTACTAGCCTTATGACATTGATTTCATGTCTGAGTGATATTCCATTGTACATAAGGACCACAACTTCTTTATCCATTTTTCTCTTTCCTGGGATATTTAAGGTGTCATGAAGTGGAGGTTCTTGTCAACAGAGCAGCCCTAAACTTTGGGGTGCCTGTGTCTTGCTGATTTTTAGTTTTCCCAATTTATACGCCCATGAGTGGACGTGCCCTATGCTCCCTAAGCTGTGTTTTTTCGATGTTTCAGGACACACCGTACACTTTTCCAGAGTGGCTGTTGGCAATTTACATCCCGCCCATCAGCGTAGCAAGGCTGCCATTTCTCCATGGCCTGTCCTGCATTTCTGGTTTTGACACTTTTTGCAGCATGGCACTTTTGACCGATGGGAAGCGAGACTTCTTTGTAGCACTGATTTGCCTTTCCAGGTTGCTTGGTTGGCCAAAAAGGGCGTATGCGTTTTTTCCTGAATATATTCAGGAAAAAACGCATACGCCCTTTTTGGCCAAGGGCATCATTGTCGACGTTTTGCCGCTTTTCATGTGCTTTAAAGGCGATTCGAATCTACCTCCTGAAATCTGTTTCCTGCAATTCTGCCTTGCTTTCAAATCCTCTTCGTTGCCTTCCCTCAATATATCTGTGGATGAGAGTTATCATTCATAACTCTGCGGATTTCTGAATTGCAGTGTCCCTGAGCTCCATTTTTCAACTGGCTTTTTTGGGAGCTGGCCGCAAAAGCGCGGGATTGCCTCAGGCCCTATTCTGCTTCTGGGCGGCAGGCTTAGCCTGTGGTTAATTCTTCTTCCTGATGGGAAATAGAGTGACCTGTGCCTGTCCCAACACCTAGATCTAGTCTCTCATTGGTTGCCCCTCTTCCCGTTCATCCTCAGGACAAATTGCAACCTGTAGGGAATAGGAGCTTAAAGGTGCTGATTCTCCAAGTAGGGAGGTTGCTAGTAAAGTAGCTGGAAAGGCGAACCCGAGCACAAGGAGATGAGAAATGAGGTGCGTATTAGAAACCTTTCAAAATCACACGGTGTACCATCTTCTGGGTTTCTCATGCATGTTTTCGATGTAGGAAGATGCCCTTGAACCTGGAGATTTGGGACCCATGGGATGGGTACAAGGCAGTATTACTTTAAAGGGTCTGCGTTTGCTCACCCAACCTCACCCAACCTTTCAGCCCCAAGAGTGTCCACCCTTATGTCTCATCCAGCTGTGGGTCTAGATATGGTCAATCCAGGTTGCATCACAGCCTCTGAACGAATTTTGTAAGAATTTCTCTCTCTTTCACTGTCTTTGTTTTACGGGTTTTTAAAAGTAATTTATTTTTATAATGGGGTTTAGCTGCTTTTCACGGCTGTGTTTATGCGGCTTTACACCCACTTGACTCACTTCCAGACAGATATCAATACATAGGTTTTAAGATTCTTACTAGTCACATATATTCTTGTGCGGTGAATAGGGGGTGTTGAGTCCAGTTCACTGAGCAAGGAGTAGGTCTTGTCTATTACATATTGGGTGTATGGAACGGTATCTGAGCGAATTTGAAACCCTTGTTTTATGCATCACCCCACCTCACCTTTCCCGCTCAGCAGCCATCGTGTGTTTTCTAAACGTGTGACTCTGTTCTGTTTTGTAATTCAGTTCAAGTGTAGCGGTTTTTACATTCCCTCTATAAGTGATAGCTTATGATAAGTGTCTTTTTCTGTGTGACTTATTTCACTTAGGATCATCGTACCTAAATCCACTCATCTTGCTTCTACTAGCCTTATGACATTGATTTCATGTCTGAGTGATATTCCATTGTACATAAGGACCACAACTTCTTTATCCATTTTTCTCTTTCCTGGGATATTTAAGGTGTCATGAAGTGGAGGTTCTTGTCAACAGAGCAGCCCTAAACTTTGGGGTGCCTGTGTCTTGCTGATTTTTAGTTTTCCCAATTTATACGCCCATGAGAGGACGTGCCCTATGCTCCCTAAGCTGTGTTTTTTCGATGTTTCAGGACACACCATACACTTTTCCAGAGTGGCTGTTGGCAATTTACATCCCGCCCATCAGCGTAGCAAGGCTGCCATTTCTCCATGGCCTGTCCTGCATTTCTGGTTTTGACACTTTTTGCAGCATGGCACTTTTGACCGATGGGAAGCGAGACTTCTTTGTAGCACTGATTTGCCTTTCCAGGTTGCTTGGTTGGCCAAAAAGGGCGTATGCTTTTTTTCCTGTATATATTCAGGAAAAAACGTATACGCCCTTTTTGGCCAAGGGCATCATTGTCGACGTTTTGCATCTTTTCATGTGCTTTAAAGGCAATTCGAATCTACCTCCTGAAATCTGTTTCCTGCAATTCTGCCTTGCTTTCAAATCCTCTTCGTTGCCTTCCCTCAATATATCTGTGGATGAGAGTTATCATTCATAACTCTGCGGGTTTCTGAATTGCAGTGTCCCTGAGCTCCATTTTTCAACTGGCTTTTTTGGGAGCTGGCCGCAAAAGCGCGGGATTGCCTCAGGCCCTATTCTGCTTCTGGGCGGCAGGCTTAGCCTGTGGTTAATTCCTCTTCCTGATGGGAAATAGAGTGACCTGTGCCTGTCCCAACACCTAGATCTAGTCTCTCATTGGTTGCCCCTCTTCCCGTTCATCCTCAGGACAAATTGCAACCTGTAGGGAACAGGAGCTTAAAGGTGCTGATTCTCCAAGTAGGGAGATTGCTAGTAAAGTAGCTGGAAAGGCGAACCCGAGCACAAGGAGATGAGAAATGAGGTGCGTATTAGAAACCTTTCAAAATCACACGGTGTACCATCTTCTGGGTTTCTCATGCATGTTTTCGATGTAGGCAGATGCCCTTGAACCTGGAGATTTGGGACCCATGGGATGGGTACCAGGCAGTATTACTTTAAAGGGTCTGCGTTTGCTCACCCAACCTCACCCAACCTTTCAGCCCCAAGAGTGTCCACCCTTATGTCTCATCCAGCTGTGGGTCTAGATATGGTCAATCCAGGTTGCATCACAGCCTCTGAACGAATTTTGTAAGAATTTCTCTCTCTTTCACTGTCTTTGTTTTACGGGTTTTTAAAAGTAATTTATTTTTATAATGGGGTTTAGCTGCTTTTCACGGCTGTGTTTATGCGGCTTTACACCCACTTGACTCACTTCCAGACAGATATCAATACATAGGTTTTAAGATTCTTACTAGTCACATATATTCTTGTGCGGTGAATAGGGGGTGTTGAGTCCAGTTCACTGAGCAAGGAGTAGGTCTTGTCTATTACATATTGGGTGTATGGAACGGTATCTGAGCGAATTTGAAACCCTTGTTTTATGCATCACCCCACCTCACCTTTCCCGTTAAGCAGCCATAGTGTGTTTTCTAAACGTGTGACTCTGTTCTGTTTTGTAATTCAGTTCAAGTGTAGCGGTTTTTACATTCCCTCTATAAGTGATAGCTTATGATAAGTGTCTTTTTCTGTGTGACTTATTTCACTTAGGATCATCGTACCTAAATCCACTCATCTTGCCTCTACTAGCCTTATGACATTGATTTCATGTCTGAGTGATATTCCATTGTACATAAGGACCACAACTTCTTTATCCATTTTTCTCTTTCCTGGGATATTTAAGGTGTCATGAAGTGGAGGTTCTTGTCAACAGAGCAGCCCTAAACTTTGGGGTGCCTGTGTCTTGCTGATTTTTAGTTTTCCCAATTTATACGCCCATGAGTGGACGTGCCCTATGCTCCCTAAGCTGTGTTTTTTCGATGTTTCAGGACACACCGTACACTTTTCCAGAGTGGCTGTTGGCAATTTACATCCCGCCCATCAGCGTAGCAAGGCTGCCATTTCTCCATGGCCTGTCCTGCATTTCTGGTTTTGACACTTTTTGCAGCATGGCACTTTTGACCGATGGGAAGCGAGACTTCTTTGTAGCACTGATTTGCCTTTCCAGGTTGCTTGGTTGGCCAAAAAGGGCGTATGCGTTTTTTCCTGAATATATTCAGGAAAAAACGCATACGCCCTTTTTGGCCAAGGGCATCATTGTCGACGTTTTGCCGCTTTTCATGTGCTTTAAAGGTGATTCGAATCTACCTCCTGAAATCTGTTTCCTGCAATTCTGCCTTGCTTTCAAATCCTCTTCGTTGCCTTCCCTCAATATATCTGTGGATGAGAGTTATCATTCATAACTCTGCGGGTTTCTGAATTGCAGTGTCCCTGAGCTCCATTTTTCAACTGGCTTTTTTGGGAGCTGGCCGCAAAAGCGCGGGATTGCCTCAGGCCCTATTCTGCTTCTGGGCGGCAGGCTTAGCCTGTGGTTAATTCTTCTTCCTGATGGGAAATAGAGTGACCTGTGCCTGTCCCAACACCTAGATCTAGTCTCTCATTGGTTGCCCCTCTTCCCGTTCATCCTCAGGACAAATTGCAACCTGTAGGGAACAGGAGCTTAAAGGTGCTGATTCTCCAAGTAGGGAGGTTGCTAGTAAAGTAGCTGGAAAGGCGAACCCGAGCACAAGGAGATGAGAAATGAGGTGCGTATTAGAAACCTTTCAAAATCACATGGTGTACCATCTTCTGGGTTTCTCATGCATGTTTTCGATGTAGGAAGATGCCCTTGAACCTGGAGATTTGGGACCCATGGGATGGGTACAAGGCAGTATTACTTTAAAGGGTCTGCGTTTGCTCACCCAACCTCACCCAACCTTTCAGCCCCAAGAGTGTCCACCCTTATGTCTCATCCAGCTGTGGGTCTAGATATGGTCAATCCAGGTTGCATCACAGCCTCTGAACGAATTTTGTAAGAATTTCTCTCTCTTTCACTGTCTTTGTTTTACGGGTTTTTAAAAGTAATTTATTTTTATAATGGGGTTTAGCTGCTTTTCACAGCTGTGTTTATGCGGCTTTACACCCACTTGACTCACTTCCAGACAGATATCAATAAATAGGTTTTAAGATTCTTACTAGTCACATATATTCTTGTGCGGTGAATAGGGGGTGTTGAGTCCAGTTCACTGAGCAAGGAGTAGGTCTTGTCTATTACATATTGGGTGTATGGAACGGTATCTGAGCGAATTTGAAACCCTTGTTTTATGCATCACCCCACCTCACCTTTCCCGTTAAGCAGCCATAGTGTGTTATCTAAACGTGTGACTCTGTTCTGTTTTGTAATTCAGTTCAAGTGTAGCGGTTTTTACATTCCCTCTATAAGTGATAGCTTATGATAAGTGTCTTTTTCTGTGTGACTTATTTCACTTAGGATCATCGTACCTAAATCCACTCATCTTGCCTCTACTAGCCTTATGACATTGATTTCATGTCTGAGTGATATTCCATTGTACATAAGGACCACAACTTCTTTATCCATTTTTCTCTTTCCTGGGATATTTAAGGTGTCATGAAGTGGAGGTTCTTGTCAACAGAGCAGCCCTAAACTTTGGGGTGCCTGTGTCTTGCTGATTTTTAGTTTTCCCAATTTATACGCCCATGAGTGGACGTGCCCTATGCTCCCTAAGCTGTGTTTTTTCGATGTTTCAGGACACACCGTACACTTTTCCAGAGTGGCTGTTGGCAATTTACATCCCGCCCATCAGCGTAGCAAGGCTGCCATTTCTCCATGGCCTGTCCTGCATTTCTGGTTTGGACACTTTTTGCAGCATGGCACTTTTGACCGATGGGAAGCGAGACTTCTTTGTAGCGCTGATTAGCCTTTCCAGGTTGCTTGGTTGGCCAAACAGGGCGTATGCGTTTTTTCCTGAATATATTCAGGAAAAAACGCATACGCCCTGTTTGGCCAAGGGCATCATTGTCGACGTTTTGCCACTTTTCATATGCTTTAAAGGCGATTCGAATCTACCTCCTGAAACCTGTTTCCTGAAATTCTGCCTTGCTTTCAAATCCTCTTCGTTGCCTTCCCTCAATATATCTGTGGATGAGAGTTATCAGTTATAGCTCTGCGGGTTTGTGAATTGAAGTGTCCCTGAGCTCCATTTTTCAACTGGCTTTTTTGGGAGCTGGCCGCAAAAGCGCGGGATTGCCTCAGGCCCTATTCTGCTTCTGGGCGGCAGGCTGAGCCTGTGGTTAATTCTTCTTCCTGATGGGAAAATAGAGTGACCTGTGCCTGTCCCAACACATAGATCTAGTCTCTCATTGGTTGCCCCTCTTCCCGTTCATCCTCAGGACAAATTGCATCCTGTAGGGGACAGGAGCTTAAAGGTGCTGATTCTCCAAGTAGGGAGATTTCTAGTAAAGTAGCTGGAAAGGCGAACCCGAGCACAAGGAGATGAGAAATGAGGTGCGTATTAGAAACCTTTCAAAATCACACGGTGTACCATCTTCTGGGTTTCTCATGCATGTTTTCGATGTAGGAAGATGCCCTTCAACCTGGAGGTTTGGGACCCATGGGATGGGTACCAGGCAGTATTACTTTAAAGGGTCTGCGTTTGCTCACCCAACCTCACCCAACCTTTCAGCCCCAAGAGTGTCCACCCTTATGTCTCATCCAGCTGTGGGTCTAGATATGTCAATCCAGGTTGCATCACAGCCTCTGAACGAATTTTGTAAGAATTTCTCTCTCTTTCACTGTCTTTGTTTTACGGGTTTTTAAAAGTAATTTATTTTTATAATGGGGTTTAGCTGCTTTTCACGGCTGTGTTTATGCGGCTTTACACCCACTTGACTCACTTCCAGACAGATATCAATACATAGGTTTTAAGATTCTTACTAGTCACATATATTCTTGTGCGGTGAATAGGGGGTGTTGAGTCCAGTTCACTGAGCAAGGAGTAGGTATTGTCTATTACATATTGGGTGTATGGAACGGTATCTGAGCGAATTTGAAACCCTTGTTTTATGCATCACCCCACCTCACCTTTCCCGTTAAGCAGCCACAGTGTGTTTTCTAAATGTGTGACTCTGTTCTCTTTTGTAATTCAGTTCAAGTGTAGCGGTTTTTACATTCCTTCTATAAGTGATAGCTTATGATAAGTGTCTTTTTCTGTGTGACTTATTTCACTTAGGATCATCGTACCTAAATCCACTCATCTTGCTTCTACTAGCCTTATGACATTGATTTCATGTCTGAGTGATATTCCATTGTACATAAGGACCACAACTTCTTTATCCATTTTTCTCTTTCCTGGGATATTTAAGGTGTCATGAAGTGGAGGTTCTTGTCAACAGAGCAGCCCTAAACTTTGGGGTGCCTGTGTCTTGCTGATTTTTAGTTTTCCCTATTTATACGCCCATGAGAGGACGTGCCCTATGCTCCCTAAGCTGTGTTTTTTCGATGTTTCAGGACACACCATACACTTTTCCAGAGTGGCTGTTGGCAATTTACATCCCGCCCATCAACGTAGCAAGGCTGCCATTTCTCCATGGCCTGTCCTGCATTTCTGGTTTTGACACTTTTTGCAGCATGGCACTTTTGACCGATGGGAAGCGAGACTTCTTTGTAGCACTGATTTGCCTTTCCAGGTTGCTTGGTTGGCCAAAAAGGGCGTATGCGTTTTTTCCTGAATATATTCAGGAAAAAACGCATACGCCCTTTTTGGCCAAGGGCATCATTGTCGACGTTTTGCCTCTTTTCATGTGCTTTAAAGGCGATTCGAATCTACCTCCTGAAATCTGTTTCCTGCAATTCTGCCTTGCTTTCAAATCCTCTTCGTTGCCTTCCCTCAATATATCTGTGGATGAGAGTTATCATTCATAACTCTGCGGGTTTCTGAATTGCAGTGTCCCTGAGCTCCATTTTTCAACTGGCTTTTTTGGGAGCTGGCCGCAAAAGCGCGGGATTGCCTCAGGCCCTATTCTGCTTCTGGGCGGCAGGCTTAGCCTGTGGTTAATTCTTCTTCCTGATGGGAAATAGAGTGACCTGTGCCTGTCCCAACACCTAGATCTAGTCTCTCATTGGTTGCCCCTCTTCCCGTTCATCCTCAGGACAAATTGCAACCTGTAGGGAACAGGAGCTTAAAGGTGCTGATTCTCCAAGTAGGGAGATTGCTAGTAAAGTAGCTGGAAAGGCGAACCCGAGCACAAGGAGATGAGAAATGAGGTGCGTATTAGAAACCTTTCAAAATCACACGGTGTACCATCTTCTGGGTTTCTCATGCATGTTTTCGATGTAGGCAGATGCCCTTGAACCTGGAGATTTGGGACCCATGGGATGGGTACCAGGCAGTATTACTTTAAAGGGTCTGCGTTTGCTCACCCAACCTCACCCAACCTTTCAGCCCCAAGAGTGTCCACCCTTATGTCTCATCCAGCTGTGGGTCTAGATATGTCAATCCAGGTTGCATCACAGCCTCTGAACGAATTGTGTAAGAATTTCTCTCTCTTTCACTGTCTTTGTTTTACGGGTTTTTAAAAGTAATTTATTTTTATAATGGGGTTTAGCTGCTTTTCACGGCTGTGTTTATGCGGCTTTACACCCGCTTGACTCACTTCCAGACAGATATCAATAAATAGGTTTTAAGATTCTTACTAGTCACATATATTCTTGTGCGGTGAATAGGGGGTGTTGAGTCCAGTTCACTGAGCAAGGAGTAGGTCTTGTCTATTACATATTGGGTGTATGGAACGGTATCTGAGCGAATTTGAAACCCTTGTTTTATGCATCACCCCACCTCACCTTTCCCGCTCAGCAGCCATCGTGTGTTTTCTAAACGTGTGACTCTGTTCTGTTTTGTAATTCAGTTCAAGTGTAGCGGTTTTTACATTCCCTCTATAAGTGATAGCTTATGATAAGTGTCTTTTTCTGTGTGACTTATTTCACTTAGGATCATCGTACCTAAATCCACTCATCTTGCCTCTACTAGCCTTATGACATTGATTTCATGTCTGAGTGATATTCCATTGTACATAAGGACCACAACTTCTTTATCCATTTTTCTCTTTCCTGGGATATTTAAGGTGTCATGAAGTGGAGGTTCTTGTCAACAGAGCAGCCCTAAACTTTGGGGTGCCTGTGTCTTGCTGATTTTTAGTTTTCCCAATTTATACGCCCATGAGTGGACGTGCCCTATGCTCCCTAAGCTGTGTTTTTTCGATGTTTCAGGACACACCGTACACTTTTCCAGAGTGGCTGTTGGCAATTTACATCCCGCCCATCAGCGTAGCAAGGCTGCCATTTCTCCATGGCCTGTCCTGCATTTCTGGTTTTGACACTTTTTGCAGCATGGCACTTTTGACCGATGGGAAGCGAGACTTCTTTGTAGCACTGATTTGCCTTTCCAGGTTGCTTGGTTGGCCAAAAAGGGCGTATGCGTTTTTTCCTGAATATATTCAGGAAAAAACGCATACGCCCTTTTTGGCCAAGGGCATCATTGTCGACGTTTTGCCGCTTTTCATGTGCTTTAAAGGCGATTCGAATCTACCTCCTGAAATCTGTTTCCTGCAATTCTGCCTTGCTTTCAAATCCTCTTCGTTGCCTTCCCTCAATATATCTGTGGATGAGAGTTATCATTCATAACTCTGCGGGTTTCTGAATTGCAGTGACCCTGAGCTCCATTTTTCAACTGGCTTTTTTGGGAGCTGGCCGCAAAAGCGCGGGATTGCCTCAGGCCCTATTCTGCTTCTGGGCGGCAGGCTTAGCCTGTGGTTAATTCTTCTTCCTGATGGGAAATAGAGTGACCTGTGCCTGTCCCAACACCTAGATCTAGTCTCTCATTGGTTGCCCCTCTTCCCGTTCATCCTCAGGACAAATTGCAACCTGTAGGGAACAGGAGCTTAAAGGTGCTGATTCTCCAAGTAGGGAGGTTGCTAGTAAAGTAGCTGGAAAGGTGAACCCGAGCACAAGGAGATGAGAAATGAGGTGCGTATTAGAAACCTTTCAAAATCACACGGTGTACCATCTTCTGGGTTTCTCATGCATGTTTTCGATGTAGGAAGATGCCCTTGAACCTGGAGATTTGGGACCCATGGAATGGGTACAAGGCAGTATTACTTTAAAGGGTCTGCGTTTGCTCACCCAACCTCACCCAACCTTTCAGCCCCAAGAGTGTCCACCCTTATGTCTCATCCAGCTGTGGGTCTAGATATGGTCAATCCAGGTTGCATCACAGCCTCTGAACGAATTTTGTAAGAATTTCTCTCTCTTTCACTGTCTTTGTTTTACGGGTTTTTAAAAGTAATTTATTTTTATAATGGGGTTTAGCTGCTTTTCACGGCTGTGTTTATGCGGCTTTACACCCACTTGGCTCACTTCCAGACAGATATCAATACATAGGTTTTAAGATTCTTACTAGTCACATATATTCTTGTGCGGTGAATAGGGGGTGTTGAGTCCAGTTCACTGAGCAAGGAGTAGGTCTTGTCTATTACATATTGGGTGTATGGAACGGTATCTGAGCGAATTTGAAACCCTTGTTTTATGCATCACCCCACCTCACCTTTCCCGTTAAGCAGCCATAGTGTGTTTTCTAAACGTGTGACTCTGTTCTGTTTTGTAATTCAGTTCAAGTGTAGCGGTTTTTACATTCCCTCTATAAGTGATAGCTTATGATAAGTGTCTTTTTCTGTGTGACTTATTTCACTTAGGATCATCGTACCTAAATCCACTCATCTTGCCTCTACTAGCCTTATGACATTGATTTCATGTCTGAGTGATATTCCATTGTACATAAGGACCACAACTTCTTTATCCATTTTTCTCTTTCCTGGGATATTTAAGGTGTCATGAAGTGGAGGTTCTTGTCAACAGAGCAGCCCTAAACTTTGGGGTGCCTGTGTCTTGCTGATTTTTAGTTTTCCCAATTTATACGCCCATGAGTGGACGTGCCCTATGCTCCCTAAGCTGTGTTTTTTCGATGTTTCAGGACACACCGTACACTTTTCCAGAGTGGCTGTTGGCAATTTACATCCCGCCCATCAGCGTAGCAAGGCTGCCATTTCTCCATGGCCTGTCCTGCATTTCTGGTTTGGACACTTTTTGCAGCATGGCACTTTTGACCGATGGGAAGCGAGACTTCTTTGTAGCGCTGATTAGCCTTTCCAGGTTGCTTGGTTGGCCAAACAGGGCGTATGCGTTTTTTCCTGAATATATTCAGGAAAAAACGCATACGCCCTGTTTGGCCAAGGGCATCATTGTCGACGTTTTGCCACTTTTCATATGCTTTAAAGGCGATTCGAATCTACCTCCTGAAACCTGTTTCCTGAAATTCTGCCTTGCTTTCAAATCCTCTTCGTTGCCTTCCCTCAATATATCTGTGGATGAGAGTTATCAGTTATAGCTCTGCGGGTTTGTGAATTGCAGTGTCCCTGAGCTCCATTTTTCAACTGGCTTTTTTGGGAGCTGGCCGCAAAAGCGCGGGATTGCCTCAGGCCCTATTCTGCTTCTGGGCGGCAGGCTTAGCCTGTGGTTAATTCTTCTTCCTGATGGGAAATAGAGTGACCTGTGCCTGTCCCAACACCTAGATCTAGTCTCTCATTGGTTGCCCCTCTTCCCGTTCATCCTCAGGACAAATTGCAACCTGTAGGGAACAGGAGCTTAAAGGTGCTGATTCTCCAAGTAGGGAGATTGCTAGTAAAGTAGCTGGAAAGGCGAACCCGAGCACAAGGAGATGAGAAATGAGGTGCGTATTAGAAACCTTTCAAAATCACACGGTGTACCATCTTCTGGGTTTCTCATGCATGTTTTCGATGTAGGCAGATGCCCTTGAACCTGGAGATTTGGGACCCATGGGATGGGTACCAGGCAGTATTACTTTAAAGGGTCTGCGTTTGCTCACCCAACCTCACCCAACCTTTCAGCCCCAAGAGTGTCCACCCTTATGTCTCATCCAGCTATGGGTCTAGATATGTCAATCCAGGTTGCATCACAGCCTCTGAACGAATTGTGTAAGAATTTCTCTCTCTTTCACTGTCTTTGTTTTACGGGTTTTTAAAAGTAATTTATTTTTATAATGGGGTTTAGCTGCTTTTCACGGCTGTGTTTATGCGGCTTTACACCCACTTGACTCACTTCCAGACAGATATCAATAAATAGGTTTTAAGATTCTTACTAGTCACATATATTCTTGTGCGGTGAATAGGGGGTGTTGAGTCCAGTTCACTGAGCAAGGAGTAGGTCTTGTCTATTACATATTGGGTGTATGGAACGGTATCTGAGCGAATTTGAAACCCTTGTTTTATGCATCACCCCACCTCACCTTTCCCGCTCAGCAGCCATCGTGTGTTTTCTAAACGTGTGACTCTGTTCTGTTTTGTAATTCAGTTCAAGTGCAGCGGTTTTTACATTCCCTCTATAAGTGATAGCTTATGATAAGTGTCTTTTTCTGTGTGACTTATTTCACTTAGGATCATCGTACCTAAATCCACTCATCTTGCTTCTACTAGCCTTATGACATTGATTTCATGTCTGAGTGATATTCCATTGTACATAAGGACCACAACTTCTTTATCCATTTTTCTCTTTCCTGGGATATTTAAGGTGTCATGAAGTGGAGGTTCTTGTCAACAGAGCAGCCCTAAACTTTGGGGTGCCTGTGTCTTGCTGATTTTTAGTTTCCCCAATTTATACGCCCATGAGAGGATGTGCCCTATGCTCCCTAAGCTGTGTTTTTTCGATGTTTCAGGACACACCATACACTTTTCCAGAGTGGCTGTTGGCAATTTACATCCCGCCCATCAACGTAGCAAGGCTGCCATTTCTCCATGGCCTGTCCTGCATTTCTGGTTTTGACACTTTTTGCAGCATGGCACTTTTGACCGATGGGAAGCGAGACTTCTTTGTAGCACTGATTTGCCTTTCCAGGTTGCTTGGTTGGCCAAACAGGGCGTATGCGTTTTTTCCTGAATATATTCAGGAAAAAACGCATACGCCCTGTTTGGCCAAGGGAATCATTGTCGACGTTTTGCCACTTTTCATATGCTTTAAAGGCGATTCGAATCTACCTCCTGAAACCTGTTTCCTGAAATTCTGCCTTGCTTTCAAATCCTCTTCGTTGCCTTCCCTCAATATATCTGTGGATGAGAGTTATCAGTTATAGCTCTGCGGGTTTGTGAATTGCAGTGTCCCTGAGCTCCATTTTTCAACTGGCTTTTTTGGGAGCTGGCCGCAAAAGCGCGGGATTGCCTCAGGCCCTATTCTGCTTCTGGGCGGCAGGCTGAGCCTGTGGTTAATTCTTCTTCCTGATGGGAAAATAGAGTGACCTGTGCCTGTCCCAACACATAGATCTAGTCTCTCATTGGTTGCCCCTCTTCCCGTTCATCCTCAGGACAAATTGCATCCTGTAGGGGACAGGAGCTTAAAGGTGCTGATTCTCCAAGTAGGGAGATTGCTAGTAAAGTAGCTGGAAAGGCGAACCCGAGCACAAGGAGATGAGAAATGAGGTGTGTATTAGAAACCTTTCAAAATCACACGGTGTACCATCTTCTGGGTTTCTCATGCATGTTTTCGATGTAGGAAGATGCCCTTGAACCTGGAGGTTTGGGACCCATGGGATGGGTACCAGGCAGTATTACTTTAAAGGGTCTGCGTTTGCTCACCCAACCTCACCCAACCTTTCAGCCCCAAGAGTGTCCACCCTTATGTCTCATCCAGCTGTGGGTCTAGATATGGTCAATCCAGGTTGCATCACAGCCTCTGAACGAATTGTGTAAGAATTTCTCTCTCTTTCACTGTCTTTGTTTTACGGGTTTTTAAAAGTAATTTATTTTTATAATGGGGTTTAGCTGCTTTTCACGGCTGTGTTTATGCGGCTTTACACCCACTTGACTCACTTCCAGACAGATATCAATACATAGGTTTTAAGATTCTTACTAGTCACATATATTCTTGTGCGGTGAATAGGGGGTGTTGAGTCCAGTTCACTGAGCAAGGAGTAGGTCTTGTCTATTACATATTGGGTGTATGGAACGGTATCTGAGCGAATTTGAAACCCTTGTTTTATGCATCACCCCACCTCACCTTTCCCGCTCAGCAGCCATCGTGTGTTTTCTAAACGTGTGACTCTGTTCTGTTTTGTAATTCAGTTCAAGTGTAGCGGTTTTTACATTCCCTCTATAAGTGATAGCTTATGATAAGTGTCTTTTTCTGTGTGACTTATTTCACTTAGGATCATCGTACCTAAATCCACTCATCTTGCTTCTACTAGCCTTATGACATTGATTTTATGTCTGAGTGATATTCCATTGTACATAAGGACCACAACTTCTTTTTCCATTTTTCTCTTTCCTGGGATATTTAAGGTGTCATGAAGTGGAGGTTCTTGTCAACAGAGCAGCCCTAAACTTTGGGGTGCCTGTGCCTTGCTGATTTTTAGTTTTCCCAATTTATACGCCCATGAGTGGACGTGCCCTATGCTCCCTAAGCTGTGTTTTTTCGATGTTTCAGGACACACCGTACACTTTTCCAGAGTGGCTGTTGGCAATTTACATCCCGCCCATCAGCGTAGCAAGGCTGCCATTTCTCCATGGCCTGTCCTGCATTTCTGGTTTGGACACTTTTTGCAGCATGGCACTTTTGACCGATGGGAAGCGAGACTTCTTTGTAGCGCTGATTAGCCTTTCCAGGTTGCTTGGTTGGCCAAACAGGGAGTATGCGTTTTTTCCTGAATATATTCAGGAAAAAACGCATACGCCCTGTTTGGCCAAGGGCATCATTGTCGACGTTTTGCCACTTTTCATATGCTTTAAAGGCGATTCGAATCTACCTCCTGAAACCTGTTTCCTGAAATTCTGCCTTGCTTTCAAATCCTCTTCGTTGCCTTCCCTCAATATATCTGTGGATGAGAGTTATCATTTATAGCTCTGCGGGTTTGTGAATTGCAGTGTCCCTGAGCTCCATTTTTCAACTGGCTTTTTTGGGAGCTGGCCGTAAAAGCGCGGGATTGCCTCAGGCCCTATTCTGCTTCTGGGCGGCAGGCTGAGCCTGTGGCTAATTCTTCTTCCTGATGGGAAAATAGAGTGACCTGTGCCTGTCCCAACACATAGATCTAGTCTCTCATTGGTTGCCCCTCTTCCCGTTCATCCTCAGGACAAATTGCATCCTGTAGGGGACAGGAGCTTAAAGGTGCTGATTCTCCAAGTAGGGAGATTGCTAGTAAAGTAGCTGGAAAGGCGAACCCGAGGACAAGGAGATGAGAAATGAGGTGCGTATTAGAAACCTTTCAAAATCACACGGTGTACCATCTTCTGGGTTTCTCATGCATGTTTTCCATATAGGAAGATGCCCTTGAACCTGGAGATTTGGGACCCATGGGATTGGTACCAGGCAGTATTACTTTAAAGGGTCTGCGTTTGCTCACCCAACCTCACCCAACCTTTCAGCCCCAAGAGTGTCCACCCTTATGTCTCATCCAGCTGTGGGTCTAGATATGGTTAATCCAGGTTGCATCACAGCCTCTGAACGAATTTTGTAAGAATTTCTCTCTCTTTCACTGTCTTTGTTTTACGGGTTTTTAAAAGTAATTTATTTTTATAATGGGGTTTAGCTGCTTTTCACGGCTGTGTTTATGCGGCTTTACACCCACTTGACTCACTTCCAGACAGATATCAATACATAGGTTTTAAGATTCTTACTAGTCACATATATTCTTGTGCGGTGAATAGGGGGTGTTGAGTCCAGTTCACTGAGCAAGGAGTAGGTCTTGTCTATTACATATTGGGTGTATGGAACGGTATCTGAGCGAATTTGAAACCCTTGTTTTATGCATCACCCCACCTCACCTTTCCCGTTAAGCAGCCATAGTGTGTTTTCTAAACGTGTGACTCTGTTCTGTTTTGTAATTCAGTTCAAGTGTAGCGGTTTTTACATTCCCTCTATAAGTGATAGCTTATGATAAGTGTCTTTTTCTGTGTGACTTATTTCACTTAGGATCATCGTACCTAAATCCACTCATCTTGCTTCTACTAGCCTTATGACATTGATTTCATGTCTGAGTGATATTCCATTGTACATAAGGACCACAACTTCTTTATCCATTTTTCTCTTTCCTGGGATATTTAAGGTGTCATGAAGTGGAGGTTCTTGTCAACAGAGCAGCCCTAAACTTTGGGGTGCCTGTGTCTTGCTGATTTTTAGTTTTCCCAATTTATACGCCCATGAGTGGACGTGCCCTATGCTCCCTAAGCTGTGTTTTTTCGATGTTTCAGGACACACCGTACACTTTTCCAGAGTGGCTGTTGGCAATTTACATCCCGCCCATCAGCGTAGCAAGGCTGCCATTTCTCCATGGCCTGTCCTGCATTTCTGGTTTTGCCACTTTTTGCAGCATGGCCCTTTTGACCGATGGGAAGCGAGACTTCTTTGTAGCACTGATTTGCCTTTCCAGGTTGCTTGGTTGGCCAAAAAGGGCGTATGCGTTTTTTCCTGAATATATTCAGGAAAAAACGCATACGCCCTTTTTGGCGAAGGGCATCATTGTCGACGTTTTGCCGCTTTTCATGTGCTTTAAAGGCGATTCGAATCTACCTCCTGAAATCTGTTTCCTGCAATTCTGCCTTGCTTTCAAATCCTCTTCGTTGCCTTCCCTCAATATATCTGTGGATGAGAGTTATCATTCATAACTCTGCGGGTTTCTGAATTGCAGTGTCCCTGAGCTCCATTTTTCAACTGGCTTTTTTGGGAGCTGGCCGCAAAAGCGCGGGATTGCCTCAGGCCCTATTCTGCTTCTGGGCGGCAGGCTTAGCCTGTGGTTAATTCTTCTTCCTGATGGGAAATAGAGTGACCTGTGCCTGTCCCAACACCTAGATCTAGTCTCTCATTGGTTGCCCCTCTTCCCGTTCATCCTCAGGACAAATTGCAACCTGTAGGGAACAGGAGCTTAAAGGTGCTGATTCTCCAAGTAGGGAGATTGCTAGTAAAGTAGCTGGAAAGGCGAACCGGAGCACAAGGAGATGAGAAATGAGGTGCGTATTAGAAAGCTTTCAAAATCACACGGTGTACCATTTTCTGGGTTTCTCATGCATGTTTTCGATGTAGGCAGATGCCCTTGAACCTGGAGATTTGGGACCCATGGGATGGGTACCAGGCAGTATTACTTTAAAGGGTCTGCGTTTGCTCACCCAACCTCACCCAACCTTTCAGCCCCAAGAGTGTCCACCCTTATGTCTCATCCAGCTGTGTGTCTAGATATGTCAATCCAGGTTGCATCACAGCCTCTGAACGAATTATGTAAGAATTTCTCTCTCTTTCACTGTCTTTGTTTTACGGGTTTTTAAAAGTAATTTATTTTTATAATGGGGTTTAGCTGCTTTTCACGGCTGTGTTTATGCGGCTTTACACCCACTTGACTCACTTCCAGACAGATATCAATACATAGGTTTTAAGATTCTTACTAGTCACATATATTCTTGTGCGGTGAATAGGGGGTGTTGAGTCCAGTTCACTGAGCAAGGAGTAGGTCTTGTCTATTACATATTGGGTGTATGGAACGGTATCTGAGCGAATTTGAAACCCTTGTTTTATGCATCACCCCACCTCACCTTTCCCGCTCAGCAGCCATCGTGTGTTTTCTAAACGTGTGACTCTGTTCTGTTTTGTAATTCAGTTCAAGTGTAGCGGTTTTTACATTCCCTCTATAAGTGATAGCTTATGATAAGTGTCTTTTTCTGTGTGACTTATTTCACTTAGGATCATCGTACCTAAATCCACTCATCTTGCTTCTACTAGCCTTATGACATTGATTTCATGTCTGAGTGATATTCCATTGTACATAAGGACCACAACTTCTTTATCCATTTTTCTCTTTCCTGGGATATTTAAGGTGTCATGAAGTGGAGGTTCTTTTCAACAGAGCAGCCCTAAACTTTGGGGTGCCTGTGTCTTGCTGATTTTTAGTTTTCCCAATTTATACGCCCATGAGTGGACGTGCCCTATGCTCCCTAAGCTGTGTTTTTTCGATGTTTCAGGACACACCGTACACTTTTCCAGAGTGGCTGTTGGCAATTTACATCCCGCCCATCAGCGTAGCAAGGCTGCCATTTCTCCATGGCCTGTCCTGCATTTCTGGTTTGGACACTTTTTGCAGCATGGCTCTTTTGACCGATGGGAAGCGAGACTTCTTTGTAGCGCTGATTAGACTTTCCAGGTTGCTTGGTTGGCCAAAAAGGGCGTATGCGTTTTTTCCTGAATATATTCAGGAAAAAACGCATACGCCCTTTTTGGCCAAGGGCATCATTGTCGACGTTTTGCCGCTTTTCATGTGCTTTAAAGGAGATTCGAATCTACCTCCTGAAATCTGTTTCCTGCAATTCTGCCTTGCTTTCAAATCCTCTTCGTTGCCTTCCCTCAATATATCTGTGGATGAGAGTTATCATTCATAACTCTGCGGGTTTCTGAATTGCAGTGTCCCTGAGCTCCATTTTTCAACTGGCTTTTTTGGGAGCTGGCCGCAAAAGCGCGGGATTGCCTCAGGCCCTATTCTGCTTCTGGGCGGCAGGCTTAGCCTGTGGTTAATTCTTCTTCCTGATGGGAAATAGAGTGACCTGTGCCTGTCCCAACACCTAGATCTAGTCTCTCATTGGTTGCCCCTCTTCCCGTTCATCCTCAGGACAAATTGCAACCTGTAGGGAACAGGAGCTTAAAGGTGCTGATTCTCCAAGTAGGGAGATTGCTAGTAAAGTAGCTGGAAAGGCGAACCCGAGCACAAGGAGATGAGAAATGAGGTGCGTATTAGAAACCTTTCAAAAACACATGGTGTACCATCTTCTGGGTTTCTCATGCATGTTTTCGATGTAGGCAGATGCCCTACAACCTGGAGATTTGGGACCCATGGGATGGGTACCAGGCAGTATTACTTTAAAGGGTCTGCGTTTGCTCACCCAACCTCACCCAACCTTTCAGCCCCAAGAGTGTCCACCCTTATGTCTCATCCAGCTGTGGGTCTAGATATGTCAATCCAGGTTGCATCACAGCCTCTGAACGAATTGTGTAAGAATTTCTCTCTCTTTCACTGTCTTTGTTTTACGGGTTTTTAAAAGTAATTTATTTTTATAATGGGGTTTAGCTGCTTTTCACGGCTGTGTTTATGCGGCTTTACACCCACTTGACTCACTTCCAGACAGATATCAATACATAGGTTTTAAGATTCTTACTAGTCACATATATTCTTGTGCGGTGAATAGGGGGTGTTGAGTCCAGTTCACTGAGCAAGGAGTAGGTATTGTCTATTACATATTGGGTGTATGGAACGGTATCTGAGCGAATTTGAAACCCTTGTTTTATGCATCACCCCACCTCACCTTTCCCGTTAAGCAGCCACAGTGTGTTTTCTAAATGTGTGACTCTGTTCTGTTTTGTAATTCAGTTCAAGTGTAGCGGTTTTTACATTCCTTCTATAAGTGATAGCTTATGATAAGTGTCTTTTTCTGTGTGACTTATTTCACTTAGGATCATCGTACCTAAATCCACTCATCTTGCTTCTACTAGCCTTATGACATTGATTTCATGTCTGAGTGATATTCCATTGTACATAAGGACCACAACTTCTTTATCCATTTTTCTCTTTCCTGGGATATTTAAGGTGTCATGAAGTGGAGGTTCTTGTCAACAGAGCAGCCCTAAACTTTGGGGTGCCTGTGTCTTGCTGATTTTTATTTTTCCCAATTTATACGCCCATGAGAGGACGTGCCCTATGCTCCCTAAGCTGTGTTTTTTCGATGTTTCAGGACACACCATACACTTTTCCAGAGTGGCTGTTGGCAATTTACATCTCGCCCATCAGCGTAGCAAGGCTGCCATTTCTCCATGGCCTGTCCTGCATTTCTGGTTTTGACACTTTTTGCAGCATGGCACTTTTGACCGATGGGAAGCGAGACTTCTTTGTAGCACTGATTTGCCTTTCCAGGTTGCTTGGTTGGCCAAAAAGGGCGTATGCGTTTTTTCCTGAATATATTCAGGAAAAAACGCATACGCCCTTTTTGGCCAAGGGCATCATTGTCGACGTTTTGCCTCTTTTCATGTGCTTTAAAGGCGATTCGAATCTACCTCCTGAAATCTTTTTCCTGCAATTCTGCCTTGCTTTCAAATCCTCTTCGTTGCCTTCCCTCAATATATCTGTGGATGAGAGTTATCATTCATAACTCTGCGGGTTTCTGAATTGCAGTGTCCCTGAGCTCCATTTTTCAACTGGCTTTTTTGGGAGCTGGCCGCAAAAGCGCGGGATTGCCTCAGGCCCTATTCTGCTTCTGGGCGGCAGGCTTAGCCTGTGGTTAATTCTTCTTCCTGATGGGAAATAGAGTGACCTGTGCCTGTCCCAACACCTAGACCTAGTCTCTCATTGGTTGCCCCTCTTCCCGTTCATCCTCAGGACAAATTGCAACCTGTAGGGAACAGGAGCTTAAAGGTGCTGATTCTCCAAGTAGGGAGATTGCTAGTAAAGTAGCTGGAAAGGCGAACCCGAGCACAAGGAGATGAGAAATGAGGTGCGTATTAGAAACCTTTCAAAAACACACGGTGTACCATCTTCTGGGTTTCTCATGCATGTTTTCGATGTAGGAAGATGCCCTTGAACCTGGAGATTTGGGACCCAAGGGATGGGTACCAGGCAGTATTACTTTAAAGGTTCTGCGTTTGCTCACCCAACCTCACCCAACCTTTCAGCCCCAAGAGTGTCCACCCTTATGTCTCATCCAGCTGTGGGTCTAGATATGTCAATCCAGGTTGCATCACAGCCTCTGAACGAATTGTGTAAGAATTTCTCTCTCTTTCACTGTCTTTGTTTTACGGGTTTTTAAAAGTAATTTATTTTTATAATGGGGTTTAGCTGCTTTTCACGGCTGTGTTTATGCGGCTTTACACCCACTTGACTCACTTCCAGACAGATATCAATACATAGGTTTTAAGATTCTTACTAGTCACATATATTCTTGTGCGGTGAATAGGGGGTGTTGAGTCCAGTTCACTGAGCAAGGAGTAGGTCTTGTCTATTACATATTGGGTGTATGGAACGGTATCTGAGCGAATTTGAAACCCTTGTTTTATGCATTACCCCACCTCACCTTTCCCGCTCAGCAGCCATCGTGTGTTTTCTAAACGTGTGACTCTGTTCTGTTTTGTAATTCAGTTCAAGTGTAGCGGTTTTTACATTCCCTCTATAAGTGATAGCTTATGATAAGTGTCTTTTTCTGTGTGACTTATTTCACTTAGGATCATCGTACCTAAATCCACTCATCTTGCTTCTACTAGCCTTATGACATTGATTTCATGTCTGAGTGATATTCCATTGTACATAAGGACCACAACTTCTTTATCCATTTTTCTCTTTCCTGGGATATTTAAGGTGTCATGAAGTGGAGGTTCTTGTCAACAGAGCAGCCCTAAACTTTGGGGTGCCTGTGTCTTGCTGATTTTTAGTTTTCCCAATTTATACGCCCATGAGTGGACGTGCCCTATGCTCCCTAAGCTGTGTTTTTTCGATGTTTCAGGACACACCGTACACTTTTCCAGAGTGGCTGTTGGCAATTTACATCCCGCCCATCAGCGTAGCAAGGCTGCCATTTCTCCATGGCCTGTCCTGCATTTCTGGTTTGGACACTTTTTGCAGCATGGCACTTTTGACCGATGGGAAGCGAGACTTCTTTGTAGCACTGATTTGCCTTTCCAGGTTGCTTGGTTGGCCAAAAAGGGCGTATGCGTTTTTTCCTGAATATATTCAGGAAAAAACGCATACGCCCTTTTTGGCCAAGGGCATCATTGTCGACGTTTTGCCGCTTTTCATGTGCTTTAAAGGCGATTCGAATCTACCTCCTGAAATCTGTTTCCTGCAATTCTGCCTTGCTTTTAAATCCTCTTCGTTGCCTTCCCTCAATATATCTGTGGATGAGAGTTATCATTCATAACTCTGCGGGTTTCTGAATTGCAGTGTCCCTGAGCTCCATTTTTCAACTGGCTTTTTTGGGAGCTGGCCGCAAAAGCGCGAGATTGCCTCAGGCCCTATTCTGCTTCTGGGCGGCAGGCTTAGCCTGTGGTTAATTCTTCTTCCTGATGGGAAATAGAGTGACATGTGCCTGTCCCAACACCTAGATCTAGTCTCTCATTGGTTGCCCCTCTTCCCGTTCATCCTCAGGACAAATTGCAACCTGTAGGGAACAGGAGCTTAAAGGTGCTGATTCTCCAAGTAGGGAGGTTGCTAGTAAAGTAGCTGGAAAGGCGAACCCGAGCACAAGGTGATGAGAAATGAGGTGCGTATTAGAAACCTTTCAAAATCACACGGTGTACCATCTTCTGGGTTTCTCATGCATGTTTTCGATGTAGGAAGATGCCCTTGAACCTGGAGATTTGGGACCCATGGGATGGGTACAAGGCAGTATTACTTTAAAGGGTCTGCGTTTGCTCACCCAACCTCACCCAACCTTTCAGCCCCAAGAGTGTCCACCCTTATGTCTCATCCAGCTGTGGGTCTAGATATGGTCAATCCAGGTTGCATCACAGCCTCTGAACGAATTTTGTAAGAATTTCTCTCTCTTTCACTGTCTTTGTTTTACGGGTTTTTAAAAGTAATTTATTTTTATAATGGGGTTTAGCTGCTTTTCACGGCTGTGTTTATGCGGATTTACACCCACTTGACTCACTTCCAGACAGATATCAATACATAGGTTTTAAGATTCTTACTAGTCACATATATTCTTGTGCGGTGAATAGGGGGTGTTGAGTCCAGTTCACTGAGCAAGGAGTAGGTCTTGTCTATTACATATTGGGTGTATGGAACGGTATCTGAGCGAATTTGAAACCCTTGTTTTATGCATCACCCCACCTCACCTTTCCCGTTAAGCAGCCATAGTGTGTTTTCTAAACGTGTGACTCTGTTCTGTTTTGTAATTCAGTTCAAGTGTAGCGGTTTTTACATTCCCTCTATAAGTGATAGCTTATGATAAGTGTCTTTTTCTGTGTGACTTATTTCACTTAGGATCATCGTACCTAAATCCACTCATCTTGCTTCTACTAGCCTTATGACATTGATTTCATGTCTGAGTGATATTCCATTGTACATAAGGACCACAACTTCTTTATCCATTTTTCTCTTTCCTGGGATATTTAAGGTGTCATGAAGTGGAGGTTCTTGTCAACAGAGCAGCCCTAAACTTTGGGGTGCCTGTGTCTTGCTGATTTTTAGTTTTCCCAATTTATACGCCCATGAGTGGACGTGCCCTATGCTCCCTAAGCTGTGTTTTTTCGATGTTTCAGGACACACCGTACACTTTTCCAGAGTGGCTGTTGGCAATTTACATCCCGCCCATCAGCGTAGCAAGGCTGCCATTTCTCCATGGCCTGTCCTGCATTTCTGGTTTTGACACTTTTTGCAGCATGGCACTTTTGACCGATGGGAAGCGAGACTTCTTTGTAGCACTGATTTGCCTTTCCAGGTTGCTTGGTTGGCCAAAAAGGGCGTATGCGTTTTTTCCTGAATATATTCAGGAAAAAACGCATACGCCCTTTTTGGCGAAGGGCATCATTGTCGACGTTTTGCCGCTTTTCATGTGCTTTAAAGGCGATTCGAATCTACCTCCTGAAATCTGTTTCCTGCAATTCTGCCTTGCTTTCAAATCCTCTTCGTTGCCTTCCCTCAATATATCTGTGGATGAGAGTTATCATTCATAACTCTGCGGGTTTCTGAATTGCAGTGTCCCTGAGCTCCATTTTTCAACTGGCTTTTTTGGGAGCTGGCCGCAAAAGCGCGGGATTGCCTCAGGCCCTATTCTGCTTCTGGGCGGCAGGCTTAGCCTGTGGTTAATTCTTCTTCCTGATGGGAAATAGAGTGACCTGTGCCTGTCCCAACACCTAGATCTAGTCTCTCATTGGTTGCCCCTCTTCCCGTTCATCCTCAGGACAAATTGCAACCTGTAGGGAACAGGAGCTTAAAGGTGCTGATTCTCCAAGTAGGGAGATTGCTAGTAAAGTAGCTGGAAAGGCGAACCGGAGCACAAGGAGATGAGAAATGAGGTGCGTATTAGAAAGCTTTCAAAATCACACGGTGTACCATCTTCTGGGTTTCTCATGCATGTTTTCGATGTAGGCAGATGCCCTTGAACCTGGAGATTTGGGACCCATGGGATGGGTACCAGGCAGTATTACTTTAAAGGGTCTGCGTTTGCTCACCCAACCTCACCCAACCTTTCAGCCCCAAGAGTGTCCACCCTTATGTCTCATCCAGCTGTGTGTCTAGATATGTCAATCCAGGTTGCATCACAGCCTCTGAACGAATTATGTAAGAATTTCTCTCTCTTTCACTGTCTTTGTTTTACGGGTTTTTAAAAGTAATTTATTTTTATAATGGGGTTTAGCTGCTTTTCACGGCTGTGTTTATGCGGCTTTACACCCACTTGACTCACTTCCAGACAGATATCAATACATAGGTTTTAAGATTCTTACTAGTCACATATATTCTTGTGCGGTGAATAGGGGGTGTTGAGTCCAGTTCACTGAGCAAGGAGTAGGTCTTGTCTATTACATATTGGGTGTATGGAACGGTATCTGAGCGAATTTGAAACCCTTGTTTTATGCATCACCCCACCTCACCTTTCCCGCTCAGCAGCCATCGTGTGTTTTCTAAACGTGTGACTCTGTTCTGTTTTGTAATTCAGTTCAAGTGTAGCGGTTTTTACATTCCCTCTATAAGTGATAGCTTATGATAAGTGTCTTTTTCTGTGTGACTTATTTCACTTAGGATCATCGTACCTAAATCCACTCATCTTGCTTCTACTAGCCTTATGACATTGATTTCATGTCTGAGTGATATTCCATTGTACATAAGGACCACAACTTCTTTATCCATTTTTCTCTTTCCTGGGATATTTAAGGTGTCATGAAGTGGAGGTTCTTGTCAACAGAGCAGCCCTAAACTTTGGGGTGCCTGTGTCTTGCTGATTTTTAGTTTTCCCAATTTATACGCCCATGAGTGGACGTGCCCTATGCTCCCTAAGCTGTGTTTTTTCGATGTTTCAGGACACACCGTACACTTTTCAAGAGTGGCTGTTGGCAATTTACATCCCGCCCATCAGCGTAGCAAGGCTGCCATTTCTCCATGGCCTGTCCTGCATTTCTGGTTTGGACACTTTTTGCAGCATGGCACTTTTGACCGATGGGAAGCGAGACTTCTTTGTAGCACTGATTTGCCTTTCCAGGTTGCTTGGTTGGCCAAAAAGGGCGTATGCGTTTTTTCCTGAATATATTCAGGAAAAAACGCATACGCCCTTTTTGGCCAAGGGCATCATTGTCGACGTTTTGCCGCTTTTCATGTGCTTTAAAGGCGATTCGAATCTACCTCCTGAAATCTGTTTCCTGCAATTCTGCCTTGCTTTCAAATCCTCTTCGTTGCCTTCCCTCAATATATCTGTGGATGAGAGTTATCATTCATAACTCTGCGGGTTTCTGAATTGCAGTGTCCCTGAGCTCCATTTTTCAACTGGCTTTTTTGGGAGCTGGCCGCAAAAGCGCGGGATTGCCTCAGGCCCTATTCTGCTTCTGGGCGGCAGGCTTAGCCTGTGGTTAATTCTTCTTCCTGATGGGAAATAGAGTAACCTGTGCCTGTCCCAACACCTAGATCTAGTCTCTCATTTGTTGCCCCTCTTCCCGTTCATCCTCAGGACAAATTGCAACCTGTAGGGAACAGGAGCTTAAAGGTGCTGATTCTCCAAGTAGGGAGATTGCTAGTAAAGTAGCTGGAAAGGCGAACCCGAGCACAAGGAGATGAGAAATGAGGTGCGTATTAGAAACCTTTCAAAATCACACGGTGTACCATCTTCTGGGTTTCTCATGCATGTTTTCGATGTAGGAAGATGCCCTTGAACCTGGAGATTTGGGACCCATGGGATGGGTACCAGGCAGTATTACTTTAAAGGGTCTGCGTTTGCTCACCCAACCTCACCCAAACTTTCAGCCCCAAGAGTGTCCACCCTTATGTCTCATCCAGCTGTGGGTCTAGATATGGTCAATCCAGGTTGCATCACAGCCTCTGAACGAATTTTGTAAGAATTTCTCTCTCTTTCACTGTCTTTGTTTTACGGGTTTTTAAAAGTAATTTATTTTTATAATGGGGTTTAGCTGCTTTTCACGGCTGTGTTTATGCGGCTTTACACCCACTTGACTCACTTCCAGACAGATATCAATACATAGGTTTTAAGATTCTTACTAGTCACATATATTCTTGTGCGGTGAATAGGGGGTGTTGAGTCCAGTTCACTGAGCAAGGAGTAGGTCTTGTCTATTACATATTGGGTGTATGGAACGGTATCTGAGCGAATTTGAAACCCTTGTTTTATGCATCACCCCACCTCACCTTTCCCGTTAAGCAGCCATAGTGTGTTTTCTAAACGTGTGACTCTGTTCTGTTTTGTAATTCAGTTCAAGTGTAGCGGTTTTTACATTCCCTCTATAAGTGATAGCTTATGATAAGTGTCTTTTTCTGTGTGACTTATTTCACTTAGGATCATCGTACCTAAATCCACTCATCTTGCTTCTACTAGCCTTATGACATTGATTTCATGTCTGAGTGATATTCCATTGTACATAAGGACCACAACTTCTTTATCCATTTTTCTCTTTCCTGGGATATTTAAGGTGTCATGAAGTGGAGGTTCTTGTCAACAGAGCAGCCCTAAACTTTGGGGTGCCTGTGTCTTGCTGATTTTTAGTTTTCCCAATTTATACGCCCATGAGCGGACGTGCCCTATGCTCCCTAAGCTGTGTTTTTTCGATGTTTCAGGACACACCGTACACTTTTCCAGAGTGGCTGTTGGCAATTTACATCCCGCCCATCAGCGTAGCAAGGCTGCCATTTCTCCATGGCCTGTCCTGCATTTCTGGTTTGGACACTTTTTGCAGCATGGCACTTTTGACCGATGGGAAGCGAGACTTCTTTGTAGCGCTGATTAGCCTTTCCAGGTTGCTTGGTTGGCCAAAAAGGGCGTATGCGTTTTTTCCTGAATATATTCAGGAAAAAACGCATACGCCCTTTTTGGCCAAGGGCATCATTGTCGACGTTTTGCCGCTTTTCATGTGCTTTAAAGGAGATTCGAATCTACCTCCTGAAATCTGTTTCCTGCAATTCTGCCTTGCTTTCAAATCCTCTTCGTTGCCTTCCCTCAATATATCTGTGGATGAGAGTTATCATTCATAACTCTGCGGGTTTCTGAATTGCAGTGTCCCTGAGCTCCATTTTTCAACTGGCTTTTTTGGGAGCTGGCCGCAAAAGCGCGGGATTGCCTCAGGCCCTATTCTGCTTCTGGGCGGCAGGCTTAGCCTGTGGTTAATTCTTCTTCCTGATGGGAAATAGAGTGACCTGTGCCTGTCCCAACACCTAGATCTAGTCTCTCATTGGTTGCCCCTCTTCCCGTTCATCCTCAGGACAAATTGCAACCTGTAGGGAACAGGAGCTTAAAGGTGCTGATTCTCCAAGTAGGGAGATTGCTAGTAAAGTAGCTGGAAAGGCGAACCCGAGCACAAGGAGATGAGAAATGAGGTGCGTATTAGAAACCTTTCAAAAACACACGGTGTACCATCTTCTGGGTTTCTCATGCATGTTTTCGATGTAGGCAGATGCCCTACAACCTGGAGATTTGGGACCCATGGGATGGGTACCAGGCAGTATTACTTTAAAGGGTCTGCGTTTGCTCACCCAACCTCACCCAACCTTTCAGCCCCAAGAGTGTCCACCCTTATGTCTCATCCAGCTGTGGGTCTAGATATGTCAATCCAGGTTGCATCACAGCCTCTGAACGAATTGTGTAAGAATTTCTCTCTCTTTCACTGTCTTTGTTTTACGGGTTTTTAAAAGTAATTTATTTTTATAATGGGGTTTAGCTGCTTTTCACGGCTGTGTTTATGCGGCTTTACACCCACTTGACTCACTTCCAGACAGATATCAATACATAGGTTTTAAGATTCTTACTAGTCACATATATTCTTGTGCGGTGAATAGGGGGTGTTGAGTCCAGTTCACTGAGCAAGGAGTAGGTATTGTCTATTACATATTGGGTGTATGGAACGGTATCTGAGCGAATTTGAAACCCTTGTTTTATGCATCACCCCACCTCACCTTTCCCGTTAAGCAGCCACAGTGTGTTTTCTAAATGTGTGACTCTGTTCTGTTTTGTAATTCAGTTCAAGTGTAGCGGTTTTTACATTCCTTCTATAAGTGATAGCTTATGATAAGTGTCTTTTTCTGTGTGACTTATTTCACTTAGGATCATCGTACCTAAATCCACTCATCTTGCTTCTACTAGCCTTATGACATTGATTTCATGTCTGAGTGATATTCCATTGTACATAAGGACCACAACTTCTTTATCCATTTTTCTCTTTCCTGGGATATTTAAGGTGTCATGAAGTGGAGGTTCTTGTCAACAGAGCAGCCCTAAACTTTGGGGTGCCTGTGTCTTGCTGATTTTTAGTTTTCCCAATTTATACGCCCATGAGAGGACGTGCCCTATGCTCCCTAAGCTGTGTTTTTTCGATGTTTCAGGACACACCATACACTTTTCCAGAGTGGCTGTTGGCAATTTACATCCCGCCCATCAGCGTAGCAAGGCTGCCATTTCTCCATGGCCTGTCCTGCATTTCTGGTTTTGACACTTTTTGCAGCATGGCACTTTTGACCGATGGGAAGCGAGACTTCTTTGTAGCACTGATTTGCCTTTCCAGGTTGCTTGGTTGGCCAAAAAGGGCGTATGCGTTTTTTCCTGAATATATTCAGGAAAAAACGCATACGCCCTTTTTGGCCAAGGGCATCATTGTCGACGTTTTGCCTCTTTTCATGTGCTTTAAAGGCGATTCGAATCTACCTCCTGAAATCTTTTTCCTGCAATTCTGCCTTGCTTTCAAATCCTCTTCGTTGCCTTCCCTCAATATATCTGTGGATGAGAGTTATCATTCATAACTCTGCGGGTTTCTGAATTGCAGTGTCCCTGAGCTCCATTTTTCAACTGGCTTTTTTGGGAGCTGGCCGCAAAAGCGCGGGATTGCCTCAGGCCCTATTCTGCTTCTGGGCGGCAGGCTTAGCCTGTGGTTAATTCTTCTTCCTGATGGGAAATAGAGTGACCTGTGCCTGTCCCAACACCTAGATCTAGTCTCTCATTGGTTGCCCCTCTTCCCGTTCATCCTCAGGACAAATTGCAACCTGTAGGGAACAGGAGCTTAAAGGTGCTGATTCTCCAAGTAGGGAGATTGCTAGTAAAGTAGCTGGAAAGGCGAACCCGAGCACAAGGAGATGAGAAATGAGGTGCGTATTAGAAACCTTTCAAAAACACACGGTGTACCATCTTCTGGGTTTCTCATGCATGTTTTCGATGTAGGAAGATGCCCTTGAACCTGGAGATTTGGGACCCAAGGGATGGGTACCAGGCAGTATTACTTTAAAGGTTCTGCGTTTGCTCACCCAACCTCACCCAACCTTTCAGCCCCAAGAGTGTCCACCCTTATGTCTCATCCAGCTGTGGGTCTAGATATGTCAATCCAGGTTGCATCACAGCCTCTGAACGAATTGTGTAAGAATTTCTCTCTCTTTCACTGTCTTTGTTTTACGGGTTTTTAAAAGTAATTTATTTTTATAATGGGGTTTAGCTGCTTTTCACGGCTGTGTTTATGCGGCTTTACACCCACTTGACTCACTTCCAGACAGATATCAATACATAGGTTTTAAGATTCTTACTAGTCACATATATTCTTGTGCGGTGAATAGGGGGTGTTGAGTCCAGTTCACTGAGCAAGGAGTAGGTCTTGTCTATTACATATTGGGTGTATGGAACGGTATCTGAGCGAATTTGAAACCCTTGTTTTATGCATTACCCCACCTCACCTTTCCCGCTCAGCAGCCATCGTGTGTTTTCTAAACGTGTGACTCTGTTCTGTTTTGTAATTCAGTTCAAGTGTAGCGGTTTTTACATTCCCTCTATAAGTGATAGCTTATGATAAGTGTCTTTTTCTGTGTGACTTATTTCACTTAGGATCATCGTACCTAAATCCACTCATCTTGCTTCTACTAGCCTTATGACATTGATTTCATGTCTGAGTGATATTCCATTGTACATAAGGACCACAACTTCTTTATCCATTTTTCTCTTTCCTGGGATATTTAAGGTGTCATGAAGTGGAGGTTCTTGTCAACAGAGCAGCCCTAAACTTTGGGGTGCCTGTGTCTTGCTGATTTTTAGTTTTCCCAATTTATACGCCCATGAGTGGACGTGCCCTATGCTCCCTAAGCTGTGTTTTTTCGATGTTTCAGGACACACCGTACACTTTTCCAGAGTGGCTGTTGGCAATTTACATCCCGCCCATCAGCGTAGCAAGGCTGCCATTTCTCCATGGCCTGTCCTGCATTTCTGGTTTGGACACTTTTTGCAGCATGGCACTTTTGACCGATGGGAAGCGAGACTTCTTTGTAGCACTGATTTGCCTTTCCAGGTTGCTTGGTTGGCCAAAAAGGGCGTATGCGTTTTTTCCTGAATATATTCAGGAAAAAACGCATACGCCCTTTTTGGCCAAGGGCATCATTGTCGACGTTTTGCCGCTTTTCATGTGCTTTAAAGGCGATTCGAATCTACCTCCTGAAATCTGTTTCCTGCAATTCTGCCTTGCTTTTAAATCCTCTTCGTTGCCTTCCCTCAATATATCTGTGGATGAGAGTTATCATTCATAACTCTGCGGGTTTCTGAATTGCAGTGTCCCTGAGCTCCATTTTTCAACTGGCTTTTTTGGGAGCTGGCCGCAAAAGCGCGAGATTGCCTCAGGCCCTATTCTGCTTCTGGGCGGCAGGCTTAGCCTGTGGTTAATTCTTCTTCCTGATGGGAAATAGAGTGACATGTGCCTGTCCCAACACCTAGATCTAGTCTCTCATTGGTTGCCCCTCTTCCCGTTCATCCTCAGGACAAATTGCAACCTGTAGGGAACAGGAGCTTAAAGGTGCTGATTCTCCAAGTAGGGAGGTTGCTAGTAAAGTAGCTGGAAAGGCGAACCCGAGCACAAGGTGATGAGAAATGAGGTGCGTATTAGAAACCTTTCAAAATCACACGGTGTACCATCTTCTGGGTTTCTCATGCATGTTTTCGATGTAGGAAGATGCCCTTGAACCTGGAGATTTGGGACCCATGGGATGGGTACAAGGCAGTATTACTTTAAAGGGTCTGCGTTTGTTCACCCAACCTCACCCAAACTTTCAGCCCCAAGAGTGTCCACCCTTATGTCTCATCCAGCTGTGGGTCTAGATATGGTCAATCCAGGTTGCATCACAGCCTCTGAACGAATTTTGTAAGAATTTCTCTCTCTTTCACTGTCTTTGTTTTACGGGTTTTTAAAAGTAATTTATTTTTATAATGGGGTTTAGCTGCTTTTCACGGCTGTGTTTATGCGGATTTACACCCACTTGACTCACTTCCAGACAGATATCAATACATAGGTTTTAAGATTCTTACTAGTCACATATATTCTTGTGCGGTGAATAGGGGGTGTTGAGTCCAGTTCACTGAGCAAGGAGTAGGTCTTGTCTATTACATATTGGGTGTATGGAACGGTATCTGAGCGAATTTGAAACCCTTGTTTTATGCATCACCCCACCTCACCTTTCCCGTTAAGCAGCCATAGTGTGTTTTCTAAACGTGTGACTCTGTTCTGTTTTGTAATTCAGTTCAAGTGTAGCGGTTTTTACATTCCCTCTATAAGTGATAGCTTATGATAAGTGTCTTTTTCTGTGTGACTTATTTCACTTAGGATCATCGTACCTAAATCCACTCATCTTGCTTCTACTAGCCTTATGACATTGATTTCATGTCTGAGTGATATTCCATTGTACATAAGGACCACAACTTCTTTATCCATTTTTCTCTTTCCTGGGATATTTAAGGTGTAATGAAGTGGAGGTTCTTGTCAACAGAGCAGCCCTAAACTTTGGGGTGCCTGTGTCTTGCTGATTTTTAGTTTTCCCAATTTATACGCCCATGAGTGGACGTGCCCTATGCTCCCTAAGCTGTGTTTTTTCGATGTTTCAGGACACACCGTACACTTTTCCAGAGTGGCTGTTGGCAATTTACATCCCGCCCATCAGCGTAGCAAGGCTGCCATTTCTCCATGGCCTGTCCTGCATTTCTGGTTTTGACACTTTTTGCAGCATGGCACTTTTGACCGATGGGAAGCGAGACTTCTTTGTAGCACTGATTTGCCTTTCCAGGTTGCTTGGTTGGCCAAAAAGGGCGTATGCGTTTTTTCCTGAATATATTCAGGAAAAAACGCATACGCCCTTTTTGGCGAAGGGCATCATTGTCGACGTTTTGCCGCTTTTCATGTGCTTTAAAGGCGATTCGAATCTACCTCCTGAAATCTGTTTCCTGCAATTCTGCCTTGCTTTCAAATCCTCTTCGTTGCCTTCCCTCAATATATCTGTGGATGAGAGTTATCATTCATAACTCTGCGGGTTTCTGAATTGCAGTGTCCCTGAGCTCCATTTTTCAACTGGCTTTTTTGGGAGCTGGCCGCAAAAGCCCGGGATTGCCTCAGGCCCTATTCTGCTTCTGGGCGGCAGGCTTAGCCTGTGGTTAATTCTTCTTCCTGATGGGAAATAGAGTGACCTGTGCCTGTCCCAACACCTAGATCTAGTCTCTCATTGGTTGCCCCTCTTCCCGTTCATCCTCAGGACAAATTGCAACCTGTAGGGAACAGGAGCTTAAAGGTGCTGATTCTCCAAGTAGGGAGATTGCTAGTAAAGTAGCTGGAAAGGCGAACCGGAGCACAAGGAGATGAGAAATGAGGTGCGTATTAGAAAGCTTTCAAAATCACACGGTGTACCATCTTCTGGGTTTCTCATGCATGTTTTCGATGTAGGCAGATGCCCTTGAACCTGGAGATTTGGGACCCATGGGATGGGTACCAGGCAGTATTACTTTAAAGGGTCTGCGTTTGCTCACCCAACCTCACCCAACCTTTCAGCCCCAAGAGTGTCCACCCTTATGTCTCATCCAGCTGTGTGTCTAGATATGTCAATCCAGGTTGCATCACAGCCTCTGAACGAATTATGTAAGAATTTCTCTCTCTTTCACTGTCTTTGTTTTACGGGTTTTTAAAAGTAATTTATTTTTATAATGGGGTTTAGCTGCTTTTCACGGCTGTGTTTATGCGGCTTTACACCCACTTGACTCACTTCCAGACAGATATCAATACATAGGTTTTAAGATTCTTACTAGTCACATATATTCTTGTGCGGTGAATAGGGGGTGTTGAGTCCAGTTCACTGAGCAAGGAGTAGGTCTTGTCTATTACATATTGGGTGTATGGAACGGTATCTGAGCGAATTTGAAACCCTTGTTTTATGCATCACCCCACCTCACCTTTCCCGCTCAGCAGCCATCGTGTGTTTTCTAAACGTGTGACTCTGTTCTGTTTTGTAATTCAGTTCAAGTGTAGCGGTTTTTACATTCCCTCTATAAGTGATAGCTTATGATAAGTGTCTTTTTCTGTGTGACTTATTTCACTTAGGATCATCGTACCTAAATCCACTCATCTTGCTTCTACTAGCCTTATGACATTGATTTCATGTCTGAGTGATATTCCATTGTACATAAGGACCACAACTTCTTTATCCATTTTTCTCTTTCCTGGGATATTTAAGGTGTCATGAAGTGGAGGTTCTTGTCAACAGAGCAGCCCTAAACTTTGGGGTGCCTGTGTCTTGCTGATTTTTAGTTTTCCCAATTTATACGCCCATGAGTGGACGTGCCCTATGCTCCCTAAGCTGTGTTTTTTCGATGTTTCAGGACACACCGTACACTTTTCAAGAGTGGCTGTTGGCAATTTACATCCCGCCCATCAGCGTAGCAAGGCTGCCATTTCTCCATGGCCTGTCCTGCATTTCTGGTTTGGACACTTTTTGCAGCATGGCACTTTTGACCGATGGGAAGCGAGACTTCTTTGTAGCACTGATTTGCCTTTCCAGGTTGCTTGGTTGGCCAAAAAGGGCGTATGCGTTTTTTCCTGAATATATTCAGGAAAAAACGCATACGCCCTTTTTGGCCAAGGGCATCATTGTCGACGTTTTGCCGCTTTTCATGTGCTTTAAAGGCGATTCGAATCTACCTCCTGAAATCTGTTTCCTGCAATTCTGCCTTGCTTTCAAATCCTCTTCGTTGCCTTCCCTCAATATATCTGTGGATGAGAGTTATCATTCATAACTCTGCGGGTTTCTGAATTGCAGTGTCCCTGAGCTCCATTTTTCAACTGGCTTTTTTGGGAGCTGGCCGCAAAAGCGCGGGATTGCCTCAGGCCCTATTCTGCTTCTGGGCGGCAGGCTTAGCCTGTGGTTAATTCTTCTTCCTGATGGGAAATAGAGTAACCTGTGCCTGTCCCAACACCTAGATCTAGTCTCTCATTTGTTGCCCCTCTTCCCGTTCATCCTCAGGACAAATTGCAACCTGTAGGGAACAGGAGCTTAAAGGTGCTGATTCTCCAAGTAGGGAGATTGCTAGTAAAGTAGCTGGAAAGGCGAACCCGAGCACAAGGAGATGAGAAATGAGGTGCGTATTAGAAACCTTTCAAAATCACACGGTGTACCATCTTCTGGGTTTCTCATGCATGTTTTCGATGTAGGAAGATGCCCTTGAACCTGGAGATTTGGGACCCATGGGATGGGTACCAGGCAGTATTACTTTAAAGGGTCTGCGTTTGCTCACCCAACCTCACCCAAACTTTCAGCCCCAAGAGTGTCCACCCTTATGTCTCATCCAGCTGTGGGTCTAGATATGGTCAATCCAGGTTGCATCACAGCCTCTGAACGAATTTTGTAAGAATTTCTCTCTCTTTCACTGTCTTTGTTTTACGGGTTTTTAAAAGTAATTTATTTTTATAATGGGGTTTAGCTGCTTTTCACGGCTGTGTTTATGCGGCTTTACACCCACTTGACTCACTTCCAGACAGATATCAATACATAGGTTTTAAGATTCTTACTAGTCACATATATTCTTGTGCGGTGAATAGGGGGTGTTGAGTCCAATTCACTGAGCAAGGAGTAGGTCTTGTCTATTACATATTGGGTGTATGGAACGGTATCTGAGCGAATTTGAAACCCTTGTTTTATGCATCACCCCACCTCACCTTTCCCGTTAAGCAGCCATAGTGTGTTTTCTAAACGTGTGACTCTGTTCTGTTTTGTAATTCAGTTCAAGTGTAGCGGTTTTTACATTCCCTCTATAAGTGATAGCTTATGATAAGTGTCTTTTTCTGTGTGACTTATTTCACTTAGGATCATCGTACCTAAATCCACTCATCTTGCTTCTACTAGCCTTATGACATTGATTTCATGTCTGAGTGATATTCCATTGTACATAAGGACCACAACTTCTTTATCCATTTTTCTCTTTCCTGGGATATTTAAGGTGTCATGAAGTGGAGGTTCTTGTCAACAGAGCAGCCCTAAACTTTGGGGTGCCTGTGTCTTGCTGATTTTTAGTTTTCCCAATTTATACGCCCATGAGCGGACGTGCCCTATGCTCCCTAAGCTGTGTTTTTTCGATGTTTCAGGACACACCGTACACTTTTCCAGAGTGGCTGTTGGCAATTTACATCCCGCCCATCAGCGTAGCAAGGCTGCCATTTCTCCATGGCCTGTCCTGCATTTCTGGTTTGGACACTTTTTGCAGCATGGCACTTTTGACCGATGGGAAGCGAGACTTCTTTGTAGCGCTGATTAGCCTTTCCAGGTTGCTTGGTTGGCCAAAAAGGGCGTATGCGTTTTTTCCTGAATATATTCAGGAAAAAACGCATACGCCCTTTTTGGCCAAGGGCATCATTGTCGACGTTTTGCCGCTTTTCATGTGCTTTAAAGGAGATTCGAATCTACCTCCTGAAATCTGTTTCCTGCAATTCTGCCTTGCTTTCAAATCCTCTTCGTTGCCTTCCCTCAATATATCTGTGGATGAGAGTTATCATTCATAACTCTGCGGGTTTCTGAATTGCAGTGTCCCTGAGCTCCATTTTTCAACTGGCTTTTTTGGGAGCTGGCCGCAAAAGCGCGGGATTGCCTCAGGCCCTATTCTGCTTCTGGGCGGCAGGCTTAGCCTGTGGTTAATTCTTCTTCCTGATGGGAAATAGAGTGACCTGTGCCTGTCCCAACACCTAGATCTAGTCTCTCATTGGTTGCCCCTCTTCCCGTTCATCCTCAGGACAAATTGCAACCTGTAGGGAACAGGAGCTTAAAGGTGCTGATTCTCCAAGTAGGGAGATTGCTAGTAAAGTAGCTGGAAAGGCGAACCCGAGCACAAGGAGATGAGAAATGAGGTGCGTATTAGAAACCTTTCAAAAACACACGGTGTACCATCTTCTGGGTTTCTCATGCATGTTTTCGATGTAGGCAGATGCCCTACAACCTGGAGATTTGGGACCCATGGGATGGGTACCAGGCAGTATTACTTTAAAGGGTCTGCGTTTGCTCACCCAACCTCACCCAACCTTTCAGCCCCAAGAGTGTCCACCCTTATGTCTCATCCAGCTGTGGGTCTAGATATGTCAATCCAGGTTGCATCACAGCCTCTGAACGAATTGTGTAAGAATTTCTCTCTCTTTCACTGTCTTTGTTTTACGGGTTTTTAAAAGTAATTTATTTTTATAATGGGGTTTAGCTGCTTTTCACGGCTGTGTTTATGCGGCTTTACACCCACTTGACTCACTTCCAGACAGATATCAATACATAGGTTTTAAGATTCTTACTAGTCACATATATTCTTGTGCGGTGAATAGGGGGTGTTGAGTCCAGTTCACTGAGCAAGGAGTAGGTATTGTCTATTACATATTGGGTGTATGGAACGGTATCTGAGCGAATTTGAAACCCTTGTTTTATGCATCACCCCACCTCACCTTTCCCGTTAAGCAGCCACAGTGTGTTTTCTAAATGTGTGACTCTGTTCTGTTTTGTAATTCAGTTCAAGTGTAGCGGTTTTTACATTCCTTCTATAAGTGATAGCTTATGATAAGTGTCTTTTTCTGTGTGACTTATTTCACTTAGGATCATCGTACCTAAATCCACTCATCTTGCTTCTACTAGCCTTATGACATTGATTTCATGTCTGAGTGATATTCCATTGTACATAAGGACCACAACTTCTTTATCCATTTTTCTCTTTCCTGGGATATTTAAGGTGTCATGAAGTGGAGGTTCTTGTCAACAGAGCAGCCCTAAACTTTGGGGTGCCTGTGTCTTGCTGATTTTTAGTTTTCCCAATTTATACGCCCATGAGAGGACGTGCCCTATGCTCCCTAAGCTGTGTTTTTTCGATGTTTCAGGACACACCATACACTTTTCCAGAGTGGCTGTTGGCAATTTACATCCCGCCCATCAGCGTAGCAAGGCTGCCATTTCTCCATGGCCTGTCCTGCATTTCTGGTTTTGACACTTTTTGCAGCATGGCACTTTTGACCGATGGGAAGCGAGACTTCTTTGTAGCACTGATTTGCCTTTCCAGGTTGCTTGGTTGGCCAAAAAGGGCGTATGCGTTTTTTCCTGAATATATTCAGGAAAAAACGCATACGCCCTTTTTGGCCAAGGGCATCATTGTCGACGTTTTGCCTCTTTTCATGTGCTTTAAAGGCGATTCGAATCTACCTCCTGAAATCTTTTTCCTGCAATTCTGCCTTGCTTTCAAATCCTCTTCGTTGCCTTCCCTCAATATATCTGTGGATGAGAGTTATCATTCATAACTCTGCGGGTTTCTGAATTGCAGTGTCCCTGAGCTCCATTTTTCAACTGGCTTTTTTGGGAGCTGGCCGCAAAAGCGCGGGATTGCCTCAGGCCCTATTCTGCTTCTGGGCGGCAGGCTTAGCCTGTGGTTAATTCTTCTTCCTGATGGGAAATAGAGTGACCTGTGCCTGTCCCAACACCTAGATCTAGTCTCTCATTGGTTGCCCCTCTTCCCGTTCATCCTCAGGACAAATTGCAACCTGTAGGGAACAGGAGCTTAAAGGTGCTGATTCTCCAAGTAGGGAGATTGCTAGTAAAGTAGCTGGAAAGGCGAACCCGAGCACAAGGAGATGAGAAATGAGGTGCGTATTAGAAACCTTTCAAAAACACACGGTGTACCATCTTCTGGGTTTCTCATGCATGTTTTCGATGTAGGAAGATGCCCTTGAACCTGGAGATTTGGGACCCAAGGGATGGGTACCAGGCAGTATTACTTTAAAGGTTCTGCGTTTGCTCACCCAACCTCACCCAACCTTTCAGCCCCAAGAGTGTCCACCCTTATGTCTCATCCAGCTGTGGGTCTAGATATGTCAATCCAGGTTGCATCACAGCCTCTGAACGAATTGTGTAAGAATTTCTCTCTCTTTCACTGTCTTTGTTTTACGGGTTTTTAAAAGTAATTTATTTTTATAATGGGGTTTAGCTGCTTTTCACGGCTGTGTTTATGCGGCTTTACACCCACTTGACTCACTTCCAGACAGATATCAATACATAGGTTTTAAGATTCTTACTAGTCACATATATTCTTGTGCGGTGAATAGGGGGTGTTGAGTCCAGTTCACTGAGCAAGGAGTAGGTCTTGTCTATTACATATTGGGTGTATGGAACGGTATCTGAGCGAATTTGAAACCCTTGTTTTATGCATTACCCCACCTCACCTTTCCCGCTCAGCAGCCATCGTGTGTTTTCTAAACGTGTGACTCTGTTCTGTTTTGTAATTCAGTTCAAGTGTAGCGGTTTTTACATTCCCTCTATAAGTGATAGCTTATGATAAGTGTCTTTTTCTGTGTGACTTATTTCACTTAGGATCATCGTACCTAAATCCACTCATCTTGCTTCTACTAGCCTTATGACATTGATTTCATGTCTGAGTGATATTCCATTGTACATAAGGACCACAACTTCTTTATCCATTTTTCTCTTTCCTGGGATATTTAAGGTGTCATGAAGTGGAGGTTCTTGTCAACAGAGCAGCCCTAAACTTTGGGGTGCCTGTGTCTTGCTGATTTTTAGTTTTCCCAATTTATACGCCCATGAGTGGACGTGCCCTATGCTCCCTAAGCTGTGTTTTTTCGATGTTTCAGGACACACCGTACACTTTTCCAGAGTGGCTGTTGGCAATTTACATCCCGCCCATCAGCGTAGCAAGGCTGCCATTTCTCCATGGCCTGTCCTGCATTTCTGGTTTGGACACTTTTTGCAGCATGGCACTTTTGACCGATGGGAAGCGAGACTTCTTTGTAGCACTGATTTGCCTTTCCAGGTTGCTTGGTTGGCCAAAAAGGGCGTATGCGTTTTTTCCTGAATATATTCAGGAAAAAACGCATACGCCCTTTTTGGCCAAGGGCATCATTGTCGACGTTTTGCCGCTTTTCATGTGCTTTAAAGGCGATTCGAATCTACCTCCTGAAATCTGTTTCCTGCAATTCTGCCTTGCTTTTAAATCCTCTTCGTTGCCTTCCCTCAATATATCTGTGGATGAGAGTTATCATTCATAACTCTGCGGGTTTCTGAATTGCAGTGTCCCTGAGCTCCATTTTTCAACTGGCTTTTTTGGGAGCTGGCCGCAAAAGCGCGAGATTGCCTCAGGCCCTATTCTGCTTCTGGGCGGCAGGCTTAGCCTGTGGTTAATTCTTCTTCCTGATGGGAAATAGAGTGACATGTGCCTGTCCCAACACCTAGATCTAGTCTCTCATTGGTTGCCCCTCTTCCCGTTCATCCTCAGGACAAATTGCAACCTGTAGGGAACAGGAGCTTAAAGGTGCTGATTCTCCAAGTAGGGAGGTTGCTAGTAAAGTAGCTGGAAAGGCGAACCCGAGCACAAGGTGATGAGAAATGAGGTGCGTATTAGAAACCTTTCAAAATCACACGGTGTACCATCTTCTGGGTTTCTCATGCATGTTTTCGATGTAGGAAGATGCCCTTGAACCTGGAGATTTGGGACCCATGGGATGGGTACAAGGCAGTATTACTTTAAAGGGTCTGCGTTTGTTCACCCAACCTCACCCAACCTTTCAGCCCCAAGAGTGTCCACCCTTATGTCTCATCCAGCTGTGGGTCTAGATATGGTCAATCCAGGTTGCATCACAGCCTCTGAACGAATTTTGTAAGAATTTCTCTCTCTTTCACTGTCTTTGTTTTACGGGTTTTTAAAAGTAATTTATTTTTATAATGGGGTTTAGCTGCTTTTCACGGCTGTGTTTATGCGGATTTACACCCACTTGACTCACTTCCAGACAGATATCAATACATAGGTTTTAAGATTCTTACTAGTCACATATATTCTTGTGCGGTGAATAGGGGGTGTTGAGTCCAGTTCACTGAGCAAGGAGTAGGTCTTGTCTATTACATATTGGGTGTATGGAACGGTATCTGAGCGAATTTGAAACCCTTGTTTTATGCATCACCCCACCTCACCTTTCCCGTTAAGCAGCCATAGTGTGTTTTCTAAACGTGTGACTCTGTTCTGTTTTGTAATTCAGTTCAAGTGTAGCGGTTTTTACATTCCCTCTATAAGTGATAGCTTATGATAAGTGTCTTTTTCTGTGTGACTTATTTCACTTAGGATCATCGTACCTAAATCCACTCATCTTGCTTCTACTAGCCTTATGACATTGATTTCATGTCTGAGTGATATTCCATTGTACATAAGGACCACAACTTCTTTATCCATTTTTCTCTTTCCTGGGATATTTAAGGTGTCATGAAGTGGAGGTTCTTGTCAACAGAGCAGCCCTAAACTTTGGGGTGCCTGTGTCTTGCTGATTTTTAGTTTTCCCAATTTATACGCCCATGAGTGGACGTGCCCTATGCTCCCTAAGCTGTGTTTTTTCGATGTTTCAGGACACACCGTACACTTTTCCAGAGTGGCTGTTGGCAATTTACATCCCGCCCATCAGCGTAGCAAGGCTGCCATTTCTCCATGGCCTGTCCTGCATTTCTGGTTTTGACACTTTTTGCAGCATGGCACTTTTGACCGATGGGAAGCGAGACTTCTTTGTAGCACTGATTTGCCTTTCCAGGTTGCTTGGTTGGCCAAAAAGGGCGTATGCGTTTTTTCCTGAATATATTCAGGAAAAAACGCATACGCCCTTTTTGGCGAAGGGCATCATTGTCGACGTTTTGCCGCTTTTCATGTGCTTTAAAGGCGATTCGAATCTACCTCCTGAAATCTGTTTCCTGCAATTCTGCCTTGCTTTCAAATCCTCTTCGTTGCCTTCCCTCAATATATCTGTGGATGAGAGTTATCATTCATAACTCTGCGGGTTTCTGAATTGCAGTGTCCCTGAGCTCCATTTTTCAACTGGCTTTTTTGGGAGCTGGCCGCAAAAGCGCGGGATTGCCTCAGGCCCTATTCTGCTTCTGGGCGGCAGGCTTAGCCTGTGGTTAATTCTTCTTCCTGATGGGAAATAGAGTGACCTGTGCCTGTCCCAACACCTAGATCTAGTCTCTCATTGGTTGCCCCTCTTCCCGTTCATCCTCAGGACAAATTGCAACCTGTAGGGAACAGGAGCTTAAAGGTGCTGATTCTCCAAGTAGGGAGATTGCTAGTAAAGTAGCTGGAAAGGCGAACCGGAGCACAAGGAGATGAGAAATGAGGTGCGTATTAGAAAGCTTTCAAAATCACACGGTGTACCATCTTCTGGGTTTCTCATGCATGTTTTCGATGTAGGCAGATGCCCTTGAACCTGGAGATTTGGGACCCATGGGATGGGTACCAGGCAGTATTACTTTAAAGGGTCTGCGTTTGCTCACCCAACCTCACCCAACCTTTCAGCCCCAAGAGTGTCCACCCTTATGTCTCATCCAGCTGTGTGTCTAGATATGTCAATCCAGGTTGCATCACAGCCTCTGAACGAATTATGTAAGAATTTCTCTCTCTTTCACTGTCTTTGTTTTACGGGTTTTTAAAAGTAATTTATTTTTATAATGGGGTTTAGCTGCTTTTCACGGCTGTGTTTATGCGGCTTTACACCCACTTGACTCACTTCCAGACAGATATCAATACATAGGTTTTAAGATTCTTACTAGTCACATATATTCTTGTGCGGTGAATAGGGGGTGTTGAGTCCAGTTCACTGAGCAAGGAGTAGGTCTTGTCTATTACATATTGGGTGTATGGAACGGTATCTGAGCGAATTTGAAACCCTTGTTTTATGCATCACCCCACCTCACCTTTCCCGCTCAGCAGCCATCGTGTGTTTTCTAAACGTGTGACTCTGTTCTGTTTTGTAATTCAGTTCAAGTGTAGCGGTTTTTACATTCCCTCTATAAGTGATAGCTTATGATAAGTGTCTTTTTCTGTGTGACTTATTTCACTTAGGATCATCGTACCTAAATCCACTCATCTTGCTTCTACTAGCCTTATGACATTGATTTCATGTCTGAGTGATATTCCATTGTACATAAGGACCACAACTTCTTTATCCATTTTTCTCTTTCCTGGGATATTTAAGGTGTCATGAAGTGGAGGTTCTTGTCAACAGAGCAGCCCTAAACTTTGGGGTGCCTGTGTCTTGCTGATTTTTAGTTTTCCCAATTTATACGCCCATGAGTGGACGTGCCCTATGCTCCCTAAGCTGTGTTTTTTCGATGTTTCAGGACACACCGTACACTTTTCCAGAGTGGCTGTTGGCAATTTACATCCCGCCCATCAGCGTAGCAAGGCTGCCATTTCTCCATGGCCTGTCCTGCATTTCTGGTTTGGACACTTTTTGCAGCATGGCACTTTTGACCGATGGGAAGCGAGACTTCTTTGTAGCACTGATTTGCCTTTCCAGGTTGCTTGGTTGGCCAAAAAGGGCGTATGCGTTTTTTCCTGAATATATTCAGGAAAAAACGCATACGCCCTTTTTGGCCAAGGGCATCATTGTCGACGTTTTGCCGCTTTTCATGTGCTTTAAAGGCGATTCGAATCTACCTCCTGAAATCTGTTTCCTGCAATTCTGCCTTGCTTTCAAATCCTCTTCGTTGCCTTCCCTCAATATATCTGTGGATGAGAGTTATCATTCATAACTCTGCGGGTTTCTGAATTGCAGTGTCCCTGAGCTCCATTTTTCAACTGGCTTTTTTGGGAGCTGGCCGCAAAAGCGCGGGATTGCCTCAGGCCCTATTCTGCTTCTGGGCGGCAGGCTTAGCCTGTGGTTAATTCTTCTTCCTGATGGGAAATAGAGTAACCTGTGCCTGTCCCAACACCTAGATCTAGTCTCTCATTTGTTGCCCCTCTTCCCGTTCATCCTCAGGACAAATTGCAACCTGTAGGGAACAGGAGCTTAAAGGTGCTGATTCTCCAAGTAGGGAGATTGCTAGTAAAGTAGCTGGAAAGGTGAACCCGAGCACAAGGAGATGAGAAATGAGGTGCGTATTAGAAACCTTTCAAAATCACACGGTGTACCATCTTCTGGGTTTCTCATGCATGTTTTCGATGTAGGAAGATGCCCTTGAACCTGGAGATTTGGGACCCATGGGATGGGTACCAGGCAGTATTACTTTAAAGGGTCTGCGTTTGCTCACCCAACCTCACCCAAACTTTCAGCCCCAAGAGTGTCCACCCTTATGTCTCATCCAGCTGTGGGTCTAGATATGGTCAATCCAGGTTGCATCACAGCCTCTGAACGAATTTTGTAAGAATTTCTCTCTCTTTCACTGTCTTTGTTTTACGGGTTTTTAAAAGTAATTTATTTTTATAATGGGGTTTAGCTGCTTTTCACGGCTGTGTTTATGCGGCTTTACACCCACTTGACTCACTTCCAGACAGATATCAATACATAGGTTATAAGATTCTTACTAGTCACATATATTCTTGTGCGGTGAATAGGGGGTGTTGAGTCCAGTTCACTGAGCAAGGAGTAGGTCTTGTCTATTACATATTGGGTGTATGGAACGGTATCTGAGCGAATTTGAAACCCTTGTTTTATGCCTCACCCCACCTCACCTTTCCCGTTAAGCAGCCATAGTGTGTTTTTTAAACGTGTGACTCTGTTCTGTTTTGTAATTCAGTTCAAGTGTAGCGGTTTTTACATTCCCTCTATAAGTGATAGCTTATGATAAGTGTCTTTTTCTGTGTGACTTATTTCACTTAGGATCATCGTACCTAAATCCACTCATCTTGCTTCTACTAGCCTTATGACATTGATTTCATGTCTGAGTGATATTCCATTGTACATAAGGACCACAACTTCTTTATCCATTTTTCTCTTTCCTGGGATATTTAAGGTGTCATGAAGTGGAGGTTCTTGTCAACAGAGCAGCCCTAAACTTTGGGGTGCCTGTGTCTTGCTGATTTTTAGTTTTCCCAATTTATACGCCCATGAGTGGACGTGCCCTATGCTCCCTAAGCTGTGTTTTTTCGATGTTTCAGGACACACCGTACACTTTTCCAGAGTGGCTGTTGGCAATTTACATCCCGCCCTTCAGCGTAGCAAGGCTGCCATTTCTCCATGGCCTGTCCTGCATTTCTGGTTTGGACACTTTTTGCAGCATGGCACTTTTGACCGATGGGAAGCGAGACTTCTTTGTAGCGCTGATTAGCCTTTCCAGGTTGCTTGGTTGGCCAAACAGGGCGTATGCGTTTTTTCCTGAATATATTCAGGAAAAAACGCATACGCCCTGTTTGGCCAAGGGCATCATTGTCGACGTTTTGCCACTTTTCATATGCTTTAAATGCGATTCGAATCTACCTCCTGAAACCTGTTTCCTGAAATTCTGCCTTGCTTTCAAATCCTCTTCGTTGCCTTCCCTCAATATATCTGTGGATGAGAGTTATCATTTATAGCTCTGCGGGTTTGTGAATTGCAGTGTCCCTGATCTCCATTTTTCAACTGGCTTTTTTGGGAGCTGGCCGCAAAAGCGCGGGATTGCCTCAGGCCCTATTCTGCTTCTGGGCGGCAGGCTGAGCCTGTGGTTAATTCTTCTTCCTGATGGGAAAATAGAGTGACCTGTGCCTGTCCCAACACATAGATCTAGTCTCTCATTGGTTGCCCCTCTTCCCGTTCATCCTCAGGACAAATTGCATCCTGTAGGGGACAGGAGCTTAAAGGTGCTGATTCTCCAAGTAGGGAGATTGCTAGTAAAGTAGCTGGAAAGGCGAACCCGAGCACAAGGAGATGAGAAATGAGGTGCGTATTAGAAACCTTTCAAAATCACATGGTGTACCATCTTCTGGGTTTCTCATGCATGTTTTCGATGTAGGAAGATGCCCTTCAACCTGGAGGTTTGGGACCCATGGGATGGGTACCAGGCAGTATTACTTTAAAGGGTCTGCGTTTGCTCACCCAACCTCACCCAACCTTTCAGCCCCAAGAGTGTCCACCCTTATGTCTCATCCAGCTGTGGGTCTAGATATGGTCAATCCAGGTTGCATCACAGCCTCTGAACGAATTGTGTAAGAATTTCTCTCTCTTTCACTGTCTTTGTTTTACGGGTTTTTAAAAGTAATTTATTTTTATAATGGGGTTTAGCTGCTTTTCACGGCTGTGTTTATGCGGCTTTACACCCACTTGACTCACTTCCAGACAGATATCAATACATAGGTTTTAAGATTCTTACTAGTCACATATATTCTTGTGCGGTGAATAGGGGGTGTTGAGTCCAGTTCACTGAGCAAGGAGTAGGTCTTGTCTATTACATATTGGGTGTATGGAACGGTATGTGAGCGAATTTGAAACCCTTGTTTTATGCATCACCCCACCTCACATTTTCCGTTAAGCAGCCATAGTGTGTTTTCTAAACGTGTGACTCTGTTCTGTTTTGTAATTCAGTTCAAGTGTAGCGGTTTTTACATTCCCTCTATAAGTGATAGCTTATGATAAGTGTCTTTTTCTGTGTGACTTATTTCACTTAGGATCATCGTACCTAAATCCTCTCATCTTGCTTCTACTAGCCTTATGACATTGATTTCATGTCTGAGTGATATTCCATTGTACATAAGGACCACAACTTCTTTATCCATTTTTGTCTTTCCTGGGATATTTAAGGTGTCATGAAGTGGAGGTTCTTGTCAACAGAGCAGCCCTAAACTTTGGGGTGCCTGTGTCTTGCTGATTTTTAATTTTCCCAATATATACGCCCATGAGAGGACGTGCCCTATGCTCCCTAAGCTGTGTTTTTTCGATGTTTCAGGACACACCGTACACTTCTCCAGAGTGGCTGTTGGCAATTTACATCCCGCCCATCAGCGTAGCAAGGCTGCCATTTCTCCATGGCCTGTCCTGCATTTCTGGTTTTGACACTTTTTGCAGCATGGCCCTTTTGACCGATGGGAAGCGAGATTTCTTTGTAGCGCTGATTAGCCTTTCCAGGTTGCTTGGTTGGCCAAACAGGGCGTATGCGTTTTTTTCCTGAATATATTCAGGAAAAAACGCATACGCCCTGTTTGGACAAGGGCATCATTGTCGACGTTTTGCCACTTTTCATGTGCTTTAAAGGCGATTCGAATCTACCTCCTGAAACCTGTTTTGTGCAATTCTGCCTTGCTTTCAAATCGTCTTCGTTGCCTTCCCTCAATATATCTGTGGATGAGAGTTATCATTTATAGCTCTGCGGGTTTGTGAATTGCAGTGTCCCTGAGCTCCATTTTTCAACTGGCTTTTTTGGGAGCTGGCCGCAAAAGCGCGGGATTGCCTCAGGCCCTATTCTGGTTCCCGGCGGGAGGCTGAGCCTGTGTTTAATTCTTCTTCCTGATGGGAAAATAGAGTGACCTGTGCCTGTCCCAACACCTAGATCTAGTCTCTCATTGGTTGCCCCTCTTCCCGTTCATCCTCAGGACAAATTGCAACCTGTAGGGAACAGGAGCTTAAAGGTGCTGATTCTCCAAGTAGGGAGATTGCTAGTAAAGTAGCTGGAAAGGCGAACCCTAGCACAAGGAGATGAGAAATGGGGTGCGTTTTAGAAACCTTTCAAAATCACACGGTGTACCATCTTCTGGGTTTCTCATGCATGTTTTCGATGTAGGAAGATGCCCTTGAACCTGGAGATTTGGGACCCATGGGATGGGTACCACACAGTATTACTTTAAAGGGTCTGCGTTTGCTCACCCAACCTCACCCAACCTCTAAGCCCCAAGAGTGTCCACCCTTATGTCTCATCCAGCTGTGGGTCTAGATATGGTCAATCCAGGTTGCATCACAGCCTCTGAACGAATTTTGTAAGAATTTCTCTCTCTTTCACTGTCTTTGTTTTACGGGTTTTTAAAAGTAATTTATTTTTATAATGGGGTTTAGCTGCTTTTCACGGCTGTGTTTATGCGGCTTTACACCCACTTGACTCACTTCCAGACAGATATCAATACATAGGTTTTAAGATTCTTACTAGTCACATATATTCTTGTGCGGTGAATAGGGGGTGTTGAGTCCTGTTCACTGAGCAAGGAGTAGGTCTTGTCTATTACATATTGGGTGTATGGAACGGTATCTGAGCGAATTTGAAACCCTTGTTTTATGCCTCTCCCCACCTCACCTTTCCCGTTAAGCAGCCATAGTGTGTTTTCTAAACGTGTGACTCTGTTCTGTTTTGTAATTCAGTTCAAGTGTAGCGGTTTTTACATTCCCTCTATAAGTGATAGCTTATGATAAGTGTCTTTTTCTGTGTGACTTATTTCACTTAGAATCGTCGTACCTAAATCCACTCATCTTGCTTCTACTAGCCTTATGACATTGATTTCATGTCTGAGTGATATTCCATTGTACATAAGGACCACAAATTCTTTATCCATTTTTCTCTTTCCTGGGATATTTAAGGTGTCATGAAGGGGAGGTTCTTGTCAACAGAGCAGCCCTAAACTTTGGGGTGCCTGTGTCTTGCTGATTTTTAGTTTTCCCAATTTATACGCCCATGAGAGGACGTGCCCTATGCTCCTAGAGCTGTGTTTTTTCGATGTTTCAGGACACACCGTACACTTCTCCAGAGTGGCTGTTGGCAATTTACATCCCGCCCATCAGCGTAGCAAGGCTGCCATTTCTCCATGGCCTGTCCTGCATTTCTGGTTTTGACACTTTTTGCAGCATGGCCCTTTTGACCGATGGGAAGCGAGACTTCTTTGTAGCGCTGATTAGCCTTTCCAGGTTGCTTGGTTGGCCAAACAGGGCGTATGCGTTTTTTCCTGAATATATTCAGGTAAAAACGCATACGCCCTGTTTGGCCAAGGGCATCATTGTCGACGTTTTGCGACTTTTCATGTGCTTTAAAGGCGATTCGAATCTACCTCCTGAAACCTGTTTCCTGCAATTCTGCCTTGCTTTCAAATCCTCTTCGTTGCCTTCCCTCAATATATCTGTGGATGAGAGTTATCATTTATAGCTCTGCGGGTTTGTGAATTGCAGTGTCCCTGAGCTCCATTTTTCAACTGGCTTTTTTGGGAGCTGGCCGCAAAAGCGCGGGATTGCCTCAGGCCCTATTCTTCTTCTGGCCGGCAGGCTGAGCCTGTGGTTAATTCTTCTTCCCGATGGGAAAATAGAGTAACCTGTGCCTGTCCCAACACCTAGATCTAGTCTCTCATTGGTTTCCCCTCTTCTCGTTCATCCTCAGGACAAATTGCAACCTGTAGGGAACAGGAGCTTAAAGGTGCTGATTCTCCAAGTAGGGAGATTGCTAGTAAAGTAGCTGGAAAGGCGAACCCGAGCACAAGGAGATGAGAAATGGGGTGCGTATTAGAAACCTTTCAAAATCACACGGTGTACCATCTTCTGGGTTTCTCATGCATGTTTTAGATGTAGGAAGATGCCCTTGAACCTGGAGATTTTGGACCCATGGGATGGGTACCACGCAGTATTACTTTAAAGGGTCTGCATTTGCTCACCCAACCTCACCCAAACTCTCAGCCCCAAGAGTGTCCACCCTTATGTCTCATCCAGCTGTGGGTCTAGATATGGTCAATCCAGGTTGCATCACAGCCTCTGAACGAATTGTGTAAGAATTTCTCTCTCTTTCACTGTCTTTGTTTTACGGGTTTTTAAAAGTAATTTATTTTTATAATGGGGTTTAGCTGCTTTTCACGGCTGTGTTTATGCGGCTTTACACCCACTTGACTCACTTCCAGACAGATATCAATACATAGGTTTTAAGATTCTTACTAGTCACATATATTCTTGTGCGGTGAATAGGGGGTGTTGAGTCCAGTTCACTGAGCAAGGAGTAGGTCTTGTCTATTACATATTGGGTGTATGGAACGGTATCTGAGCGAATTTGAAACCCTTGTTTTATGCATCACCCCACCTCACCTTTCCCGCTCAGCAGCCATAGTGTGTTTTCTAAACGTGTGACTGTGTTCTGATTTGTAATTCAGTTCAAGTGTAGCGGTTTTTACATTCCTTCTATAAGTGATAGCTTATGATAAGTGTCTTTTTCTGTGTGACTTATTTCACTTAGGATCATCGTACCTAAATCCACTCATCTTGCTTCTACTAGCCTTATGACATTGATTTCATGTCTGAGTGATATTCCATTGTACATAAGGACCACAACTTCTTTATCCATTTTTCTCTTTCCTGGGATATTTAAGGTGTCATGAAGTGGAGGTTCTTGTCAACAGAGCAGCCCTAAACTTTGGGGTGCCTGTGTCTTGCTGATTTTTAGTTTTCCCAATTTATACGCCCATGAATGGACGTGCCCTATGCTCCCTAAGCTGTGTTTTTTCGATGTTTCAGGACACACCGTACACTTCTCCAGAGTGGCTGTTTGCAATTTACATCCCGCCCATCAGCGTAGCAAGGCTGCCATTTGTCCATGGCCTGTCCTGCATTTCTGGTTTTGACACTTTTTGCAGCATGGCCCTTTTGACCGATGGGAAGCGAGACTTCTTTGTAGCGCTGATTTGCCTTTCCAGGTTGCTTGGTTGGCCAAAAAGGGCGTATGCGTTTTTTCCTGAATATATTCAGGAAAAAACGCATACGCCCTTTTTCGCCAAGGGCATCACTGTCGACGTTTTGCCACTTTTCATGTGCTTTAAATGCGATTCGAATCTACCTCCTGAAACCTGTTTCCTGCAATTCTGCCTTGCTTTCAAATCCTCTTCGTTGCCTTCCCTCAATATATTTGTGGACGAGAGTTATCATTTATAACTCAGCAGGTTTGTAAATTGCAGTGCCCCTGAGCTCCATTTTTCAACTGTCTTTTTTGGGAGCTGGCCGCAAAAGAACGGGATTGCCTCAGGCCCTATTCTGGTTCCCTGCAGCAGGCTGAGCCTGTGTTTAATTCTTCTTCCTGATGGGAAAATAGAGTAACCTGTGCCTGTCCCAACACCTAGATCTAGTCTCTCATTGGTTGCCCCTCTTCCCGTTCATCCTCAGGACAAATTGCAACCTGTAGGGAACAGGAGCTTAAAGGTGCTGATTCTCCAAGTAGGCAGATTGCTAGTAAAGTAGCTGGAAAGGCGAACCCTAGCACAAGGAGATGAGAAATGGGGTGCGTTTTAGAATCCTTTCAAAATCACACGGTGTACCATCATCTGGGTTTCTCATGCATGTTTTCGATGTAGCAAGATGCCCTTGAACCTGGAGATTTGGGACCCATGGGATGGGTACCACGCAGTATTACTTTAAAGGGTCTGAGTTTGCTCACCCAACCTCACCCAACCTCTCAGCCCCAAGAGTGTCCACCCTTATGTCTCATCCAGGTGTGGGTCTAAATATGGTCAATCCAGGTTGCATCACAGCCCCTGAACGAATTTTGTAAGAATTTCTGTCTCTTTCACTGTCTTTGTTTTACGGGTTTTTAAAAGTAATTTATTTTTATAATGGGGTTTAGCTGCTTTTCACGGCTGTGTTTATGCGGCTTTACACCCACTTGGCTCACTTCCCGACAGATATCAATACATAGGTTTTACGATTCTTACTAGTCAGATATATTCTTGTGCGGTGAATAGGGGGTGTTGAGTCCAGTTCACTGAGCAAGGAGTAGGTCTTGTCTACTACATATTGGGTGTATGGAACGGTATCTGAGCGAATTGGAACCCTTTTTTTATGCATCACCCCACCTCACCTTTCCCGTTAAGCAGCCATAGTGTGTTTTCTAAACGTGTGACTCTGTTCTGTTTTGTAATTCAGTTCAAGTGTAGCGGTTTTTACATTCCCTCTATAAGTGATAGCTTATGATAAGTGTCTTTTTCTGTGTGACTTATTTCACTTAGAATCGTCATACCTAAATCCACTCATCTTGCTTCTACTAGCCTTATGACATTGATTTCATGTCTGAGTGATATTCCTTTGTACATAAGGACCACAACTTCTTTATCCATTTTTCTCTTTCCTGGGATATTTAAGGTGTCATGAAGGGGAGGTTCTTGTCAACAAAGCTGCCCTAAACATTGGGGTGCCTGTGTCTTGCTGATTTTTATTTTTCCCAATTTATACGCCCATGAGTGCACGTGCCCTATGCTCCCTAAGCTGTGTTTTTTCAATGTTTCAGGACACACCGTACACTTCTCCAGAGTGGCTGTTTGCAATTTACATCCCGCCCATCAGCGTAGCAAGGCTGCCATTTGTCCATGGCCTGTCCTGCATTACTGGTTTTGACACTTTTTGCAGCATGGCCCTTTTGACCGATGGGAAGCGAGACTTCTTTGTAGCGCTGATTTGCCTTTCCAGGTTGCTTGGTTGGCCAAAAAGGGCGTATGCGTTTTTTCCTGAATATATTCAGGAAAAAACGCATACGCCCTTTTTGGCCAAGGGCATCACTGTCGACGGTTTGCCACTTTTCATGTGCTTTAAATGCGATTCGAATCTACCTCCTGAAACCTGTTTCCTGCAATTCTGCCTTGCTTTCAAATCCTCTTCGTTGCCTTCCCTCAAAATATATGTGGACGAGAGTTATCATTTATAACTCAGCAGGTTTGTAAATTGCAGTGCCCCTGAGCTCCATTTTTCAACTGTCTTTTTTGGGAGCTGGCCGCAAAAGCACGGGATTGCCTCAGGCCCTATTCTGGTTCCCTGCGGCAGGCTGAGCCTGTGTTTAATTCTTCTTCCTGATGGGAAAATAGAGTGACCTGTGCCTGTCCCAACACCTAGATCTAGTCTCTCATTGGTTGCCCCTCTTCCCGTTCATCCTCAGGACAAATTGCAACCTGTAGGGAACAGGAGCTTAAAGGTGCTGATTCTCCAAGTAGGGAGATTGCTAGTAAAGTAGCTGGAATGGCGAACCCCAGCACAAGGAGATGAGAAATGGGGTGCGTTTTAGAAACCTTTCCAAATCACATGGTGTACCATCTTCTGGGTTTCTCATGCATGTTTTCGATGTAGGAAGATGCCCTTGAACCTGGAGATTTGGGACCCATGGGACGGGTACCACGCAGTATTACTTTAAATTGTCTGAGTTTGCTCACCCAACCTCACCCAACCTCTCAGCCCCAAGAGTGTCCACCCTTATGTCTCATCCAGGTGTGGGTCTAGATATGGTCAATCCAGGTTGCATCACAGCCTCTGAACGAATTTTGTAAGAATTTCTCTCTCTTTCACTGTCTTTGTTTACGGGTTTTTAAAAGTAATTTATTTTTATAATGGGGTTTAGCTGCTTTTCACGGCTGTGTTTATGCGGCTTTACACCCACTTGACTCACTTCCAGACAGATATCAATACATAGGTTTTAAGATTCTTACTAGTCACATATATTCTTGTGCGGTGAATACGGGGTGTTGAGTCCTGTTCAATGAGCAAGGAGTAGGTCTTGTCTATTACATATTGGGTGTATGGAACGGTATCTGAGCGAATTTGAAACCCTTGTTTTATGCCTCACCCCACCTCACCTTTCCCGTTAAGCAGCCATAGTGTGTTTTCTAAACGTGTGACTCTGTTCTGTTTTGTAATTCAGTTCAAGTGTAGCGGTTTTTACATTCCCTCTATAAGTGATAGCTTATGATAAGTGTCTTTTTCTGTGTGACTTATTTCACTTAGAATCGTCGTACCTAAATCCACTCATCTTGCTTCTACTAGCCTTATGACATTGATTTCATGTCTGAGTGATATTCCATTGTACATAAGGACCACAACTTATTTATCCATTTTTCTCTTTCCTGGGATATTTAAGGTGTCATGAAGTGGAGGTTCTTGTCAACAGAGCAGCCCTAAACTTTGGGGTGCCTGTGTCTTGCTGATTTTTATTTTTCCCAATTTATACGCCCATGAGAGGACGTGCCCTATGCTCCTAGAGCTGTGTTTTTTCGATGTTTCAGGACACACCGTACACTTCTCCATAGTGGCTGTTGGCAATTTACATCCCGCCCATCAGCGTAGCAAGGCTGCCATTTCTCCATGGCCTGTCCTGCATTTCTGGTTTTGACACTTTTTGCAGCATGGCCCTTTTGACCGATGGGAAGCGAGACTTCTTTGTAGCGCTGATTAGCCTTTCCAGGTTGCTTGGTTGGCCAAACAGGGCGTATGCGTTTTTTCCTGAATATATTCAGGTAAAAACGCATACGCCCTGTTTGGCCAAGGGCATCATTGTCGACGTTTTGCGACTTTTCATGTGCTTTAAAGGCGATTCGAATCTACCTCCTGAAACCTGTTTCCTGCAATTCTGCCTTGCTTTCAAATCCTCTTCGTTGCCTTCCCTCAATATATCTGTGGATGAGAGTTATCATTTATAGCTCTGTGGGTTTGTGAATTGCAGTGTCCCTGAGCTCCATTTTTCAACTGGCTTTTTTGGGAGCTGGCCGTAAGAGCGTGGGATTGCCTCAGGCCCTATTCTGCTTCTGGGCCGCAGGCTGAGCCTGTGGTTAATTCTTCTTCCTGATGGGAAAATAGAGTGACCTGTGCCTGTCCCAACACCTAGATCTAGTCTCTCATTGGTTGCCCCTCTTCCCGTTCATCCTCAGGACAAATTGCAACCTGTAGGGAACAGGAGCTTAAAGGTGCTGATTCTCCAAGTAGGGAGATTGCTAGTAAAGTAGCTGGAAAGGCGAACCCGAGCACAAGGAGATGAGAAATGGGGTGCGTTTTAGAAACCTTGCAAAATCACACTGTGTACCATCTTCTGGGTTTCTCATGCATGTTTTCGATGTAGCAAGATGCCCTTGAACCTGGAGATTTGGGACCCATGGGATGGGTACCACGCAGTATTACTTTAAAGGGTCTGAGTTTGCTCACCCAACCTCACCCAACCTCTCAGCCCCAAGAGTGTCCACCCTTATGTCTCATCCAGGTTTGGGTCGAGATATGGTCAATCCAGGTTGCATCACAGCCCCTGAACGAATTTTGTAAGAATTTCTCTCTCTTGCACTGTCTTTGTTTTACGGGTTTTTAAAAGTAATTTATTTTTATAATGGGGTTTAGCTGCTTTTCACGGCTGTGTTTATGCGGCTTTACACCCACTTGGCTCACTTCCAGACAGATATCAATACATAGGTTTTACGATTCTTACTAGTCAGATATATTCTTGTGCGGTGAATAGGGGGTGTTGAGTCCAGTTCACTGAGCAAGGAGTAGGCCTTGTCTATTACATATTGGGTGTATGGAACGGTATCTGAGCGAATTTGAAACCCTTGTTTTATGCCTCACCCCACCTCACCTTTCCCGTTAAGCAGCCATAGTGTGTTTTCTAAACGTGTGACTCTGTTCTGTTTTGTAATTCAGTTCAAGTGTAGCGGTTTTTACATTCCCTCTATAAGTGATAGCTTATGATAAGTGTCTTTTTCTGTGTGACTTATTTCACTTAGAATCGTCGTACCTAAATCCACTCATCTTGCTTCTTCTAGCCTTATGACATTGATTTCATGTCTGAGTGATATTCCATTGTACATAAGGACCACAACTTCTTTATCCATTTTTCTCTTTCCTGGGATATTTAAGGTGTCATGAAGTGGAGGTTCTTGTCAACAGAGCAGCCCTAAACTTTGGGGTGCCTGTGTCTTGCTGATTTTTAGTTTTCCCAATTTATACGCCCATGAGTGGATGTGCCCTATGCTCCATAAGCTGTGTTTTTTCGATGTTTCAGGACACACCGTACACTTCTCCAGAGTGGCTGTTGGCAATTTACATCCCACCCATCAGCGTAGCAAGTCTGCCATTTCTCCATGGCCTGTCCTGCATTTCTGGTTTTGACACTTTTTGCAGCATGACCCTTTTGACCGATGGGAAGCGAAACTTCTTTGTAGCGCTGATTTGCCTTTCCAGGTTGCTTGGTTGGCCAAAAAGGGCGTATGCGTTTTTTCCTGAATATATTCAGGAAAAAACGCATACGCCCTTTTTGGCAAAGGGCATCATTGTCGCCGTTTTGCCGCTTTTCATGTGCTTTAAAGGCGATTCGAATCTACCTCCTGAAATCTGTTTCCTGCAATTCTGCCTTGCTTTCAAATCCTCTTCGTTGCCTTCCCTCAATATATCTGTGGATGACAGTTATCATTTATGACTCTGCGGGTTTGTGAATTGCAGTGTCCCTGAGCTCCATTTTTCAACTGGCTTTTTTGGGAGCTGGCCGCAAAAGCGTGGGATTGCCTCAGGCCCTATTTTGGTTCCTGGCAGCAGGCTGAGCCTGTGGTTAATTCTTCTTCCTGATGGGAAAATAGAGTGACCTGTGCCTGTCCCAACACCTAGATCTAGTCTCTCATTGGTTGCCCCTCTTCCCGTTCATCCTCAGGACAAATTGCAACCTGTAGGGAACAGGAGCTTAAAGGTGCTGATTCTCCAAGTAGGGAGATTGCTAGTAAAGTAGCTGGAAAGGCGAACCCGAGCACAAGGAGATGAGAAATGGGGTGCGTTTTAGAAACCTTTCAAAATCACACTGTGTACCATCTTCTGGGTTTCTCATGCATGTTTTCGATGTAGCAAGATGCCCTTGAACCTGGAGATTTGGGACCCATGGGATGGGTACCACGCAGTATTACTTTAAAGGGTCTGCGTTTGCTCACGCAACCTCACCCAACCTCTCAGCCCCAAGAGTGTCCACCCTTATGTCTCATCCAGGTTTGGGTCGAGATATGGTCAATCCAGGTTGCATCACAGCCCCTGAACGAATTTTGTAAGAATTTCTCTCTCTTTCACTGTCTTTGTTTTACGGGTTTTTAAAAGTAATTTATTTTTATAATGGGGTTTAGCTGCTTTTCACGGCTGTGTTTATGCGGCTTTACACCCACTTGGCTCACTTCCAGACAGATATCAATACATAGGTTTTACGATTCTTACTAGTCAGATATATTCTTGTGCGGTGAATAGGGGGTGTTGAGTCCAGTTCACTGAGCAAGGAGTAGGCCTTGTCTATTACATATTGGGTGTATGGAACGGTATCTGAGCGAATTTGAAACCCTTGTTTTATGCCTCACCCCACCTCACCTTTCCCGTTAAGCAGCCATAGTGTGTTTTCTAAACGTGTGACTCTGTTCTGTTTTGTAATTCAGTTCAAGTGTAGCGGTTTTTACATTCCCTCTATAAGTGATAGCTTATGATAAGTTTCTTTTTCTGTGTGACTTATTTCACTTAGAATCGTCGTACCTAAATCCACTCATCTTGTTTCTTCTAGCCTTATGACATTGATTTCATGTCTGAGTGATATTCCATTGTACATAAGGACCACAACTTCTTTATCCATTTTTCTCTTTCCTGGGATATTTAAGGTGTCATGAAGTGGAGGTTCTTGTCAACAGAGCAGCCCTAAACTTTGGGGTGCCTGTGTCTTGCTGATTTTTAGTTTTCCCAATTTATACGCCCATGAGTGGACGTGCCCTATGCTCCCTAAGCTGTGTTTTTTCGATGTTTCAGGACACACCGTACACTTCTCCTGATTGGCTGTTGGCAATTTACATCCCGCCCATCAGCGTAGCAAGGCTGCCATTTCTCCATGGCCTGTCCTGCATTTCTGGTTTTGACACTTTTTGCAGCAAGGCCCTTTTGACCGATGGGAAGCAAGACTTCTTTGTAGCGCTGATTTGCATTTCCAGGTTGCTTGGTTGGCCAAAAAGGGCGTATGCGTTTTATCCTGAATATATTCAGAAAAAAACGCATACGCCCTTTTTGGCCAAGGGCATCACTGTCGACGTTTTGCCACTTTTCATGTGCTTTAAAGGCGATTCGAATCTACCTCCTGAAACATGTTTCCTGCAATTCTGCCTTGCTTTCAAATCCTCTTCGTTGCCTTCCCTCAATATATTTGTGGACGAGAGTTATCATTTATAACTCAGCAGGTTTGTGAATTTCAGTGCCCCTGAGCTCCATTTTTCAACTGTCTTTTTTGGGAGCTGGCCGCAAAAGCACGGGATTGCCTCAGGCCCTATTCTGGTTCCCGGCGGCAGGCTGAGCCTGTGTTTAATTCTTCTTCCAGATGGGAAAATAGAGTGACCTGTGCCTGTCCCAACACCTAGATGTAGTCTCTCATTGGTTGCCCCTCTTCCCGTTCATCCTCAGGACAAATTGCAACCTGTAGGGAACAGGAGCTTAAAGGTGCGGATTCTCCAAGTAGGGAGATTGCTAGTAAAGTAGCTGGAAAGGCGAACCCTAGCACAAGGAGATGAGAAATGGGGTGCGTTTTAGAAACCTTTCAAAATCACACGGTGTACCATCTTCTGGGTTTCTCATGCATGTTTTCGATGTAGGAAGATGCCCTTGAACCTGGAGATTTGGGACCCATTGGATGGGTACCACAGAGTATTATTTTAAAGGGTCTGCGTTTGCTCACCCAACCTCACCCAACCTCTAAGCCCCAAGAGTGTCCACCCTTATGTCTCATCCAGCTGTGGGTCTAGATATGGTCAATCCAGTTTGCATCACAGCCTCTGAACGAATTTTGTAAGAATTTCTCTCTGTTTCACTGTCTTTGTTTTACGGGTTTTTAAAAGTAATTTATTTTTATAATGGGGTTTAGCTGCTTTTCACGGATGTGTTTATGCGGCTTTACACCCACTTGGCTCACTTCCAGACAGATATCAATACATAGTTTTTAAGATTCTTACTAGTTTCATATATTCTTGTGCGGTGAATAGGGGGTGTTGAGTCCAGTTCACTGAGCAAGAAGTAGGTCTTGTCTATTACATATTGGGTGTATGGAACGGTATCTGAGCGAATTTGAAACCCTTGTTTTATGCATCACCCCACCTCACCTTTCCCGTTAAGCAGCCATAGTGTGTTTTCTAAACGTGTGACTCTGTTCTGTTTTGTAATTCAGTTCAAGTGTAGCGGTTTTTACATTCCCTCTATAAGTGATAGCTTATGATAAGTGTCTTTTTCTGTGTGACTTATTTCACTTAGAATCGTCGTACCTAAATCCACTCATCTTGCTTCTTCTAGCCTTATGACATTGATTTCATGTCTGAGTGATATTCCATTGTACATAAGGACCACAACTTCTTTATCCATTTTTCTCTTTCCTGGGATATTTAAGGTGTCATGAAGTGGAGGTTCTTGTCAACAGAGCAGCCCTAAACTTTGGGGTGCCTGTGTCTTGCTGATTTTTCTTTTTCCCAATTTATACGCCCATGAGTGGACGTGCCCTATGCTCCCTAAGCTGTGTTTTTTAGATGTTTCAGGACACACCGTACACTTCTCCAGAGTGGCTGCTGGCAATTAACATCCCGCCCATCAGCGTAGCAAGGCTGCCATTTCTCCATGGCCTGTCCTGCATTTCTGGTTTTGACACTTTTTGCAGCATGACCCTTTTGACCGATGGGAAGCGAAACTTCTTTGTAGCGCTGATTTGCCTTTCCAGGTTGCTTGGTTGGCCAAAAAGGGCGTATGCGTTTTTTCCTGAATATATTCAGGAAAAAACGCATACGCCCTTTTTGGCCAAGGGCATCACTTTAGACGTTTTGCCGCTTTTCATGTGCTTTAAAGGCGACTCGAATCTACCTCCTGAAATCTGTTTCCTGCAATTCTGCCTTGCTTTCAAATCCTCTTCGTTGCCTTCCGTCAATATATCTGTGGTTGACAGTTATCATTTATAACTCTGCGGGTTTGTGAATTGCAGTGTCCCAGAGCTCCATTTTTCAACTAGCTTTTTTGGGAGCTGGCCGCAAAAGCGAGGGATTGCCTCAGGCCCTATTCTGGTTCCTGGCAGCAGGCTGAGCCTGTGGTTAATTCTTCTTCCTGATGGGAAAATAGAGTGACCTGTGCCTGTCCCAACAACTAGATCTAGTCTCTCATTGGTTGCTCCTCTTCCCGTTCATCCTCAGGACAAATTGCAACCTGTAGGGAACAGGAGCTTAAAGGTGCTGATTCTCCAAGTAGGGAGATTGCTAGTAAAGTAGCTGGAAAGGCGAACCCTAGCACAAGGAGATGAGAAATGGGGTGCGTTTTAGAAACCTTTCAAAATCACACGGTGTACCATCTTCTGGGTTTCTCATGCATGTTTTCGATGTAGCAAGATGCCCTTGAACCTGGAGATTTGGGACCCATGGGATGGGTACCACGCAGTATTACTTTAAAGGGTCTGAGTTTGCTCACCCAACCTCACCCAACCTCTCAGCCCCAAGAGTGTCCACCCTTATGTCTCATCCAGGTTTGGGTCGAGATATAGTCAATCCAGGTTTCATCACAGCCCCTGAACGAATTTTGTAAGAATTTCTCTCTCTTTCACTGTCTTTGTTTTACGGGTTTTTAAAAGTAATTTATTTTTATAATGGGGTTTAGCTGCTTTTCACGGCTGTGTTTATGCGGCTTTACACCCACTTGGCTCACTTCCAGAGAGATATCAATACATAGGTTTTACGATTCTTACTAGTCAGATATATTCTTGTGCGGTGAATAGGGGGTGTTGAGTCCACTTCACTGAGCAAGGAGTAGGCCTTGTCTATTACATATTGGGTGTATGGAAAGGTATCTGAGCGAATTTGAAACCCTTGTTTTATGCATCACCCCACCTCACCTTTCCCGTTAAGCAGCCATAGTGTGTTTTCTAAACGTGTGACTCTGTTCTCTTTTGTAATTCAGTTCAAGTGTTGCGGTTTTTACATTCCCTCTATAAGTGATAGCTTATGATAAGGGTCTTTTTCTGTGTGACTTATTTCACTTAGAATCGTCATACCTAAATCCACTCATCTTGCTTCTACTAGCCTTATGACATTGATTTCATGTCTGAGTGATATTCCTTTGTACATAAGGACCACAAATTCTTTATCCATTTTTCTCTTTCCTGGGATATTTAAGGTGTCATGAAGTGGAGGTTCTTGTCAACATAGCAGCCCTAAACATTGGGGTGCCTGTGTCTTGCTGATTTTTAATTTTCCCAATTTATACGCCCATGAGTGGACGTGCCCTATGTTACCTAAGCTGTTTTTTCGATGTTTCAGGACACACCGTACACTTCTCCAGAGTGGCTGTTGGCAATTTACATCCCGCCCATCAGCGTAGCAAGGCTGCCATTTCTCCATGGCCTGTCCTGCATTTCTGGTTTTGACACTTTTTGCAGCATGGCCCTTTTGACCGATGGGAAGCGAGACTTCTTTGTAGTGCTGATTTGCCTTTCCAGGTTGCTTGGTTGGCCAAAAAGGGCGTATGCGTTTTTTCCTGAATATATTCAGGAAAAAACGCATACGCCCTTTTTGGCCAAGGGCATCACTGTCGACGTTTTGCCACTTTTCATGTGCTTTAAAGGCGATTTGAATCTACCTCCTGAAACCTGTTTCCTTCAATACTGCCTTGCTTTCAAATCCTCTTCGTTGCCTTCCCTCAATATATTTGTGGACGAGAGTTATCATTTATAACTCAGCAGGTTTGTGAATTGCAGTGTCCCTGAGCTCCATTTTTCAACTGTCTTTTTTGGGAGCTGGCCGCAAAAGCACGGGATTGCCTCAGGCCCTATTCTGGTTCCCGTCGGCAGGCTGAACCTGTGTTTAATTCTTCTTCCTGATGGGAAAATAGAGTGACCTGTGCCTGTCTCAACACCTAGATCTTGTCTCTCATTGGTTGCCCCTCTTCCCGTTCATCCTCAGGACAAATTGCAACCTGTAGGGAACAGGAGCTTAAAGGTGCTGATTCTCCAAGTATGGAGATTGCTAGTAAAGTAGCTGGAAAGGCGAACCCTAGCACAAGGAGATGAGAAATGGGGTGCGTATTAGAAACCTTTCAAAATCACACGGTGTACCATCTTCTGGGTTTCTCATGCATGTTTTCGATGTAGGAAGATGCCCTTGAACCTGGAGATTTGGAACCCATGGGATGGGTACCACGCAGTATTACTTTAAAGGGTCTGAGTTTGCTCACCCAACCTCACCCAACCTCTCAGCCCCAAGAGTGTCCACCCTTATGTCTCATCCAGGTTTGGGTCGAGATATGGTCAATCCAGGTTGCATCACAGCCCCTGAACGAATTTTGTAAGAATTTCTCTCTCTTTCACTGTCTTTGTTTTACGGGTTTTTAAAAGTAATTTATTTTTATAATGGGGTTTAGCTGCTTTTCACGGCTGTGTTTATGCGGCTTTACACCCACTTGGCTCACTTCCAGAGAGATATCAATACATAGGTTTTACGATTCTTACTAGTCAGATATATTCTTGTGCGGTGAATAGGGGGTGTTGAGTCCACTTCACTGAGCAAGGAGTAGGCCTTGTCTATTACATATTGGGTGTATGGAACGGTATCTGAGCGAATTTGAAACCCTTGTTTTATGCATCACCCCACCTCACCTTTCCCGTTAAGCAGCCATAGTGTGTTTTCTAAACGTGTGACTCTGTTCTCTTTTGTAATTCAGTTCAATTGTTGCGGTTTTTACATTCCCTCTATAAGTGATAGCTTATGATAAGGGTCTTTTTCTGTGTGACTTATTTCACTTAGAATCGTCATACCTAAATCCACTCATCTTGCTTCTACTAGCCTTATGACATTGATTTCATGTCTGAGTGATATTCCTTTGTACATAAGGACCACAACTTCTTTATCCATTTTTCTCTTTCCTGGGATATTTAAGGTGTCATGAAGTGGAGGTTCTTGTCAACAGAGCAGCCTTAAACTTTGGGGTGCCTGTGTCTTGCTGATTTTTAGTTTTCCCAATTTATACGCCCATGAGTGCACGTGCCCTATGCTCCCTAAGCTGTTTTTTCGATGTTTCAGGACACACCGTACACTTCTCCAGAGTGGCTGTTGGCAATTTACATCCCGCCCACCAGCGTAGCAAGGCTGCCATTTCTCCATGGCCTGTCCTGCATTTCTGGTTTTGACACTTTTTGCAGCAAAGCCCTTTTGACCGATGGGAAGCGAGACTTCTTTGTAGCGCTGATTTGCCTTTCCAGGTTGCTTGGTTGGCCAAAAAGGGCGTATGCGTTTTATCCTGAATATATTCAGAAAAAAACGCATACGCCCTTTTTGGCCAAGGGCATCACTGTCGACGTTTTGCCACTTTTCATGTGCTTTAAAGGCGATTCGAATCTACCTCCTGAAACATGTTTCCTGCAATTCTGCCTTGCTTTCAAATCCTCTTCGTTGCCTTCCCTCAATATATTTGTGGACGAGAGTTATCATTTATAACTCTGCGGGTTTGTGAATGGCAGTGCCCCTGAACTCCATTTTTCAACTGTCTTTTTTGGGAGCTGGCCGCAAAAGCACGGGATTGCCTCAGGCCCTATTCAGGTTCCGGGGGGCAGGCTGAGCCTGTGGTTAATTCTTCTTCCTGATGGGAAAATAGAGTGACCTGTGCCTGTCCCAACACCTAGATCTAGTCTCTCATTGGTTGCCCCTCTTCCCGTTCATCCTCAGGACAAATTGCAACCTGTAGGGAACAGGAGCTTAAAGGTGCTGATTCTCCAAGTAGGGAGATTTCTAGTAAAGTAGCAGGAATGGCGAACCCGAACACAAGGAGATGAGAAATGAGGTGCGTTTTAGAAACCTTTCAAAATCACACGGTGTACCATCTTCTGGGTTTCTCATGCATGTTTTCGATGTAGGAATATGCCCTTGAACTTGGAGATTTGGGACCCATGGGATGGGTACCAGGCAGTATTACTTTAAAGGGTCTGTGTTTGCTCACCCAACCTCACCCAAGCTCTCAGCCCCAAGTGTGTCCACCCTTATGTCTCATCCAGCTGTGGGTCTAGATATGGTCAATCCAGGTTGCATCACAGCCCCTGAACGAATTTTGTAAGAATTTCTCTCTCTTTCACTGTCTTTGTTTTACGGGTTTTTAAAAGTAATTTATTTTTATAATGGGGTTTAGCTGCTTTTCACGGCTGTGTTTATGCGGCTTTACACCCACTTGACTCACTTCCAGACAGATATCAATACATAGGTTTTAAGATTCTTACTAGTCAGATATAGTCTTGTGCGGTGAATAGCGGGTGTTGAGTCCAGTTCACTGAGCAAGGAGTAGGTCTTGTCTATTACATATTGGGTGTATGGAACGGTATCTGAGCGAATTTGAAACCCTTGTTTTATGCATCACCCCACCTCACCTTTCCCGTTAAGCAGCCATAGTGTGTTTTCTAAACGTGTGACTCTGTTCTGTTTTGTAATTCAGTTCAAGTGTAGCGGTTTTTACATTCCCTCTCTAAGTGATAGCTTATGATAAGTGTCTTTTTCTGTGTGACTTATTTCACTTAGAATCGTCGTACCTAAATCCACTCATCTTGCTTCTTCTAGCCTTATGACATTGATTTCATGTCTGAGTGATATTCCATTGTACATAAGGACCACAACTTGTTTATCCATTTTTCTCTTTCCTCGGATATTTAAGGTGTCATGAAGTGGAGGTTCTTGTCAACAGAGCAGCCCTAAACTTTGGGGTGCCTGTGTCTTGCTGATTTTTAGTTTTCCCAATTTATACGCCCATGAGTGGACGTGCCCTATGCTCCCAAAGCTGTGTGTTTTAGATGTTTCAGGACACACCGTACACTTCTCCAGAGTGGCTGTTGGCAATTTACATCCCGCCCATCAGCGTAGCAAGGCTGCCATTTCTCCATGGCCTGTCCTGCATTTCTGGTTTTGCCACTTTTTGCAGCATGGCCCTTTTGACCGATGGGAAGCGAGACTTCTTTGTAGCACTGATTTGCCTTTCCAGGTTGCTTGGTTGGCCAAAAAGGGCGTATGCGTTTTTTCCTGAATATATTCAGGAAAAAACGCATACGCCCTTTTTGGCCAAGGGCATCACTGTCGACGTTTTGCCACTTTTCATGTGCTGTAAAGGCGATTCGAATCTACCTCCTGAAACATGTTTCCTGCAATTCTGCCTTGCTTTCAAATCCTCTTCGTTGCCTTCCCTCAATATATTTGTGGACGAGAGTTATCATTTATAACTCTGCGGGTTTGTGAATGGCAGTGTCCCTGAGCTCCATTTTTCAACTGTCTTTTTTGTGAGCTGGCCGCAAAAGCACGGGATTGCCTCAGGCCCTATTCAGGTTCCGGGGGGCAGGCTGAGCCTGTGGTTAATTCTTCTTCCTGATGGGAAAAGAGAGTGACCTGTGCCTGTCCCAACACCTAGATCTAGTCTCTCATTGGTTGCCCCTCTTCCCGTTCATCCTCAGGACAAATTGCAACCTGTAGAGAACAGGAGGTTAAAGGTGCTGATTTTCCAAGTAGGGAGATTTCTAGTAAAGTAGCTGGAATGGCGAACCCGAACACAAGGAGATGAGAAATGAGGTGCGTTTTAGAAACCTTTCAAAATCACACGGTGTACCATCTTCTGGGTTTCTCATGCATGTTTTCAATGTAGGAATATGCCCTTGAACTTGGAGATTTGGGACCCATGGGATGGGTACCAGGCAGTATTATTTTACAGGGTCTGTGTTTGCTCACCCAACCTCACCCAACCTCTCAGCCCCAAGTGTGTCCACCCTTATGTCTCATCCAGCTGTGGGTCTAGTTATGGTCAATCCAGGTTGCATCACAGCCCCTGAACGAATTTTGTAAGAATTTCTCTCTCTTTCACTGTCTTTGTTTTACGGGTTTTTAAAAGTAATTTATTTTTATAATGGGGTTTAGCTGCTTTTCACGGCTGTGTTTATGCGGCTTTACACACACTTGACTCACTTCCAGAGAGATATCAATACATAGGTTTTATGATTCTTACTAGTCAGACATATTATTGTGCGGTGAATAGAGCGTGTTGTGTCCAGTTCACTGAGCAAGGAGTTGGTCTTGTCTATTACATATTGGGTGTATGGAACGGTATCTGAGTGAATTTGAAACCCTTGTTTTATGCATCACCCCAACTCACCTTTCCCGTTAAGCAGGCATAGTGTGTTTTCTAAACGTGTGACTCTGTTCTGTTTTGTAATTCAGTTCAAGTGTAGCGGTTATTACATTCCCTCTATAAGTGATAGCTTATGATAAGTGTCTTTTTCTGTGTGACTTATTTCACTTAGAATCGTCGTACCTAAATCCACTCATCTTGCTTCTACTAGCCTTATGACATTGATTTCATGTCTGAGTGATATTCCATTGTACATAAGGACCACAACTTCTTTATCTATTTTTCTCTTTCCTGGGATATTTAAGGTGTCATGAAGTGGAGGTTCTTGTCAACAGAGCAGCCCTAAACTTTGGGGTGCCTGTGTCTTGCTGATTTTTAGTTTTCCCAATTTATACGCCCATGAGTGGACGTGCCCTATGCTCCCTAAGCTGTGTTTTTTCGATGTTTCAGGACACACCGTACACTTCTCCAGAGTGGCTGTTGGCAATTTACATCCCTCCCATCAGCGTAGCAAGGCTGCCATTTCTCCATGGCCTGTCCTGCATTTCTGGTTTTGAAAATTTTTGCAGCATGGCCCTTTTGACCGATGGGAAGCGAGAATTCTTGGTAGCGCTTATTTGCCTTTCCAGGTTGCTTGGTTGGCCAAAAAGGGCGTATGCGTTTTTTCCTGAATATATTCAGGAAACAACGCATACGACCTTTTTGGCCAAGGTCATCTTTGTCGACGTTTTGCCACATTTCATGTGCTTTAAAGGCGATTCGAATCTACCTCCTGAAACCTGTTTCCTGCAATTCTGCCTTGCTTTCAAATCCTCTTCGTTGCCTTCCCTCAATATATTTGTGGACGAGAGTTATCATGTATAACTCTGCGGGTTTGTGAATTGCAGTGTCCCTGAGCTCCATTTTTCAACTCGCTTTTTTGGGAGCTGGCCGCAAAAGCACGGGATTGCCTCAGGCCCTATTCTGGTTCCCGGCGGCAGGCTGAACCTGTGGTTAATTCTTCTTCCTGATGGGAAAATAGAGTGACCTTTGCCTGTCCCAGCACCTAGATCTAGTCTCTCATTGGTTGCCCCTCTTCCCGTTCATCCTCAGGACAAATTGCAACCTGTAGGGAACAGGAGCTTAAAGGTGCTGATTCTCCAAGTAGGGAGATTGCTAGTAAAGTAGCTGGAAAGGCGAACCCTAGCACAAGGAGATGAGAAATGGGGTGCGTTTTAGAAACCTTTCAAAATCACACGGTGTAGCATCTTCTGGGTTTCTCATGCATGTTTTCGATGTAGGAAGATGCCCTTGATCCTGGAGATTTGGAACCCATGGGATGGGTACCACGCAGTATTACTTTAAAGGGTCTGAGTTTGCTCACCCAACCTCACCCAACCTCTCAGCCCCAAGAGTGTCCACCCTTATGTCTCATCCAGGTTTGGGTCGAGATATGGTCAATCCAGGTTGCATCACAGCCCCTGAACGAATTTTGTAAGAATTTCTCTCTCTTTCACTGTCTTTGTTTTACGGGTTTTTAAAAGTAATTTATTTTTATAATGGGGTTTAGCTGCTTTTCACGGCTGTGTTTATGCGGCTTTACACCCACTTGGCTCACTTCCAGAGAGATATCAATACATAGGTTTTACGATTCTTACTAGTCAGATATATTCTTGTGCGGTGAATAGGGGGTGTTGAGTCCACTTCACTGAGCAAGGAGTAGGCCTTGTCTATTACATATTGGGTGTATGGAACGGTATCTGAGCGAATTTGAAACCCTTGTTTTATGCATCACCCCACCTCACCTTTCCCGTTAAGCAGCCATAGTGTGTTTTCTAAACGTGTGACTCTGTTCTCTTTTGTAATTCAGTTCAAGTGTTGCGGTTTTTACATTCCCTCTATAAGTGATAGCTTATGATAAGGGTCTTTTTCTGTGTGACTTATTTCACTTAGATTCGTCATACCTAAATCCACTCATCTTGCTTCTACTAGCCTTATGACATTGATTTCTTGTCTGAGTGATATTCCTTTGTACATAAGGACCACAACTTCTTTATCCATTTTTCTCTTTCCTGGGATATTTAAGGTGTCATGAAGTGGAGGTTCTTGTCAACAGAGCAGCCTTAAACTTTGGGGTGCCTGTGTCTTGCTGATTTTTAGTTTTCCCAATTTATACGCCCATGAGTGCACGTGCCCTATGCTCCCTAAGCTGTTTTTTCGATGTTTCAGGACACACCGTACACTTCTCCAGAGTGGCTGTTGGCAATTTACATCCCGCCCATCAGCGTAGCAAGGCTGCCATTTCTCCATGGCCTGTCCTGCATTTCTGGTTTTGACACTTTTTGCAGCAAGGCCCTTTTGACCGATGGGAAGCGAGACTTCTTTGTAGCGCTGATTTGCCTTTCCAGGTTGCTTGGTTGGCCAAAAAGGGCGTATGCGTTTTATCCTGAATATATTCAGAAAAAAACGCATACGCCCTTTTTGGCCAAGGGCATCACTGTCGACGTTTTTCCACTTTTCATGTGCTTTAAAGGCGATTCGAATCTACCTCCTGAAACATGTTTCCTGCAATTCTGCCTTGCTTTCAAATCCTCTTCGTTGCCTTCCCTCAATATATTTGTGGACGAGAGTTATCATTTATAACTCTGCGGGTTTGTGAATGGCAGTGCCCCTGAACTCCATTTTTCAACTGTCTTTTTTGGGAGCTGGCCGCAAAAGCACGGGATTGCCTCAGGCCCTATTCAGGTTCCGGGGGGCAGGCTGAGCCTGTGGTTAATTCTTCTTCCTGATGGGAAAATAGAGTGACCTGTGCCTGTCCCAACACCTAGATCTAGTCTCTCATTGGTTGCCCCTCTTCCCGTTCATCCTCAGGACAAATTGCAACCTGTAGGGAACAGGAGCTTAAAGGTGCTGATTCTCCAAGTAGGGAGATTTCTAGTAAAGTAGCTGGAATGGCGAACCCGAACACAAGGAGATGAGAAATGAGGTGCGTTTTAGAAACCTTTCAAAATCACACGGTGTACCATCTTCTGGGTTTCTCATGCATGTTTTCGATGTAGGAATATGCCCTTGAACTTGGAGATTTGGGACCCATGGGATGGGTACCAGGCAGTATTACTTTAAAGGGTCTGTGTTTGCTCACCCAACCTCACCCAAGCTCTCAGCCCCAAGTGTGTCCACCCTTATGTCTCATCCAGCTGTGGGTCTAGATATGGTCAATCCAGGTTGCATCACAGCCCCTGAACGAATTTTGTAAGAATTTCTCTCTCTTTCACTGTCTTTGTTTTACGGGTTTTTAAAAGTAATTTATTTTTATAATGGGGTTTAGCTGCTTTTCACGGCTGTGTTTATGCGGCTTTACACCCACTTGACTCACTTCCAGACAGATATCAATACATAGGTTTTAAGATTCTTACTAGTCAGATATAATCTTGTGCGGTGAATAGCGGGTGTTGAGTCCAGTTCACTGAGCAAGGAGTAGGTCTTGTCTATTACATATTGGGTGTATGGAACGGTATCTGAGCGAATTTGAAACCCTTGTTTTATGCATCACCCCACCTCACCTTTCCCGTTAAGCAGCCATAGTGTGTTTTCTAAACGTGTGACTCTGTTCTGTTTTGTAATTCAGTTCAAGTGTAGCGGTTTTTACATTCCCTCTCTAAGTGATAGCTTATGATAAGTGTCTTTTTCTGTGTGACTTATTTCACTTAGAATCGTCGTACCTAAATCCACTCATCTTGCTTCTTCTAGCCTTATGACATTGATTTCATGTCTGAGTGATATTCCATTGTACATAAGGACCACAACTTGTTTATCCATTTTTCTCTTTCCTCGGATATTTAAGGTGTCATGAAGTGGAGGTTCTTGTCAACAGAGCAGCCCTAAACTTTGGGGTGCCTGTGTCTTGCTGATTTTTAGTTTTCCCAATTTATACGCCCATGAGTGGACGTGCCCTATGCTCCCAAAGCTGTGTGTTTTAGATGTTTCAGGACACACCGTACACTTCTCCAGAGTGGCTGTTGGCAATTTACATCCCGCCCATCAGCGTAGCAAGGCTGCCATTTCTCCATGGCCTGTCCTGCATTTCTGGTTTTGCCACTTTATGCAGCATGGCCCTTTTGACCGATGGGAAGCGAGACTTCTTTGTAGCACTGATTTGCCTTTCCAGGTTGCTTGGTTGGCCAAAAAGGGCGTATGCGTTTTTTCCTGAATATATTCAGGAAAAAACGCATACGCCCTTTTTGGCCAAGGGCATCACTGTCGACGTTTTGCCACTTTTCATGTGCTGTAAAGGCGATTCGAATCTACCTCCTGAAACATGTTTCCTGCAATTCTGCCTTGCTTTCAAATCCTCTTCGTTGCCTTCCCTCAATATATTTGTGGACGAGAGTTATCATTTATAACTCTGCGGGTTTGTGAATGGCAGTGTCCCTGAGCTCCATTTTTCAACTGTCTTTTTTGTGAGCTGGCCGCAAAAGCACGGGATTGCCTCAGGCCCTATTCAGGTTCTTGGGGGGCTGAGCCTGTGGTTAATTCTTCTTCCTGATGGGAAAAGAGAGTGACCTGTGCCTGTCCCAACACCTAGATCTAGTCTCTCATTGGTTGCCCCTCTTCCCGTTCATCCTCAGGACAAATTGCAACCTGTAGAGAACAGGAGGTTAAAGGTGCTGATTCTCCAAGTAGGGAGATTTCTAGTAAAGTAGCTGGAATGGCGAACCCGAACACAAGGAGATGAGAAATGAGGTGCGTTTTAGAAACCTTTCAAAATCACACGGTGTACCATCTTCTGGGTTTCTCATGCATGTTTTCGATGTAGGAATATGCCCTTCAACTTGGAGATTTGGGACCCATGGGATGGGTACCAGGCAGTATTACTTTAAAGGGTCTGTGTTTGCTCACCCAACCTCACCCAACCTCTCAGCCCCAAGTGTGTCCACCCTTATGTCTCATCCAGCTGTGGGTCTAGTTATGGTCAATCCAGGTTGCATCACAGCCCCTGAACGAATTTTGTAAGAATTTCTCTCTCTTTCACTGTCTTTGTTTTACGGGTTTTTAAAAGTAATTTATTTTTATAATGGGGTTTAGCTGCTTTTCACGGCTGTGTTTATGCGGCTTTACACACACTTGACTCACTTCCAGAGAGATATCAATACATAGGTTTTATGATTCTTACTAGTCAGACATATTATTGTGCGGTGAATAGAGCGTGTTGAGTCCAGTTCACTGAGCAAGGAGTTGGTCTTGTCTATTACATATTGGGTGTATGGAACGGTATCTGAGTGAATTTGAAACCCTTGTTTTATGCATCACCCCAACTCACCTTTCCCGTTAAGCAGGCATAGTGTGTTTTCTAAACGTGTGACTCTGTTCTGTTTTGTAATTCAGTTCAAGTGTAGCGGTTTTTACATTCCCTCTATAAGTGATAGCTTATGATAAGTGTCTTTTTCTGTGTGACTTATTTCACTTAGAATCGTCGTTCCTATATCCACTCATCTTGCTTCTACTAGCCTTATGACATTGATTTCATGTCTGAGTGATATTCCATTGTACATAAGGACCACAACTTCTTTATCTATTTTTCTCTTTCCTGGGATATTTAAGGTGTCATGAAGTGGAGGTTCTTGTCAACAGAGCAGCCCTAAACTTTGGGGTGCCTGTGTCTTGCTGATTTTTAGTTTTCCCAATTTATACGCCCATGAGTGGACGTGCCCTATGCTCCCTAAGCTGTGTTTTTTCGATGTTTCAGGACACACCGTACACTTCTCCAGAGTGGCTGTTGGCAATTTACATCCCGCCCATCAGCGTAGCAAGGCTGCCATTTCTCCATGGCCTGTCCTGCATTTCTGGTTTTGCCACTTTTTGCAGCATGGCCCTTTTGACCAATGGGAAGCGAGACTTCTTTGTAGCACTGATTTGCCTTTCCAGGTTGCTTGGTTGGCCAAAAAGGGCGTATGCGTTTTTTCCTGAATATATTCAGGAAAAAACGCATACGCCCTTTTTGGCCAAGGGCATCACTGTCGACGTTTTGCCACTTTTCATGTGCTGTAAAGGCGATTCGAATCTACCTCCTGAAACATGTTTCCTGCAATTCTGCCTTGCTTTCAAATCCTCTTCGTTGCCTTCCCTCAATATATTTGTGGACGAGAGTTATCATTTATAACTCTGCGGGTTTGTGAATGGCAGTGTCCCTGAGCTCCATTTTTCAACTGTCTTTTTTGTGAGCTGGCCGCAAAAGCACGGGATTGCCTCAGGCCCTATTCAGGTTCCGGGGGGCAGGCTGAGCCTGTGGTTAATTCTTCTTCCTGATGGGAAAAGAGAGTGACCTGTGCCTGTCCCAACACCTAGATCTAGTCTCTCATTGGTTGCCCCTCTTCCCGTTCATCCTCAGGACAAATTGCAACCTGTAGAGAACAGGAGGTTAAAGGTGCTGATTTTCCAAGTAGGGAGATTTCTAGTAAAGTAGCTGGAATGGCGAACCCGAACACAAGGAGATGAGAAATGAGGTGCGTTTTAGAAACCTTTCAAAATCACACGGTGTACCATCTTCTGGGTTTCTCATGCATGTTTTCAATGTAGGAATATGCCCTTGAACTTGGAGATTTGGGACCCATGGGATGGGTACCAGGCAGTATTATTTTACAGGGTCTGTGTTTGCTCACCCAACCTCACCCAACCTCTCAGCCCCAAGTGTGTCCACCCTTATGTCTCATCCAGCTGTGGGTCTAGTTATGGTCAATCCAGGTTGCATCACAGCCCCTGAACGAATTTTGTAAGAATTTCTCTCTCTTTCACTGTCTTTGTTTTACGGGTTTTTAAAAGTAATTTATTTTTATAATGGGGTTTAGCTGCTTTTCACGGCTGTGTTTATGCGGCTTTACACACACTTGACTCACTTCCAGAGAGATATCAATACATAGGTTTTATGATTCTTACTAGTCAGACATATTATTGTGCGGTGAATAGAGCGTGTTGTGTCCAGTTCACTGAGCAAGGAGTTGGTCTTGTCTATTACATATTGGGTGTATGGAACGGTATCTGAGTGAATTTGAAACCCTTGTTTTATGCATCACCCCAACTCACCTTTCCCGTTAAGCAGGCATAGTGTGTTTTCTAAACGTGTGACTCTGTTCTGTTTTGTAATTCAGTTCAAGTGTAGCGGTTATTACATTCCCTCTATAAGTGATAGCTTATGATAAGTGTCTTTTTCTGTGTGACTTATTTCACTTAGAATCGTCGTACCTAAATCCACTCATCTTGCTTCTACTAGCCTTATGACATTGATTTCATGTCTGAGTGATATTCCATTGTACATAAGGACCACAACTTCTTTATCTATTTTTCTCTTTCCTGGGATATTTAAGGTGTCATGAAGTGGAGGTTCTTGTCAACAGAGCAGCCCTAAACTTTGGGGTGCCTGTGTCTTGCTGATTTTTAGTTTTCCCAATTTATACGCCCATGAGTGGACGTGCCCTATGCTCCCTAAGCTGTGTTTTTTCGATGTTTCAGGACACACCGTACACTTCTCCAGAGTGGCTGTTGGCAATTTACATCCCGCCCATCAGCGTAGCAAGGCTGCCATTTCTCCATGGCCTGTCCTGCATTTCTGGTTTTGCCACTTTTTGCAGCATGGCCCTTTTGACCGATGGGAAGCGAGACTTCTTTGTAGCACTGATTTGCCTTTCCAGGTTGCTTGGTTGGCCAAAAAGGGCGTATGCGTTTTTTCCTGAATATATTCAGGAAAAAACGCATACGCCCTTTTTGGCCAAGGGCATCACTGTCGACGTTTTGCCACTTTTCATGTGCTGTAAAGGCGATTCGAATCTACCTCCTGAAACATGTTTCCTGCAATTCTGCCTTGCTTTCAAATCCTCTTCGTTGCCTTCCCTCAATATATTTGTGGACGAGAGTTATCATTTATAACTCTGCGGGTTTGTGAATGGCAGTGTCCCTGAGCTCCATTTTTCAACTGTCTTTTTTGTGAGCTGGCCGCAAAAGCACGGGATTGCCTCAGGCCCTATTCAGGTTCCGGGGGGCAGGCTGAGCCTGTGGTTAATTCTTCTTCCTGATGGGAAAAGAGAGTGACCTGTGCCTGTCCCAACACCTAGATCTAGTCTCTCATTGGTTGCCCCTCTTCCCGTTCATCCTCAGGACAAATTGCAACCTGTAGAGAACAGGAGGTTAAAGGTGCTGATTTTCCAAGTAGGGAGATTTCTAGTAAAGTAGCTGGAATGGCGAACCCGAACACAAGGAGATGAGAAATGAGGTGCGTTTTAGAAACCTTTCAAAATCACACGGTGTACCATCTTCTGGGTTTCTCATGCATGTTTTCAATGTAGGAATATGCCCTTGAACTTGGAGATTTGGGACCCATGGGATGGGTACCAGGCAGTATTATTTTACAGGGTCTGTGTTTGCTCACCCAACCTCACCCAACCTCTCAGCCCCAAGTGTGTCCACCCTTATGTCTCATCCAGCTGTGGGTCTAGTTATGGTCAATCCAGGTTGCATCACAGCCCCTGAACGAATTTTGTAAGAATTTCTCTCTCTTTCACTGTCTTTGTTTTACGGGTTTTTAAAAGTAATTTATTTTTATAATGGGGTTTAGCTGCTTTTCACGGCTGTGTTTATGCGGCTTTACACACACTTGACTCACTTCCAGAGAGATATCAATACATAGGTTTTATGATTCTTACTAGTCAGACATATTATTGTGCGGTGAATAGAGCGTGTTGTGTCCAGTTCACTGAGCAAGGAGTTGGTCTTGTCTATTACATATTGGGTGTATGGAACGGTATCTGAGTGAATTTGAAACCCTTGTTTTATGCATCACCCCAACTCACCTTTCCCGTTAAGCAGGCATAGTGTGTTTTCTAAACGTGTGACTCTGTTCTGTTTTGTAATTCAGTTCAAGTGTAGCGGTTATTACATTCCCTCTATAAGTGATAGCTTATGATAAGTGTCTTTTTCTGTGTGACTTATTTCACTTAGAATCGTCGTACCTAAATCCACTCATCTTGCTTCTACTAGCCTTATGACATTGATTTCATGTCTGAGTGATATTCCATTGTACATAAGGACCACAACTTCTTTATCTATTTTTCTCTTTCCTGGGATATTTAAGGTGTCATGAAGTGGAGGTTCTTGTCAACAGAGCAGCCCTAAACTTTGGGGTGCCTGTGTCTTGCTGATTTTTAGTTTTCCCAATTTATACGCCCATGAGTGGACGTGCCCTATGCTCCCTAAGCTGTGTTTTTTCGATGTTTCAGGACACACCGTACACTTCTCCAGAGTGGCTGTTGGCAATTTACATCCCTCCCATCAGCGTAGCAAGGCTGCCATTTCTCCATGGCCTGTCCTGCATTTCTGGTTTTGAAAATTTTTGCAGCATGGCCCTTTTGACCGATGGGAAGCGAGAATTCTTGGTAGCGCTTATTTGCCTTTCCAGGTTGCTTGGTTGGCCAAAAAGGGCGTATGCGTTTTTTCCTGAATATATTCAGGAAACAACGCATACGACCTTTTTGGCCAAGGTCATCTTTGTCGACGTTTTGCCACATTTCATGTGCTTTAAAGGCGATTCGAATCTACCTCCTGAAACCTGTTTCCTGCAATTCTGCCTTGCTTTCAAATCCTCTTCGTTGCCTTCCCTCAATATATTTGTGGACGAGAGTTATCATGTATAACTCTGCGGGTTTGTGAATTGCAGTGTCCCTGAGCTCCATTTTTCAACTCGCTTTTTTGGGAGCTGGCCGCAAAAGCACGGGATTGCCTCAGGCCCTATTCTGGTTCCCGGCGGCAGGCTGAACCTGTGGTTAATTCTTCTTCCTGATGGGAAAATAGAGTGACCTGTGCCTGTCCCAGCACCTAGATCTAGTCTCTCATTGGTTGCCCCTCTTCCCGTTCATCCTCAGGACAAATTGCAACCTGTAGGGAACAGGAGCTTAAAGGTGCTGATTCTCCAAGTAGGGAGATTGCTAGTAAAGTAGCTGGAAAGGCGAACCCTAGCACAAGGAGATGAGAAATGGGGTGCGTTTTAGAAACCTTTCAAAATCACACGGTGTACCATCTTCTGGGTTTCTCATGCATGTTTTCGATGTAGGAAGATGCCCTTGATCCTGGAGATTTGGAACCCATGGGATGGGTACCACGCAGTATTACTTTAAAGGGTCTGAGTTTGCTCACCCAACCTCACCCAACCTCTCAGCCCCAAGAGTGTCCACCCTTATGTCTCATCCAGGTTTGGGTCGAGATATGGTCAATCCAGGTTGCATCACAGCCCCTGAACGAATTTTGTAAGAATTTCTCTCTCTTTCACTGTCTTTGTTTTACGGGTTTTTAAAAGTAATTTATTTTTATAATGGGGTTTAGCTGCTTTTCACGGCTGTGTTTATGCGGCTTTACACCCACTTGGCTCACTTCCAGAGAGATATCAATACATAGGTTTTACGATTCTTACTAGTCAGATATATTCTTGTGCGGTGAATAGGGGGTGTTGAGTCCACTTCACTGAGCAAGGAGTAGGCCTTGTCTATTACATATTGGGTGTATGGAACGGTATCTGAGCGAATTTGAAACCCTTGTTTTATGCATCACCCCACCTCACCTTTCCCGTTAAGCAGCCATAGTGTGTTTTCTAAACGTGTGACTCTGTTCTCTTTTGTAATTCAGTTCAAGTGTTGCGGTTTTTACATTCCCTCTATAAGTGATAGCTTATGATAAGGGTCTTTTTCTGTGTGACTTATTTCACTTAGATTCGTCATACCTAAATCCACTCATCTTGCTTCTACTAGCCTTATGACATTGATTTCATGTCTGAGTGATATTCCTTTGTACATAAGGACCACAACTTCTTTATCCATTTTTCTCTTTCCTGGGATATTTAAGGTGTCATGAAGTGGAGGTTCTTGTCAACAGAGCAGCCTTAAACTTTGGGGTGCCTGTGTCTTGCTGATTTTTAGTTTTCCCAATTTATACGCCCATGAGTGCACGTGCCCTATGCTCCCTAAGCTGTTTTTTCGATGTTTCAGGACACACCGTACACTTCTCCAGAGTGGCTGTTGGCAATTTACATCCCGCCCATCAGCGTAGCAAGGCTGCCATTTCTCCATGGCCTGTCCTGCATTTCTGGTTTTGACACTTTTTGCAGCAAGGCCCTTTTGACCGATGGGAAGCGAGACTTCTTTGTAGCGCTGATTTGCCTTTCCAGGTTGCTTGGTTGGCCAAAAAGGGCGTATGCGTTTTATCCTGAATATATTCAGAAAAAAACGCATACGCCCTTTTTGGCCAAGGGCATCACTGTCGACGTTTTTCCACTTTTCATGTGCTTTAAAGGCGATTCGAATCTACCTCCTGAAACATGTTTCCTGCAATTTTGCCTTGCTTTCAAATCCTCTTCGTTGCCTTCCCTCAATATATTTGTGGACGAGAGTTATCATTTATAACTCTGCGGGTTTGTGAATGGCAGTGCCCCTGAACTCCATTTTTCAACTGTCTTTTTTGGGAGCTGGCCGCAAAAGCACGGGATTGCCTCAGGCCCTATTCAGGTTCCGGGGGGCAGGCTGAGCCTGTGGTTAATTCTTCTTCCTGATGGGAAAATAGAGTGACCTGTGCCTGTCCCAACACCTAGATCTAGTCTCTCATTGGTTGCCCCTCTTCCCGTTCATCCTCAGGACAAATTGCAACCTGTAGGGAACAGGAGCTTAAAGGTGCTGATTCTCCAAGTAGGGAGATTTCTAGTAAAGTAGCTGGAATGGCGAACCCGAACACAAGGAGATGAGAAATGAGGTGCGTTTTAGAAACCTTTCAAAATCACACGGTGTACCATCTTCTGGGTTTCTCATGCATGTTTTCGATGTAGGAATATGCCCTTGAACTTGGAGATTTGGGACCCATGGGATGGGTACCAGGCAGTATTACTTTAAAGGGTCTGTGTTTGCTCACCCAACCTCACACAAGCTCTCAGCCCCAAGTGTGTCCACCCTTATGTCTCATCCAGCTGTGGGTCTAGATATGGTCAATCCAGGTTGCATCACAGCCCCTGAACGAATTTTGTAAGAATTTCTCTCTCTTTCACTGTCTTTGTTTTACGGGTTTTTAAAAGTAATTTATTTTTATAATGGGGTTTAGCTGCTTTTCACGGCTGTGTTTATGCGGCTTTACACCCACTTGACTCACTTCCAGACAGATATCAATACATAGGTTTTAAGATTCTTACTAGTCAGATATAATCTTGTGCGGTGAATAGCGGGTGTTGAGTCCAGTTCACTGAGCAAGGAGTAGGTCTTGTCTATTACATATTGGGTGTATGGAACGGTATCTGAGCGAATTTGAAACCCTTGTTTTATGCATCACCCCACCTCACCTTTCCCGTTAAGCAGCCATAGTGTGTTTTCTAAACGTGTGACTCTGTTCTGTTTTGTAATTCAGTTCAAGTGTAGCGGTTTTTACATTCCCTCTCTAAGTGATAGCTTATGATAAGTGTCTTTTTCTGTGTGACTTATTTCACTTAGAATCGTCGTACCTAAATCCACTCATCTTGCTTCTTCTAGCCTTATGACATTGATTTCATGTCTGAGTGATATTCCATTGTACATAAGGACCACAACTTGTTTATCCATTTTTCTCTTTCCTCGGATATTTAAGGTGTCATGAAGTGGAGGTTCTTGTCAACAGAGCAGCCCTAAACTTTGGGGTGCCTGTGTCTTGCTGATTTTTAGTTTTCCCAATTTATACGCCCATGAGTGGACGTGCCCTATGCTCCCAAAGCTGTGTGTTTTAGATGTTTCAGGACACACCGTACACTTCTCCAGAGTGGCTGTTGGCAATTTACATCCCGCCCATCAGCGTAGCAAGGCTGCCATTTCTCCATGGCCTGTCCTGCATTTCTGGTTTTGCCACTTTATGCAGCATGGCCCTTTTGACCGATGGGAAGCGAGACTTCTTTGTAGCACTGATTTGCCTTTCCAGGTTGCTTGGTTGGCCAAAAAGGGCGTATGCGTTTTTTCCTGAATATATTCAGGAAAAAACGCATACGCCCTTTTTGGCCAAGGGCATCACTGTCGACGTTTTGCCACTTTTCATGTGCTGTAAAGGCGATTCGAATCTACCTCCTGAAACATGTTTCCTGCAATTCTGCCTTGCTTTCAAATCCTCTTCGTTGCCTTCCCTCAATATATTTGTGGACGAGAGTTATCATTTATAACTCTGCGGGTTTGTGAATGGCAGTGTCCCTGAGCTCCATTTTTCAACTGTCTTTTTTGTGAGCTGGCCGCAAAAGCACGGGATTGCCTCAGGCCCTATTCAGGTTCTTGGGGGGCTGAGCCTGTGGTTAATTCTTCTTCCTGATGGGAAAAGAGAGTGACCTGTGCCTGTCCCAACACCTAGATCTAGTCTCTCATTGGTTGCCCCTCTTCCCGTTCATCCTCAGGACAAATTGCAACCTGTAGAGAACAGGAGGTTAAAGGTGCTGATTCTCCAAGTAGGGAGATTTCTAGTAAAGTAGCTGGAATGGCGAACCCGAACACAAGGAGATGAGAAATGAGGTGCGTTTTAGAAACCTTTCAAAATCACACGGTGTACCATCTTCTGGGTTTCTCATGCATGTTTTCGATGTAGGAATATGCCCTTCAACTTGGAGATTTGGGACCCATGGGATGGGTACCAGGCAGTATTACTTTAAAGGGTCTGTGTTTGCTCACCCAACCTCACCCAACCTCTCAGCCCCAAGTGTGTCCACCCTTATGTCTCATCCAGCTGTGGGTCTAGTTATGGTCAATCCAGGTTGCATCACAGCCCCTGAACGAATTTTGTAAGAATTTCTCTCTCTTTCACTGTCTTTGTTTTACGGGTTTTTAAAAGTAATTTATTTTTATAATGGGGTTTAGCTGCTTTTCACGGCTGTGTTTATGCGGCTTTACACACACTTGACTCACTTCCAGACAGATATCAATACATAGGTTTTATGATTCTTACTAGTCAGACATATTATTGTGTGGTGAATAGAGCGTGTTGAGTCCAGTTCACTGAGCAAGGAGTTGGTCTTGTCTATTACATATTGGGTGTATGGAACGGTATCTGAGTGAATTTGAAACCCTTGTTTTATGCATCACCCCAACTCACCTTTCCCGTTAAGCAGGCATAGTGTGTTTTCTAAACGTGTGACTCTGTTCTGTTTTGTAATTCAGTTCAAGTGTAGCGGTTTTTACATTCCCTCTATAAGTGATAGCTTATGATAAGTGTCTTTTTCTGTGTGACTTATTTCACTTAGAATCGTCGTTCCTATATCCACTCATCTTGCTTCTACTAGCCTTATGACATTGATTTCATGTCTGAGTGATATTCCATTGTACATAAGGACCACAACTTCTTTATCTATTTTTCTCTTTCCTGGGATATTTAAGGTGTCATGAAGTGGAGGTTCTTGTCAACAGAGCAGCCCTAAACTTTGGGGTGCCTGTGTCTTGCTGATTTTTAGTTTTCCCAATTTATACGCCCATGAGTGGACGTGCCCTATGCTCCCTAAGCTGTGTTTTTTCGATGTTTCAGGACACACCGTACACTTCTCCAGAGTGGCTGTTGGCAATTTACATCCCTCCCATCAGCGTAGCAAGGCTGCCATTTCTCCATGGCCTGTCCTGCATTTCTGGTTTTGAAAATTTTTGCAGCATGGCCCTTTTGACCGATGGGAAGCGAGAATTCTTGGTAGCGCTGATTTGCCTTTCCAGGTTGCTTGGTTGGCCAAAAAGGGCGTATGCGTTTTTTCCTGAATATATTCAGGAAACAACGCATACGAGCTTTTTGGCCAAGGTCATCTTTGTCGACGTTTTGCCACCTTTCATGTGCTTTAAAGGCGATTCGAATCTACCTCCTGAAACCTGTTTCCTGCAATTCTGCCTTGCTTTCAAATCCTCTTCGTTGCCTTCCCTCAATATATTTGTGGACGAGAGTTATCATGTATAACTCTGCGGGTTTGTGAATTGCAGTGTCCCTGAGCTCCATTTTTCAACTCGCTTTTTTGGGAGCTGGCCGCAAAAGCACGGGATTGCCTCAGGCCCTATTCTGGTTCCCGGCGGCAGGCTGAACCTGTGGTTAATTCTTCTTCCTGATGGGAAAATAGAGTGACCTGTGCCTGTCCCAGCACCTAGATCTAGTCTCTCATTGGTTGCCCCTCTTCCCGTTCATCCTCAGGACAAATTGCAACCTGTAGGGAACAGGAGCTTAAAGGTGCTGATTCTCCAAGTAGGGAGATTGCTAGTAAAGTAGCTGGAAAGGCGAACCCTAGCACAAGGAGATGAGAAATGGGGTGCGTTTTAGAAACCTTTCAAAATCACACGGTGTACCATCTTCTGGGTTTCTCATGCATGTTTTCGATGTAGGAAGATGCCCTTGATCCTGGAGATTTGGAACCCATGGGATGGGTACCACGCAGTATTACTTTAAAGGGTCTGAGTTTGCTCACCCAACCTCACCCAACCTCTCAGCCCCAAGAGTGTCCACCCTTATGTCTCATCCAGGTTTGGGTCGAGATATGGTCAATCCAGGTTGCATCACAGCCCCTGAACGAATTTTGTAAGAATTTCTCTCTCTTTCACTGTCTTTGTTTTACGGGTTTTTAAAAGTAATTTATTTTTATAATGGGGTTTAGCTGCTTTTCACGGCTGTGTTTATGCGGCTTTACACCCACTTGGCTCACTTCCAGAGAGATATCAATACATAGGTTTTAAGATTCTTACTAGTCAGATATATTCTTGTGCGGTGAATAGGGGGTGTTGAGTCCACTTCACTGAGCAAGGAGTAGGCCTTGTCTATTACATATTGGGTGTATGGAACGGTATCTGAGCGAATTTGAAACCCTTGTTTTATGCATCACCCCACCTCACCTTTCCCGTTAAGCAGCCATAGTGTGTTTTCTAAACGTGTGACTCTGTTCTCTTTTGTAATTCAGTTCAAGTGTTGCGGTTTTTACATTCCCTCTATAAGTGATAGCTTATGATAAGGGTCTTTTTCTGTGTGACTTATTTCACTTAGAATCGTCATACCTAAATCCACTCATCTTGCTTCTACTAGCCTTATGACATTGATTTCATGTCTGAGTGATATTCCTTTGTACATAAGGACCACAACTTCTTTATCCATTTTTCTCTTTCCTGGGATATTTAAGGTGTCATGAAGTGGAGGTTCTTGTCAACAGAGCAGCCTTAAACTTTGGGGTGCCTGTGTCTTGCTGATTTTTAGTTTTCCCAATTTATACGCCCATGAGTGCACGTGCCCTATGCTCCCTAAGCTGTTTTTTCGATGTTTCAGGACACACCGTACACTTCTCCAGAGTGGCTGTTGGCAATTTACATCCCGCCCATCAGCGTAGCAAGGCTGCCATTTCTCCATGGCCTGTCCTGCATTTCTGGTTTTGACACTTTTTGCAGCAAGGCCCTTTTGACCGATGGGAAGCGAGACTTCTTTGTAGCGCTGATTTGCCTTTCCAGGTTGCTTGGTTGGCCAAAAAGGGCGTATGCGTTTTATCCTGAATATATTCAGAAAAAAACGCATACGCCCTTTTTGGCCAAGGGCATCACTGTCGACGTTTTGCCACTTTTCATGTGCTTTAAAGGCGATTCGAATCTACCTCCTGAAACATGTTTCCTGCAATTCTGCCTTGCTTTCAAATCCTCCTCGTTGCCTTCCCTCAATATATTTGTGGACGAGAGTTATCATTTATAACTCTGCGGGTTTGTGAATGGCAGTGCCCCTGAACTCCATTTTTCAACTCGCTTTTTTGGGAGCTGGCCGCAAAAGCGCGGGATTGCCTCAGGCCCTATTCTGGTTCCTGGCGGCAGGCTGAGCCTGTGGTTAATTCTTCTTCCTGATGGGAAAATAGAGTGACCTGTGCCTGTCCCAACACCTAGATCTAGTCTCTCATTGGTTGCCCCTCTTCCCGTTCATCCTCAGGACAAATTGCAACCTGTAGGGAACAGGAGGTTAAAGGTGCTGATTCTCCAAGTAGGGAGATTTCTAGTAAAGTAGCTGGAAAGGCGAACCCGAGCACAAGGAGATGAGAAATGAGGTGCGTTTTAGAAACCTTTCAAAATCACACGGTGTAACATCTTCTGGGTTTCTCATGCATGTTTTCGATGTAGGAAGATGCCCTTGAACCTGGAGATTTGGGACCCATGGGATGGGTACCACACAGTATTACTTTAAAGGGTCTGCGTTTGCTCACCCAACCTCACCCAACCTCTAAGCCCCAAGAGTGTCCACCCTTATGTCTCATCCAGCTGTGGGTCTAGATATGGTCAATCCAGGTTGCATCACAGCCCCTGAACGAATTTTGTAAGAATTTCTCTCTCTTTCACTGTCTTTGTTTTACGGGTTTTTAAAAGTAATTTATTTTTATAATGGGGTTTAGCTGCTTTTCACGGCTGTGTTTATGCGGCTTTACACCCACTTGACTCACTTCCAGACAGATATCAATACATAGGTTTTAAGATTCTTACTAGTCAGATATAGTCTTGTGCGGTGAATAGCGGGTGTTGAGTCCAGTTCACTGAGCAAGGAGTAGGTCTTGTCTATTACATATTGGGTGTATGGAACGGTATCTGAACGAATTTGAAACCCTTCTTTTATGCATCACCCCACCTCACCTTTCCCGTTAAGCAGCCATAGTGTGTTTTCTAAACGTGTGACTCTGTTCTGTTTTGTAATTCAGTTCAAGTGTAGCGGTTTTTACATTCCCTCTATAAGTGATAGCTTATGATAAGTGTCTTTTTCTGTGTGACTTATTTCACTTAGAATCGTTGTACCTAAATCCACTCATCTTGCTTCTTCTAGCCTTATGACATTGATTTCATGTCTGAGTGATATTCCATTGTACATAAGGACCACAACTTCTTTATCTATTTTTCTCTTTCCTGGGATATTTAAGGTGTCATGAAGTGGAGGTTCTTGAAAACAGAGCAGCCCTAAACTTTGGGGTGCCTGTGTCTTGCTGATTTTTAGTTTTCCCAATTTATACGCCCATGAGTGGACGTGCCCTATGCTCCCAAAGCTGTGTGTTTTAGATGTTTCAGGACACACCGTACACTTCTCCAGAGTGGCTGTTGGCAATTTACATCCCGCCCATCAGCGTAGCAAGGCTGCCATTTCTCCATGGCCTGTCCTGCATTTCTGGTTTTGAAAATTTTTGCAGCATGGCCCTTTTGACCGATGGGAAGCGAGAATTCTTGGTAGCGCTGATTTGCCTTTCCAGGTTGCTTGGTTGGCCAAAAAGGGCGTATGCGTTTTTTCCTGAATATATTCAGGAAACAACGCATACGACCTTTTTGGCCAAGGTCATCTTTGTCGACGTTTTGCCACCTTTCATGTGCTTTAAAGGCGATTCGAATCTACCTCCTGAAACCTGTTTCCTGCAATTCTGCCTTGCTTTCAAATCCTCTTCGTTGCCTTCCCTCAATATATTTGTGGACGAGAGTTATCATGTATAACTCTGCGGGTTTGTGAATTGCAGTGTCCCTGAGCTCCATTTTTCAACTCGCTTTTTTGGGAGCTGGCCGCAAAAGCACGGGATTGCCTCAGGCCTTATTCTGGTTCCCGGCGGCAGGCTGAACCTGTGGTTAATTCTTCTTCCTGATGGGAAAATAGAGTGACCTGTGCCTGCCCCAGCACCTAGATCTTGTCTCTCATTGGTTGCCCCTCTTCCCGTTCATCCTCAGGACAAATTGCAACCTGTAGGGAACAGGAGCTTAAAGGTGCTGATTCTCCAAGTAGGGAGATTGCTAGTAAAGTAGCTGGAAAGGCGAACCCTAGCACATGGAGATGAGAAATGGGGTGCGTTTTAGAAACCTTTCAAAATCACACGGTGTACCATCGTCTGGGTTTCTCATGCATGTTTTCGATGTAGCAAGATGCCCTTGAACCTGGAGATTTGGGACCCATGGGATGGGTACCACGCAGTATTACTTTAAAGGGTCTGAGTTTGCTCACCCAACCTCACCCAACCTCTCAGCCCCAAGAGTGTCCACCCTTATGTCTCATCCAGGTTTGGGTCGAGATATGGTCAATCCAGGTTGCATCACAGCCCCTGAACGAATTTTGTAAGAATTTCTCTCTCTTTCACTGTCTTTGTTTTACGGGTTTTTAAAAGTAATTTATTTTTATAATGGGGTTTAGCTGCTTTTCACGGCTGTGTTTATGCGGCTTTACACCCACTTGTCTCACTTCCAGAGAGATATCAATACATAGGTTTTACGATTCTTACTAGTCAGATATATTCTTGTGCGGTGAATAGGGGGTGTTGAGTCCAGTTCACTGAGCAAGGAGTAGGCCTTGTCTATTACATATTGGGTGTATGGAACGGTATCTGAGCGAATTTGAAACCCTTGTTTTATGCATCACCCCACCTCACCTTTCCCCTTAAGCAGCCATAGTGTGTTTTCTAAACGTGTGACTCTGTTCTCTTTTGTAATTCAGTTCAAGTGTTGCGGTTTTTACATTCCCTCTATAAATGATAGCTTATGATAAGGGTCTTTTTCTGTGTGACTTATTTCACTTAGAATCGTCATACCTAAATCCACTCATCTTGCTTCTACTAGCCTTATGACATTGATTTCATGTCTGAGTGATATTCCATTGTACATAAGGACCACAACTTCTTTATCCATTTTTCTCTTTCCTGGGATATTTAAGGTGTCATGAAGTGGAGGTTCTTGTCAACAGAGCAGCCTTAAACTTTGGGGTGCCTGTGTCTTGCTGATTTTTAGTTTTCCCAATTTATACGCCCATGAGTGCACGTGCCCTATGCTCCCTAAGCTGTTTTTTCGATGTTTCAGGACACACCGTACACTTCTCCAGAGTGGCTGTTGGCAATTTACATCCCGCCCATCAGTGTAGCAAGGCTGCCATTTCTCCATGGCCTGTCCTGCATTTCTGGTTTTGACACTTTTTGCAGCAAGGCCCTTTTGACCGATGGGAAGCGAGACTTCTTTGTAGCGCTGATTTGCCTTTCCAGGTTGCTTGGTTGGCCAAAAAGGGCGTATGCGTTTTATCCTGAATATATTCAGAAAAAAACGCATACGCCCTTTTTGGCCAAGGGCATCACTGTCGACGTTTTGCCACTTTTCATGTGCTTTAAAGGCGATTCGAATCTACCTCCTGAAACATGTTTCCTGCAATTCTGCCTTGCTTTCAAATCCTCTTCGTTGCCTTCCCTCAATATATTTGTGGACGAGAGTTATCATTTATAACTCTGCGGGTTTGTGAATGGCAGTGCCCCTGAACTCCATTTTTCAACTGTGTTTTTTGGGAGCTGGCCGCAGAAGCACGGGATTGCCTCAGGCCCTATTCAGGTTCCGGGGGGCAGGCTGAGCCTGTGGTTAATTCTTCTTCCTGATGGGAAAATAGAGTGACCTGTGCTTGTCCCAACACCTAGATCTAGTCTCTCATTGGTTGCCCCTCTTCCCGTTCATCCTCAGGACAAATTGCAACCTGTAGGGAACAGGAGGTTAAAGGTGCTGATTCTCCAAGTAGGGAGATTTCTAGTAAAGTAGCTGGAATGGCGAACCCGAACACAAGGAGATGAGAAATGAGGTGCGTTTTAGAAACCTTTCAAAATCACACGGTGTACCATCTTCTGGGTTTCTCATGCATGTTTTCGATGTAGGAATATGCCCTTGAACTTGGAGATTTGGGACCCATGGGATGGGTACCAGGCAGTATTACTTTAAAGGGTCTGTGTTTGCTCACCCAACCTCACCCAACCTCTCAGCCCCAAGTGTGTCCACCCTTATGTCTCATCCAGCTGTGGGTCTAGATATGGTCAATCCAGGTTGCATCACAGCCCCTGAACGAATTTTGTAAGAATTTCTCTCTCTTTCACTGTCTTTGTTTTACGGGTTTTTAAAAGTAATTTATTTTTATAATGGGGTTTAGCTGCTTTTCACGGCTGTGTTTATGCGGCTTTACACCCACTTGACTCACTTCCAGACAGATATCAATACATAGGTTTTAAGATTCTTACTAGTCAGATATAGTCTTGTGCGGTGAATAGCGGGTGTTGAGTCCAGTTCACTGAGCAAGGAGTAGGTCTTGTCTATTACATATTGGGTGTATGGAACGGTATCTGAGCGAATTTGAAACCCTTGTTTTATGCATCACCCCACCTCACCTTTCCCGTTAAGCAGCCATAGTGTGTTTTCTAAACGTGTGACTCTGTTCTGTTTTGTAATTCAGTTCAAGTGTAGCGGTTTTTACATTCCCTCTATAAGTGATAGCTTATGATAAGTGTCTTTTTCTGTGTGACTTATTTCACTTAGAATCGTCGTACCTAAATCCACTCATCTTGCTTCTTCTAGCCTTATGACATTGATTTCATGTCTGAGAGATATTCCATTGTACATAAGGACCACAACTTCTTTATCTATTTTTCTCTTTCCTGGGATATTTAAGGTGTCATGAAGTGGACGTTCTTGTCAACAGAGCAGCCCTAAACTTTGGGGTGCCTGTGTCTTGCTGATTTTTAGTTTTCCCAATTTATACGCCCATGAGTGCACGTGCCCTATGCTCCCTAAGCTGTGTGTTTTAGATGTTTCAGGACACACCGTACACTTCTCCAGAGTGGCTGTTGGCAATTTACATCCCGCCCATCAGCGTAGCAAGGCTGCCATTTCTCCATGGCCTGTCCTGCATTTCTGGTTTTGCCACTTTTTGCAGCATGGCCCTTTTGACCGATGGGAAGCGAGACTTCTTTGTAGCACTGATTTGCCTTTCCAGGTTGCTTGGTTGGCCAAAAAGGGCGTATGCGTTTTTTCCTGAATATATTCAGGAAAAAACGCATACGCTCTTTTTGGCCAAGGGCATCACTGTCGACGTTTTGCCACTTTTCATGTGCTGTAAAGGCGATTCGAATCTACCTCCTGAAACATGTTTCCTGCAATTCTGCCTTGCTTTCAAATCCTCTTCGTTGCCTTCCCTCAATATATTTGTGGACGAGAGTTATCATTTATAACTCTGCGGGTTTGTGAATGGCAGTGTCCCTGAGCTCCATTTTTCAACTGTCTTTTTTGTGAGCTGGCCGCAAAAGCACGGGATTGCCTCAGGCCCTATTCAGGTTCCGGGGGGCAGGCTGAGCCTGTGGTTAATTCTTCTTCCTGATGGGAAAAGAGAGTGACCTGTGCCTGTCCCAGCACCTAGATCTAGTCTCTCATTGGTTGCCCCTCTTCCCTTTCATCCTCAGGACAAATTGCAACCTGTAGGGAACAGGAGGTTAAAGGTGCTGATTCTCCAAGTAGGGAGATTTCTAGTAAAGTAGCTGGAATGGCGAACCCGAACACAAGGAGATGAGAAATGAGGTGCGTTTTAGAAACCTTTCAAAATCACACGGTGTACCATCTTCTGGGTTTCTCATGCATGTTTTCGATGTAGGAATATGCCCTTGAACTTGGAGATTTGGGACCCATGGGATGGGTACCAGGCAGTATTACTTTAAAGGGTCTGTGTTTGCTCACCCAACCTCACCCAACCTCTCAGCCCCAAGTGTGTCCACCCTTATGTCTCATCCAGCTGTGGGTCTAGTTATGGTCAATCCAGGTTGCATCACAGCCCCTGAACGAATTTTGTAAGAATTTCTCTCTCTTTCACTGTCTTTGTTTTACGGGTTTTTAAAAGTAATTTATTTTTATAATGGGGTTTAGCTGCTTTTCACGGCTGTGTTTATGCGGCTTTACACCCACTTGACTCACTTCCAGACAGATATCAATACATAGGTTTTATGATTCTTACTAGTCTGACATATTCTTGTGCGGTGAATAGGGGGTGTTGAGTCCAGTTCACTGAGCAAGGAGTTGGTCTTGTCTATTACATATTGGGTGTATGGAACGGTATCTGAGTGAATTTGAAACCCTTGTTTTATGCATCACCCCACCTCACCTTTCCCGTTAAGCAGCCATAGTGTGTTTTCTAAACGTGTGACTCTGTTCTGTTTTGTAATTCAGTTCAAGTGTAGCGGTTTTTACATTCCCTCTATAAGTGATAGCTTATGATAAGTGTCTTTTTCTGTGTGACTTATTTCACTTAGAATCGTCGTTCCTAAATCCACTCATCTTGCTTCTACTAGCCTTATGACATTGATTTCATGTCTGAGTGATATTCCATTGTACATAAGGACCACAACTTCTTTATCTATTTTTCTCTTTCCTGGGATATTTAAGGTGTCATGAAGTGGAGGTTCTTGTCAACAGAGCAGCCCTAAACTTTGGGGTGCCTGTGTCTTGCTGATTTTTAGTTTTCCCAATTTATACGCCCATGAGTGGACGTGCCCTATGCTCCCTAAGCTGTGTTTTTTCGATGTTTCAGGACACACCGTACACTTCTCCAGAGTGGCTGTTGGCAATTTACATCCCTCCCATCAGCGTAGCAAGGCTGCCATTTCTCCATGGCCTGTCCTGCATTTCTGGTTTTGAAAATTTTTGCAGCATGGCCCTTTTGACAGATGGGAAGCGAGAATTCTTGGTAGCGCTGATTTGCCTTTCCAGGTTGCTTGGTTGGCCAAAAAGGGCGTATGCGTTTTTTCCTGAATATATTCAGGAAACAACGCATATGACCTTTTTGGCCAAGGTCATCTTTGTCGACGTTTTGCCACCTTTCATGTGCTTTAAAGGCGATTCGAATCTACCTCCTGAAACCTGTATCCTGCAATTCTGCCTTGCTTTCAAATCCTCTTCGTTGCCTTCCCTCAATATATTTGTGGACGAGAGTTATCATGTATAACTCTGCGGGTTTGTGAATTGCAGTGTCCCTGAGCTCCATTTTTCAACTCGCTTTTTTGGGAGCTGGCCGCAAAAGCACGGGATTGCCTCAGGCCCTATTCTGGTTCCCGGCGGCAGGCTGAACCTGTGGTTAATTCTTCTTCCTGATGGGAAAATAGAGTGACCTGTGCCTGTCCCAGCACCTAGATCTAGTCTCTCATTGGTTGCCCCTCTTCCCGTTCATCCTCAGGACAAATTGCAACCTGTAGGGAACAGGAGCTTAAAGGTGCTGATTCTCCAAGTAGGGAGATTGCTAGTAAAGTAGCTGGAAAGGCGAACCCTAGCACAAGGAGATGAGAAATGGGGTGCGTTTTAGAAACCTTTCAAAATCACATGGTGTACCATCGTCTGGGTTTCTCATGCATGTTTTCGATGTAGCAAGATGCCCTTGAACCTGGAGATTTGGGACCCATGGGATGGGTACCACGCAGTATTACTTTAAAGGGTCTGAGTTTGCTCACCCAACCTCACCCAACCTCTCAGCCCCAAGAGTGTCCACCCTTATGTCTCATCCAGGTTTGGGTCGAGATATGGTCAATCCAGGTTGCACCACAGCCCCTGAACGAATTTTGTAAGAATTTCTCTCTCTTTCACTGTCTTTGTTTTACGGGTTTTTAAAAGTAATTTATTTTTATAATGGGGTTTAGCTGCTTTTCACGGCTGTGTTTATGCGGCTTTACACCCACTTGGCTCACTTCCAGAGAGATATCAATACATAGGTTTTACGATTCTTACTAGTCAGATATATTCTTGTGCGGTGAATAGGGGGTGTTGAGTCCACTTCACTGAGCAAGGAGTAGGCCTTGTCTATTACATATTGGGTGTATGGAACGGTATCTGAGCGAATTTGAAACCCTTGTTTTATGCATCACCCCACCTCACCTTTCCCGTTAAGCAGCCATAGTGTGTTTTCTAAACGTGTGACTCTGTTCTCTTTTGTAATTCAGTTCAAGGGTTGCGGTTTTTACATTCCCTCTATAAGTGATAGCTTACGATAAGTGTCTTTTTCTGTGTGATTTATTTCACTTAGAATCGTCATACCTAAATCCACTCATCTTGCTTCTACTAGCCTTATGACATTGATTTCATGTCTGAGTGATATTCTTTGTACATAAGGACCACAACTTCTTTATCCATTTTTCTCTTTCCTGGGATATTTAAGGTGTCATGAAGTGGAGGTTCTTGTCAACATAGCAGCCCTAAATATTGGGGTGCCTGTGTCTTGCTGATTTTTACTTTTCCCAATTTATACGCCCATGAGTGCACGTGCCCTATGCTCCCTAAGCTGTTTTTTCGATGTTTCAGGACACACCGTACACTTCTCCAGAGTGGCTGTTGGCAATTTACATCCCGCCCATCAGCGTAGCAAGGCTGCCATTTCTCCATGGCCTGTCCTGCATTTCTGGTTTTGACACTTTTTGCAGCATGGCCCTTTTGACCGATGGGAAGCGAGACTTCTTTGTAGCGCTGATTTGCCTTTCCAGGTTGCTTGGTTGGCCAAAAAGGGCGTATGCGTTTTATCCTGAATATATTCAGGAAAAAACGCATACGCCCTTTTTGGCCAAGGGCATCACTGTCGACGTTTTGCCACTTTTCATGTGCTTTAAAGGCGATTCGAATCTACCTCCTGAAACATGTTTCCTGCAATTCTGCCTTGCTTTCAAATACTCTTCGTTGCCTTCCCTCAATATATTTGTGGACGAGAGTTATCATTTATAACTCTGCGGGTTTGTGAATGGCAGTGCCCCTGAACTCCATTTTTCAACTGTCTTTTTTGGGTGCTGGCCGCAAAAGCACGGGATTGCCTCAGGCCCTATTCAGGTTCCGGTGGGCAGGCTGAGCCTGTGGTTAATTCTTCTTCCTGATGGGAAAATAGAGTGACCTGTGCCTGTCCCAGCACCTAGATCTAGTCTCTCATTGGTTGCCCCTCTTCCCGTTCATCCTCAGGACAAATTGCAACCTGTAGGGAACAGGAGGTTAAAGGTGCTGATTCTCCAAGTAGGGAGATTGCTAGTAAAGTAGCTGGAAAGGCGAACCCTAGCAAAAGGAGATGAGAAATGGGGTGCGTTTTAGAAACCTTTCAAAATCACATGGTGTACCATCGTCTGGGTTTCTCATGCATGTTTTCGATGTAGCAAGATGCCCTTGAACCTGGAGATTTGGGACCCATGGGATGGGTACCAAGCAGTATTACTTTAAAGGGTCTGAGTTTGCTCACCCAACCTCACCCAACCTCTCAGCCCCAAGAGTGTCCACCCTTATGTCTCATCCAGGTTTGGGTCGAGATATGGTCAATCCAGGTTGCATCACAGCCCCTGAACGAATTTTGTAAGAATTTCTCTCTCTTTCACTGTCTTTGTTTTACGGGTTTTTAAAAGTAATTTATTTTTATAATGGGGTTTAGCTGCTTTTCACGGCTGTGTTTATGCGGCTTTACACCCACTTGGCTCACTTCCAGAGAGATATCAATACATAGGTTTTACGATTCTTACTAGTCAGATATATTCTTGTGCGGTGAATAGGGGGTGTTGAGTCCACTTCACTGAGCAAGGAGTAGGCCTTGTCTATTACATATTGGGTGTATGGAACGGTATCTGAGCGAATTTGAAACCCTTGTTTTATGCATCACCCCACCTCACCTTTCCCGTTAAGCAGCCATAGTGTGTTTTCTAAACGTGTGACTCTGTTCTCTTTTGTAATTCAGTTCAAGGGTTGCGGTTTTTACATTCCCTCTATAAGTGATAGCTTACGATAAGTGTCTTTTTCTGTGTGATTTATTTCACTTAGAATCGTCATACCTAAATCCACTCATCTTGCTTCTACTAGCCTTATGACATTGATTTCATGTCTGAGTGATATTCTTTGTACATAAGGACCACAACTTCTTTATCCATTTTTCTCTTTCCTGGGATATTTAAGGTGTCATGAAGTGGAGGTTCTTGTCAACATAGCAGCCCTAAATATTGGGGTGCCTGTGTCTTGCTGATTTTTAGTTTTCCCAATTTATACGCCCATGAGTGCACGTGCCCTATGCTCCCTAAGCTGTTTTTTCGATGTTTCAGGACACACCGTACACTTCTCCAGAGTGGCTGTTGGCAATTTACATCCCGCCCATCAGCGTAGCAAGGCTGCCATTTCTCCATGGCCTGTCCTGCATTTCTGGTTTTGACACTTTTTGCAGCATGGCCCTTTTGACCGATGGGAAGCGAGACTTCTTTGTAGCGCTGATTTGCCTTTCCAGGTTGCTTGGTTGGCCAAAAAGGGCGTATGCGTTTTATCCTGAATATATTCAGGAAAAAACGCATACGCCCTTTTTGGCCAAGGGCATCACTGTCGACGTTTTGCCACTTTTCATGTGCTTTAAAGGCGATTCGAATCTACCTCCTGAAACATGTTTCCTGCAATTCTGCCTTGCTTTCAAATCCTCTTCGTTGCCTTCCCTCAATATATTTGTGGACGAGAGTTATCATTTATAACTCTGCGGGTTTGTGAATGGCAGTGCCCCTGAACTCCATTTTTCAACTGTCTTTTTTGGGTGCTGGCCGCAAAAGCACGGGATTGCCTCAGGCCCTATTCAGGTTCCGGGGGGCAGGCTGAGCCTGTGGTTAATTCTTCTTCCTGATGGGAAAATAGAGTGACCTGTGCCTGTCCCAACACCTAGATCTAGTCTCTCATTGGTTGCTTCTCTTCCCGTTCATCCTCAGGACAAATTGCAACCTGTAGGGAACAGGAGGTTAAAGGTGCTGATTCTCCAAGTAGGGAGATTTCTAGTAAAGTAGCTGGAATGGCGAACCCGAACACAAGGAGATGAGAAATGAGGTGCGTTTTAGAAACCTTTCAAAATCACACGGTGTACCATCTTCTGGGTTTCTCATGCATGTTTTCGATGTAGGAATATGCCCTTGAACTTGGAGATTTGGGACCCATGGGATGGGTACCAGGCAGTATTACTTTAAAGGGTCTGTGTTTGCTCACCCAACCTCACCCAACCTCTCAGCCCCAAGTGTGTCCACCCTTATGTCTCATCCAGCTGTGGGTCTAGATATGGTCAATCCAGGTTGCATCACAGCCCATGAACGAATTTTGTAAGAATTTCTCTCTCTTTCACTGTCTTTGTTTTACGGGTTTTTAAAAGTAATTTATTTTTATAATGGGGTTTAGCTGCTTTTCACGGCTGTGTTTATGCGGCTTTACACCCACTTGACTCACTTCCAGAGAGATATCAATACATAGGTTTTATGATTCTTACTATTCAGACATATTATTGTGCGGTGAATAGAGCGTGTTGAGTCCAGTTCACTGAGCAAGGAGTTGGTCTTGTCTATTACATATTGGTTGTATGGAACGGTATCTGAGTGAATTTGAAACCATTGTTTTATGCATCACCCCAACTCACCTTTCCCGTTAAGCAGCCATAGTGTGTTTTCTAAACGTGTGACTCTGTTCTGTTTTGTAATTCAGTTCAAGTGTAGCGGTTTTTACATTCCCTCTATAAGTGATAGCTTATGATAAGTGTCTTTTTCTGTGTGACTTATTTCACTTAGAATCGTCGTTCCTAAATCCACTCATCTTGCTTCTACTAGCCTTATGACATTGATTTCATGTCTGAGTGATATTCCATTGTACATAAGGACCACAACTTCTTTATCTATTTTTCTCTTTCCTGAAATATTTAAGGTGTCATGAAGTGGAGGTTCTTGTCAACAGAGCAGCCCTAAACTTTGGGGTGCCTGTGTCTTGCTGATTTTTATTTTTCCCAATTTATACGCCCATGAGTGGACGTGCCCTATGCTCCCTAAGCTGTGTTTTTTCGATGTATCAGGACACACCGTACACTTCTCCAGAGTGGCTGTTGGCAATTTACATCCCGCCCATCAGCGTAGCAAGGCTGCCATTTCTCCATGGCCTGTCCTGCATTTCTGGTTTTGAAAATTTTTGCAGCATGGCCCTTTTGACAGATGGGAAGCGAGAATTCTTGGTAGCGCTGATTTGCCTTTCCAGGTTGCTTGGTTGGCAAAACAGGGCGTATGCGTTTTTTCCTGAATATATTCAGGAAACAACGCATACGACCTTTTTGACCAAGGTCATCTTTGTCGACGTTTTGCCACCTTTCATGTGCTTTAAAGGCGATTCGAATCTACCTCCTGAAACCTGTTTCCTGCAATTCTGCCTTGCTTTCAAATCCTCTTCGTTGCCTTCCCTCAATATATTTGTGGACGAGAGTTATCATGTATAACTCTGCGGGTTTGTGAATTGCAGTGTCCCTGAGCTCCATTTTTCAACTCGCTTTTTTGGGAGCTGGCCGCAAAAGCACGGGATTGCCTCAGGCCCTATTCTGGTTCCCGGCGGCAGGCTGAACCTGTGGTTAATTCTTCTTCCTGATGGGAAAATAGAGTGACCTGTGCCTGTCCCAGCACCTAGATCTAGTCTCTCATTGGTTGCCCCTCTTCCCGTTCATCCTCAGGACAAATTGCAACCTGTAGGGGACAGGAGCTTAAAGGTGCTGATTCTCCAAGTAGGGAGATTGCTAGTAAAGTAGCTGGAAAGGCGAACCCTAGCACAAGGAGATGAGAAATGGGGTGCGTTTTAGAAACCTTTCAAAATCACACGGTGTACCATCGTCTGGGTTTCTCATGCATGTTTTCGATGTAGCAAGATGCCCTTGAACCTGGAGATTTGGGACCCATGGGATGGGTACCACGCAGTATTACTTTAAAGGGTCTGAGTTTGCTCACCCAACCTCACCCAACCTCTCAGCCCCAAGAGTGTCCACCCTTATGTCTCATCCAGGTTTGGGTCGAGATATGGTCAATCCAGGTTGCATCACAGCCCCTGAACGAATTTTGTAAGAATTTCTCTCTCTTTCACTGTCTTTGTTTTACGGGTTTTTAAAAGTAATTTATTTTTATAATGGGGTTTAGCTGCTTTTCACGGCTGTGTTTATGCGGCTTTACACCCACTTGTCTCACTTCCAGAGAGATATCAATACATAGGTTTTACGATTCTTACTATTCAGATATATTCTTGTGCGGTGAATAGGGGGTGTTGAGTCCACTTCACTGAGCAAGGAGTAGGCCTTGTCTATTACATATTGGGTGTATGGAACGGTATCTGAGCGAATTTGAAACCCTTGTTTTATGCATCACCCCACCTCACCTTTCCCGTTAAGCAGCCATAGTGTGTTTTCTAATCGTGTGACTCTGTTCTCTTTTGTAATTCAGTTCAAGGGTTGCGGTTTTTACATTCCCTCTATAAGTGATAGCTTACGATAAGTGTCTTTTTCTGTGTGATTTATTTCACTTAGAATCGTCATACCTAAATCCACTCATCTTGCTTCTACTAGCCTTATGACATTGATTTCATGTCTGAGTGATATTCCTTTGTACATAAGGACCACAACTTCTTTATCCATTTTTCTCTTTCCTGGGATATTTAAGGTGTCATGAAGTGGAGGTTCTTGTCAACATAGCAGCCCTAAACATTGGGGTGCCTGTGTCTTGCTGATTTTTAGTTTTCCCAATTTATACGCCCATGAGTGCACGTGCCCTATGCTCCCTAAGCTGTTTTTTCGGTGTTTCAGGACACACCGTACACTTCTCCAGAGTGGCTGTTGGCAATTTACATCCCGCCCATCAGCGTAGCAAGGCTGCCATTTCTCCATGGCCTGTCCTGCATTTCTGGTTTTGACACTTTTTGCAGCATGGCCCTTTTGACCGATGGGAAGCGAGACTTCTTTGTAGCGCGGATTTGCCTTTCCAGGTTGCTTGGTTGGCCAAAAAGGGCTTATGCGTTTTATCCTGAATATATTCAGGAAAAAACGCATACGCCCTTTTTGGCCAAGGGCATCACTGTCGACGTTTTGCCAATTTTCATGTGCTTTAAAGGCGATTCGAATCTACCTCCTGAAACATGTTTCCTGCAATTCTGCCTTGCTTTCAAATCCTCTTCGTTGCCTTCCCTCAATATATTTGTGGACGAGAGTTATCATTTATAACTCTGCGGGTTTGTGAATGGCAGTGCCCCTGAACTCCATTTTTCAACTGTCTTTTTTGGGAGCTGGCCGCAAAAGCACGGGATTGCCTCAGGCCCTATTCAGGTTCCGGGGGGCAGGCTGAGCCTGTGGTTAATTCTTCTTCCTGATGGGAAAATAGAGTGACCTGTGCCTGTCCCAACACCTAGATCTAGTCTCTCATTGGTTGCCCCTCTTCCCGTTCATCCTCAGGACAAATTGCAACCTGTAGGGAACAGGAGGTTAAAGGTGCTGATTCTCCAAGTAGGGAGATTTCTAGTAAAGTAGCTGGAATGGCGAACCCGAACACAAGGAGATGAGAAATGAGGTGCGTTTTAGAAACCTTTCAAAATCACACGGTGTACCATCATCTGGGTTTCTCATGCATGTTTTCGATGTAGGAATATGCCCTTGAACTTGGAGATTTGGGACCCATGGGATGGGTACCAGGCAGTATTACTTTAAAGGGTCTGTGTTTGCTCACCCAACCTCACCCAACCTCTCAGCCCCAAGTGTGTCCACCCTTATGTCTCATCCAGCTGTGGGTCTAGATATGGTCAATCCAGGTTGCATCACAGCCCCTGAACGAATTTTGTAAGAATTTCTCTCTCTTTCACTGTCTTTGTTTTACGGGTTTTTAAAAGTAATTTATTTTTATAATGGGGTTTAGCTGCTTTTCACGGCTGTGTTTATGCGGCTTTACACCCACTTGACTCACTTCCAGACAGATATCAATACATAGGTTTTATGATTCTTACTAGTCAGACATATTATTGTGCGGTGAATAGAGCGTGTTGAGTCCAGTTCACTGAGCAAGGAGTTGGTCTTGTCTATTACATATTGGGTGTATGGAACGGTATCTGAGTGAATTTGAAACCCTTGTTTTATGCATCACCCCAACTCACCTTTCCCGTTAAGCAGCCATAGTGTGTTTTCTAAACCTGTGACTCTGTTCTGTTTTGTAATTCAGTTCAAGTGTAGCGGTTTTTACATTCCCTCTATAAGTGATAGCTTATGATAAGTGTCTTTTTCTGTGTGACTTATTTCACTTAGAATTGTCGTTCCTAAATCCACTCATCTTGCTTCTACTAGCCTTATGACATTGATTTCATGTCTGAGTGATATTCCATTGTACATAAGGACCACAACTTCTTTATCTATTTTTCTCTTTCCTGGGATATTTAAGGTGTCATGAAGTGGAGGTTCTTGTCAACAGAGCAGCCCTAAACTTTGGGGTGCCTGTGTCTTGCTGATTTTTAGTTTTCCCAATTTATACGCCCATGAGTGGACGTGCCCTATGCTCCCTAAGCTGTGTTTTTTCGATGTTTCAGGACACACCGTACACTTCTCCAGAGTGGCTGTTGGCAATTTACATCCCTCCCATCAGCGTAGCAAGGCTGCCATTTCTCCATGGCCTGTCCTGCATTTCTGGTTTTGAAAATTTTTGCAGCATGGCCCTTTTGACCGATGGGAAGCGAGAATTCTTGGTAGCGCTGATTTGCCTTTCCAGGTTGCTTGGTTGGCCAAAAAGGGCGTATGCGTTCTTTCCTGAATATATTCAGGAAACAACGCATACGACCTTTTTGGCCAAGGTCATCTTTGTCGACGTTTTGCCACCTTTCATGTGCTTTAAAGGCGATTCGAATCTACCTCCTGAAACCTGTTTCCTGCAATTCTGCCTTGCTTTCAAATCCTCTTCGTTGCCTTCCCTCAATATATTTGTGGACGAGAGTTATCATGTATAACTCTGCGGGTTTGTGAATTGCAGTGTCCCTGAGCTCCATTTTTCAACTCGCTTTTTTGGGAGCTGGCCGCAAAAGCACGGGATTGCCTCAGGCCTTATTCTGGTTCCCGGCGGCAGGCTGAACCTGTGGTTAATTCTTCTTCCTGATGGGAAAATAGAGTGACCTGTGCCTGTCCCAACACCTAGATCTAGTCTCTCATTGGTTGCCCCTCTTCCCGTTCATCCTCAGGACAAATTGCAACCTGTAGGGAACAGGAGGTTAAAGGTGCTGATTCTCCAAGTAGGGAGATTGCTAGTAAAGTAGCTGGAAAGGCGAACCCTAGCAAAAGGAGATGAGAAATGGGGTGCGTTTTAGAAACCTTTCAAAATCACATGGTGTACCATCGTCTGGGTTTCTCATGCATGTTTTCGATGTAGCAAGATGCCCTTGAACCTGGAGATTTGGGACCCATGGGATGGGTACCAAGCAGTATTACTTTAAAGGGTCTGAGTTTGCTCACCCAACCTCACCCAACCTCTCAGCCCCAAGAGTGTCCACCCTTATGTCTCATCCAGGTTTGGGTCGAGATATGGTCAATCCAGGTTGCATCACAGCCCCTGAACGAATTTTGTAAGAATTTCTCTCTCTTTCACTGTCTTTGTTTTACGGGTTTTTAAAAGTAATTTATTTTTATAATGGGGTTTAGCTGCTTTTCACGGCTGTGTTTATGCGGCTTTACACCCACTTGGCTCACTTCCAGAGAGATATCAATACATAGGTTTTACGATTCTTACTAGTCAGATATATTCTTGTGCGGTGAATAGGGGGTGTTGAGTCCACTTCACTGAGCAAGGAGTAGGCCTTGTCTATTACATATTGGGTGTATGGAACGGTATCTGAGCGAATTTGAAACCCTTGTTTTATGCATCACCCCACCTCACCTTTCCCGTTAAGCAGCCATAGTGTGTTTTCTAAACGTGTGACTCTGTTCTCTTTTGTAATTCAGTTCAAGGGTTGCGGTTTTTACATTCCCTCTATAAGTGATAGCTTACGATAAGTGTCTTTTTCTGTGTGATTTATTTCACTTAGAATCGTCATACCTAAATCCACTCATCTTGCTTCTACTAGCCTTATGACATTGATTTCATGTCTGAGTGATATTCTTTGTACATAAGGACCACAACTTCTTTATCCATTTTTCTCTTTCCTGGGATATTTAAGGTGTCATGAAGTGGAGGTTCTTGTCAACATAGCAGCCCTAAATATTGGGGTGCCTGTGTCTTGCTGATTTTTAGTTTTCCCAATTTATACGCCCATGAGTGCACGTGCCCTATGCTCCCTAAGCTGTTTTTTCGATGTTTCAGGACACACCGTACACTTCTCCAGAGTGGCTGTTGGCAATTTACATCCCGCCCATCAGCGTAGCAAGGCTGCCATTTCTCCATGGCCTGTCCTGCATTTCTGGTTTTGACACTTTTTGCAGCATGGCCCTTTTGACCGATGGGAAGCGAGACTTCTTTGTAGCGCTGATTTGCCTTTCCAGGTTGCTTGGTTGGCCAAAAAGGGCGTATGCGTTTTATCCTGAATATATTCAGGAAAAAACGCATACGCCCTTTTTGGCCAAGGGCATCACTGTCGACGTTTTGCCACTTTTCATGTGCTTTAAAGGCGATTCGAATCTACCTCCTGAAACATGTTTCCTGCAATTCTGCCTTGCTTTCAAATCCTCTTCGTTGCCTTCCCTCAATATATTTGTGGACGAGAGTTATCATTTATAACTCTGCGGGTTTGTGAATGGCAGTGCCCCTGAACTCCATTTTTCAACTGTCTTTTTTGGGTGCTGGCCGCAAAAGCACGGGATTGCCTCAGGCCCTATTCAGGTTCCGGGGGGCAGGCTGAGCCTGTGGTTAATTCTTCTTCCTGATGGGAAAATAGAGTGACCTGTGCCTGTCCCAACACCTAGATCTAGTCTCTCATTGGTTGCTTCTCTTCCCGTTCATCCTCAGGACAAATTGCAACCTGTAGGGAACAGGAGGTTAAAGGTGCTGATTCTCCAAGTAGGGAGATTTCTAGTAAAGTAGCTGGAATGGCGAACCCGAACACAAGGAGATGAGAAATGAGGTGCGTTTTAGAAACCTTTCAAAATCACACGGTGTACCATCTTCTGGGTTTCTCATGCATGTTTTCGATGTAGGAATATGCCCTTGAACTTGGAGATTTGGGACCCATGGGATGGGTACCAGGCAGTATTACTTTAAAGGGTCTGTGTTTGCTCACCCAACCTCACCCAACCTCTCAGCCCCAAGTGTGTCCACCCTTATGTCTCATCCAGCTGTGGGTCTAGATATGGTCAATCCAGGTTGCATCACAGCCCATGAACGAATTTTGTAAGAATTTCTCTCTCTTTCACTGTCTTTGTTTTACGGGTTTTTAAAAGTAATTTATTTTTATAATGGGGTTTAGCTGCTTTTCACGGCTGTGTTTATGCGGCTTTACACCCACTTGACTCACTTCCAGAGAGATATCAATACATAGGTTTTATGATTCTTACTATTCAGACATATTATTGTGCGGTGAATAGAGCGTGTTGAGTCCAGTTCACTGAGCAAGGAGTTGGTCTTGTCTATTACATATTGGTTGTATGGAACGGTATCTGAGTGAATTTGAAACCATTGTTTTATGCATCACCCCAACTCACCTTTCCCGTTAAGCAGCCATAGTGTGTTTTCTAAACGTGTGACTCTGTTCTGTTTTGTAATTCAGTTCAAGTGTAGCGGTTTTTACATTCCCTCTATAAGTGATAGCTTATGATAAGTGTCTTTTTCTGTGTGACTTATTTCACTTAGAATCGTCGTTCCTAAATCCACTCATCTTGCTTCTACTAGCCTTATGACATTGATTTCATGTCTGAGTGATATTCCATTGTACATAAGGACCACAACTTCTTTATCTATTTTTCTCTTTCCTGAAATATTTAAGGTGTCATGAAGTGGAGGTTCTTGTCAACAGAGCAGCCCTAAACTTTGGGGTGCCTGTGTCTTGCTGATTTTTAGTTTTCCCAATTTATACGCCCATGAGTGGACGTGCCCTATGCTCCCTAAGCTGTGTTTTTTCGATGTATCAGGACACACCGTACACTTCTCCAGAGTGGCTGTTGGCAATTTACATCCCGCCCATCAGCGTAGCAAGGCTGCCATTTCTCCATGGCCTGTCCTGCATTTCTGGTTTTGAAAATTTTTGCAGCATGGCCCTTTTGACAGATGGGAAGCGAGAATTCTTGGTAGCGCTGATTTGCCTTTCCAGGTTGCTTGGTTGGCAAAACAGGGCGTATGCGTTTTTTCCTGAATATATTCAGGAAACAACGCATACGACCTTTTTGACCAAGGTCATCTTTGTCGACGTTTTGCCACCTTTCATGTGCTTTAAAGGCGATTCGAATCTACCTCCTGAAACCTGTTTCCTGCAATTCTGCCTTGCTTTCAAATCCTCTTCGTTGCCTTCCCTCAATATATTTGTGGACGAGAGTTATCATGTATAACTCTGCGGGTTTGTGAATTGCAGTGTCCCTGAGCTCCATTTTTCAACTCGCTTTTTTGGGAGCTGGCCGCAAAAGCACGGGATTGCCTCAGGCCCTATTCTGGTTCCCGGCGGCAGGCTGAACCTGTGGTTAATTCTTCTTCCTGATGGGAAAATAGAGTGACCTGTGCCTGTCCCAGCACCTAGATCTAGTCTCTCATTGGTTGCCCCTCTTCCCGTTCATCCTCAGGACAAATTGCAACCTGTAGGGGACAGGAGCTTAAAGGTGCTGATTCTCCAAGTAGGGAGATTGCTAGTAAAGTAGCTGGAAAGGCGAACCCTAGCACAAGGAGATGAGAAATGGGGTGCGTTTTAGAAACCTTTCAAAATCACACGGTGTACCATCGTCTGGGTTTCTCATGCATGTTTTCGATGTAGCAAGATGCCCTTGAACCTGGAGATTTGGGACCCATGGGATGGGTACCACGCAGTATTACTTTAAAGGGTCTGAGTTTGCTCACCCAACCTCACCCAACCTCTCAGCCCCAAGAGTGTCCACCCTTATGTCTCATCCAGGTTTGGGTCGAGATATGGTCAATCCAGGTTGCATCACAGCCCCTGAACGAATTTTGTAAGAATTTCTCTCTCTTTCACTGTCTTTGTTTTACGGGTTTTTAAAAGTAATTTATTTTTATAATGGGGTTTAGCTGCTTTTCACGGCTGTGTTTATGCGGCTTTACACCCACTTGTCTCACTTCCAGAGAGATATCAATACATAGGTTTTACGATTCTTACTATTCAGATATATTCTTGTGCGGTGAATAGGGGGTGTTGAGTCCACTTCACTGAGCAAGGAGTAGGCCTTGTCTATTACATATTGGGTGTATGGAACGGTATCTGAGCGAATTTGAAACCCTTGTTTTATGCATCACCCCACCTCACCTTTCCCGTTAAGGAGCCATAGTGTGTTTTCTAATCGTGTGACTCTGTTCTCTTTTGTAATTCAGTTCAAGGGTTGCGGTTTTTACATTCCCTCTATAAGTGATAGCTTACGATAAGTGTCTTTTTCTGTGTGATTTATTTCACTTAGAATCGTCATACCTAAATCCACTCATCTTGCTTCTACTAGCCTTATGACATTGATTTCATGTCTGAGTGATATTCCTTTGTACATAAGGACCACAACTTCTTTATCCATTTTTCTCTTTCCTGGGATATTTAAGGTGTCATGAAGTGGAGGTTCTTGTCAACATAGCAGCCCTAAACATTGGGGTGCCTGTGTCTTGCTGATTTTTAGTTTTCCCAATTTATACGCCCATGAGTGCACGTGCCCTATGCTCCCTAAGCTGTTTTTTCGGTGTTTCAGGACACACCGTACACTTCTCCAGAGTGGCTGTTGGCAATTTACATCCCGCCCATCAGCGTAGCAAGGCTGCCATTTCTCCATGGCCTGTCCTGCATTTCTGGTTTTGACACTTTTTGCAGCATGGCCCTTTTGACCGATGGGAAGCGAGACTTCTTTGTAGCGCTGATTTGCCTTTCCAGGTTGCTTGGTTGGCCAAAAAGGGCTTATGCGTTTTATCCTGAATATATTCAGGAAAAAACGCATACGCCCTTTTTGGCCAAGGGCATCACTGTCGACGTTTTGCCACTTTTCATGTGCTTTAAAGGCGATTCGAATCTACCTCCTGAAACATGTTTCCTGCAATTCTGCCTTGCTTTCAAATCCTCTTCGTTGCCTTCCCTCAATATATTTGTGGACGAGAGTTATCATTTATAACTCTGCGGGTTTGTGAATGGCAGTGCCCCTGAACTCCATTTTTCAACTGTCTTTTTTGGGAGCTGGCCGCAAAAGCACGGGATTGCCTCAGGCCCTATTCAGGTTCCGGGGGGCAGGCTGAGCCTGTGGTTAATTCTTCTTCCTGATGGGAAAATAGAGTGACCTGTGCCTGTCCCAACACCTAGATCTAGTCTCTCATTGGTTGCCCCTCTTCCCGTTCATCCTCAGGACAAATTGCAACCTGTAGGGAACAGGAGGTTAAAGGTGCTGATTCTCCAAGTAGGGAGATTTCTAGTAAAGTAGCTGGAATGGCGAACCCGAACACAAGGAGATGAGAAATGAGGTGCGTTTTAGAAACCTTTCAAAATCACACGGTGTACCATCATCTGGGTTTCTCATGCATGTTTTCGATGTAGGAATATGCCCTTGAACTTGGAGATTTGGGACCCATGGGATGGGTACCAGGCAGTATTACTTTAAAGGGTCTGTGTTTGCTCACCCAACCTCACCCAACCTCTCAGCCCCAAGTGTGTCCACCCTTATGTCTCATCCAGCTGTGGGTCTAGATATGGTCAATCCAGGTTGCATCACAGCCCCTGAACGAATTTTGTAAGAATTTCTCTCTCTTTCACTGTCTTTGTTTTACGGGTTTTTAAAAGTAATTTATTTTTATAATGGGGTTTAGCTGCTTTTCACGGCTGTGTTTATGCGGCTTTACACCCACTTGACTCACTTCCAGACAGATATCAATACATAGGTTTTATGATTCTTACTAGTCAGACATATTATTGTGCGGTGAATAGAGCGTGTTGAGTCCAGTTCACTGAGCAAGGAGTTGGTCTTGTCTATTACATATTGGGTGTATGGAACGGTATCTGAGTGAATTTGAAACCCTTGTTTTATGCATCACCCCAACTCACCTTTCCCGTTAAGCAGCCATAGTGTGTTTTCTAAACCTGTGACTCTGTTCTGTTTTGTAATTCAGTTCAAGTGTAGCGGTTTTTACATTCCCTCTATAAGTGATAGCTTATGATAAGTGTCTTTTTCTGTGTGACTTATTTCACTTAGAATTGTCGTTCCTAAATCCACTCATCTTGCTTCTACTAGCCTTATGACATTGATTTCATGTCTGAGTGATATTCCATTGTACATAAGGACCACAACTTCTTTATCTATTTTTCTCTTTCCTGGGATATTTAAGGTGTCATGAAGTGGAGGTTCTTGTCAACAGAGCAGCCCTAAACTTTGGGGTGCCTGTGTCTTGCTGATTTTTAGTTTTCCCAATTTATACGCCCATGAGTGGACGTGCCCTATGCTCCCTAAGCTGTGTTTTTTCGATGTTTCAGGACACACCGTACACTTCTCCAGAGTGGCTGTTGGCAATTTACATCCCTCCCATCAGCGTAGCAAGGCTGCCATTTCTCCATGGCCTGTCCTGCATTTCTGGTTTTGAAAATTTTTGCAGCATGGCCCTTTTGACCGATGGGAAGCGAGAATTCTTGGTAGCGCTGATTTGCCTTTCCAGGTTGCTTGGTTAGCCAAAAAGGGCGTATGCGTTCTTTCCTGAATATATTCAGGAAACAACGCATACGACCTTTTTGGCCAAGGTCATCTTTGTCGACGTTTTGCCACCTTTCATGTGCTTTAAAGGCGATTCGAATCTACCTCCTGAAACCTGTTTCCTGCAATTCTGCCTTGCTTTCAAATCCTCTTCGTTGCCTTCCCTCAATATATTTGTGGACGAGAGTTATCATGTATAACTCTGCGGGTTTGTGAATTGCAGTGTCCCTGAGCTCCATTTTTCAACTCGCTTTTTTGGGAGCTGGCCGCAAAACACGGGATTGCCTCAGGCCTTATTCTGGTTCCCGGCGGCAGGCTGAACCTGTGGTTAATTCTTCTTCCTGATGGGAAAATAGAGTGACCTGTGCCTGCCCCAGCACCTAGATCTAGTCTCTCATTGGTTGCCCCTCTTCCCGTTCATCCTCAGGACAAATTGCAACCTGTAGGGAACAGGAGCTTAAAGGTGCTGATTCTCCAAGTAGGGAGATTGCTAGTAAAGTAGCTGGAAAGGCGAACCCTAGCACATGGAGATGAGAAATGGGGTGCGTTTTAGAAACCTTTCAAAATCACACGGTGTACCATCGTCTGGGTTTCTCATGCATGTTTTCGATGTAGCAAGATGCCCTTGAACCTGGAGATTTGGGACCCATGGGATGGGTACCACGCAGTATTACTTTAAAGGGTCTGAGTTTGCTCACCCAACCTCACCCAACCTCTCAGCCCCAAGAGTGTCCACCCTTATGTCTCATCCAGGTTTGGGTCGAGATATGGTCAATCCAGGTTGCATCACAGCCCCTGAACGAATTTTGTAAGAATTTCTCTCTCTTTCACTGTCTTTGTTTTACGGGTTTTTAAAAGTAATTTATTTTTATAATGGGGTTTAGCTGCTTTTCACGGCTGTGTTTATGCGCCTTTACACCCACTTGTCTCACTTCCAGAGAGATATCAATACATAGGTTTTACGATTCTTACTAGTCAGATATATTCTTGTGCGGTGAATAGGGGGTGTTGAGTCCACTTCACTGAGCAAGGAGTAGGCCTTGTCTATTACATATTGGGTGTATGGAACGGTATCTGAGCGAATTTGAAACCCTTGTTTTATGCATCACCCCACCTCACCTTTCCCGTTAAGCAGCCATAGTGTGTTTTCTAAACGTGTGACTCTGTTCTCTTTTGTAATTCAGTTCAAGGGTTGCGGTTTTTATATTCCCTCTATAAGTGATAGCTTACGATAAGTGTCTTTTTCTGTGTGATTTATTTCACTTAGAATCGTCATACCTAAATCCACTCATCTTGCTTCTACTAGCCTTATGACATTGATTTCATGTCTGAGTGATATTCCTTTGTACATAAGGACCACAACTTCTTTATCCATTTTTCTCTTTCCTGGGATATTTAAGGTGTCATGAAGTGGAGGTTCTTGTCAACATAGCAGCCCTAAACATTGGGGTGCCTGTGTCTTGCTGATTTTTAGTTTTCCCAATTTATACGCCCATGAGTGCACGTGCCCTATGCTCCCTAAGCTGTTTTTTCGATGTTTCAGGACACACCGTACACTTCTCCAGAGTGGCTGTTGGCAATTTACATCCCGCCCATCAGCGTAGCAAGGCTGCCATTTCTCCATGGCCTGTCCTGCATTTCTGGTTTTGAAAATTTTTGCAGCATGGCCCTTTTGACCGATGGGAAGCGAGAATTCTTGGTAGCGCTGATTTGCCTTTCCAGGTTGCTTGGTTGGCCAAAAAGGGCGTATGCGTTTTTTCCTGAATATATTCAGGAAACAACGCATACGACCTTTTTGGCCAAGGTCATCTTTGTCGACGTTTTGCCACCTTTCATGTGCTTTAAAGGCGATTCGAATCTACCTCCTGAAACCTGTTTCCTGCAATTCTGCCTTGCTTTCAAATCCTCTTCGTTGCCTTCCCTCAATATATTTGTGGACGAGAGTTATCATGTATAACTCTGCGGGTTTGTGAATTGCAGTGTCCCTGAGCTCCATTTTTCAACTCGCTTTTTTGGGAGCTGGCCGCAAAAGCACGGGATTGCCTCAGGCCCTATTCTGGTTCCCGGCGGCAGGCTGAACCTGTGGTTAATTCTTCTTCCTGATGGGAAAATAGAGTGACCTGTGCCTGTCCCAGCACCTAGATCTAGTCTCTCATTGGTTGCCCCTCTTCCCGTTCATCCTCAGGACAAATTGCAACCTGTAGGGAACAGGAGCTTAAAGGTGCTGATTCTCCAAGTAGGGAGATTGCTAGTAAAGTAGCTGGAAAGGCGAACCCTAGCACAAGGAGATGAGAAATGGGGTGCGTTTTAGAAACCTTTCAAAATCACACGGTGTACCATCGTCTGGGTTTCTCATGCATGTTTTCGATGTAGCAAGATGCCCTTGAACCTGGAGATTTGGGACCCATGGGATGGGTACCACGCAGTATTACTTTAAAGGGTCTGAGTTTGCTCACCCAACCTCACCCAACCTCTCAGCCCCAAGAGTGTCCACCCTTATGTCTCATCCAGGTTTGGGTCGAGATATGGTCAATCCAGGTTGCATCACAGCCCCTGAACGAATTTTGTAAGAATTTCTCTCTCTTTCACTGTCTTTGTTTTACGGGTTTTTAAAAGTAATTTATTTTTATAATGGGGTTTAGCTGCTTTTCACGGCTGTGTTTATGCGGCTTTACACCCACTTGGCTCACTTCCAGAGAGATATCAATACATAGGTTTTACGATTCTTACTAGTCAGATATATTCTTGTGCGGTGAATAGGGGGTGTTGAGTCCACTTCACTGAGCAAGGAGTAGGCCTTGTCTATTACATATTGGGTGTATGGAACGGTATCTGAGCGAATTTGAAACCCTTGTTTTATGCATCACCCCACCTCACCTTTCCCCTTAAGCAGCCATAGTGTGTTTTCTAAACGTGTGACTCTGTTCTCTTTTGTAATTCAGTTCAAGTGTTGCGGTTTTTACATTCCCTCTATAAATGATAGCTTATGATAAGGGTCTTTTTCTGTGTGACTTATTTCACTTAGAATCGTCATACCTAAATCCACTCATCTTGCTTCTACTAGCCTTATGACATTGATTTCATGTCTGAGTGATATTCCTTTGTACATAAGGACCACAACTTCTTTATCCATTTTTCTCTTTCCTGGGATATTTAAGGTGTCATGAAGTGGAGGTTCTTGTCAACAGAGCAGCCTTAAACTTTGGGGTGCCTGTGTCTTGCTGATTTTTAGTTTTCCCAATTTATACGCCCATGAGTGCACGTGCCCTATGCTCCCTAAGCTGTTTTTTCGATGTTTCAGGACACACCGTACACTTCTCCAGAGTGGCTGTTGGCAATTTACATCCCGCCCATCAGCGTAGCAAGGCTGCCATTTCTCCATGGCCTGTCCTGCATTTCTGGTTTTGACACTTTTTGCAGCAAGGCCCTTTTGACCGATGGGAAGCGAGACTACTTTGTAGCGCTGATTTGCCTTTCCAGGTTGCTTGGTTGGCCAAAAAGGGCGTATGCGTTTTATCCTGAATATATTCAGAAAAAAACGCATACGCCCTTTTTGGCCAAGGGCATCACTGTCGACGTTTTGCCACTTTTCATGTGCTTTAAAGGCGATTCGAATCTACCTCCTGAAACATGTTTCCTGCAATTCTGCCTTGCTTTCAAATCCTCTTCGTTGCCTTCCCTCAATATATTTGTGGACGAGAGTTATCATTTATAACTCTGCGGGTTTGTGAATGGCAGTGCCCCTGAACTCCATTTTTCAACTGTGTTTTTTGGGAGCTGGCCGCAGAAGCACGGGATTGCCTCAGGCCCTATTCAGGTTCCGGGGGGCAGGCTGAGCCTGTGGTTAATTCTTCTTCCTGATGGGAAAATAGAGTGACCTGTGCTTGTCCCAACACCTAGATCTAGTCTCTCATTGGTTGCCCCTCTTCCCGTTCATCCTCAGGACAAATTGCAACCTGTAGGGAACAGGAGGTTAAAGGTGCTGATTCTCCAAGTAGGGAGATTTCTAGTAAAGTAGCTGGAATGGCGAACCCGAACACAAGGAGATGAGAAATGAGGTGCGTTTTAGAAACCTTTCAAAATCACACGGTGTACCATCTTCTGGGTTTCTCATGCATGTTTTCGATGTAGGAATATGCCCTTGAACTTGGAGATTTGGGACCCATGGGATGGGTACCAGGCAGTATTACTTTAAAGGGTCTGTGTTTGCTCACCCAACCTCACCCAACCTCTCAGCCCCAAGTGTGTCCACCCTTATGTCTCATCCAGCTGTGGGTCTAGATATGGTCAATCCAGGTTGCATCACAGCCCCTGAACGAATTTTGTAAGAATTTCTCTCTCTTTCACTGTCTTTGTTTTACGGGTTTTTAAAAGTAATTTATTTTTATAATGGGGTTTAGCTGCTTTTCACGGCTGTGTTTATGCGGCTTTACACCCACTTGGCTCACTTCCCGACAGATATCAATACATAGGTTTTACGATTCTTACTAGTCAGATATAGTCTTTTGCGGTGAATAGCGGGTGTTGAGTCCAGTTCACTGAGCAAGGAGTAGGTCTTGTCTATTACATATTGGGTGTATGGAACGGTATCTGAGCGAATTTGAAACCCTTGTTTTATGCATCACCCCACCTCACCTTTCCCGTTAAGCAGCCATAGTGTGTTTTCTAAACGTGTGACTCTGTTCTGTTTTGTAATTCAGTTCAAGTGTAGCGGTTTTTACATTCCCTCTATAAGTGATAGCTTATGATAAGTGTCTTTTTCTGTGTGACTTATTTCACTTAGAATCGTCGTACCTAAATCCACTCATCTTGCTTCTTCTAGCCTTATGACATTGATTTCATGTCTGAGAGATATTCCATTGTACATAAGGACCACAACTTCTTTATCTATTTTTCTCTTTCCTGGGATATTTAAGGTGTCATGAAGTGGACGTTCTTGTCAACAGAGCAGCCCTAAACTTTGGGGTGCCTGTGTCTTGCTGATTTTTAGTTTTCCCAATTTATACGCCCATGAGTGCACGTGCCCTATGCTCCCTAAGCTGTGTGTTTTAGATGTTTCAGGACACACCGTACACTTCTCCAGAGTGGCTGTTGGCAATTTACATCCCGCCCATCAGCGTAGCAAGGCTGCCATTTCTCCATGGCCTGTCCTGCATTTCTGGTTTTGCCACTTTTTGCAGCATGGCCCTTTTGACCGATGGGAAGCGAGACTTCTTTGTAGCACTGATTTGCCTTTCCAGGTTGCTTGGTTGGCCAAAAAGGGCGTATGCGTTTTTTCCTGAATATATTCAGGAAAAAACGCATACGCCCTTTTTGGCCAAGGGCATCACTGTCGACGTTTTGCCACTTTTCATGTGCTGTAAAGGCGATTCGAATCTACCTCCTGAAACATGTTTCCTGCAATTCTGCCTTGCTTTCAAATCCTCTTCGTTGCCTTCCCTCAATATATTTGTGGACGAGAGTTATCATTTATAACTCTGCGGGTTTGTGAATGGCAGTGTCCCTGAGCTCCATTTTTCAACTGTCTTTTTTGTGAGCTGGCCGCAAAAGCACGGAATTGCCTCAGGCCCTATTCTGCTTCTGGGCAGCAGGCTGAGCCTGTGGTTAATTCTTCTTACCGATGGGAAAATAGAGTGACCTGTGCCTGTCCCAACACCTAGATCTAGTCTCTCATTGGTTGCCCCTCTTCCCGTTCATCCTCAGGACAAATTGCAACCTGTAGGGAACAGGAGGTTAAAGGTGCTGATTCTCCAAGTAGGGAGATTTCTAGTAAAGTAGCTGGAATGGCGAACCCGAACACAAGGAGATGAGAAATGAGGTGCGTTTTAGAAACCTTTCAAAATCACACGGTGTACCATCTTCTGGGTTTCTCATGCATGTTTTCGATGTAGGAATATGCCCTTGAACTTGGAGATTTGGGACCCATGGGATGGGTACCAGGCAGTATTACTTTAAAGGGTCTGTGTTTGCTCACCCAACCTCACCCAACCTCTCAGCCCCAAGTGTGTCCACCCTTATGTCTCATCCAGCTGTGGGTCTAGTTATGGTCAATCCAGGTTGCATCACAGCCCCTGAACGAATTTTGTAAGAATTTCTCTCTCTTTCACTGTCTTTGTTTTACGGGTTTTTAAAAGTAATTTATTTTTATAATGGGGTTTAGCTGCTTTTCACGGCTGTGTTTATGCGGCTTTACACCCACTTGACTCACTTCCAGACAGATATCAATACATAGGTTTTATGATTCTTACTAGTCTGACATATTCTTGTGCGGTGAATAGGGGGTGTTGAGTCCAGTTCACTGAGCAAGGAGTTGGTCTTGTCTATTACATATTGGGTGTATGGAACGGTATCTGAGTGAATTTGAAACCCTTGTTTTATGCATCACCCCACCTCACCTTTCCCGTTAAGCAGCCATAGTGTGTTTTCTAAACGTGTGACTCTGTTCTGTTTTGTAATTCAGTTCAAGTGTAGCGGTTTTTACATTCCCTCTATAAGTGATAGCTTATGATAAGTGTCTTTTTCTGTGTGACTTATTTCACTTAGAATCGTCCTTCCTAAATCCACTCATCTTGCTTCTACTAGCCTTATGACATTGATTTCATGTCTGAGTGATATTCCATTGTACATAAGGACCACAACTTCTTTATCTATTTTTCTCTTTCCTGGGATATTTAAGGTGTCATGAAGTGGAGGTTCTTGTCAACAGAGCAGCCCTAAACTTTGGGGTGCCTGTGTCTTGCTGATTTTTAGTTTTCCCAATTTATACGCCCATGAGTGGACGTGCCCTATGCTCCCTAAGCTGTGTTTTTTCGATGTTTCAGGACACACCGTACACTTCTCCAGAGTGGCTGTTGGCAATTTACATCCCTCCCATCAGCGTAGCAAGGCTGCCATTTCTCCATGGCCTGTCCTGCATTTCTGGTTTTGAAAATTTTTGCAGCATGGCCCTTTTGACCGATGGGAAGCGAGAATTCTTGGTAGCGCTGATTTGCCTTTCCAGGTTGCTTGGTTGGCCAAAAAGGGCGTATGCGTTTTTTCCTGAATATATTCAGGAAACAACGCATATGACCTTTTTGGCCAAGGTCATCTTTGTCGACGTTTTGCCACCTTTCATGTGCTTTAAAGGCGATTCGAATCTACCTCCTGAAACCTGTTTCCTGCAATTCTGCCTTGCTTTCAAATCCTCTTCGTTGCCTTCCCTCAATATATTTGTGGACGAGAGTTATCATTTATAACTCTGCGGGTTTGTGAATGGCAGTGCCCCTGAACTCCATTTTTCAACTGTGTTTTTTGGGAGCTGGCCGCAGAAGCACGGGATTGCCTCAGGCCCTATTCAGGTTCCGGGGGGCAGGCTGAGCCTGTGGTTAATTCTTCTTCCTGATGGGAAAATAGAGTGACCTGTGCTTGTCCCAACACCTAGATCTAGTCTCTCATTGGTTGCCCCTCTTCCCGTTCATCCTCAGGACAAATTGCAACCTGTAGGGAACAGGAGGTTAAAGGTGCTGATTCTCCAAGTAGGGAGATTTCTAGTAAAGTAGCTGGAATGGCGAACCCGAACACAAGGAGATGAGAAATGAGGTGCGTTTTAGAAACCTTTCAAAATCACACGGTGTACCATCTTCTGGGTTTCTCATGCATGTTTTCGATGTAGGAATATGCCCTTGAACTTGGAGATTTGGGACCCATGGGATGGGTACCAGGCAGTATTACTTTAAAGGGTCTGTGTTTGCTCACCCAACCTCACCCAACCTCTCAGCCCCAAGTGTGTCCACCCTTATGTCTCATCCAGCTGTGGGTCTAGATATGGTCAATCCAGGTTGCATCACAGCCCCTGAACGAATTTTGTAAGAATTTCTCTCTCTTTCACTGTCTTTGTTTTACGGGTTTTTAAAAGTAATTTATTTTTATAATGGGGTTTAGCTGCTTTTCACGGCTGTGTTTATGCGGCTTTACACCCACTTGACTCACTTCCAGACAGATATCAATACATAGGTTTTAAGATTCTTACTAGTCAGATATAGTCTTTTGCGGTGAATAGCGGGTGTTGAGTCCAGTTCACTGAGCAAGGAGTAGGTCTTGTCTATTACATATTGGGTGTATGGAACGGTATCTGAGCGAATTTGAAACCCTTGTTTTATGCATCACCCCACCTCACCTTTCCCGTTAAGCAGCCATAGTGTGTTTTCTAAACGTGTGACTCTGTTCTGTTTTGTAATTCAGTTCAAGTGTAGCGGTTTTTACATTCCCTCTATAAGTGATAGCTTATGATAAGTGTCTTTTTCTGTGTGACTTATTTCACTTAGAATCGTCGTACCTAAATCCACTCATCTTGCTTCTTCTAGCCTTATGACATTGATTTCATGTCTGAGAGATATTCCATTGTACATAAGGACCACAACTTCTTTATCTATTTTTCTCTTTCCTGGGATATTTAAGGTGTCATGAAGTGGACGTTCTTGTCAACAGAGCAGCCCTAAACTTTGGGGTGCCTGTGTCTTGCTGATTTTTAGTTTTCCCAATTTATACGCCCATGAGTGCACGTGCCCTATGCTCCCTAAGCTGTGTGTTTTAGATGTTTCAGGACACACCGTACACTTCTCCAGAGTGGCTGTTGGCAATTTACATCCCGCCCATCAGCGTAGCAAGGCTGCCATTTCTCCATGGCCTGTCCTGCATTTCTGGTTTTGCCACTTTTTGCAGCATGGCCCTTTTGACCGATGGGAAGCGAGACTTCTTTGTAGCACTGATTTGCCTTTCCAGGTTGCTTGGTTGGCCAAAAAGGGCGTATGCGTTTTTTCCTGAATATATTCAGGAAAAAACGCATACGCCCTTTTTGGCCAAGGGCATCACTGTCGACGTTTTGCCACTTTTCATGTGCTGTAAAGGCGATTCGAATCTACCTCCTGAAACATGTTTCCTGCAATTCTGCCTTGCTTTCAAATCCTCTTCGTTGCCTTCCCTCAATATATTTGTGGACGAGAGTTATCATTTATAACTCTGCGGGTTTGTGAATGGCAGTGTCCCTGAGCTCCATTTTTCAACTGTCTTTTTTGTGAGCTGGCCGCAAAAGCACGGAATTGCCTCAGGCCCTATTCTGCTTCTGGGCAGCAGGCTGAGCCTGTGGTTAATTCTTCTTACCGATGGGAAAATAGAGTGACCTGTGCCTGTCCCAACACCTAGATCTAGTCTCTCATTGGTTGCCCCTCTTCCCGTTCATCCTCAGGACAAATTGCAACCTGTAGGGAACAGGAGGTTAAAGGTGCTGATTCTCCAAGTAGGGAGATTTCTAGTAAAGTAGCTGGAATGGCGAACCCGAACACAAGGAGATGAGAAATGAGGTGCGTTTTAGAAACCTTTCAAAATCACACGGTGTACCATCTTCTGGGTTTCTCATGCATGTTTTCGATGTAGGAATATGCCCTTGAACTTGGAGATTTGGGACCCATGGGATGGGTACCAGGCAGTATTACTTTAAAGGGTCTGTGTTTGCTCACCCAACCTCACCCAACCTCTCAGCCCCAAGTGTGTCCACCCTTATGTCTCATCCAGCTGTGGGTCTAGTTATGGTCAATCCAGGTTGCATCACAGCCCCTGAACGAATTTTGTAAGAATTTCTCTCTCTTTCACTGTCTTTGTTTTACGGGTTTTTAAAAGTAATTTATTTTTATAATGGGGTTTAGCTGCTTTTCACGGCTGTGTTTATGCGGCTTTACACCCACTTGACTCACTTCCAGACAGATATCAATACATAGGTTTTATGATTCTTACTAGTCTGACATATTCTTGTGCGGTGAATAGGGGGTGTTGAGTCCAGTTCACTGAGCAAGGAGTTGGTCTTGTCTATTACATATTGGGTGTATGGAACGGTATCTGAGTGAATTTGAAACCCTTGTTTTATGCATCACCCCACCTCACCTTTCCCGTTAAGCAGCCATAGTGTGTTTTCTAAACGTGTGACTCTGTTCTGTTTTGTAATTCAGTTCAAGTGTAGCGGTTTTTACATTCCCTCTATAAGTGATAGCTTATGATAAGTGTCTTTTTCTGTGTGACTTATTTCACTTAGAATCGTCCTTCCTAAATCCACTCATCTTGCTTCTACTAGCCTTATGACATTGATTTCATGTCTGAGTGATATTCCATTGTACATAAGGACCACAACTTCTTTATCTATTTTTCTCTTTCCTGGGATATTTAAGGTGTCATGAAGTGGAGGTTCTTGTCAACAGAGCAGCCCTAAACTTTGGGGTGCCTGTGTCTTGCTGATTTTTAGTTTTCCCAATTTATACACCCATGAGTGGACGTGCCCTATGCTCCCTAAGCTGTGTTTTTTCGATGTTTCAGGACACACCGTACACTTCTCCAGAGTGGCTGTTGGCAATTTACATCCCTCCCATCAGCGTAGCAAGGCTGCCATTTCTCCATGGCCTGTCCTGCATTTCTGGTTTTGAAAATTTTTGCAGCATGGCCCTTTTGACCGATGGGAAGCGAGAATTCTTGGTAGCGCTGATTTGCCTTTCCAGGTTGCTTGGTTGGCCAAAAAGGGCGTATGCGTTTTTTCCTGAATATATTCAGGAAACAACGCATATGACCTTTTTGGCCAAGGTCATCTTTGTCGACGTTTTGCCACCTTTCATGTGCTTTAAAGGCGATTCGAATCTACCTCCTGAAACCTGTATCCTGCAATTCTGCCTTGCTTTCAAATCCTCTTCGTTGCCTTCCCTCAATATATTTGTGGACGAGAGTTATCATGTATAACTCTGCGGGTTTGTGAATTGCAGTGTCCCTGAGCTCCATTTTTCAACTCGCTTTTTTGGGAGCTGGCCGCAAAAGCACGGGATTGCCTCAGGCCCTATTCTGGTTCCCGGCGGCAGGCTGAACCTGTGGTTAATTCTTCTTCCAGATGGGAAAATAGAGTGACCTGTGCCTGTCCCAGCACCTAGATCTAGTCTCTCATTGGTTGCCCCTCTTCCCGTTCATCCTCAGGACAAATTGCAACCTGTAGGGAACAGGAGCTTAAAGGTGCTGATTCTCCAAGTAGGGAGATTGCTAGTAAAGTAGCTGGAAAGGCGAACCCTAGCACAAGGAGATGAGAAATGGGGTGCGTTTTAGAAACCTTTCAAAATCACATGGTGTACCATCGTCTGGGTTTCTCATGCATGTTTTCGATGTAGCAAGATGCCCTTGAACCTGGAGATTTGGGACCCATGGGATGGGTACCACGCAGTATTACTTTAAAGGGTCTGAGTTTGCTCACCCAACCTCACCCAACCTCTCAGCCCCAAGAGTGTCCACCCTTATGTCTCATCCAGGTTTGGGTCGAGATATGGTCAATCCAGGTTGCACCACAGCCCCTGAACGAATTTTGTAAGAATTTCTCTCTCTTTCACTGTCTTTGTTTTACGGGTTTTTAAAAGTAATTTATTTTTATAATGGGGTTTAGCTGCTTTTCACGGCTGTGTTTATGCGGCTTTACACCCACTTGGCTCACTTCCAGAGAGATATCAATACATAGGTTTTACGATTCTTACTAGTCAGATATATTCTTGTGCGGTGAATAGGGGGTGTTGAGTCCACTTCACTGAGCAAGGAGTAGGCCTTGTCTATTACATATTGGGTGTATGGAACGGTATCTGAGCGAATTTGAAACCCTTGTTTTATGCATCACCCCACCTCACCTTTCCCGTTAAGCAGCCATAGTGTGTTTTCTAAACGTGTGACTCTGTTCTCTTTTGTAATTCAGTTCAAGGGTTGCGGTTTTTACATTCCCTGTATAAGTGATAGCTTACGATAAGTGTCTTTTTCTGTGTGATTTATTTCACTTAGAATCGTCATACCTAAATCCACTCATCTTGCTTCTACTAGCCTTATGACATTGATTTCATGTCTGAGTGATATTCTTTGTACATAAGGACCACAACTTCTTTATCCATTTTTCTCTTTCCTGGGATATTTAAGGTGTCATGAAGTGGAGGTTCTTGTCAACATAGCAGCCCTAAATATTGGGGTGCCTGTGTCTTGCTGATTTTTAGTTTTCCCAATTTATACGCCCATGAGTGCACGTGCCCTATGCTCCCTAAGCTGTTTTTTCGATGTTTCAGGACACACCGTACACTTCTCCAGAGTGGCTGTTGGCAATTTACATCCCGCCCATCAGCGTAGCAAGGCTGCCATTTCTCCATGGCCTGTCCTGCATTTCTGGTTTTGACACTTTTTGCAGCATGGCCCTTTTGACCGATGGGAAGCGAGACTTCTTTGTAGCGCTGATTTGCCTTTCCAGGTTGCTTGGTTGGCCAAAAAGGGCGTATGCGTTTTATCCTGAATATATTCAGGAAAAAACGCATACGCCCTTTTTGGCCAAGGGCATCACTGTCGACGTTTTGCCACTTTTCATGTGCTTTAAAGGCGATTCGAATCTACCTCCTGAAACATGTTTCCTGCAATTCTGCCTTGCTTTCAAATACTCTTCGTTGCCTTCCCTCAATATATTTGTGGACGAGAGTTATCATTTATAACTCTGCGGGTTTGTGAATGGCAGTGCCCCTGAACTCCATTTTTCAACTGTCTTTTTTGGGTGCTGGCCGCAAAAGCACGGGATTGCCTCAGGCCCTATTCAGGTTCCGGTGGGCAGGCTGAGCCTGTGGTTAATTCTTCTTCCTGATGGGAAAATAGAGTGACCTGTGCCTGTCCCAGCACCTAGATCTAGTCTCTCATTGGTTGCCCCTCTTCCCGTTCATCCTCAGGACAAATTGCAACCTGTAGGGAACAGGAGGTTAAAGGTGCTGATTCTCCAAGTAGGGAGATTGCTAGTAAAGTAGCTGGAAAGGCGAACCCTAGCACAAGGAGATGAGAAATGGGGTGCGTTTTAGAAACCTTTCAAAATCACATGGTGTACCATCGTCTGGGTTTCTCATGCATGTTTTCGATGTAGCAAGATGCCCTTGAACCTGGAGATTTGGGACCCATGGGATGGGTACCACGCAGTATTACTTTAAAGGGTCTGAGTTTGCTCACCCAACCTCACCCAACCTCTCAGCCCCAAGAGTGTCCACCCTTATGTCTCATCCAGGTTTGGGTCGAGATATGGTCAATCCAGGTTGCATCACAGCCCCTGAACGAATTTTGTAAGAATTTCTCTCTCTTTCACTGTCTTTGTTTTACGGGTTTTTAAAAGTAATTTATTTTTATAATGGGGTTTAGCTGCTTTTCACGGCTGTGTTTATGCGGCTTTACACCCACTTGGCTCACTTCCAGAGAGATATCAATACATAGGTTTTACGATTCTTACTAGTCAGATATATTCTTGTGCGGTGAATAGGGGGTGTTGAGTCCACTTCACTGAGCAAGGAGTAGGCCTTGTCTATTACATATTGGGTGTATGGAACGGTATCTGAGCGAATTTGAAACCCTTGTTTTATGCATCACCCCACCTCACCTTTCCCGTTAAGCAGCCATAGTGTGTTTTCTAAACGTGTGACTCTGTTCTCTTTTGTAATTCAGTTCAAGGGTTGCGGTTTTTACATTCCCTCTATAAGTGATAGCTTACGATAAGTGTCTTTTTCTGTGTGATTTATTTCACTTAGAATTGTCATACCTAAATCCACTCATCTTGCTTCTACTAGCCTTATGACATTGATTTCATGTCTGAGTGATATTCTTTGTACATAAGGACCACAACTTCTTTATCCATTTTTCTCTTTCCTGGGATATTTAAGGTGTCATGAAGTGGAGGTTCTTGTCAACATAGCAGCCCTAAATATTGGGGTGCCTGTGTCTTGCTGATTTTTAGTTTTCCCAATTTATACGCCCATGAGTGCACGTGCCCTATGCTCCCTAAGCTGTTTTTTCGATGTTTCAGGACACACCGTACACTTCTCCAGAGTGGCTGTTGGCAATTTACATCCCGCCCATCAGCGTAGCAAGGCTGCCATTTCTCCATGGCCTGTCCTGCATTTCTGGTTTTGACACTTTTTGCAGCATGGCCCTTTTGACCGATGGGAAGCGAGACTTCTTTGTAGCGCTGATTTGCCTTTCCAGGTTGCTTGGTTGGCCAAAAAGGGCGTATGCGTTTTATCCTGAATATATTCAGGAAAAAACGCATACGCCCTTTTTGGCCAAGGGCATCACTGTCGACGTTTTGCCACTTTTCATGTGCTTTAAAGGCGATTCGAATCTACCTCCTGAAACATGTTTCCTGCAATTCTGCCTTGCTTTCAAATCCTCTTCGTTGCCTTCCCTCAATATATTTGTGGACGAGAGTTATCATTTATAACTCTGCGGGTTTGTGAATGGCAGTGCCCCTGAACTCCATTTTTCAACTGTCTTTTTTGGGTGCTGGCCGCAAAAGCACGGGATTGCCTCAGGCCCTATTCAGGTTCCGGGGGGCAGGCTGAGCCTGTGGTTAATTCTTCTTCCTGATGGGAAAATAGAGTGACCTGTGCCTGTCCCAACACCTAGATCTAGTCTCTCATTGGTTGCTTCTCTTCCCGTTCATCCTCAGGACAAATTGCAACCTGTAGGGAACAGGAGGTTAAAGGTGCTGATTCTCCAAGTAGGGAGATTTCTAGTAAAGTAGCTGGAATGGCGAACCCGAACACAAGGAGATGAGAAATGAGGTGCGTTTTAGAAACCTTTCAAAATCACACGGTGTACCATCTTCTGGGTTTCTCATGCATGTTTTCGATGTAGGAATATGCCCTTGAACTTGGAGATTTGGGACCCATGGGATGGGTACCAGGCAGTATTACTTTAAAGGGTCTGTGTTTGCTCACCCAACCTCACCCAACCTCTCAGCCCCAAGTGTGTCCACCCTTATGTCTCATCCAGCTGTGGGTCTAGATATGGTCAATCCAGGTTGCATCACAGCCCATGAACGAATTTTGTAAGAATTTCTCTCTCTTTCACTGTCTTTGTTTTACGGGTTTTTAAAAGTAATTTATTTTTATAATGGGGTTTAGCTGCTTTTCACGGCTGTGTTTATGCGGCTTTACACCCACTTGACTCACTTCCAGAGAGATATCAATACATAGGTTTTATGATTCTTACTATTCAGACATATTATTGTGCGGTGAATAGCGGGTGTTGAGTCCAGTTCACTGAGCAAGGAGTAGGTCTTGTCTATTACATATTGGGTGTATGGAACGGTATCTGAACGAATTTGAAACCCTTGTTTTATGCATCACCCCACCTCACCTTTCCCGTTAAGCAGCCATAGTGTGTTTTCTAAACGTGTGACTCTGTTCTGTTTTGTAATTCAGTTCAAGTGTAGCGGTTTTTACATTCCCTCTATAAGTGATAGCTTATGATAAGTGTCTTTTTCTGTGTGACTTATTTCACTTAGAATCGTTGTACCTAAATCCACTCATCTTGCTTCTTCTAGCCTTATGACATTGATTTCATGTCTGAGTGATATTCCATTGTACATAAGGACCACAACTTCTTTATCTATTTTTCTCTTTCCTGGGATATTTAAGGTGTCATGAAGTGGAGGTTCTTGTCAACAGAGCAGCCCTAAACTTTGGGGTGCCTGTGTCTTGCTGATTTTTAGTTTTCCCAATTTATACGCCCATGAGTGGACGTGCCCTATGCTCCCAAAGCTGTGTGTTTTAGATGTTTCAGGACACACCGTACACTTCTCCAGAGTGGCTGTTGGCAATTTACATCCCGCCCATCAGCGTAGCAAGGCTGCCATTTCTCCATGGCCTGTCCTGCATTTCTGGTTTTGAAAATTTTTGCAGCATGGCCCTTTTGACCGATGGGAAGCGAGAATTCTTGGTAGCGCTGATTTGCCTTTCCAGGTTGCTTGGTTGGCCAAAAAGGGCGTATGCGTTTTTTCCTGAATATATTCAGGAAACAACGCATACGACCTTTTTGGCCAAGGTCATCTTTGTCGACGTTTTGCCACCTTTCATGTGCTTTAAAGGCGATTCGAATCTACCTCCTGAAACCTGTTTCCTGCAATTCTGCCTTGCTTTCAAATCCTCTTCGTTGCCTTCCCTCAATATATTTGTGGACGAGAGTTATCATGTATAACTCTGCGGGTTTGTGAATTGCAGTGTCCCTGAGCTCCATTTTTCAACTCGCTTTTTTGGGAGCTGGCCGCAAAAGCACGGGATTGCCTCAGGCCCTATTCTGGTTCCCGGCGGCAGGCTGAACCTGTGGTTAATTCTTCTTCCTGATGGGAAAATAGAGTGACCTGTGCCTGTCCCAGCACCTAGATCTAGTCTCTCATTGGTTGCCCCTCTTCCCGTTCATCCTCAGGACAAATTGCAACCTGTAGGGAACAGGAGCTTAAAGGTGCTGATTCTCCAAGTAGGGAGATTGCTAGTAAAGTAGCTGGAAAGGCGAACCCTAGCACAAGGAGATGAGAAATGGGGTGCGTTTTAGAAACCTTTCAAAATCACACGGTGTACCATCGTCTGGGTTTCTCATGCATGTTTTCGATGTAGCAAGATGCCCTTGAACCTGGAGATTTGGGACCCATGGGATGGGTATCACGCAGTATTACTTTAAAGGGTCTGAGTTTGCTCACCCAACCTCACCCAACCTCTCAGCCCCAAGAGTGTCCACCCTTATGTCTCATCCAGGTTTGGGTCGAGATATGGTCAATCCAGGTTGCATCACAGCCCCTGAACGAATTTTGTAAGAATTTCTCTCTCTTTCACTGTCTTTGTTTTACGGGTTTTTAAAAGTAATTTATTTTTATAATGGGGTTTAGCTGCTTTTCACGGCTGTGTTTATGCGGCTTTACACCCACTTGGCTCACTTCCAGAGAGATATCAATACATAGGTTTTACGATTCTTACTAGTCAGATATATTCTTGTGCGGTGAATAGGGGGTGTTGAGTCCACTTCACTGAGCAAGGAGTAGGCCTTGTCTATTACATATTGGGTGTATGGAACGGTATCTGAGCGAATTTGAAACCCTTGTTTTATGCATCACCCCACCTCACCTTTCCCCTTAAGCAGCCATAGTGTGTTTTCTAAACGTGTGACTCTGTTCTCTTTTGTAATTCAGTTCAAGTGTTGCGGTTTTTACATTCCCTCTATAAATGATAGCTTATGATAAGGGTGTTTTTCTGTGTGACTTATTTCACTTAGAATCGTCATACCTAAATCCACTCATCTTGCTTCTACTAGCCTTATGACATTGATTTCATGTCTGAGTGATATTCCTTTGTACATAAGGACCACAACTTCTTTATCCATTTTTCTCTTTCCTGGGATATTTAAGGTGTCATGAAGTGGAGGTTCTTGTCAACAGAGCAGCCTTAAACTTTGGGGTGCCTGTGTCTTGCTGATTTTTAGTTTTCCCAATTTATACGCCCATGAGTGCACGTGCCCTATGCTCCCTAAGCTGTTTTTTCGATGTTTCAGGACACACCGTACACTTCTCCAGAGTGGCTGTTGGCAATTTACATCCCGCCCATCAGCGTAGCAAGGCTGCCATTTCTCCATGGCCTGTCCTGCATTTCTGGTTTTGACACTTTTTGCAGCAAGGCCCTTTTGACCGATGGGAAGCGAGACTTCTTTGTAGCGCTGATTTGCCTTTCCAGGTTGCTTGGTTGGCCAAAAAGGGCGTATGCGTTTTATCCTGAATATATTCAGAAAAAAACGCATACGCCCTTTTTGGCCAAGGGCATCACTGTCGACGTTTTGCCACTTTTCATGTGCTTTAAAGGCGATTCGAATCTACCTCCTGAAACATGTTTCCTGCAATTCTGCCTTGCTTTCAAATCCTCTTCGTTGCCTTCCCTCAATATATTTGTGGACGAGAGTTATCATTTATAACTCTGCGGGTTTGTGAATGGCAGTGCCCCTGAACTCCATTTTTCAACTGTGTTTTTTGGGAGCTGGCCGCAGAAGCACGGGATTGCCTCAGGCCCTATTCAGGTTCCGGGGGGCAGGCTGAGCCTGTGGTTAATTCTTCTTCCTGATGGGAAAATAGAGTGACCTGTGCTTGTCCCAACACCTAGATCTAGTCTCTCATTGGTTGCCCCTCTTCCCGTTCATCCTCAGGACAAATTGCAACCTGTAGGGAACAGGAGGTTAAAGGTGCTGATTCTCCAAGTAGGGAGATTTCTAGTAAAGTAGCTGGAATGGCGAACCCGAACACAAGGAGATGAGAAATGAGGTGCGTTTTAGAAACCTTTCAAAATCACACGGTGTACCATCTTCTGGGTTTCTCATGCATGTTTTCGATGTAGGAATATGCCCTTGAACTTGGAGATTTGGGACCCATGGGATGGGTACCAGGCAGTATTACTTTAAAGGGTCTGTGTTTGCTCACCCAACCTCACCCAACCTCTCAGCCCCAAGTGTGTCCACCCTTATGTCTCATCCAGCTGTGGGTCTAGATATGGTCAATCCAGGTTGCATCACAGCCCCTGAACGAATTTTGTAAGAATTTCTCTCTCTTTCACTGTCTTTGTTTTACGGGTTTTTAAAAGTAATTTATTTTTATAATGGGGTTTAGCTGCTTTTCACGGCTGTGTTTATGCGGCTTTACACCCACTTGACTCACTTCCAGACAGATATCAATACATAGGTTTTAAGATTCTTACTAGTCAGATATAGTCTTGTGCGGTGAATAGCGGGTGTTGAGTTCAGTTCACTGAGCAAGGAGTAGGTCTTGTCTATTACATATTGGGTGTATGGAACGGTATCTGAGCGAATTTGAAACCCTTGTTTTATGCATCACCCCACCTCACCTTTCCCGTTAAGCAGCCATAGTGTGTTTTCTAAACGTGTGACTCTGTTCTGTTTTGTAATTCAGTTCAAGTGTAGCGGTTTTTACATTCCCTCTATAAGTGATAGCTTATGATAAGTGTCTTTTTCTGTGTGACTTATTTCACTTAGAATCGTCGTACCTAAATCCACTCATCTTGCTTCTTCTAGCCTTATGACATTGATTTCATGTCTGAGAGATATTCCATTGTACATAAGGACCACAACTTCTTTATCTATTTTTCTCTTTCCTGGGATATTTAAGGTGTCATGAAGTGGACGTTCTTGTCAACAGAGCAGCCCTAAACTTTGGGGTGCCTGTGTCTTGCTGATTTTTAGTTTTCCCAATTTATACGCCCATGAGTGCACGTGCCCTATGCTCCCTAAGCTGTGTGTTTTAGATGTTTCAGGACACACCGTACACTTCTCCAGAGTGGCTGTTGGCAATTTACATCCCGCCCATCAGCGTAGCAAGGCTGCCATTTCTCCATGGCCTGTCCTGCATTTCTGGTTTTGCCACTTTTTGCAGCATGGCCCTTTTGACCGATGGGAAGCGAGACTTCTTTGTAGCACTGATTTGCCTTTCCAGGTTGCTTGGTTGGCCAAAAAGGGCGTATGCGTTTTTTCCTGAATATATTCAGGAAAAAACGCATACGCCCTTTTTGGCCAAGGGCATCACTGTCGACGTTTTGCCACTTTTCATGTGCTGTAAAGGCGATTCGAATCTACCTCCTGAAACATGTTTCCTGCAATTCTGCCTTGCTTTCAAATCCTCTTCGTTGCCTTCCCTCAATATATTTGTGGACGAGAGTTATCATTTATAACTCTGCGGGTTTGTGAATGGCAGTGTCCCTGAGCTCCATTTTTCAACTGTCTTTTTTGTGAGCTGGCCGCAAAAGCACGGGATTGCCTCAGGCCCTATTCAGGTTCCGGGGGGCAGGCTGAGCCTGTGGTTAATTCTTCTTCCTGATGGGAAAAGAGAGTGACCTGTGCCTGTCCCAGCACCTAGATCTAGTCTCTCATTGGTTGCCCCTCTTCCCGTTCATCCTCAGGACAAATTGCAACCTGTAGGGAACAGGAGGTTAAAGGTGCTGATTCTCCAAGTAGGGAGATTTCTAGTAAAGTAGCTGGAATGGCGAACCCGAACACAAGGAGATGAGAAATGAGGTGCGTTTTAGAAACCTTTCAAAATCACACGGTGCACCATCTTCTGGGTTTCTCATGCATGTTTTCGATGTAGGAATATGCCCTTGAACTTGGAGATTTGGGACCCATGGGATGGGTACCAGGCAGTATTACTTTAAAGGGTCTGTGTTTGCTCACCCAACCTCACCCAACCTCTCAGCCCCAAGTGTGTCCACCCTTATGTCTCATCCAGCTGTGGGTCTAGTTATGGTCAATCCAGGTTGCATCACAGCCCCTGAACGAATTTTGTAAGAATTTCTCTCTCTTTCACTGTCTTTGTTTTACGGGTTTTTAAAAGTAATTTATTTTTATAATGGGGTTTAGCTGCTTTTCACGGCTGTGTTTATGCGGCTTTACACCCACTTGACTCACTTCCAGACAGATATCAATACATAGGTTTTAAGATTCTTACTAGTCAGATATAGTCTTGTGCGGTGAATAGCGGGTGTTGAGTCCAGTTCACTGAGCAAGGAGTAGGTCTTGTCTATTACATATTGGGTGTATGGAACGGTATCTGAGCGAATTTGAAACCCTTGTTTTATGCATCACCCCACCTCACCTTTCCCGTTAAGCAGCCATAGTGTGTTTTCTAAACGTGTGACTCTGTTCTGTTTTGTAATTCAGTTCAAGTGTAGCGGTTTTTACATTCCCTCTATAAGTGATAGCTTATGATAAGTGTCTTTTTCTGTGTGACTTATTTCACTTAGAATCGTCGTACCTAAATCCACTCATCTTGCTTCTTCTAGCCTTATGACATTGATTTCATGTCTGAGAGATATTCCATTGTACATAAGGACCACAACTTCTTTATCTATTTTTCTCTTTCCTGGGATATTTAAGGTGTCATGAAGTGGACGTTCTTGTCAACAGAGCAGCCCTAAACTTTGGGGTGCCTGTGTCTTGCTGATTTTTAGTTTTCCCAATTTATACGCCCATGAGTGCACGTGCCCTATGCTCCCTAAGCTGTGTGTTTTAGATGTTTCAGGACACACCGTACACTTCTCCAGAGTGGCTGTTGGCAATTTACATCCCGCCCATCAGCGTAGCAAGGCTGCCATTTCTCCATGGCCTGTCCTGCATTTCTGGTTTTGCCACTTTTTGCAGCATGGCCCTTTTGACCGATGGGAAGCGAGACTTCTTTGTAGCACTGATTTGCCTTTCCAGGTTGCTTGGTTGGCCAAAAAGGGCGTATGCGTTTTTTCCTGAATATATTCAGGAAAAAACGCATACGCCCTTTTTGGCCAAGGGCATCACTGTCGACGTTTTGCCACTTTTCATGTGCTGTAAAGGCGATTCGAATCTACCTCCTGAAACATGTTTCCTGCAATTCTGCCTTGCTTTCAAATCCTCTTCGTTGCCTTCCCTCAATATATTTGTGGACGAGAGTTATCATTTATAACTCTGCGGGTTTGTGAATGGCAGTGTCCCTGAGCTCCATTTTTCAACTGTCTTTTTTGTGAGCTGGCCGCAAAAGCACGGGATTGCCTCAGGCCCTATTCAGGTTCCGGGGGGCAGGCTGAGCCTGTGGTTAATTCTTCTTCCTGATGGGAAAAGAGAGTGACCTGTGCCTGTCCCAGCACCTCGATCTAGTCTCTCATTGGTTGCCCCTCTTCCCGTTCATCCTCAGGACAAATTGCAACCTGTAGGGAACAGGAGGTTAAAGGTGCTGATTCTCCAAGTAGGGAGATTTCTAGTAAAGTAGCTGGAATGGCGAACCCGAACACAAGGAGATGAGAAATGAGGTGCGTTTTAGAAACCTTTCAAAATCACACGGTGCACCATCTTCTGGGTTTCTCATGCATGTTTTCGATGTAGGAATATGCCCTTGAACTTGGAGATTTGGGACCCATGGGATGGGTACCAGGCAGTATTACTTTAAAGGGTCTGTGTTTGCTCACCCAACCTCACCCAACCTCTCAGCCCCAAGTGTGTCCACCCTTATGTCTCATCCAGCTGTGGGTCTAGTTATGGTCAATCCAGGTTGCATCACAGCCCCTGAACGAATTTTGTAAGAATTTCTCTCTCTTTCACTGTCTTTGTTTTACGGGTTTTTAAAAGTAATTTATTTTTATAATGGGGTTTAGCTGCTTTTCACGGCTGTGTTTATGCGGCTTTACACCCACTTGACTCACTTCCAGACAGATATCAATACATAGGTTTTAAGATTCTTACTAGTCAGATATAGTCTTGTGCGGTGAATAGCGGGTGTTGAGTCCAGTTCACTGAGCAAGGAGTAGGTCTTGTCTATTACATATTGGGTGTATGGAACGGTATCTGAGCGAATTTGAAACCCTTGTTTTATGCATCACCCCACCTCACCTTTCCCGTTAAGCAGCCATAGTGTGTTTTCTAAACGTGTGACTCTGTTCTGTTTTGTAATTCAGTTCAAGTGTAGCGGTTTTTACATTCCCTCTATAAGTGATAGCTTATGATAAGTGTCTTTTTCTGTGTGACTTATTTCACTTAGAATCGTCGTACCTAAATCCACTCATCTTGCTTCTTCTAGCCTTATGACATTGATTTCATGTCTGAGAGATATTCCATTGTACATAAGGACCACAACTTCTTTATCTATTTTTCTCTTTCCTGGGATATTTAAGGTGTCATGAAGTGGACGTTCTTGTCAACAGAGCAGCCCTAAACTTTGGGGTGCCTGTGTCTTGCTGATTTTTAGTTTTCCCAATTTATACGCCCATGAGTGCACGTGCCCTATGCTCCCTAAGCTGTGTGTTTTAGATGTTTCAGGACACACCGTACACTTCTCCAGAGTGGCTGTTGACAATTTACATCCCGCCCATCAGCGTAGCAAGGCTGCCATTTCTCCATGGCCTGTCCTGCATTTCTGGTTTTGCCACTTTTTGCAGCATGGCCCTTTTGACCGATGGGAAGCGAGACTTCTTTGTAGCACTGATTTGCCTTTCCAGGTTGCTTGGTTGGCCAAAAAGGGCGTATGCGTTTTTTCCTGAATATATTCAGGAAAAAACGCATACGCCCTTTTTGGCCAAGGGCATCACTGTCGACGTTTTGCCACTTTTCATGTGCTGTAAAGGCGATTCGAATCTACCTCCTGAAACATGTTTCCTGCAATTCTGCCTTGCTTTCAAATCCTCTTCGTTGCCTTCCCTCAATATATTTGTGGACGAGAGTTATCATTTATAACTCTGCGGGTTTGTGAATGGCAGTGTCCCTGAGCTCCATTTTTCAACTGTCTTTTTTGTGAGCTGGCCGCAAAAGCACGGGATTGCCTCAGGCCCTATTCAGGTTCCGGGGGGCAGGCTGAGCCTGTGGTTAATTCTTCTTCCTGATGGGAAAAGAGAGTGACCTGTGCCTGTCCCAGCACCTAGATCTAGTCTCTCATTGGTTGCCCCTCTTCCCGTTCATCCTCAGGACAAATTGCAACCTGTAGAGAACAGGAGGTTAAAGGTGCTGATTCTCCAAGTAGGGAGATTTCTAGTAAAGTAGCTGGAATGGCGAACCCGAACACAAGGAGATGAGAAATGAGGTGCGTTTTAGAAACCTTTCAAAATCACACGGTGTACCATCTTCTGGGTTTCTCATGCATGTTTTCGATGTAGGAATATGCCCTTGAATTTGGAGATTTGGGACCCATGGGATGGGTACCAGGCAGTATTACTTTAAAGGGTCTGTGTTTGCTCACCCAACCTCACCCAACCTCTCAGCCCCAAGTGTGTCCACCCTTATGTCTCATCCAGCTGTGGGTCTAGTTATGGTCAATCCAGGTTGCATCACAGCCCCTGAACGAATTTTGTAAGAATTTCTCTCTCTTTCACTGTCTTTGTTTTACGGGTTTTTAAAAGTAATTTATTTTTATAATGGGGTTTACCTGCTTTTCACGGCTGTGTTTATGCGGCTTTACACCCACTTGACTCACTTCCAGACAGATATCAATACATAGGTTTTATGATTCTTACTAGTCTGACATATTCTTGTGCGGTGAATAGGGGGTGTTGAGTCCAGTTCACTGAGCAAGGAGTTGGTCTTGTCTATTACATATTGGGTGTATGGAACGGTATCTGAGTGAATTTGAAACCCTTGTTTTATGCATCACCCCACCTCACCTTTCCCGTTAAGCAGCCATAGTGTGTTTTCTAAACGTGTGACTCTGTTCTGTTTTGTAATTCAGTTCAAGTGTAGCGGTTTTTACATTCCCTCTATAAGTGATAGCTTATGATAAGTGTCTTTTTCTGTGTGACTTATTTCACTTAGAATCGTCGTTCCTAAATCCACTCATCTTGCTTCTACTAGCCTTATGACATTGATTTCATGTCTGAGTGATATTCCATTGTACATAAGGACCACAACTTCTTTATCTATTTTTCTCTTTCCTGGGATATTTAAGGTGTCATGAAGTGGAGGTTCTTGTCAACAGAGCAGCCCTAAACTTTGGGGTGCCTGTGTCTTGCTGATTTTTAGTTTTCCCAATTTATACGCCCATGAGTGGACGTGCCCTATGCTCCCTAAGCTGTGTTTTTTCGATGTTTCAGGACACACCGTACACTTCTCCAGAGTGGCTGTTGGCAATTTACATCCCTCCCATCAGCGTAGCAAGGCTGCCATTTCTCCATGGCCTGTCCTGCATTTCTGGTTTTGAAAATTTTTGCAGCATGGCCCTTTTGACCGATGGGAAGCGAGAATTCTTGGTAGCGCTGATTTGCCTTTCCAGGTTGCTTGGTTGGCCAAAAAGGGCGTATGCGTTTTTTCCTGAATATATTCAGGAAACAACGCATATGACCTTTTTGGCCAAGGTCATCTTTGTCGACGTTTTGCCACCTTTCATGTGCTTTAAAGGCGATTCGAATCTACCTCCTGAAACCTGTTTCCTGCAATTCTGCCTTGCTTTCAAATCCTCTTCGTTGCCTTCCCTCAATATATTTGTGGACGAGAGTTATCATGTATAACTCTGCGGGTTTGTGAATTGCAGTGTCCCTGAGCTCCATTTTTCAACTCGCTTTTTTGGGAGCTGGCCGCAAAAGCACGGGATTGCCTCAGGCCCTATTCTGGTTCCCGGCGGCAGGCTGAACCTGTGGTTAATTCTTCTTCCTGATGGGAAAATAGAGTGACCTGTGCCTGTCCCAGCACCTAGATCTAGTCTCTCATTGGTTGCCCCTCTTCCCGTTCATCCTCAGGACAAATTGCAACCTGTAGGGAACAGGAGCTTAAAGGTGCTGATTCTCCAAGTAGGGAGATTGCTAGTAAAGTAGCTGGAAAGGCGAACCCTAGCACAAGGAGATGAGAAATGGGGTGCGTTTTAGAAACCTTTCAAAATCACATGGTGTACCATCGTCTGGGTTTCTCATGCATGTTTTCGATGTAGCAAGATGCCCTTGAACCTGGAGATTTGGGACCCATGGGATGGGTACCACGCAGTATTACTTTAAAGGGTCTGAGTTTGCTCACCCAACCTCACCCAACCTCTCAGCCCCAAGAGTGTCCACCCTTATGTCTCATCCAGGTTTGGGTCGAGATATGGTCAATCCAGGTTGCACCACAGCCCCTGAACGAATTTTGTAAGAATTTCTCTCTCTTTCACTGTCTTTGTTTTACGGGTTTTTAAAAGTAATTTATTTTTATAATGGGGTTTAGCTGCTTTTCACGGCTGTGTTTATGCGGCTTTACACCCACTTGGCTCACTTCCAGAGAGATATCAATACATAGGTTTTACGATTCTTACTAGTCAGATATATTCTTGTGCGGTGAATAGGGGGTGTTGAGTCCACTTCACTGAGCAAGGAGTAGGCCTTGTCTATTACATATTGGGTGTATGGAACGGTATCTGAGCGAATTTGAAACCCTTGTTTTATGCATCACCCCACCTCACCTTTCCCGTTAAGCAGCCATAGTGTGTTTTCTAAACGTGTGACTCTGTTCTCTTTTGTAATTCAGTTCAAGGGTTGCGGTTTTTACATTCCCTCTATAAGTGATAGCTTACGATAAGTGTCTTTTTCTGTGTGATTTATTTCACTTAGAATTGTCATACCTAAATCCACTCATCTTGCTTCTACTAGCCTTATGACATTGATTTCATGTCTGAGTGATATTCTTTGTACATAAGGACCACAACTTCTTTATCCATTTTTCTCTTTCCTGGGATATTTAAGGTGTCATGAAGTGGAGGTTCTTGTCAACATAGCAGCCCTAAATATTGGGGTGCCTGTGTCTTGCTGATTTTTAGTTTTCCCAATTTATACGCCCATGAGTGCACGTGCCCTATGCTCCCTAAGCTGTTTTTTCGATGTTTCAGGACACACCGTACACTTCTCCAGAGTGGCTGTTGGCAATTTACATCCCGCCCATCAGCGTAGCAAGGCTGCCATTTCTCCATGGCCTGTCCTGCATTTCTGGTTTTGACACTTTTTGCAGCATGGCCCTTTTGACCGATGGGAAGCGAGACTTCTTTGTAGCGCTGATTTGCCTTTCCAGGTTGCTTGGTTGGCCAAAAAGGGCGTATGCGTTTTATCCTGAATATATTCAGGAAAAAACGCATACGCCCTTTTTGGCCAAGGGCATCACTGTCGACGTTTTGCCACTTTTCATGTGCTTTAAAGGCGATTCGAATCTACCTCCTGAAACATGTTTCCTGCAATTCTGCCTTGCTTTCAAATCCTCTTCGTTGCCTTCCCTCAATATATTTGTGGACGAGAGTTATCATTTATAACTCTGCGGGTTTGTGAATGGCAGTGCCCCTGAACTCCATTTTTCAACTGTCTTTTTTGGGTGCTGGCCGCAAAAGCACGGGATTGCCTCAGGCCCTATTCAGGTTCCGGGGGGCAGGCTGAGCCTGTGGTTAATTCTTCTTCCTGATGGGAAAATAGAGTGACCTGTGCCTGTCCCAACACCTAGATCTAGTCTCTCATTGGTTGCTTCTCTTCCCGTTCATCCTCAGGACAAATTGCAACCTGTAGGGAACAGGAGGTTAAAGGTGCTGATTCTCCAAGTAGGGAGATTTCTAGTAAAGTAGCTGGAATGGCGAACCCGAACACAAGGAGATGAGAAATGAGGTGCGTTTTAGAAACCTTTCAAAATCACACGGTGTACCATCTTCTGGGTTTCTCATGCATGTTTTCGATGTAGGAATATGCCCTTGAACTTGGAGATTTGGGACCCATGGGATGGGTACCAGGCAGTATTACTTTAAAGGGTCTGTGTTTGCTCACCCAACCTCACCCAACCTCTCAGCCCCAAGTGTGTCCACCCTTATGTCTCATCCAGCTGTGGGTCTAGATATGGTCAATCCAGGTTGCATCACAGCCCATGAACGAATTTTGTAAGAATTTCTCTCTCTTTCACTGTCTTTGTTTTACGGGTTTTTAAAAGTAATTTATTTTTATAATGGGGTTTAGCTGCTTTTCACGGCTGTGTTTATGCGGCTTTACACCCACTTGACTCACTTCCAGAGAGATATCAATACATAGGTTTTATGATTCTTACTATTCAGACATATTATTGTGCGGTGAATAGCGGGTGTTGAGTCCAGTTCACTGAGCAAGGAGTAGGTCTTGTCTATTACATATTGGGTGTATGGAACGGTATCTGAACGAATTTGAAACCCTTGTTTTATGCATCACCCCACCTCACCTTTCCCGTTAAGCAGCCATAGTGTGTTTTCTAAACGTGTGACTCTGTTCTGTTTTGTAATTCAGTTCAAGTGTAGCGGTTTTTACATTCCCTCTATAAGTGATAGCTTATGATAAGTGTCTTTTTCTGTGTGACTTATTTCACTTAGAATCGTTGTACCTAAATCCACTCATCTTGCTTCTTCTAGCCTTATGACATTGATTTCATGTCTGAGTGATATTCCATTGTACATAAGGACCACAACTTCTTTATCTATTTTTCTCTTTCCTGGGATATTTAAGGTGTCATGAAGTGGAGGTTCTTGTCAACAGAGCAGCCCTAAACTTTGGGGTGCCTGTGTCTTGCTGATTTTTAGTTTTCCCAATTTATACGCCCATGAGTGGACGTGCCCTATGCTCCCAAAGCTGTGTGTTTTAGATGTTTCAGGACACACCGTACACTTCTCCAGAGTGGCTGTTGGCAATTTACATCCCGCCCATCAGCGTAGCAAGGCTGCCATTTCTCCATGGCCTGTCCTGCATTTCTGGTTTTGAAAATTTTTGCAGCATGGCCCTTTTGACCGATGGGAAGCGAGAATTCTTGGTAGCGCTGATTTGCCTTTCCAGGTTGCTTGGTTGGCCAAAAAGGGCGTATGCGTTTTTTCCTGAATATATTCAGGAAACAACGCATACGACCTTTTTGGCCAAGGTCATCTTTGTCGACGTTTTGCCACCTTTCATGTGCTTTAAAGGCGATTCGAATCTACCTCCTGAAACCTGTTTCCTGCAATTCTGCCTTGCTTTCAAATCCTCTTCGTTGCCTTCCCTCAATATATTTGTGGACGAGAGTTATCATGTATAACTCTGCGGGTTTGTGAATTGCATTGTCCCTGAGCTCCATTTTTCAACTCGCTTTTTTGGGAGCTGGCCGCAAAAGCACGGGATTGCCTCAGGCCCTATTCTGGTTCCCGGCGGCAGGCTGAACCTGTGGTTAATTCTTCTTCCTGATGGGAAAATAGAGTGACCTGTGCCTGTCCCAGCACCTAGATCTAGTCTCTCATTGGTTGCCCCTCTTCCCGTTCATCCTCAGGACAAATTGCAACCTGTAGGGAACAGGAGCTTAAAGGTGCTGATTCTCCAAGTAGGGAGATTGCTAGTAAAGTAGCTGGAAAGGCGAACCCTAGCACAAGGAGATGAGAAATGGGGTGCGTTTTAGAAACCTTTCAAAATCACACGGTGTACCATCGTCTGGGTTTCTCATGCATGTTTTCGATGTAGCAAGATGCCCTTGAACCTGGAGATTTGGGACCCATGGGATGGGTACCACGCAGTATTACTTTAAAGGGTCTGAGTTTGCTCACCCAACCTCACCCAACCTCTCAGCCCCAAGAGTGTCCACCCTTATGTCTCATCCAGGTTTGGGTCGAGATATGGTCAATCCAGGTTGCATCACAGCCCCTGAACGAATTTTGTAAGAATTTCTCTCTCTTTCACTGTCTTTGTTTTACGGGTTTTTAAAAGTAATTTATTTTTATAATGGGGTTTAGCTGCTTTTCACGGCTGTGTTTATGCGGCTTTACACCCACTTGGCTCACTTCCAGAGAGATATCAATACATAGGTTTTACGATTCTTACTAGTCAGATATATTCTTGTGCGGTGAATAGGGGGTGTTGAGTCCACTTCACTGAGCAAGGAGTAGGCCTTGTCTATTACATATTGGGTGTATGGAACGGTATCTGAGCGAATTTGAAACCCTTGTTTTATGCATCACCCCACCTCACCTTTCCCCTTAAGCAGCCATAGTGTGTTTTCTAAACGTGTGACTCTGTTCTCTTTTGTAATTCAGTTCAAGTGTTGCGGTTTTTACATTCCCTCTATAAATGATAGCTTATGATAAGTGTGTTTTTCTGTGTGACTTATTTCACTTAGAATCGTCATACCTAAATCCACTCATCTTGCTTCTACTAGCCTTATGACATTGATTTCATGTCTGAGTGATATTCCTTTGTACATAAGGACCACAACTTCTTTATCCATTTTTCTCTTTCCTGGGATATTTAAGGTGTCATGAAGTGGAGGTTCTTGTCAACAGAGCAGCCTTAAACTTTGGGGTGCCTGTGTCTTGCTGATTTTTAGTTTTCCCAATTTATACGCCCATGAGTGCACGTGCCCTATGCTCCCTAAGCTGTTTTTTCGATGTTTCAGGACACACCGTACACTTCTCCAGAGTGGCTGTTGGCAATTTACATCCCGCCCATCAGCGTAGCAAGGCTGCCATTTCTCCATGGCCTGTCCTGCATTTCTGGTTTTGACACTTTTTGCAGCAAGGCCCTTTTGACCGATGGGAAGCGAGACTTCTTTGTAGCGCTGATTTGCCTTTCCAGGTTGCTTGGTTGGCCAAAAAGGGCGTATGCGTTTTATCCTGAATATATTCAGAAAAAAACGCATACGCCCTTTTTGGCCAAGGGCATCACTGTCGACGTTTTGCCACTTTTCATGTGCTTTAAAGGCGATTCGAATCTACCTCCTGAAACATGTTTCCTGCAATTCTGCCTTGCTTTCAAATCCTCTTCGTTGCCTTCCCTCAATATATTTGTGGACGAGAGTTATCATTTATAACTCTGCGGGTTTGTGAATGGCAGTGCCCCTGAACTCCATTTTTCAACTGTGTTTTTTGGGAGCTGGCCGCAGAAGCACGGGATTGCCTCAGGCCCTATTCAGGTTCCGGGGGGCAGGCTGAGCCTGTGGTTAATTCTTCTTCCTGATGGGAAAATAGAGTGACCTGTGCTTGTCCCAACACCTAGATCTAGTCTCTCATTGGTTGCCCCTCTTCCCGTTCATCCTCAGGACAAATTGCAACCTGTAGGGAACAGGAGGTTAAAGGTGCTGATTCTCCAAGTAGGGAGATTTCTAGTAAAGTAGCTGGAATGGCGAACCCGAACACAAGGAGATGAGAAATGAGGTGCGTTTTAGAAACCTTTCAAAATCACACGGTGTACCATCTTCTGGGTTTCTCATGCATGTTTTCGATGTAGGAATATGCCCTTGAACTTGGAGATTTGGGACCCATGGGATGGGTACCAGGCAGTATTACTTTAAAGGGTCTGTGTTTGCTCACCCAACCTCACCCAACCTCTCAGCCCCAAGTGTGTCCACCCTTATGTCTCATCCAGCTGTGGGTCTAGATATGGTCAATCCAGGTTGCATCACAGCCCCTGAACGAATTTTGTAAGAATTTCTCTCTCTTTCACTGTCTTTGTTTTACGGGTTTTTAAAAGTAATTTATTTTTATAATGGGGTTTAGCTGCTTTTCACGGCTGTGTTTATGCGGCTTTACACCCACTTGACTCACTTCCAGACAGATATCAATACATAGGTTTTAAGATTCTTACTAGTCAGATATAGTCTTGTGCGGTGAATAGCGGGTGTTGAGTCCAGTTCACTGAGCAAGGAGTAGGTCTTGTCTATTACATATTGGGTGTATGGAACGGTATCTGAGCGAATTTGAAACCCTTGTTTTATGCATCACCCCACCTCACCTTTCCCGTTAAGCAGCCATAGTGTGTTTTCTAAACGTGTGACTCTGTTCTGTTTTGTAATTCAGTTCAAGTGTAGCGGTTTTTACATTCCCTCTATAAGTGATAGCTTATGATAAGTGTCTTTTTCTGTGTGACTTATTTCACTTAGAATCGTCGTACCTAAATCCACTCATCTTGCTTCTTCTAGCCTTATGACATTGATTTCATGTCTGAGAGATATTCCATTGTACATAAGGACCACAACTTCTTTATCTATTTTTCTCTTTCCTGGGATATTTAAGGTGTCATGAAGTGGACGTTCTTGTCAACAGAGCAGCCCTAAACTTTGGGGTGCCTGTGTCTTGCTGATTTTTAGTTTTCCCAATTTATACGCCCATGAGTGGACGTGCCCTATGCTCCCTAAGCTGTGTGTTTTAGATGTTTCAGGACACACCGTACACTTCTCCAGAGTGGCTGTTGACAATTTACATCCCGCCCATCAGCGTAGCAAGGCTGCCATTTCTCCATGGCCTGTCCTGCATTTCTGGTTTTGCCACTTTTTGCAGCATGGCCCTTTTGACCGATGGGAAGCGAGACTTCTTTGTAGCACTGATTTGCCTTTCCAGGTTGCTTGGTTGGCCAAAAAGGGCGTATGCGTTTTTTCCTGAATATATTCAGGAAAAAACGCATACGCCCTTTTTGGCCAAGGGCATCACTGTCGACGTTTTGCCACTTTTCATGTGCTGTAAAGGCGATTCGAATCTACCTCCTGAAACATGTTTCCTGCAATTCTGCCTTGCTTTCAAATCCTCTTCGTTGCCTTCCCTCAATATATTTGTGGACGAGAGTTATCATTTATAACTCTGCGGGTTTGTGAATGGCAGTGTCCCTGAGCTCCATTTTTCAACTGTCTTTTTTGTGAGCTGGCCGCAAAAGCACGGGATTGCCTCAGGCCCTATTCAGGTTCCGGGGGGCAGGCTGAGCCTGTGGTTAATTCTTCTTCCTGATGGGAAAAGAGAGTGACCTGTGCCTGTCCCAGCACCTAGATCTAGTCTCTCATTGGTTGCCCCTCTTCCCGTTCATCCTCAGGACAAATTGCAACCTGTAGGGAACAGGAGGTTAAAGGTGCTGATTCTCCAAGTAGGGAGATTTCTAGTAAAGTAGCTGGAATGGCGAACCCGAACACAAGGAGATGAGAAATGAGGTGCGTTTTAGAAACCTTTCAAAATCACACGGTGTACCATCTTCTGGGTTTCTCATGCATGTTTTCGATGTAGGAATATGCCCTTGAATTTGGAGATTTGGGACCCATGGGATGGGTACCAGGCAGTATTACTTTAAAGGGTCTGTGTTTGCTCACCCAACCTCACCCAACCTCTCAGCCCCAAGTGTGTCCACCCTTATGTCTCATCCAGCTGTGGGTCTAGTTATGGTCAATCCAGGTTGCATCACAGCCCCTGAACGAATTTTGTAAGAATTTCTCTCTCTTTCACTGTCTTTGTTTTACGGGTTTTTAAAAGTAATTTATTTTTATAATGGGGTTTAGCTGCTTTTCACGGCTGTGTTTATGCGGCTTTACACCCACTTGACTCACTTCCAGACAGATATCAATACATAGGTTTTATGATTCTTACTAGTCTGACATATTCTTGTGTGGTGAATAGGGGGTGTTGAGTCCAGTTCACTGAGCAAGGAGTTGGTCTTGTCTATTACATATTGGGTGTATGGAACGGTATCTGAGTGAATTTGAAACCCTTGTTTTATGCATCACCCCACCTCACCTTTCCCGTTAAGCAGCCATAGTGTGTTTTCTAAACGTGTGACTCTGTTCTGTTTTGTAATTCAGTTCAAGTGTAGCGGTTTTTACATTCCCTCTATAAGTGATAGCTTATGATAAGTGTCTTTTTCTGTGTGACTTATTTCACTTAGAATCGTCGTTCCTAAATCCACTCATCTTGCTTCTACTAGCCTTATGACATTGATTTCATGTCTGAGTGATATTCCATTGTACATAAGGACCACAACTTCTTTATCTATTTTTCTCTTTCCTGGGATATTTAAGGTGTCATGAAGTGGAGGTTCTTGTCAACAGAGCAGCCCTAAACTTTGGGGTGCCTGTGTCTTGCTGATTTTTAGTTTTCCCAATTTATACGCCCATGAGTGGACGTGCCCTATGCTCCCTAAGCTGTGTTTTTTCGATGTTTCAGGACACACCGTACACTTCTCCAGAGTGGCTGTTGGCAATTTACATCCCTCCCATCAGCGTAGCAAGGCTGCCATTTCTCCATGGCCTGTCCTGCATTTCTGGTTTTGAAAATTTTTGCAGCATGGCCCTTTTGACCGATGGGAAGCGAGAATTCTTGGTAGCGCTGATTTGCCTTTCCAGGTTGCTTGGTTGGCCAAAAAGGGCGTATGCGTTTTTTCCTGAATATATTCAGGAAACAACGCATATGACCTTTTTGGCCAAGGTCATCTTTGTCGACGTTTTGCCACCTTTCATGTGCTTTAAAGGCGATTCGAATCTACCTCCTGAAACCTGTTTCCTGCAATTCTGCCTTGCTTTCAAATCCTCTTCGTTGCCTTCCCTCAATATATTTGTGGACGAGAGTTATCATGTATAACTCTGCGGGTTTGTGAATTGCAGTGTCCCTGAGCTCCATTTTTCAACTCGCTTTTTTGGGAGCTGGCCGCAAAAGCACGGGATTGCCTCAGGCCCTATTCTGGTTCCCGGCGGCAGGCTGAACCTGTGGTTAATTCTTCTTCCTGATGGGAAAATAGAGTGACCTGTGCCTGTCCCAGCACCTAGATCTAGTCTCTCATTGGTTGCCCCTCTTCCCGTTCATCCTCAGGACAAATTGCAACCTGTAGGGAACAGGAGCTTAAAGGTGCTGATTCTCCAAGTAGGGAGATTGCTAGTAAAGTAGCTGGAAAGGCGAACCCTAGCACAAGGAGATGAGAAATGGGGTGCGTTTTAGAAACCTTTCAAAATCACATGGTGTACCATCGTCTGGGTTTCTCATGCATGTTTTCGATGTAGCAAGATGCCCTTGAACCTGGAGATTTGGGACCCATGGGATGGGTACCACGCAGTATTACTTTAAAGGGTCTGAGTTTGCTCACCCAACCTCACCCAACCTCTCAGCCCCAAGAGTGTCCACCCTTATGTCTCATCCAGGTTTGGGTCGAGATATGGTCAATCCAGGTTGCACCACAGCCCCTGAACGAATTTTGTAAGAATTTCTCTCTCTTTCACTGTCTTTGTTTTACGGGTTTTTAAAAGTAATTTATTTTTATAATGGGGTTTAGCTGCTTTTCACGGCTGTGTTTATGCGGCTTTACACCCACTTGGCTCACTTCCAGAGAGATATCAATACATAGGTTTTACGATTCTTACTAGTCAGATATATTCTTGTGCGGTGAATAGGGGGTGTTGAGTCCACTTCACTGAGCAAGGAGTAGGCCTTGTCTATTACATATTGGGTGTATGGAACGGTATCTGAGCGAATTTGAAACCCTTGTTTTATGCATCACCCCACCTCACCTTTCCCGTTAAGCAGCCATAGTGTGTTTTCTAAACGTGTGACTCTGTTCTCTTTTGTAATTCAGTTCAAGGGTTGCGGTTTTTACATTCCCTCTATAAGTGATAGCTTACGATAAGTGTCTTTTTCTGTGTGATTTATTTCACTTAGAATCGTCATACCTAAATCCACTCATCTTGCTTCTACTAGCCTTATGACATTGATTTCATGTCTGAGTGATATTCTTTGTACATAAGGACCACAACTTCTTTATCCATTTTTCTCTTTCCTGGGATATTTAAGGTGTCATGAAGTGGAGGTTCTTGTCAACATAGCAGCCCTAAATATTGGGGTGCCTGTGTCTTGCTGATTTTTAGTTTTCCCAATTTATACGCCCATGAGTGCACGTGCCCTATGCTCCCTAAGCTGTTTTTTCGATGTTTCAGGACACACCGTACACTTCTCCAGAGTGGCTGTTGGCAATTTACATCCCGCCCATCAGCGTAGCAAGGCTGCCATTTCTCCATGGCCTGTCCTGCATTTCTGGTTTTGACACTTTTTGCAGCATGGCCCTTTTGACCGATGGGAAGCGAGACTTCTTTGTAGCGCTGATTTGCCTTTCCAGGTTGCTTGGTTGGCCAAAAAGGGCGTATGCGTTTTATCCTGAATATATTCAGGAAAAAACGCATACGCCCTTTTTGGCCAAGGGCATCACTGTCGACGTTTTGCCACTTTTCTTGTGCTTTAAAGGCGATTCGAATCTACCTCCTGAAACATGTTTCCTGCAATTCTGCCTTGCTTTCAAATACTCTTCGTTGCCTTCCCTCAATATATTTGTGGACGAGAGTTATCATTTATAACTCTGCGGGTTTGTGAATGGCAGTGCCCCTGAACTCCATTTTTCAACTGTCTTTTTTGGGTGCTGGCCGCAAAAGCACGGGATTGCCTCAGGCCCTATTCAGGTTCCGGTGGGCAGGCTGAGCCTGTGGTTAATTCTTCTTCCTGATGGGAAAATAGAGTGACCTGTGCCTGTCCCAGCACCTAGATCTAGTCTCTCATTGGTTGCCCCTCTTCCCGTTCATCCTCAGGACAAATTGCAACCTGTAGGGAACAGGAGGTTAAAGGTGCTGATTCTCCAAGTAGGGAGATTGCTAGTAAAGTAGCTGGAAAGGCGAACCCTAGCACAAGGAGATGAGAAATGGGGTGCGTTTTAGAAACCTTTCAAAATCACATGGTGTACCATCGTCTGGGTTTCTCATGCATGTTTTCGATGTAGCAAGATGCCCTTGAACCTGGAGATTTGGGACCCATGGGATGGGTACCACGCAGTATTACTTTAAAGGGTCTGAGTTTGCTCACCCAACCTCACCCAACCTCTCAGCCCCAAGAGTGTCCACCCTTATGTCTCATCCAGGTTTGGGTCGAGATATGGTCAATCCAGGTTGCATCACAGCCCCTGAACGAATTTTGTAAGAATTTCTCTCTCTTTCACTGTCTTTGTTTTACGGGTTTTTAAAAGTAATTTATTTTTATAATGGGGTTTAGCTGCTTTTCACGGCTGTGTTTATGCGGCTTTACACCCACTTGGCTCACTTCCAGAGAGATATCAATACATAGGTTTTACGATTCTTACTAGTCAGATATATTCTTGTGCGGTGAATAGGGGGTGTTGAGTCCACTTCACTGAGCAAGGAGTAGGCCTTGTCTATTACATATTGGGTGTATGGAACGGTATCTGAGCGAATTTGAAACCCTTGTTTTATGCATCACCCCACCTCACCTTTCCCGTTAAGCAGCCATAGTGTGTTTTCTAAACGTGTGACTCTGTTCTCTTTTGTAATTCAGTTCAAGGGTTGCGGTTTTTACATTCCCTCTATAAGTGATAGCTTACGATAAGTGTCTTTTTCTGTGTGATTTATTTCACTTAGAATCGTCATACCTAAATCCACTCATCTTGCTTCTACTAGCCTTATGACATTGATTTCATGTCTGAGTGATATTCCTTTGTACATAAGGACCACAACTTCTTTATCCATTTTTCTCTTTCCTGGGATATTTAAGGTGTCATGAAGTGGAGGTTCTTGTCAACATAGCAGCCCTAAACATTGGGGTGCCTGTGTCTTGCTGATTTTTAGTTTTCCCAATTTATACGCCCATGAGTGCACGTGCCCTATGCTCCCTAAGCTGTTTTTTCGGTGTTTCAGGACACACCGTACACTTCTCCAGAGTGGCTGTTGGCAATTTACATCCCGCCCATCAGCGTAGCAAGGCTGCCATTTCTCCATGGCCTGTCCTGCATTTCTGGTTTTGACACTTTTTGCAGCATGGCCCTTTTGACCGATGGGAAGCGAGACTTCTTTGTAGCGCTGATTTGCCTTTCCAGGTTGCTTGGTTGGCCAAAAAGGGCGTATGCGTTTTATCCTGAATATATTCAGGAAAAAACGCATACGCCCTTTTTGGCCAAGGGCATCACTGTCGACGTTTTGCCACTTTTCATGTGCTTTAAAGGCGATTCGAATCTACCTCCTGAAACATGTTTCCTGCAATTCTGCCTTGCTTTCAAATCCTCTTCGTTGCCTTCCCTCAATATATTTGTGGACGAGAGTTATCATTTATAACTCTGCGGGTTTGTGAATGGCAGTGCCCCTGAACTCCATTTTTCAACTGTCTTTTTTGGGAGCTGGCCGCAAAAGCACGGGATTGCCTCAGGCCCTATTCAGGTTCCGGGGGGCAGGCTGAGCCTGTGGTTAATTCTTCTTCCTGATGGGAAAATAGAGTGACCTGTGCCTGTCCCAACACCTAGATCTAGTCTCTCATTGGTTGCCCCTCTTCCCGTTCATCCTCAGGACAAATTGCAACCTGTAGGGAACAGGAGGTTAAAGGTGCTGATTCTCCAAGTAGGGAGATTTCTAGTAAAGTAGCTGGAATGGCGAACCCGAACACAAGGAGATGAGAAATGAGGTGCGTTTTAGAAACCTTTCAAAATCACACGGTGTACCATCTTCTGGGTTTCTCATGCATGTTTTCGATGTAGGAATATGCCCTTGAACTTGGAGATTTGGGACCCATGGGATGGGTACCAGGCAGTATTACTTTAAAGGGTCTGTGTTTGCTCACCCAACCTCACCCAACCTCTCAGCCCCAAGTGTGTCCACCCTTATGTCTCATCCAGCTGTGGGTCTAGATATGGTCAATCCAGGTTGCATCACAGCCCCTGAACGAATTTTGTAAGAATTTCTCTCTCTTTCACTGTCTTTGTTTTACGGGTTTTTAAAAGTAATTTATTTTTTAATGGGGTTTAGCTGCTTTTCACGGCTGTGTTTATGCGGCTTTACACCCACTTGACTCACTTCCAGACAGATATCAATACATAGGTTTTATGATTCTTACTAGTCAGACATATTATTGTGCGGTGAATAGAGCGTGTTGAGTCCAGTTCACTGAGCAAGGAGTTGGTCTTGTCTATTACATATTGGGTGTATGGAACGGTATCTGAGTGAATTTGAAACCCTTGTTTTATGCATCACCCCAACTCACCTTTCCCGTTAAGCAGCCATAGTGTGTTTTCTAAACGTGTGACTCTGTTCTGTTTTGTAATTCAGTTCAAGTGTAGCGGTTTTTACATTCCCTCTATAAGTGATAGCTTATGATAAGTGTCTTTTTCTGTGTGACTTATTTCACTTAGAATCGTCGTTCCTAAATCCACTCATCTTGCTTCTACTAGCCTTATGACATTGATTTCATGTCTGAGTGATATTCCATTGTACATAAGGACCACAACTTCTTTATCTATTTTTCTCTTTCCTGGGATATTTAAGGTGTCATGAAGTGGAGGTTCTTGTCAACAGAGCAGCCCTAAACTTTGGGGTGCCTGTGTCTTGCTGATTTTTAGTTTTCCCAATTTATACGCCCATGAGTGGACGTGCCCTATGCTCCCTAAGCTGTGTTTTTTCGATGTTTCAGGACACACCGTACACTTCTCCAGAGTGGCTGTTGGCAATTTACATCCCTCCCATCAGCGTAGCAAGGCTGCCATTTCTCCATGGCCTGTCCTGCATTTCTGGTTTTGAAAATTTTTGCAGCATGGCCCTTTTGACCGATGGGAAGCGAGAATTCTTGGTAGCGCTGATTTGCCTTTCCAGGTTGCTTGGTTGGCCAAAAAGGGCGTATGCGTTCTTTCCTGAATATATTCAGGAAACAACGCATACGACCTTTTTGGCCAAGGTCATCTTTGTCGACGTTTTGCCACCTTTCATGTGCTTTAAAGGCGATTCGAATCTACCTCCTGAAACCTGTTTCCTGCAATTCTGCCTTGCTTTCAAATCCTCTTCGTTGCCTTCCCTCAATATATTTGTGGACGAGAGTTATCATGTATAACTCTGCGGGTTTGTGAATTGCAGTGTCCCTGAGCTCCATTTTTCAACTCGCTTTTTTGGGAGCTGGCCGCAAAAGCACGGGATTGCCTCAGGCCCTATTCTGGTTCCCGGCGGCAGGCTGAACCTGTGGTTAATTCTTCTTCCTGATGGGAAAATAGAGTGACCTGTGCCTGTCCCAGCACCTAGATCTAGTCTCTCATTGGTTGCCCCTCTTCCCGTTCATCCTCAGGACAAATTGCAACCTGTAGGGAACAGGAGCTTAAAGGTGCTGATTCTCCAAGTAGGGAGATTGCTAGTAAAGTAGCTGGAAAGGCGAACCCTAGCACAAGGAGATGAGAAATGGGGTGCGTTTTAGAAACCTTTCAAAATCACACGGTGTACCATCGTCTGGGTTTCTCATGCATGTTTTCGATGTAGCAAGATGCCCTTGAACCTGGAGATTTGGGACCCATGGGATGGGTACCACGCAGTATTACTTTAAAGGGTCTGAGTTTGCTCACCCAACCTCACCCAACCTCTCAGCCCCAAGAGTGTCCACCCTTATGTCTCATCCAGGTTTGGGTCGAGATATGGTCAATCCAGGTTGCATCACAGCCCCTGAACGAATTTTGTAAGAATTTCTCTCTCTTTCACTGTCTTTGTTTTACGGGTTTTTAAAAGTAATTTATTTTTATAATGGGGTTTAGCTGCTTTTCACGGCTGTGTTTATGCGGCTTTACACCCACGTGGCTCACTTCCAGAGAGATATCAATACATAGGTTTTACGATTCTTACTAGTCAGATATATTCTTGTGCGGTGAATAGGGGGTGTTGAGTCCACTTCACTGAGCAAGGAGTAGGTCTTGTCTATTACATATTGGGTGTATGGAACGGTATCTGAGCGAATTTGAAACCCTTGTTTTATGCATCAACCCACCTCACCTTTCCCGTTAAGCAGCCATAGTGTGTTTTCTAAACGTGTGACTCTGTTCTCTTTTGTAATTCAGTTCAAGTGTTGCGGTTTTTACATTCCCTCTATAAGTGATAGCTTATGATAAGGGTCTTTTTCTGTGTGACTTATTTCACTTAGAATCGTCATACCTAAATCCACTCATCTTGCTTCTACTAGCCTTATGACATTGATTTCATGTCTGAGTGATATTCCTTTGTACATAAGGACCACAACTTCTTTATCCATTTTTCTCTTTCCTGGGATATTTAAGGTGTCATGAAGTGGAGGTTCTTGTCAACAGAGCAGCCTTAAACTTTGGGGTGCCTGTGTCTTGCTGATTTTTAGTTTTCCCAATTTATACGCCCATGAGTGCACGTGCCCTATGCTCCCTAAGCTGTTTTATCGATGTTTCAGGACACACCGTACACTTCTCCAGAGTGGCTGTTGGCAATTTACATCCCGCCCATCAGCGTAGCAAGGCTGCCATTTCTCCATGGCCTGTCCTGCATTTCTGGTTTTGACACTTTTTGCAGCAAGGCCCTTTTGACCGATGGGAAGCGAGACTTCTTTGTAGCGCTGATTTGCCTTTCCAGGTTGCTTGGTTGGCCAAAAAGGGCGTATGCGTTTTATCCTGAATATATTCAGAAAAAAACGCATACGCCCTTTTTGGCCAAGGGCATCACTGTCGACGTTTTGCCACTTTTCATGTGCTTTAAAGGCGATTCGAATCTACCTCCTGAAACATGTTTCCTGCAATTCTGCCTTGCTTTCAAATCCTCTTCGTTGCCTTCCCTCAATATATTTGTGGACGAGAGTTATCATTTATAACTCTGCGGGTTTGTGAATGGCAGTGTCCCTGAACTCCATTTTTCAACTGTCTTTTTTGGGAGCTGGCCGCAAAAGCACGGGATTGCCTCAGGCCCTATTCAGGTTCCGGGGGGCAGGCTGAGCCTGTGGTTAATTCTTCTTCCTGATGGGAAAATAGAGTGACCTGTGCCTGTCCCAACACCTAGATCTAGTCTCTCATTGGTTGCCCCTCTTCCCGTTCATCCTCAGGACAAATTGCAACCTGTAGGGAACAGGAGGTTAAAGGTGCTGATTCTCCAAGTAGGGAGATTTCTAGTAAAGTAGCTGGAATGGCGAACCCGAACACAAGGAGATGAGAAATGAGGTGCGTTTTAGAAACCTTTCAAAATCACACGGTGTACCATCATCTGGGTTTCTCATGCATGTTTTCGATGTAGGAATATGCCCTTGAACTTGGAGATTTGGGACCCATGGGATGGGTACAAGGCAGTATTACTTTAAAGGGTCGGTGTTTGCTCACCCAACCTCACCCAACCTCTCAGCCCCAAGTGTGTCCACCCTCATGTCTCATCCAGCTGTGGGTCTAGTTATGGTCAATCCAGGTTGCATCACAGCCCCTGAACGAATTTTGTAAGAATTTCTCTCTCTTTCACTGTCTTTGTTTTACGGGTTTTTAAAAGTAATTTATTTTTATAATGGGGTTTAGCTGCTTTTCACGGCTGTGTTTATGCGGCTTTACACCCACTTGACTCACTTCCAGAGAGATATCAATACATAGGTTTTATGATTCTTACTAGTCAGACATATTATTGTGCGGTGAATAGAGCGTGTTGAGTCCAGTTCACTGAGCAAGGAGTTGGTCTTGTCTATTACATATTGGGTGTATGGAACGGTATCTGAGTGAATTTGAAACCCTTGTTTTATGCATCACCCCAACTCACCTTTCCCGTTAAGCAGCCATAGTGTGTTTTCTAAACGTGTGACTCTGTTCTGTTTTGTAATTCAGTTCAAGTGTAGCGGTTTTTACATTCCCTCTATAAGTGATAGCTTATGATAAGTGTCTTTTTCTGTGTGACTTATTTCACTTAGAATCTTCGTTCCTAAATCCACTCATCTTGCTTCTACTACCCTTATGACATTGATTTCATGTCTGAGTGATATTCCATTGTACATAAGGACCACAACTTCTTTATCTATTTTTCTCTTTCCTGGGATATTTAAGGTGTCATGAAGTGGAGGTTCTTGTCAACAGAGCAGCCCTAAACTTTGGGGTGCCTGTGTCTTGCTGATTTTTAGTTTTCCCAATTTATACGCCCATGAGTGGACGTGCCCTATGCTCCCTAAGCTGTGTTTTTTCGATGTTTCAGGACACACCGTACACTTCTCCAGAGTGGCTGTTGGCAATTTACATCCCTCCCATCACCGTAGCAAGGCTGCCATTTCTCCATGGCCTGTCCTGCATTTCTGGTTTTGAAAATTTTTGCAGCATGGCCCTTTTGACCGATGGGAAGCGAGAATTCTTGGTAGCGCTGATTTGCCTTTCCAGGTTGCTTGGTTGGCCAAAAAGGGCGTATGCGTTGTTTCCTGAATATATTCAGGAAACAACGCATACGAACTTTTTGGCCAAGGTCATCTTTGTCGACGTTTTGCCACCTTTCATGTGCTTTAAAGGCGATTCGAATCTACCTCCTGAAACCTGTTTCCTGCAATTCTGCCTTGCTTTCAAATCCTCTTCGTTGCCTTCCCTCAATATATTTGTGGACGAGAGTTATCATGTATAACTCTGCGGGTTTGTGAATTGCAGTGTCCCTGAGCTCCATTTTTCAACTCGCTTTTTTGGGAGCTGGCCGCAAAAGCACGGGATTGCCTCAGGCCCTATTCTGGTTCCCGGCGGCAGGCTGAACCTGTGGTTAATTCTTCTTCCTGATGGGAAAATAGAGTGACCTGTGCCTGTCCCAGCACCTAGATCTAGTCTCTCATTGGTTGCCCCTCTTCCCGTTCATCCTCAGGACAAATTGCAACCTGTAGGGAACAGGAGCTTAAAGGTGCTGATTCTCCAAGTAGGGAGATTGCTAGTAAAGTAGCTGGAAAGGCGAACCCTAGCACAAGGAGATGAGAAATGGGGTGCGTTTTAGAAACCTTTCAAAATCACACGGTGTACCATCGTCTGGGTTTCTCATGCATGTTTTCGATGTAGCAAGATGCCCTTGAACCTGGAGATTTGGGACCCATGGGATGGGTACCACGCAGTATTACTTTAAAGGGTCTGAGTTTGCTCACCCAATCTCACCCAACCTCTCAGCCCCAAGAGTGTCCACCCTTATGTCTCATCCAGGTTTGGGTCGAGATATGGTCAATCCAGGTTGCATCACAGCCCCTGAACGAATTTTGTAAGAATTTCTCTCTCTTTCACTGTCTTTGTTTTACGGGTTTTTAAAAGTAATTTATTTTTATAATGGGGTTTAGCTGCTTTTCACGGCTGTGTTTATGCGGCTTTACACCCACTTGGCTCACTTCCAGAGAGATATCAATACATAGGTTTTACGATTCTTACTAGTCAGATATATTCTTGTGCGGTCAATAGGGGGTGTTGAGTCCACTTCACTGAGCAAGGAGTAGGCCTTGTCTATTACATATTGGGTGTATGGAACGGTATCTGAGCGAATTTGAAACCCTTGTTTTATGCATCACCCCACCTCACCTTTCCCGTTAAGCAGCCATAGTGTGTTTTCTAAACGTGTGACTCTGTTCTCTTTTGTAATTCAGTTCAAGGGTTGCGGTTTTTACATTCCCTCTATAAGTGATAGCTTACGATAAGTGTCTTTTCTGTGTGATTTATTTCACTTAGAATCGTCATAACTAAATCCACTCATCTTGCTTCTACTAGCCTTATGACATTGATTTCATGTCTGAGTGATATTCCTTTGTACATAAGGACCACAACTTCTTTATCCATTTTTCTCTTTCCTGGGATATTTAAGGTGTCATGAAGTGGAGGTTCTTGTCAACATAGCAGCCCTAAACATTGGGGTGCCTGTGTCTTGCTGATTTTTAGTTTTCCCAATTTATACGCCCATGAGTGCACGTGCCCTATGCTCCCTAAGCTGTTTTTTCGATGTTTCAGGACTCACCGTACACTTCTCCAGAGTGGCTGTTGGCAATTTACATCCCGCCCATCAGAGTAGCAAGGCTGACATTTCTCCATGGCCTGTCCTGCATTTCTGGTTTTGACACTTTTTGCAGCATGGCCCTTTTGACCGATGGGAAGCGAGACTTCTTTGTAGCGCTGATTTGCCTTTCCAGGTTGCTTGGTTGGCCAAAAAGGGCGTATGCGTTTTTTCCTGAATATATTCAGGAAACAATGCATACGCCCTTTTTGGCCAAGGTCATCATTGTCGACGTTTTGCCACCTTTCATGTGCTTTAAAGGCGATTCGAATCTACCTCCTGAAACCTGTTTCCTGCAATTCTGCCTTGCTTTCAAATCATCTTCGTTGCCTTCCCTCAATATATTTGTGGACGAGAGTTATCATTTATAACTCAGCAGGTTTGTGGATTGCAGTGCCCCTGAGCTCCATTTTTCAACTGTCTTTTTTGGGAGCTGTCCGCAAAATCACGGGATTGCCTCAGGCCCTATTCTGGTTCCCAGCGGCAGGCTGAACCTGTGTTTAATTCTTCTTCCTGATGGGAAAATAGAGTGACCTGTGCCTGTCCCAACACCTAGATCTAGTCTCTCATTGGTTGCCCGTCTTCCCGTTCATCCTCAGGACAAATTGCAACCTGTAGGGAACAGGAGCTTAAAGGTGCTGATTCTCCAAGTAGGGAGATTGCTAGTAAAGTAGCTGGAAAGGCGAACCCCAGCACAAGGAAAATGAGAAATGTGGTGCATTTTAGAAACCTTTCAAAATCACACGGTGTACCATCTTCTGGGTTTCTCATGCATGTTTTCGATGTAGGAAGATGCCCTTGAACCTGGAGATTTGGGACCCATGGGATGGGTACCACGCAGTATTACTTTAACGGGTCTGCGTTTGCTCACCCAACCTCACCAAACCTCTCAGCCCCAAGAGTATCCACCCTTATGTCTCATCCAGCTGTGGGTCTAGATATGGTCAATCCAGGTTGCATCACAGCCCCTGAACGAATTTTGTAAGAATTTGTCTCTCTTCCACTGTCTTTGTTTTACGGGTTTTTAAAAGTAATTTATTTTTATAATGGGGTTTAGCTGCTTTTCACGGCTGTGTTTATGCGGCTTTACACCCACTTGACTCACTTCCAGACACGTATCAATACATAGGTTTTAAGATTCTTACTAGTCACGTATATTCTTGTGCGGTGTATAGGGGGTGTTGAGTCCAGTTCACTGAGCAAGGAGTAGGTCTTGTCTATTACCTATTGGGTGTATGGAATGGTATCTGAGCGAATTTGAAACCCATGTTTTATGCATCACCCCACCTCACCTTTCCCGTTAAGCAGCCATAGTGTGTTTTCTAAACGTGTGACTCTGTTCTGTTTTGTAATTCAGTTCAAGTGTAGCGGTTTTTACATTCCCTGTATAAGTGATACCTTATGATAAGTGTCTTTTTCTGTGTGACTTATTTCACTTGGAGTCGTCGTACCTAAATCCACTCATCTTGCTTCTCCTAGCCTTATGACATTGATTTCATGTATGAGTGATATTCCATTGTACATAAGGACCACAACTTCTTTATCCATTTTTCTCTTTCCTGGGATATTTAAGGTGTCATGAAGTGGAGGTTCTTGTCAACAGAGCAGCCCTAAACTTTGGGGTGCCTGTGTCTTGCTGATTTTTCTTTTTCCCAATTTATACGCCCATGAGTGGACGTGCCCTATGCTCCCTAAGCTGTGTTTTTTCGATGTTTCAGGACACACCGTACACTTCTCCAGAGTGGCTGCTGGCAATTTACATCCCGCCCATCAGCGTAGCAAGGCTGCCATTTCTCCTTGGCCTGTTCTGCATTTCTGGTTTTGACACTTTTTGCAGCATGACCCTTTTGACCGATGGGAAGCGAGACTTCTTTGTAGCGCTGATTTGCCTTTCCAGGTTGCTTGGTTGGCCAAAGAGGGCGTATGCGTTTTTTCCTGAATATATTCAGGAAAAAACGCATACGCCCTTTTTGGCCAAGGGCATCATTGTCGACGTTTTGCCGCTTTTCATGTGCTTTAAAGCCGATTCGAATCTACCTCCTGAAACCTGTTTCCTGCAATTCTGCCTTGCTTTCAAATACTCTTCGTTGCCTTCCCTCAATATATTTGTGGACGAGAGTTACCATTTATAACTCTGCAGGTTTGTGAATTTCAGTGCCCATGTGCTCCATTTTTCAACTGGCTTTTTTGGGAGGTGGCCGCAGAAGCGCGGGATTGCCTCAGGCACTATTCTGCTTCCCGGGGGCAGGCTGAGCCTGTGGTTAATTCTTCTTCCTGATGGGAAAATAGAGTGACCTGTGCCTGTCCCAACACCTACATCTAGTCTCTCATTGGTTGCCCCTCTTCCCGTTCATCCTCAGGACAAATTGCAACCTGTACAGAACAGGAGGTTAAAGGTGCTGATTCTCCAAGAAGGGAGATTGCTAGTAAAGTAGCTGGAATGGCGAACCCGAGCACAAGGAGATGAGAAATGAGGTGCGTTTTAGAAACCTTTCCCGATCACACTGTGTACCATCTTCTGGGATTCTCATGCATGTTTTCGATGCATGAAGATGCCCTTAAAACTGGAGATTTGGGACCCATGGGATGGGTACCATGCAGTACTAATTTAAAGGGTCTGTGTTTCCTCACCCAAACTCACCAAACCTTTCAGCCCCAAGAGTGTCCACCCTTAGATCTCATCCAACTGTGGGTCTAGATATGTTCAATCCAGGTTGCATCACAGCCCCTGAACGAATTGTGTAAGAATTTCTCTCTCTTTCACTGTCTTTGTTTTACGGGTTTTTACAAGTAATTTATTTTTATAATGGGGTTTAGCTGCTTTTCACGGCTGTGTTTATGCGGCTTACACCCACTTGACTCACTTCCAGAGAGATATCAGTACATAGGTTATAAGATTCTCACTAGTCAGATATATTCTTGTGCGGTGAATAGGGGGTGTTGAGTCCAGTTCACTGAGCAAGGAGTAGGTCTTGTCTATTACATATTGGGTGTATGGAATGGTATCTGAGCTAATTTAAAACCCTTGTTTTATGCATCACCCCACCTCACCTTTCCCGTTAAGCAGTCATAGTGTGCTTTCTAAACGTGTGACTCTGTTCTGATTTGTAATTCAGTTCAAGTGTAGCGGTTTTTACATTCCCTCTATAAGTGATAGCTTACGATAAGTGTCTTTTTCTGTGTGACTTATTTCACTTAGAGTCGTCATACCTAAATCCACTCATCATGCTGCTACTAGCCTTATGACATTGATTTCATGGCTGAGTGATATTCCATTGTACATAAGGACCACAACTTCTTTATCCATTTTTCTCTTTCCTGGGATATTTAAGGTGTCATGAAGTGGAGGTTCTTGTCAACAGAGCAGCCCTAAACTTTGGGGTGCCTGTGTCTTGCTGATTTTTAGTTTTCCCAATTTATACGCCCATGAGTGGACGTGCCCTATGCTCCCTAAGCTGTGTTTTTTCGATGTTTCAGGACACACCTTACACTTCTCCAGCGTGGCTGTTGGCAATTTACATCCCGCCCATCAGCGTAGCAAGGCTGCCATTTCTCCATGGCCTGTCCTGCATTTCTGGTTTTTACACTTTTTGCAGCATGTCCCTTTTGACCGATGGGAAGCGAGACTTCATTGTAGCGCTGATTTGCCTTTCCAGCTTGCTTGGTTGGCCAAAGAGGGCGTATGCGTTTTTTCCTGAATATATTCAGGAAAAAACGCATACGCCCTTTTCGGCCAAGGGCATCATTGTCGACGTTTTGCCCCTTTTCATGTGCTTTAAAGCCAATTCGAATCTACCTCCTGAAACCTGTTTCCTGCAATTCTGCCTTGCTTTCAAATACTCTTCGTTGCCTTCCCTCAATATATTTGTGGACGAGAGTTTTCATTTATAACTCTGCAGGTTTGTGAATTTCAGTGCCCATGTGCTCCATTTTTCAACTGGCTTTTTTGGGAGGTGGCCGCAGATGCGCGGGATTGCCTCAGGCACTATTCTGCTTCCCGGCGGCAGGCTGAGCCTGTGGTTAATTCTTCTTCCTGATGGGAAAATAGAGTGACCTGTGCCTGTCCCAACACCTACATCTAGTCTCTCATTGGTTGCCCCTCTTCCCTTTCATCCTCAGGACAAATTGCAACCTGTACAGAACAGGAGGTTAAAGGTGCTGATTCTCCAAGAAGGGAGATTGCTAGTAAAGTAGCTGGAATGGCGAAACCGAGCACAAGGAGATGAGAAATGAGCTGCGTTTTAGAAACCTTTCCCGATCACACGGTGTACCATCTTCTGGGATTCTCATGCATGTTTTCGATGCATGAAGATGCCCTTAAAACTGGAGATTTGGGATCCATGGGATGGGTACCACGCAGTATTAATTTAAACGGTCTCTGTTTCCTCACCCAAACTCACCAAACCTTTCAGCCCCAAGAGTGTCCACCCTTAGATCTCATCCAACTGTGGGTCTTGATATGTTCAATCCAGGTTGCATCACAGCCCCTGAACGAATTGTGTAAGAATTTCTCTCTCTTTCACTGTCTTTGTTTTACGGGTTTTTAAAAGTAATTTATTTTTATAATGGGGTTTAGGTGCTTTTCACGGCTGTGTTTATGCGGCTTTACACCCACTTGACTCACTTCCAGACAGATATCAATACATAGGTTTTAAGATTCTTACTAGTCACATATATTCTTGTGCGGTGAATAGGGGGTGTTGAGTCCAGTTCACTGAGCAAGGAGTAGGTCTTGTCTATTACATATTGGGTGTATGGAACGGTATCTGAGCGAATTTGAAACCCTTGTTTTATGCATCACCCCACCTCACCTTTCCCGTTAAGCAGCCATAGTGTGTTTTCTAAACGTGTGACTCTGTTCTGTTTTGTAATTCAGTTCAAGTGTAGCGGTTTTTATATTCCCTCTATAAGTGATAGCTTACGATAAGTGTCTTTTTCTGTGTGACTTATTTCACTTAGAGTCGTCGTACCTAAATCCACTCATCATGCTGCTACTAGCCTTATGACATTGATTTCATGGCTGAGTGATATTCCATTGTACATAAGGACCACAACTTCTTTATCCATTTTTCTCTTTCCTGGGATATTTAACGTGTCATGAAGTGGAGGTTCTTGTAAACAGAGCAGCCCTAAATTTTGGGGTGCCTGAGTCTTGCTGATTTTTAGTTTTCCCAATTTATACGCCCTTGAGTGGAAGTGCCCTATGCTCCATAAACTGTGTTTTTTCGATGCTTCAGGCCACACCGTACACTTCTCCAGAGTGGCTGTTGGCAATTTACATCCAGCCCATCAGCGTAGCAAGGCTCCCATTTCTCCATGGCCTGTCCTGCATTTGTGGTTTTGACACTTATTTCAGCATGGCCCTTTTGACCGATGGGAAGCGAGACTTCTTTGTAGCACTGATTTGCCTTTCCAGGTTGCTTGGTTGGCCAAAAAGGGCGTATGTGTTTTTTCCTGAATATATTCAGGAAAAAAAGCATACGCCCTTGTTGGCCAAGGGCATCATTGTCGACGTTTTGCCCCTTTTCTTGAGCTTTAAAGGCGATTCGAATCTACTTCCTGAAATCTGTTTCCTGCAATTCTGCCTTGCTTTCAAATCCTCTTCGTTGCCTTCCCTCAATATATTTGTGGACGAGAGTTATCATTTATTACTCTGCGGGTTTGTGAATTGCAGTGTCCCTGAACTCCATTTTTCAACTCGCTTTTTTGGGAGCTGGCCACAAAAGCGCGGGATTGCCTCAGGCCCTATTCTGGTTCCTGGCGGCAGGCTGAGCCTGTGGTTAATTCTTCTTCCTGATGGGAAAATAGAGTGACCTGTGCCTGTCCCAACACCTAGATCTAGTCTCTCATTGGTTGCCCCTCTTCCCGTTCATCCTCAGGACAAATTGCAACCTGTAGAGAACAGGAGCTTAAAGGTGCTGATTCTCCAAATAGGGAGATTGCTAGTAAAGTAGCTGGAAAGGCGAACCCTAGCACAAGGAGATGAGAAATGGGGTGCGTTTTAGAAACCTTTCAAAATCACACGGTGTACCATCTTCTGGGTTTCTCATGCTTGTTTTCGATGTAGGAAGATGCCCTTGAAACTGCAGATTTGGGACCCATGGGATGGGTACCACGCAGTATTACTTTAAAGGGTCTGAGTTTGCTCACCCAACCTCACCCAACCTCTCAGCCCCAAGAGTGTCCACCCTTATGTCTCATCCAGGTGTGGGTCTAGATATGGTCAATCCAGGTTGCATCACAGCCCCTGAACGAATTTTGTAAGAATTTCTCTCTCTTTCACTGTCTTTGTTTTACGGGTTTTTAAAAGTAATTTATTTTTATAATGGGGTTTAGCTGCTTTTCACGGCTGTGTTTATGCGGCTTTACACCCACTTGGCTCACTTTCAGAGATATATCAATACATAGGTTTTACGATTCCTACTAGTCACATATATTCTTGTGCGGTGAATAGGGGGTGTTGAGTCCAGTTCACTGAGCAAGGAGTAGGCCTTCTCTATTACATATTGGGTGTATGGAACGGTATCTGAGCTAATTTGAAACCGTTGTTTTATGCATCACCCCACGTCACCTTTCCCGTTAAGGAGCCATAGTGTGTTTTAAATATGTGACTCTGTTCTGATTTGTAATTCAATTCAAGTGTAGCGGTTTTTACATTCCCTCTATAAGTGATAGCTTTTGATAAGTGTCTTTTTCTCTGTGACTTATTTCCCTTAGAATCGTCGTACCTAAGTCCACCCATCTTGCGTCTACTGGCCTTATGACATTGATTTCATGGCAGAGTGATATTCCATTGTACATAAGAACCACAACTTCTTTATCCATTTTTCTCTTTCCTGGGATATTTAAGGTGTCATGAAGTGGAGGTTCTTGTCAACAGAGCAGCCCTAAACTTTGGGGTGCCTGTGTCTTGCTGATTTTTAGTTTTCCCAATTTATACGCCCATGAGTGGAAGTGTCCTATGCACCCTAAGCTGTGTTTTTTCGATGTTTCAGGACACACCGTACACTTCTCCAGAGTGGCTGTTGGCAATTTACATCCCGCCCATCAGCGTAGCAAGGCTTCCATTTCTCCATGGCCTGTCCTGCATTTGTGGTTTTGACACTTTTTTCAGCATGGCCCTTTTGACCGATGGGAAGCGAGACTTCTTTGTAGCGCTGATTTGCCTTTCCAGGTTGCTTGGTTGGCCAAAAAGTGCGTATGCGTTTTTTCCTAAATATATTCAGGAAGAAACGCATACGCCCTTTTTGGCAAAGGGCATCATTGTCGACGTTTTGCCCCTTTTCTTGAGCTTTAAAGGCGATTCGAATCTACCTCCTGAAATCTGTTTCCTGCAATACTGCCTTGCTTTCAAATCCTCTTCGTTGCCTTCCCTCAATATATCTGTGGATGAGAGTTATCATTTATAGCTCTGCGGGTTTGTGAATTGCAGTGTCCCTGAGCTCCATTTTTCAACTGGCTTTTTTGGGAGCTGTCCGCAAAAGCGCGGGATTGCCTCAGGCCCTATTCTGCTTCTGGGCGGCAGGCTGAGCCTGTGGTTAATTCTTCTTCCTGATGGGAAAATAGAGTGACCTGTGCCTGTCCCAACACCTAGATCTAGTCTCTCATTGGTTGCCCCTCTTCCCGTTCATCCTCAGGACAAATTGCAACCTGTACAGAACAGGAGGTTAAAGGTGCTGTTTCTCCAAGAATGGTGATTGCTAGTAAAGTAGCTAGAATGGCGAACCCGAGCACAAGGAGGTGAGAAATGAGGTGCGTTTTAGAAACCATTCCCGATCACACGGTGTACCATCTTCTGGGTTTCTCATGCATGTTTTCGATGCAGGAAGATGCCCTTGAACCTGGAGATTTGGGACCCATGGGATTGGTACCACGCAGTATTACTTTAAAGGGTCTGCGTTTGCTCACCCAACCTCACCAAACCTGTCAGCCCCAAGAGTGTCCACCCTTAGGTCTCATCCACCTGTTGGTCTAGAATTGGTCAATCCAGTTTGCATCACAGCCTATGAACGAATTGTGTAAGAACTTCTCTCTCTTTCACTGTCTTTGTTTTACGGGTTTTTACAAGTAATTTATTTTTATAATGGGGTTTAGCTGCTTTTCACGGCTGTGTTTATGCGGCTTTACACCCACTTGACTCACTTCCAGACAGATATCAATACATAGGTTTTAAGATTCTTACTAGTCAGATATATACTTGTGCGGTGAATAGGGGGTGTTGAGTCCAGTTCACTGAGCAAGGAGTAGGTCTTGCTATTACATATTGTGTGTATGGAACGGTATCTGTGCTAATTTGAAACCCTTGTTTTATGCATCACCCCACCTCACCTTTCCCATTAAGCAGCCATAGTGTGTTTTCTAAACCTGTGACTCTGTTCTCTTTTGTAATTCAGTTCAAGTGTAGCGGTTTTTACATTCCCTCTATAAGTGATAGCTTACGATAAGTGTCTTTTTCTGTGTGACTTATTTCACTTAGAGTCGTCGTACCTAAATCCACTCATCATGCTGCTACGTGCCTTATGACATTGATTTCATGTCTGAGTGATATTCCATTGTACATAAGGACCACAACTTCTTTATCCATTTTTCTCTTTCCTGGGATATTTAAGGTGTCATGAAGTGGAGGTTCTTGTCAACAGAGCAGCCCTAAACTTTGGGGTGCCTGTGTCTTGCTGATTTTTAGTTTTCCCAATTTATACGCCCATGAGTGGAAGTGCCCTATGCTCCCTAAGCTGTGTTTTTTCGATGTTTCTGGACACACCGTACACTTCTCCAGAGTGGTTGTTGGCAATTTACATACCGCCCATCAGCGTGGCAAGGCTCCCATTTCTCCTTGGCCTGTCCTGCATTTGTGGTTTTGACACTTTTTTCAGCAGGGCCCTTTTGACGGATTGGAAGCGAGACTTCTTTGTAGCGCTGATTTGCCTTTCCAGGTTGCTTGGTTGGCCAAAAAGGGCGTATGCGTTTTTTCCTGAATATATTCAGGAAAAAAAGCATACGCCCTTTTTGGCCAAGGGCATCATTGTCCACGTTTTGCCGCTTTTCATGTGCTTTAAAGGCGATTCGAATCTACCTCCTGAAACCTGTTTCCTGAAATTCTGCCTTGCTTTCAAATCCTCTTCGTTGCCTTCCCTCAATATATTTGTGGACGAGAGTTATCATTTATAACTCTGCAGGGTTGTGAATTGCAGTGCCCATGTGCTCCATTTTTCAACTGCCTTTTTTGGGAGCTGGCCGCAGAAGCGCGGGCTTGCCTCAGGCCGTATTCTGGTTCCGGGTGGCAGGCTGAGCCTGTGGTTATTTCTTCTTCCTGATGAGAAAATAGAGTGACCTGTGCCTGTCCCAACACCTAGATCTAGTCTCTCTTTGGCTGCCCCTCTTCCCGTTCATCCTCAGGACAAATTGCAACCTGTACGGAACAGGAGGTTAAAGGTGCTGATTCTCCAAGTAGGGAGATTGCTAGTGAAGTAGCTGGAATGGCGAACCCGAGCACAAGGAGATGAGAAATGAGGTGCGTTTTAGAAACCTTTCCCGATCACACTGTGTACCATCTTCTGGGATTCTCATGCATGTTTTCGATGCATGAAGATGCCCTTAAAACTGGAGATTTGGGACCCATGGGATGGGTACCATGCAGTACTAATTTAAAGGGTCTGTGTTTCCTCACCCAAACTCACCAAACCTTTCAGCCCCAAGAGTGTCCACCCTTAGATCTCATCCAACTGTGGGTCTAGATATGTTCAATCCAGGTTGCATCACAGCCCCTGAACGAATTGTGTAAGAATTTCTCTCTCTTTCACTGTCTTTGTTTTACGGGTTTTTACAAGTAATTTATTTTTATAATGGGGTTTAGCTGCTTTTCACGGCTGTGTTTATGCGGCTTACACCCACTTGACTCACTTCCAGAGAGATATCAGTACATAGGTTATAAGATTCTCACTAGTCAGATATATTCTTGTGCGGTGAATAGGGGGTGTTGAGTCCAGTTCACTGAGCAAGGAGTAGGTCTTGTCTATTACATATTGGGTGTATGGAATGGTATCTGAGCTAATTTAAAACCCTTGTTTTATGCATCACCCCACCTCACCTTTCCCGTTAAGCAGTCATAGTGTGCTTTCTAAACGTGTGACTCTGTTCTGATTTGTAATTCAGTTCAAGTGTAGCGGTTTTTACATTCCCTCTATAAGTGATAGCTTACGATAAGTGTCTTTTTCTGTGTGACTTATTTCACTTAGAGTCGTCATACCTAAATCCACTCATCATGCTGCTACTAGCCTTATGACATTGATTTCATGGCTGAGTGATATTCCATTGTACATAAGGACCACAACTTCTTTATCCATTTTTCTCTTTCCTGGGATATTTAAGGTGTCATGAAGTGGAGGTTCTTGTCAACAGAGCAGCCCTAAACTTTGGGGTGCCTGTGTCTTGCTGATTTTTAGTTTTCCCAATTTATACGCCCATGAGTGGACGTGCCCTATGCTCCCTAAGCTGTGTTTTTTCGATGTTTCAGGACACACCTTACACTTCTCCAGCGTGGCTGTTGGCAATTTACATCCCGCCCATCAGCGTAGCAAGGCTGCCATTTCTCCATGGCCTGTCCTGCATTTCTGGTTTTTACACTTTTTGCAGCATGTCCCTTTTGACCGATGGGAAGCGAGACTTCATTGTAGCGCTGATTTGCCTTTCCAGCTTGCTTGGTTGGCCAAAGAGGGCGTATGCGTTTTTTCCTGAATATATTCAGGAAAAAACGCATACGCCCTTTTCGGCCAAGGGCATCATTGTCGACGTTTTGCCCCTTTTCATGTGCTTTAAAGCCAATTCGAATCTACCTCCTGAAACCTGTTTCCTGCAATTCTGCCTTGCTTTCAAATACTCTTCGTTGCCTTCCCTCAATATATTTGTGGACGAGAGTTTTCATTTATAACTCTGCAGGTTTGTGAATTTCAGTGCCCATGTGCTCCATTTTTCAACTGGCTTTTTTGGGAGGTGGCCGCAGATGCGCGGGATTGCCTCAGGCACTATTCTGCTTCCCGGCGGCAGGCTGAGCCTGTGGTTAATTCTTCTTCCTGATGGGAAAATAGAGTGACCTGTGCCTGTCCCAACACCTACATCTAGTCTCTCATTGGTTGCCCCTCTTCCCTTTCATCCTCAGGACAAATTGCAACCTGTACAGAACAGGAGGTTAAAGGTGCTGATTCTCCAAGAAGGGAGATTGCTAGTAAAGTAGCTGGAATGGCGAAACCGAGCACAAGGAGATGAGAAATGAGCTGCGTTTTAGAAACCTTTCCCGATCACACGGTGTACCATCTTCTGGGATTCTCATGCATGTTTTCGATGCATGAAGATGCCCTTAAAACTGGAGATTTGGGATCCATGGGATGGGTACCACGCAGTATTAATTTAAACGGTCTCTGTTTCCTCACCCAAACTCACCAAACCTTTCAGCCCCAAGAGTGTCCACCCTTAGATCTCATCCAACTGTGGGTCTTGATATGTTCAATCCAGGTTGCATCACAGCCCCTGAACGAATTGTGTAAGAATTTCTCTCTCTTTCACTGTCTTTGTTTTACGGGTTTTTAAAAGTAATTTATTTTTATAATGGGGTTTAGGTGCTTTTCACGGCTGTGTTTATGCGGCTTTACACCCACTTGACTCACTTCCAGACAGATATCAATACATAGGTTTTAAGATTCTTACTAGTCACATATATTCTTGTGCGGTGAATAGGGGGTGTTGAGTCCAGTTCACTGAGCAAGGAGTAGGTCTTGTCTATTACATATTGGGTGTATGGAACGGTATCTGAGCGAATTTGAAACCCTTGTTTTATGCATCACCCCACCTCACCTTTCCCGTTAAGCAGCCATAGTGTGTTTTCTAAACGTGTGACTCTGTTCTGTTTTGTAATTCAGTTCAAGTGTAGCGGTTTTTATATTCCCTCTATAAGTGATAGCTTACGATAAGTGTCTTTTTCTGTGTGACTTATTTCACTTAGAGTCGTCGTACCTAAATCCACTCATCATGCTGCTACTAGCCTTATGACATTGATTTCATGGCTGAGTGATATTCCATTGTACATAAGGACCACAACTTCTTTATCCATTTTTCTCTTTCCTGGGATATTTAACGTGTCATGAAGTGGAGGTTCTTGTAAACAGAGCAGCCCTAAATTTTGGGGTGCCTGAGTCTTGCTGATTTTTAGTTTTCCCAATTTATACGCCCTTGAGTGGAAGTGCCCTATGCTCCATAAACTGTGTTTTTTCGATGCTTCAGGCCACACCGTACACTTCTCCAGAGTGGCTGTTGGCAATTTACATCCAGCCCATCAGCGTAGCAAGGCTCCCATTTCTCCATGGCCTGTCCTGCATTTGTGGTTTTGACACTTTTTTCAGCATGGCCCTTTTGACCGATGGGAAGCGAGACTTCTTTGTAGCACTGATTTGCCTTTCCAGGTTGCTTGGTTGGCCAAAAAGGGCGTATGTGTTTTTTCCTGAATATATTCAGGAAAAAAAGCATACGCCCTTGTTGGCCAAGGGCATCATTGTCGACGTTTTGCCCCTTTTCTTGAGCTTTAAAGGCGATTCGAATCTACTTCCTGAAATCTGTTTCCTGCAATTCTGCCTTGCTTTCAAATCCTCTTCGTTGCCTTCCCTCAATATATTTGTGGACGAGAGTTATCATTTATTACTCTGCGGGTTTGTGAATTGCAGTGTCCCTGAACTCCATTTTTCAACTCGCTTTTTTGGGAGCTGGCCACAAAAGCGCGGGATTGCCTCAGGCCCTATTCTGGTTCCTGGCGGCAGGCTGAGCCTGTGGTTAATTCTTCTTCCTGATGGGAAAATAGAGTGACCTGTGCCTGTCCCAACACCTAGATCTAGTCTCTCATTGGTTGCCCCTCTTCCCGTTCATCCTCAGGACAAATTGCAACCTGTAGAGAACAGGAGCTTAAAGGTGCTGATTCTCCAAATAGGGAGATTGCTAGTAAAGTAGCTGGAAAGGCGAACCCTAGCACAAGGAGATGAGAAATGGGGTGCGTTTTAGAAACCTTTCAAAATCACACGGTGTACCATCTTCTGGGTTTCTCATGCTTGTTTTCGATGTAGGAAGATGCCCTTGAAACTGCAGATTTGGGACCCATGGGATGGGTACCACGCAGTATTACTTTAAAGGGTCTGAGTTTGCTCACCCAACCTCACCCAACCTCTCAGCCCCAAGAGTGTCCACCCTTATGTCTCATCCAGGTGTGGGTCTAGATATGGTCAATCCAGGTTGCATCACAGCCCCTGAACGAATTTTGTAAGAATTTCTCTCTCTTTCACTGTCTTTGTTTTACGGGTTTTTAAAAGTAATTTATTTTTATAATGGGGTTTAGCTGCTTTTCACGGCTGTGTTTATGCGGCTTTACACCCACTTGGCTCACTTTCAGAGATATATCAATACATAGGTTTTACGATTCCTACTAGTCACATATATTCTTGTGCGGTGAATAGGGGGTGTTGAGTCCAGTTCACTGAGCAAGGAGTAGGCCTTCTCTATTACATATTGGGTGTATGGAACGGTATCTGAGCTAATTTGAAACCGTTGTTTTATGCATCACCCCACGTCACCTTTCCCGTTAAGGAGCCATAGTGTGTTTTAAATATGTGACTCTGTTCTGATTTGTAATTCAATTCAAGTGTAGCGGTTTTTACATTCCCTCTATAAGTGATAGCTTTTGATAAGTGTCTTTTTCTCTGTGACTTATTTCCCTTAGAATCGTCGTACCTAAGTCCACCCATCTTGCGTCTACTGGCCTTATGACATTGATTTCATGGCAGAGTGATATTCCATTGTACATAAGAACCACAACTTCTTTATCCATTTTTCTCTTTCCTGGGATATTTAAGGTGTCATGAAGTGGAGGTTCTTGTCAACAGAGCAGCCCTAAACTTTGGGGTGCCTGTGTCTTGCTGATTTTTAGTTTTCCCAATTTATACGCCCATGAGTGGAAGTGTCCTATGCACCCTAAGCTGTGTTTTTTCGATGTTTCAGGACACACCGTACACTTCTCCAGAGTGGCTGTTGGCAATTTACATCCCGCCCATCAGCGTAGCAAGGCTTCCATTTCTCCATGGCCTGTCCTGCATTTGTGGTTTTGACACTTTTTTCAGCATGGCCCTTTTGACCGATGGGAAGCGAGACTTCTTTGTAGCGCTGATTTGCCTTTCCAGGTTGCTTGGTTGGCCAAAAAGTGCGTATGCGTTTTTTCCTAAATATATTCAGGAAGAAACGCATACGCCCTTTTTGGCAAAGGGCATCATTGTCGACGTTTTGCCCCTTTTCTTGAGCTTTAAAGGCGATTCGAATCTACCTCCTGAAATCTGTTTCCTGCAATACTGCCTTGCTTTCAAATCCTCTTCGTTGCCTTCCCTCAATATATCTGTGGATGAGAGTTATCATTTATAGCTCTGCGGGTTTGTGAATTGCAGTGTCCCTGAGCTCCATTTTTCAACTGGCTTTTTTGGGAGCTGTCCGCAAAAGCGCGGGATTGCCTCAGGCCCTATTCTGCTTCTGGGCGGCAGGCTGAGCCTGTGGTTAATTCTTCTTCCTGATGGGAAAATAGAGTGACCTGTGCCTGTCCCAACACCTAGATCTAGTCTCTCATTGGTTGCCCCTCTTCCCGTTCATCCTCAGGACAAATTGCAACCTGTACAGAACAGGAGGTTAAAGGTGCTGTTTCTCCAAGAATGGTGATTGCTAGTAAAGTAGCTAGAATGGCTAACCCGAGCACAAGGAGGTGAGAAATGAGGTGCGTTTTAGAAACCATTCCCGATCACACGGTGTACCATCTTCTGGGTTTCTCATGCATGTTTTCGATGCAGGAAGATGCCCTTGAACCTGGAGATTTGGGACCCATGGGATTGGTACCACGCAGTATTACTTTAAAGGGTCTGCGTTTGCTCACCCAACCTCACCAAACCTGTCAGCCCCAAGAGTGTCCACCCTTAGGTCTCATCCACCTGTTGGTCTAGAATTGGTCAATCCAGTTTGCATCACAGCCTATGAACGAATTGTGTAAGAACTTCTCTCTCTTTCACTGTCTTTGTTTTACGGGTTTTTACAAGTAATTTATTTTTATAATGGGGTTTAGCTGCTTTTCACGGCTGTGTTTATGCGGCTTTACACCCACTTGACTCACTTCCAGACAGATATCAATACATAGGTTTTAAGATTCTTACTAGTCAGATATATACTTGTGCGGTGAATAGGGGGTGTTGAGTCCAGTTCACTGAGCAAGGAGTAGGTCTTGCTATTACATATTGTGTGTATGGAACGGTATCTGTGCTAATTTGAAACCCTTGTTTTATGCATCACCCCACCTCACCTTTCCCATTAAGCAGCCATAGTGTGTTTTCTAAACCTGTGACTCTGTTCTCTTTTGTAATTCAGTTCAAGTGTAGCGGTTTTTACATTCCCTCTATAAGTGATAGCTTACGATAAGTGTCTTTTTCTGTGTGACTTATTTCACTTAGAGTCGTCGTACCTAAATCCACTCATCATGCTGCTACGTGCCTTATGACATTGATTTCATGTCTGAGTGATATTCCATTGTACATAAGGACCACAACTTCTTTATCCATTTTTCTCTTTCCTGGGATATTTAAGGTGTCATGAAGTGGAGGTTCTTGTCAACAGAGCAGCCCTAAACTTTGGGGTGCCTGTGTCTTGCTGATTTTTAGTTTTCCCAATTTATACGCCCATGAGTGGAAGTGCCCTATGCTCCCTAAGCTGTGTTTTTTCGATGTTTCTGGACACACCGTACACTTCTCCAGAGTGGTTGTTGGCAATTTACATACCGCCCATCAGCGTGGCAAGGCTCCCATTTCTCCTTGGCCTGTCCTGCATTTGTGGTTTTGACACTTTTTTCAGCAGGGCCCTTTTGACGGATTGGAAGCGAGACTTCTTTGTAGCGCTGATTTGCCTTTCCAGGTTGCTTGGTTGGCCAAAAAGGGCGTATGCGTTTTTTCCTGAATATATTCAGGAAAAAAAGCATACGCCCTTTTTGGCCAAGGGCATCATTGTCCACGTTTTGCCGCTTTTCATGTGCTTTAAAGGCGATTCGAATCTACCTCCTGAAACCTGTTTCCTGAAATTCTGCCTTGCTTTCAAATCCTCTTCGTTGCCTTCCCTCAATATATTTGTGGACGAGAGTTATCATTTATAACTCTGCAGGGTTGTGAATTGCAGTGCCCATGTGCTCCATTTTTCAACTGCCTTTTTTGGGAGCTGGCTGCAGAAGCGCGGGCTTGCCTCAGGCCGTATTCTGGTTCCGGGTGGCAGGCTGAGCCTGTGGTTATTTCTTCTTCCTGATGAGAAAATAGAGTGACCTGTGCCTGTCCCAACACCTAGATCTAGTCTCTCTTTGGCTGCCCCTCTTCCCGTTCATCCTCAGGACAAATTGCAACCTGTACGGAACAGGAGGTTAAAGGTGCTGATTCTCCAAGTAGGGAGATTGCTAGTGAAGTAGCTGGAATGGCGAACCCGAGCACAAGGAGATGAGAAATGAGGTGCGTTTTAGAAACCTTTCCCGATCACATGGTGTACCATCTTCTGGGTTTCTCATGCATGTTTTCAATGCAGGAAGATGCCCTTAAAACTGGAGATTTGGGACCCATGGGATAGGTACCACGCAGTATTACCTTAAAGGGTCTGCGTTTGCTCAACCAACCTCACCAAACCTGTCAGCCCCAAGAGTGTCCACCCTTAGGTCTCATCCAACTGTGGGTCTGGATATTTTCAATCCAGGTTGCATCACAGCCCCTGAACTAATTGTGTAAGAATTTCTCTCTCTTTCACTGTCTTTGTTTTACGGGTTTCTACAAGTAATTTATTTTTATAATGGGGTTTAGCTGCTTTTCACGGCTGTGTTTATGCGGATTTACACCCACTTGACTCACTTCCAGAGAGATATCAATACATAGGTTTTATGATTCTCACTAGTCTGATATATTCTTGTGCGGTGAATACAGGGTGTTGAGTCCAGTTCACTGAGCAAGGAGTAGGTCTTGTCTATTACATATTGGGTGTATGGTACGGTATCAGAGCTAATTTGAAACCATTGTTTTATGCATCACCCCACCTCACCTTTCCCGTTAAGCAGCCATAGTGTGTTTTCAAAATGGGTGACTGTGTTCTGATTTGTAATTCAGTTCAAGTGTAGCGGTTTTTACATTCCCTCTATAAGTGATAGCTGTTGATATGTGTCTTTTTCTGTGTGACTTATTTCACTTAGAATCATCGTACCTAAATCCAATCATCATGCTGCTACTAGCCTTATGACATTGATTTCATGGCTGAGTGATATTCCATTGTACATAAGGACCACAAATTCTTTATCCATTTTTCTCTTTCCTGGGATATTTAAGGTGTCATGAAGTGGAGGTTCTTGTCAACTGAGCAGCCCTAAACTTTGGGTTGCCTGTGTCTTGCTGATTTTTAGTTTTCCCAATTTATACGCCCATGAGTGGAAGTGCCCTATGCTCCCTAAGCTTTGTTTTTTCGATGTTTCAGGACACACCGTACACTTCTCCAGAGTGGCTGTTGGCAATTTACATCCCGCCCATCAGCGTAGCAAGGCTCCTATTTCTCCATGGCCTGTCCTGCATTTGTGGTTTTGACACTTTTTTCAGCATGGCCCTTTGGACCGATGGGAAGCGAGACTTCTTTGTAGCGCTGATTTGCCTTTCCAGGTTGCTTGGTTGGCCAAAAAGGGCGTATGCGTTTTTTCCAGAATATATTCAGGAAAAAACGCAAAGGCCCTTTTTGGCCAAGGGCATCATTGTCCACGTGTTGCCGCTTTTCATGTGCTTTAAAGGCGATTCGAATCTACCTCCTGAAACCTGTTTCCTGCAACTCTGCCTTGCTTTCAAATCCTCTTCGTTGCCTTCCCTCAATATATTTGTGGACGAGAGTTATCATTTATAACTCTGCAGGTTTGTGAATTGCAGTGCCCATGTGCTCCATTTTTCAACTGGCTTTTTTGGGAGCTGGCCGCAGAAGCGCGGGATTGCCTCAGGCCGTATTCTGGTTCCGGGCGGGAGGCTGAGCCTGTGGTTAATTCTTCTTCCTGATGGGAAAATAGAGTGACCTGTGCCTGTCCCAACACCTAGATCTAATCTCTCATTGGTTGCCCCTCTTCCCATTCATCCTTAGGACAAATTGCAACCTGTATGCAACAGGAGGTTAAAGGTGCTGATTCTCCAAGTAGGGAGATTTCTAGTAAAGTAGCTGGAATGGCGAACCCGAGCACAAGGAGATGACAAATGAGGTGCGTTTTAGAAACCTTTCCCGATCACACTGTGTACCATCTTCTGGGATTCTCATGCATGTTTTCGATGCATGAAGATGCCCTTAAAACTGGAGATTTGGGACCCATGGGATGGGTACCATGCAGTACTAATTTAAAGGGTCTGTGTTTCCTCACCCAAACTCACCAAACCTTTCAGCCCCAAGAGTGTCCACCCTTAGATCTCATCCAACTGTGGGTCTAGATATGTTCAATCCAGGTTGCATCACAGCCCCTGAACGAATTGTGTAAGAATTTCTCTCTCTTTCACTGTCTTTGTTTTACGGGTTTTTACAAGTAATTTATTTTTATAATGGGGTTTAGCTGCTTTTCACGGCTGTGTTTATGCGGCTTACACCCACTTGACTCACTTCCAGAGAGATATCAGTACATAGGTTATAAGATTCTCACTAGTCAGATATATTCTTGTGCGGTGAATAGGGGGTGTTGAGTCCAGTTCACTGAGCAAGGAGTAGGTCTTGTCTATTACATATTGGGTGTATGGAATGGTATCTGAGCTAATTTAAAACCCTTGTTTTATGCATCACCCCACCTCACCTTTCCCGTTAAGCAGTCATAGTGTGCTTTCTAAACGTGTGACTCTGTTCTGATTTGTAATTCAGTTCAAGTGTAGCGGTTTTTACATTCCCTCTATAAGTGATAGCTTACGATAAGTGTCTTTTTCTGTGTGACTTATTTCACTTAGAGTCGTCATACCTAAATCCACTCATCATGCTGCTACTAGCCTTATGACATTGATTTCATGGCTGAGTGATATTCCATTGTACATAAGGACCACAACTTCTTTATCCATTTTTCTCTTTCCTGGGATATTTAAGGTGTCATGAAGTGGAGGTTCTTGTCAACAGAGCAGCCCTAAACTTTGGGGTGCCTGTGTCTTGCTGATTTTTAGTTTTCCCAATTTATACGCCCATGAGTGGACGTGCCCTATGCTCCCTAAGCTGTGTTTTTTCGATGTTTCAGGACACACCTTACACTTCTCCAGCGTGGCTGTTGGCAATTTACATCCCGCCCATCAGCGTAGCAAGGCTGCCATTTCTCCATGGCCTGTCCTGCATTTCTGGTTTTTACACTTTTTGCAGCATGTCCCTTTTGACCGATGGGAAGCGAGACTTCATTGTAGCGCTGATTTGCCTTTCCAGCTTGCTTGGTTGGCCAAAGAGGGCGTATGCGTTTTTTCCTGAATATATTCAGGAAAAAACGCATACGCCCTTTTCGGCCAAGGGCATCATTGTCGACGTTTTGCCCCTTTTCATGTGCTTTAAAGCCAATTCGAATCTACCTCCTGAAACCTGTTTCCTGCAATTCTGCCTTGCTTTCAAATACTCTTCGTTGCCTTCCCTCAATATATTTGTGGACGAGAGTTTTCATTTATAACTCTGCAGGTTTGTGAATTTCAGTGCCCATGTGCTCCATTTTTCAACTGGCTTTTTTGGGAGGTGGCCGCAGATGCGCGGGATTGCCTCAGGCACTATTCTGCTTCCCGGCGGCAGGCTGAGCCTGTGGTTAATTCTTCTTCCTGATGGGAAAATAGAGTGACCTGTGCCTGTCCCAACACCTACATCTAGTCTCTCATTGGTTGCCCCTCTTCCCTTTCATCCTCAGGACAAATTGCAACCTGTACAGAACAGGAGGTTAAAGGTGCTGATTCTCCAAGAAGGGAGATTGCTAGTAAAGTAGCTGGAATGGCGAAACCGAGCACAAGGAGATGAGAAATGAGCTGCGTTTTAGAAACCTTTCCCGATCACACGGTGTACCATCTTCTGGGATTCTCATGCATGTTTTCGATGCATGAAGATGCCCTTAAAACTGGAGATTTGGGATCCATGGGATGGGTACCACGCAGTATTAATTTAAACGGTCTCTGTTTCCTCACCCAAACTCACCAAACCTTTCAGCCCCAAGAGTGTCCACCCTTAGATCTCATCCAACTGTGGGTCTTGATATGTTCAATCCAGGTTGCATCACAGCCCCTGAACGAATTGTGTAAGAATTTCTCTCTCTTTCACTGTCTTTGTTTTACGGGTTTTTAAAAGTAATTTATTTTTATAATGGGGTTTAGGTGCTTTTCACGGCTGTGTTTATGCGGCTTTACACCCACTTGACTCACTTCCAGACAGATATCAATACATAGGTTTTAAGATTCTTACTAGTCACATATATTCTTGTGCGGTGAATAGGGGGTGTTGAGTCCAGTTCACTGAGCAAGGAGTAGGTCTTGTCTATTACATATTGGGTGTATGGAACGGTATCTGAGCGAATTTGAAACCCTTGTTTTATGCATCACCCCACCTCACCTTTCCCGTTAAGCAGCCATAGTGTGTTTTCTAAACGTGTGACTCTGTTCTGTTTTGTAATTCAGTTCAAGTGTAGCGGTTTTTATATTCCCTCTATAAGTGATAGCTTACGATAAGTGTCTTTTTCTGTGTGACTTATTTCACTTAGAGTCGTCGTACCTAAATCCACTCATCATGCTGCTACTAGCCTTATGACATTGATTTCATGGCTGAGTGATATTCCATTGTACATAAGGACCACAACTTCTTTATCCATTTTTCTCTTTCCTGGGATATTTAACGTGTCATGAAGTGGAGGTTCTTGTAAACAGAGCAGCCCTAAATTTTGGGGTGCCTGAGTCTTGCTGATTTTTAGTTTTCCCAATTTATACGCCCTTGAGTGGAAGTGCCCTATGCTCCATAAACTGTGTTTTTTCGATGCTTCAGGCCACACCGTACACTTCTCCAGAGTGGCTGTTGGCAATTTACATCCAGCCCATCAGCGTAGCAAGGCTCCCATTTCTCCATGGCCTGTCCTGCATTTGTGGTTTTGACACTTTTTTCAGCATGGCCCTTTTGACCGATGGGAAGCGAGACTTCTTTGTAGCACTGATTTGCCTTTCCAGGTTGCTTGGTTGGCCAAAAAGGGCGTATGTGTTTTTTCCTGAATATATTCAGGAAAAAAAGCATACGCCCTTGTTGGCCAAGGGCATCATTGTCGACGTTTTGCCCCTTTTCTTGAGCTTTAAAGGCGATTCGAATCTACTTCCTGAAATCTGTTTCCTGCAATTCTGCCTTGCTTTCAAATCCTCTTCGTTGCCTTCCCTCAATATATTTGTGGACGAGAGTTATCATTTATTACTCTGCGGGTTTGTGAATTGCAGTGTCCCTGAACTCCATTTTTCAACTCGCTTTTTTGGGAGCTGGCCACAAAAGCGCGGGATTGCCTCAGGCCCTATTCTGGTTCCTGGCGGCAGGCTGAGCCTGTGGTTAATTCTTCTTCCTGATGGGAAAATAGAGTGACCTGTGCCTGTCCCAACACCTAGATCTAGTCTCTCATTGGTTGCCCCTCTTCCCGTTCATCCTCAGGACAAATTGCAACCTGTAGAGAACAGGAGCTTAAAGGTGCTGATTCTCCAAATAGGGAGATTGCTAGTAAAGTAGCTGGAAAGGCGAACCCTAGCACAAGGAGATGAGAAATGGGGTGCGTTTTAGAAACCTTTCAAAATCACACGGTGTACCATCTTCTGGGTTTCTCATGCTTGTTTTCGATGTAGGAAGATGCCCTTGAAACTGCAGATTTGGGACCCATGGGATGGGTACCACGCAGTATTACTTTAAAGGGTCTGAGTTTGCTCACCCAACCTCACCCAACCTCTCAGCCCCAAGAGTGTCCACCCTTATGTCTCATCCAGGTGTGGGTCTAGATATGGTCAATCCAGGTTGCATCACAGCCCCTGAACGAATTTTGTAAGAATTTCTCTCTCTTTCACTGTCTTTGTTTTACGGGTTTTTAAAAGTAATTTATTTTTATAATGGGGTTTAGCTGCTTTTCACGGCTGTGTTTATGCGGCTTTACACCCACTTGGCTCACTTTCAGAGATATATCAATACATAGGTTTTACGATTCCTACTAGTCACATATATTCTTGTGCGGTGAATAGGGGGTGTTGAGTCCAGTTCACTGAGCAAGGAGTAGGCCTTCTCTATTACATATTGGGTGTATGGAACGGTATCTGAGCTAATTTGAAACCGTTGTTTTATGCATCACCCCACGTCACCTTTCCCGTTAAGGAGCCATAGTGTGTTTTAAATATGTGACTCTGTTCTGATTTGTAATTCAATTCAAGTGTAGCGGTTTTTACATTCCCTCTATAAGTGATAGCTTTTGATAAGTGTCTTTTTCTCTGTGACTTATTTCCCTTAGAATCGTCGTACCTAAGTCCACCCATCTTGCGTCTACTGGCCTTATGACATTGATTTCATGGCAGAGTGATATTCCATTGTACATAAGAACCACAACTTCTTTATCCATTTTTCTCTTTCCTGGGATATTTAAGGTGTCATGAAGTGGAGGTTCTTGTCAACAGAGCAGCCCTAAACTTTGGGGTGCCTGTGTCTTGCTGATTTTTAGTTTTCCCAATTTATACGCCCATGAGTGGAAGTGTCCTATGCACCCTAAGCTGTGTTTTTTCGATGTTTCAGGACACACCGTACACTTCTCCAGAGTGGCTGTTGGCAATTTACATCCCGCCCATCAGCGTAGCAAGGCTTCCATTTCTCCATGGCCTGTCCTGCATTTGTGGTTTTGACACTTTTTTCAGCATGGCCCTTTTGACCGATGGGAAGCGAGACTTCTTTGTAGCGCTGATTTGCCTTTCCAGGTTGCTTGGTTGGCCAAAAAGTGCGTATGCGTTTTTTCCTAAATATATTCAGGAAGAAACGCATACGCCCTTTTTGGCAAAGGGCATCATTGTCGACGTTTTGCCCCTTTTCTTGAGCTTTAAAGGCGATTCGAATCTACCTCCTGAAATCTGTTTCCTGCAATACTGCCTTGCTTTCAAATCCTCTTCGTTGCCTTCCCTCAATATATCTGTGGATGAGAGTTATCATTTATAGCTCTGCGGGTTTGTGAATTGCAGTGTCCCTGAGCTCCATTTTTCAACTGGCTTTTTTGGGAGCTGTCCGCAAAAGCGCGGGATTGCCTCAGGCCCTATTCTGCTTCTGGGCGGCAGGCTGAGCCTGTGGTTAATTCTTCTTCCTGATGGGAAAATAGAGTGACCTGTGCCTGTCCCAACACCTAGATCTAGTCTCTCATTGGTTGCCCCTCTTCCCGTTCATCCTCAGGACAAATTGCAACCTGTACAGAACAGGAGGTTAAAGGTGCTGTTTCTCCAAGAATGGTGATTGCTAGTAAAGTAGCTAGAATGGCTAACCCGAGCACAAGGAGGTGAGAAATGAGGTGCGTTTTAGAAACCATTCCCGATCACACGGTGTACCATCTTCTGGGTTTCTCATGCATGTTTTCGATGCAGGAAGATGCCCTTGAACCTGGAGATTTGGGACCCATGGGATTGGTACCACGCAGTATTACTTTAAAGGGTCTGCGTTTGCTCACCCAACCTCACCAAACCTGTCAGCCCCAAGAGTGTCCACCCTTAGGTCTCATCCACCTGTTGGTCTAGAATTGGTCAATCCAGTTTGCATCACAGCCTATGAACGAATTGTGTAAGAACTTCTCTCTCTTTCACTGTCTTTGTTTTACGGGTTTTTACAAGTAATTTATTTTTATAATGGGGTTTAGCTGCTTTTCACGGCTGTGTTTATGCGGCTTTACACCCACTTGACTCACTTCCAGACAGATATCAATACATAGGTTTTAAGATTCTTACTAGTCAGATATATACTTGTGCGGTGAATAGGGGGTGTTGAGTCCAGTTCACTGAGCAAGGAGTAGGTCTTGCTATTACATATTGTGTGTATGGAACGGTATCTGTGCTAATTTGAAACCCTTGTTTTATGCATCACCCCACCTCACCTTTCCCATTAAGCAGCCATAGTGTGTTTTCTAAACCTGTGACTCTGTTCTCTTTTGTAATTCAGTTCAAGTGTAGCGGTTTTTACATTCCCTCTATAAGTGATAGCTTACGATAAGTGTCTTTTTCTGTGTGACTTATTTCACTTAGAGTCGTCGTACCTAAATCCACTCATCATGCTGCTACGTGCCTTATGACATTGATTTCATGTCTGAGTGATATTCCATTGTACATAAGGACCACAACTTCTTTATCCATTTTTCTCTTTCCTGGGATATTTAAGGTGTCATGAAGTGGAGGTTCTTGTCAACAGAGCAGCCCTAAACTTTGGGGTGCCTGTGTCTTGCTGATTTTTAGTTTTCCCAATTTATACGCCCATGAGTGGAAGTGCCCTATGCTCCCTAAGCTGTGTTTTTTCGATGTTTCTGGACACACCGTACACTTCTCCAGAGTGGTTGTTGGCAATTTACATACCGCCCATCAGCGTGGCAAGGCTCCCATTTCTCCTTGGCCTGTCCTGCATTTGTGGTTTTGACACTTTTTTCAGCAGGGCCCTTTTGACGGATTGGAAGCGAGACTTCTTTGTAGCGCTGATTTGCCTTTCCAGGTTGCTTGGTTGGCCAAAAAGGGCGTATGCGTTTTTTCCTGAATATATTCAGGAAAAAAAGCATACGCCCTTTTTGGCCAAGGGCATCATTGTCCACGTTTTGCCGCTTTTCATGTGCTTTAAAGGCGATTCGAATCTACCTCCTGAAACCTGTTTCCTGAAATTCTGCCTTGCTTTCAAATCCTCTTCGTTGCCTTCCCTCAATATATTTGTGGACGAGAGTTATCATTTATAACTCTGCAGGGTTGTGAATTGCAGTGCCCATGTGCTCCATTTTTCAACTGCCTTTTTTGGGAGCTGGCCGCAGAAGCGCGGGCTTGCCTCAGGCCGTATTCTGGTTCCGGGTGGCAGGCTGAGCCTGTGGTTATTTCTTCTTCCTGATGAGAAAATAGAGTGACCTGTGCCTGTCCCAACACCTAGATCTAGTCTCTCTTTGGCTGCCCCTCTTCCCGTTCATCCTCAGGACAAATTGCAACCTGTACGGAACAGGAGGTTAAAGGTGCTGATTCTCCAAGTAGGGAGATTGCTAGTGAAGTAGCTGGAATGGCGAACCCGAGCACAAGGAGATGAGAAATGAGGTGCGTTTTAGAAACCTTTCCCGATCACATGGTGTACCATCTTCTGGGTTTCTCATGCATGTTTTCAATGCAGGAAGATGCCCTTAAAACTGGAGATTTGGGACCCATGGGATAGGTACCACGCAGTATTACCTTAAAGGGTCTGCGTTTGCTCAACCAACCTCACCAAACCTGTCAGCCCCAAGAGTGTCCACCCTTAGGTCTCATCCAACTGTGGGTCTGGATATTTTCAATCCAGGTTGCATCACAGCCCCTGAACTAATTGTGTAAGAATTTCTCTCTCTTTCACTGTCTTTGTTTTACGGGTTTTTAAAAGTAATTTATTTTTATAATGGGGTTTAGCTGCTTTTCACGGCTGTGTTTATGCGGATTTACACCCACTTGACTCACTTCCAGAGAGATATCAATACATAGGTTTTATGATTCTCACTAGTCTGATATATTCTTGTGCGGTGAATACAGGGTGTTGAGTCCAGTTCACTGAGCAAGGAGTAGGTCTTGTCTATTACATATTGGGTGTATGGTACGGTATCAGAGCTAATTTGAAACCATTGTTTTATGCATCACCCCACCTCACCTTTCCCGTTAAGCAGCCATAGTGTGTTTTCAAAATGGGTGACTGTGTTCTGATTTGTAATTCAGTTCAAGTGTAGCGGTTTTTACATTCCCTCTATAAGTGATAGCTGTTGATATGTGTCTTTTTCTGTGTGACTTATTTCACTTAGAATCATCGTACCTAAATCCAATCATCATGCTGCTACTAGCCTTATGACATTGATTTCATGGCTGAGTGATATTCCATTGTACATAAGGACCACAAATTCTTTATCCATTTTTCTCTTTCCTGGGATATTTAAGGTGTCATGAAGTGGAGGTTCTTGTCAACTGAGCAGCCCTAAACTTTGGGTTGCCTGTGTCTTGCTGATTTTTAGTTTTCCCAATTTATACGCCCATGAGTGGAAGTGCCCTATGCTCCCTAAGCTTTGTTTTTTCGATGTTTCAGGACACACCGTACACTTCTCCAGAGTGGCTGTTGGCAATTTACATCCCGCCCATCAGCGTAGCAAGGCTCCTATTTCTCCATGGCCTGTCCTGCATTTGTGGTTTTGACACTTTTTTCAGCATGGCCCTTTGGACCGATGGGAAGCGAGACTTCTTTGTAGCGCTGATTTGCCTTTCCAGGTTGCTTGGTTGGCCAAAAAGGGCGTATGCGTTTTTTCCAGAATATATTCAGGAAAAAACGCAAAGGCCCTTTTTGGCCAAGGGTATCATTGTCCACGTGTTGCCGCTTTTCATGTGCTTTAAAGGCGATTCGAATCTACCTCCTGAAACCTGTTTCCTGCAACTCTGCCTTGCTTTCAAATCCTCTTCGTTGCCTTCCCTCAATATATTTGTGGACGAGAGTTATCATTTATAACTCTGCAGGTTTGTGAATTGCAGTGCCCATGTGCTCCATTTTTCAACTGGCTTTTTTGGGAGCTGGCCGCAGAAGCGCGGGATTGCCTCAGGCCGTATTCTGGTTCCGGGCGGGAGGCTGAGCCTGTGGTTAATTCTTCTTCCTGATGGGAAAATAGAGTGACCTGTGCCTGTCCCAACACCTAGATCTAATCTCTCATTGGTTGCCCCTCTTCCCATTCATCCTTAGGACAAATTGCAACCTGTATGCAACAGGAGGTTAAAGGTGCTGATTCTCCAAGTAGGGAGATTTCTAGTAAAGTAGCTGGAATGGCGAACCCGAGCACAAGGAGATGACAAATGAGGTGCGTTTTAGAAACTTTCCCAATCACACGGTGTACCATCTTCTGGGTTTCTCATGCATGTTTTCGATGTAGGAAGATGCCCTTGAACCTGGAGATTGCGGACAAATGGGATGGGTACCGCGCAGTATTACTTTAAAGGGTTTGCGTTTGCTCACCCAACCACACCAAACCTCTCAGCCCCAAGAGTGTCCACCCTTATGTCTCATCCAGCTTTGGGTCTAGATATGGTCAATCCAGGTTGCGTCAAAGCCCCTGAATGAATTTTGTAAGAATTTCTCTCGCTTTCACTGTCTTTGTTTCATGGGTCTTTAAAACTAATTTTTTTTTATAATGGGGTTTAGCTGCTTTTCACGTCTGTGTTTATGCGGCTTTACACCCACTTGACTCACTTCCAGAGAGATATCAGTACATAAGTTTTAAGATTCTCACTAGTCAGATATATTCTTGTGTGGTGAATAGGGGGTGTTGAGTTCAGTTCACTGAGCAAGGAGTAGGTCTTGTCTATTACACATTGGGTGTATGGAACGGTATCTGAGCTAATTTGAAACCCTTCTTTTATGCATCACCCCACGTCACCTTTCCCGTTAAGCAGCCATAGTGTGTTTTCTAAATGTGTGACTCTGTTGTGATTTGTAATTCAGTTCAATTGTAGCGGTTTTTACATTCCCTTTATAAGTGATAGCTTTTGATAAGTGTCTTTTTCTGTGTGACTTATTTCACTTAGAGTCGTCGTACCTAAATCCACTCATCATGCTGCTACTAGCCTTATGACATTGATTTCATGGCTGAGTGATATTCCATTGTACATAAGGTCCACAATTTCTTTATCCGTTTTTCTCCTTCCTGGGATATTTAAGGTTTCGTGAAGTGAAGGTTCTTGTCAACAGAGCAGCCCTAAACTTTGGGGTGCCTGAGTCTTGCTGATTTTTAGTTTTCCTAATTTATACGCCCATGAGTGGAAGTGCCCTATGCTCCATAAACTTTGTTTTTTCGATGTTTCAGGACACACCGTACACTTCTCCAGAGTGGCTGTTGGCAATTTACATCCCGCCCATCAGCTTGGCAAGGCTCCCATTTCTCCATGGCTTGTCCTGCATTTGTGGTTTTGACACTTTTTTCAGCATGGCCCTTTTGACCAATGGGAAGCGAGACTACTTTGTAGCGCTGATTTGCCTTTCCAGGTTGCTTGGTTGGCCAAAAAGGGCGTATGCGTTTTTTCCTGAATATATTCAGGAAAAAACGCATACGCCCTTTTTGGCCAAGTGCATCATTTTCTACGTTTTGCCGCTTTTCATGTGCTTGAAAGGCGATTCGAATCTACCTCCTGTAATCTGTGTTTTGCAGTTCTGCCTTGCTTTCAAATCCTCTTCGTTGCCTTCCCTCAATGTATTTGTGGACGAGAGTTATCATTTATAACTCAGCGGGTTTGTGATTTGCAGTGCCCATGTGCTCCATTTTTCAACTGGCTTTTTTCGGAGCTGGCCGCAGAAGCGCGGAATTGCCTCAGACACTATTCTGGATCTCAGCGGCAGGCTGAGCCTGTGCTTAATTCTTCTTCCTGATGGGAAAATAGAGTGACCTGTGCCTCTCCCAACACCTACATCTAGTCTCTCATTTGTTGCCCCTCTTCCCGTTCATCATCAGGACAAATTGCAACCTGTACAGAACAGGAGGTTAAAGGTGTTGATTCTCCAAGTAGGGAGATTGCTAGTAAAGTAGCTGGAATGGCGAACCCGAGCACAAGGAGATGAGAAATGAGGTGCGTTATAGAAACCTTTCCCGATCACACGGTGTACCATCTTCTGGGTTTCTCATGCTTGTTTTCGATGTAGGAAGATGCCCTTGAAACTGGAGATTTGGGACCCATGGGATGGGTACCACGCAGTATTACCTTAAAGGGTCTGTGTTTGCTCACCCAACCTCACCAAACCTGTCAGCCCCAAGAGTGTCCACCCTTATGTGTCATCCAACTGTGGGTCTAGATATTTTCAATCCAGGTTGCATCACAGCCCCTGAACTAATTGTGTAAGAATTTCTCTCTCTTTCACTGTCTTTGTTTTACGGGTTTCTACAAGTAATTTATTTTTATAATGGGGTTTAGCTGCTTTTCACGGTTGTGTTTATGCGGCTTTACACCCACTTGACACACTTCCAGAGAGATATCAATACATAGGTTTTCAGATTCTCACTAGTCAGATATATACTTGTGCGGTGAATAGGGGGTGTTGAGTCCAGTTCACTGAGCAAGGAGTAGGTCTTTTCTATTACATATTGGGTGTATGGAACGGTATCTGAGCTAATTTGAAACCCTTGTTTTATGCATCACCCCACGTCACCTTTCCCGTTAAGGAGCCATAGTGTGTTTTAAATATGTGACTCTGTTCTGATTTGTAATTCAATTCAAGTGTAGCGGTTTTTACATTCCCTCTATAAGTGATAGCTTTTGATAAGTGTCTTTTTCTGTGTGACTTATTTCCCTTAGAATCGTCGTACCTAAGTCCACCCATCTTGCGTCTACTGGCCTTATGACATTGATTTCATGGCAGAGTGATATTCCATTGTACATAAGAACCACAACTTCTTTATCCATTTTTCTCTTTCCTGGGATATTTAAGGTGTCATGAAGTGGAGGTTCTTGTCAACAGAGCAGCCCTAAACTTTGGGGTGCCTGTGTCTTGCTGATTTTTAGTTTTCCCAATTTATACGCCCATGAGTGGACGTGCCCTATGCTCCCTAAGCTGTGTTTTTTCGATGTTTCAGGACACACCGTACACTTCTCCAGAGTGGCTGTTGGCAATTTACATCCCGCCCATCAGCGTAGCAAGGCTTCCATTTCTCCATGGCCTGTCCTGCATTTGTGGTTTTGACACTTTTTTCAGCATGGCCCTTTTGACCGATGGGAAGCGAGACTTCTTTGTAGCGCTGATTTGCCTTTCCAGGTTGCTTGGTTGGCCAAAAAGTGCGTATGCGTTTTTTCCTAAATATATTCAGGAAAAAACGCATACGCCCTTTTTGGCAAAGGGCATCATTGTCGACGTTTTGCCCCTTTTCTTGAGCTTTAAAGGCGATTCGAATCTACCTCCTGAAATCTGTTTCCTGCAATACTGCCTTGCTTTCAAATCCTCTTTGTTGCTTTCCCTCAATATATTTGTTGACGAGAGTTATCATTTATAACACTGCAGGTTTGTGAATTGCTGTGCCCCTGAGCTCCATTTTTCAACTCGCTTTTTTGGTAGCTGGCCGCAAAAGCGCAGGATTGCCTCAGGCCCTATTCTGGTTCCGGGCGGCAGGCTGAGCCTGTGGTTAATTCTTCTTCCTGATGGGAAAATAGAGTGACCTGTGCCTGTCCCAACACCTAGATCTAGTCTCTCATTGGTTGCTCCTCTTCCCGTTCATCCTCAGGACAAATTGCAACCTGTACAGAACAGGAGGTTAAAGGTGCTGATTCTCCAAGAAGGGTGATTGCTAGTAAAGTAGCTGGAATGGCGAACCCGAGCACAAGGAGGTGAGAAATGAGGTGCGTTTTAGAAACCTTTCCCGATCACACGGTGTACCATCATCTGGGTTTCTCATGCATGTTTTCGATGCAGGAAGATGCCCTTGAACCTGGAGATTTGGGACCCATGGGATTGGTACCACGCAGTATTACTTTAAAGGGTCTGCATTTGCTCACCCAACCTCACCAAACCTGTCAGCCCCAAGAGTGTCCACCCTTAGGTCTCATGCACCTGTTGGTCTAGAATTGGTCAATCCAGTTTGCATCACAGCCTATGAACGAATTGTGTAAGAACTTCTCTCTCTTTCACTGTCTTTGTTTTAAGGGTTTTTACAAGTAATTTATTTTTATAATGGGGTTTAGTTGCTTTTCACGGCTGTGTTTATGCGGCTTTACACCCACTTGACACACTTCCAGAGAAATATGAATACATAGGTTTTAAGATTCTTACTAGTCAGATATATACTTGTGCGGTGAATAGGGGGTGTTGAGTCCAGTTCACTGAGCAAGGAGTAGTCTTGTCTATTACATATTGTGTGTATGGAACGGTATCTGTGCTAATTTGAAACCCTTGTTTTATGCATCACCCCACCTCACCTTTCCCGTTAAGCAGCCATAGTGTGTTTTCTAAACGTGTGACTCTGTTCTGTTTTGTAATTCAGTTCAAGTGTAGCGGTTTTTACATTCCCTCTATAAGTGATAGCTTATGATAAGTGTCTTTTTCTGTGTGACTTATTTCACTTAGAATCGTCATACCTAAATCCACTCATCATGCTGCTACTAGCCTTATGACATTGATTTCATGTCTGAGTGATATTCCATTGTACATAAGGACCACAACTTCTTTATCCATTTTTCTCTTTCCTGGGATATTTAAGGTGTCATGAAGTGGTGGTTTTTGTCAACTGAGCAGCCCTAAACTTTGGGGTGCCTGTGTCTTGCTGATTTTTAGTTTTCCCAATTTATACGCCCATGAGTGGAAGTGCCCTATGCTCCCTAAGCTGTGTTTTTTCGATGTTTCAGGACACACCGTACACTTCTCCAGAGTGGCTGTTGGCAATTTACATACCGCCCATCAGCGTGGCAAGGCTCCCATTTCTCCTTGGCCTGTCCTGCATTTGTGGTTTTGACACTTTTTTCAGCATTGCCCTTTTGACGGATCGGAAGCGAGACTTCTTTGTAGCGCTGATTTGCCTTTCCAGGTTGCTTGGTTGGCCAAAATGGCGTATGCGTTTTTTCCTGAATATATTCAGGAAAAAACGCATACGCACTTTTTGGCCAAGGGCATCATTGTCGATGTTTTGCCGATTTTCATGTGCTTTAAAGGCGATTCGAATCTACCTCCTGAAATGTGTTTCCTGCAGTTCTGCCTTGCTTTCAAATCCTCTTCGTTGCCTTCCCTCAATATATTTGTGGACGAGAGTTATCATTTATAACTCTGCAGGTTTGTGAATTGCAGTGCCCATATGCTCCATTTTTCAACTGGCTTTTTTGGGAGCTGGCCGCAGAAGTGCGGGATTGCCTCAGGCCCTATTCTGGTTCCGGGCGGCAGGCTGAGCCTGTGGTTATTTCTTCTTCCTGATGGGAAAATAGAGTGACCTGTGCCTGTCCCAACACCTAGATCTAGTCTCTCACTGGTTGCCCCTCTTCCCGTTCATCCTCAGGACAAATTGCAACCTGTATGGAACAGGAGCTTAAAGGTGCTGTTTCTCCATGTAGGGAGATTACTAGTTAAGAAGCTGGAATGGCGAACCCGAGCACAAGGAGATGAGAAATGAGGTGCGTTTCAGAACCCTTTCCCGATCAGACGGTGTACCATGATCTGGGTTACTCATACATGTTTTTGATGTAGGAAGATGCCCTTGAACCTGGAGATTTGGGACCCATGGGATGGGTACCACGCAGTATTACCTTAAAGGGTCAGCGTTTGCTCACCCAACCTCACCAAACCTCTCAGCCCCAAGAGTGTCCACCCTTATGTCTCATCCAGCTGTGGGTCTAGATACGGTCAATCCAGGTTGCATCACAGCCCCTGAACGAATTTTGTAAGAATTACTCTCTCTTACACTGTCTTTGTTTTACGGGTTTTTAAAAGTGATTTATTTTTAAAATGGGTTTTAGCTGCTTTTCACGGCTGTGTTTATGCCGCTTTACACTCACTTGACTCTCTTCCAGAGAGAGATCAATACATAGGTTTTCAGATTCTTACTACTCAGATATATTCTTGTGCGCTGAATAGGGGGTGTTGAGTCTAGTTCACTGAGCAAGGAGTAGATCTTGTCTACTACATATTGGGTTTATGGAACGGTATCTGAGCTAATTTGAAACCCTTGTTTTATGCATCACCCCACCTCACCTTTCCCGTTAAGCAGCCATAGTGTGTTTTTAAAATTGGTGACTCTGTTCTGTTTTGTAATTCAGTTTAAGGGTAACGGTTTTTACATTCCCTCTATAAGTGATATCTTATGATAAGTGTCTTTTTCTGTGTGACTTATTTCACTTAGAATCGTCGTACCTAAATCCACTCATCATGCTGCTACTAGCCTTATGATATTGATTTCATGGCTGAGTGATATTCCATTGTACATAAGTACCACAACTTCTTTACCATTTTTCTCATCCCTGGGATATTTAAGATGTACACAAGTGGAGGTTCTTGTAACCAGAGCAGCCCTAAACTTTGGGGTGCCTGTGTCTTGTTGATTTTAATTTTTCCAATTTATACGCCCATGAATGGATGTGCCCCTTTCTCTCTAGCTGTGTTTTTTAGATGTTTTAGGAAACACCGAACCGTTCTCCAGCGTCGCCATTGGCAATTTACATCCCGACCATCAGTGTAACAATGCTCCCTTTCCTCCCTGGCCTCTCCTGTATTTTTTTTACACTTTTTTACGAAGGCCCTTTTGACCGATGGGAAGTGAGACTTCTTTGTAGTGCTGCATTGCATTTCCGGCTTGCTTGGTTGGCCAAAAAGAGCCTATGCGTTTTTTTCTGAATTTATTCAGAAAAAAACACATATGCTCTTTTTGGCCATGTGCATCGTTGTCGACTTTTGGCCGCTTTTCATGTGCTTTAGGGGCTATTCGAATCTAACTCCTGAAATCTGTTTCCTGCAATTCTGCCTTGCTTTCCAATCCTGTTCGTTGCCTTCCCTCAATATAGTTTTGGACGATAGTTATAATTTATAACTCTGCAGGTTTGTGAATTGCAGTGCCCCTGAGCTCCATTTTTCAACTCGCTTTTTTGGGAGCTGTCCGCAGAACCGCTGGTTTGCTTCTGGCCCTACTGTGGTTCCCGGTGGCAGGCTAAGCCTTTGCTTAATTCTTCTTCCTGATTGGAAATTAGAGTGACATGTGCCTGTCCGAACATCTAGGGCTTGGCTCTCCTTGTTTCTCCTCCTTCCCCTTCTTCCTTTGGAAAAATTCCAAATTTTGTGCAACTGGATGTTGAAGGTGCTGACATCCTCAGGTGGGGAGATTTTAAGGAAAAAGGCTGGAGGTGTGAACCCGACAACCAGGAAATTAGGAGTTTTGGTGCCTTTTCCAAAATCTCCCTGATCCAACCGTGTTCCATCTTCTGGGTGTCACAGGCATGTTTTAGCTCTAGGAAAGGTCCCGTGTATGTAAGGAGAACACCAGGGATTTTTCCAAATCAGTGTCTCCCCGAACTCCAATCTGGGGAATTTTTAAGCTACTGGTACATGTGTGTTCATTAAGGGACTTGGGCCGTAGGCAGAGTCCGAACTTTAGATGATTGAAGTCTTCAGGTTCAGAAACGCTCACCATCGGCCTCCTTTAGTTTCCATTTTATCTGTAGTTGATAGATGATGTCGATATAGATATCTATTGTTTTTCAGATTATTTCCCCTTAGGGGTCATTACAAAATATTGAGTATAGTTCCCTGTGTTATACAGTAGTTCCTTGTTGATGATATATTTTATACATAGCAGTGTGTATATGTTAATCTGAAACTGTTAATTTATCCCTCCTCCCACCTTTCCCCTTTGGTAATAAAAAATATAAGATTTTATACTTCTCAGAAATCTAGGAGTTGAAAGAGAAGTATCATTTTCAATGGAAAATCAGTCAAAACAAGGTTGAAACTTCAACCAAGATTATTAGATGTACATCCTTGGAAAGAAATCACTGCATTTCTCTACTGTTGACCTGACAAATAAGACAAACCCCTCCACTGAACTTGCTTATAATAAAGTGATGGAAATATCAAATGGAAGTCTTAGAAACATCTTATTTTACACGAGCCTTATACACTGCTCTATGTTAATTACAGTTTGGCTCGCACATCTGTTCTTTGAAGTTACAATGTTCTCAAATTCTGTTACTGATCCTGCAGAGTGGGCCCCAACAAGGGTCTCCCTGCCTAGTGTCATTGGAGCCAACAGATCGAGACTGACTTTGGTTCAGAAGCAAAGGAAAACTTTATATTTTGATCAGAGGATGGAGAGGTGAGAGTGTGTGCTCCCCTGCGGGTTGTGGGCCGGGCTGCTGTGTAGAGATCCTGGCAGCGTCAGCGGGAGGGAGTGGGCGGAGCTCTCGAGGGCCGGGTTGGCTGGAGCTCAGGCTCTATGTCGCAGAGTCTGCACGGGGCCCCACGAGCTGAGGTGTCGGCCCAGCCATTTTGCACTAGGAAATCGGGTCTGAAGTGTCGGGTGTGGGACCTCTGCATGTGGAAACCTAGGAGCAAGTGAAATTAGACAAAGCACAAAGGAAAAAATGGTTAGACTTTATTTTATTGCCCAGATTCTATTTTCATCTCCCAGGAATTTTTCATGGGCTTTGCCAGTGACAAAGCCCTCCTCTGCCTTTTGTCCCATTCCTCATTCTTGGGGTGCTGAGGGTGCAGACACCTCTTCTGTAAATGCTTCGTGCTGAGTTGGGTGTCCTCATACCCGGGGCGCGGGGGAGGACTTCTCCCAAGCAGCCTCCAGGTGAGGTTGATTGTCCCCAGGCCTCCTCCCTCACTGCTCGTCTGCCTGAGCACCAGCATTGGAAGTTTTATAGATTCTAATGACCTTTAAGGGTCCAGGAAAGAGATGTGCAGAGACGCTGGGGGGGGGGGTGGGCCGTTTTACCCTGCTCCACATTGGTTCGGCCCCTTAGGCTGACAGTTCCTGCTAGCCTAGATGCTCTGACCAGTAGTCTGCACTTTCTTCAGTTAGGCCACTGAATTAACGTACAAACAACACCAGGTGTCAGAGCCCTGCTTGCTCAACTCCCAGACAGTCCAGGGCCGGTGGTGATCCAGGACCTTGACGGCCACTCAGTCAAAGGCCTTTTGAAGTAGCCAGGAGTACAGCCGGTCTCATTGGCCGCCGTCACCGCGGTGTCTGTAGGCTTTTCTATGGTGGCAGCGTTATTTACGGTTCCCCTGCCAAGTTTATTAGCTCCGCTCTGGGTGCAGTAAGTCCTGTAAGCAATAGTCTGCTCTTTTGGGACACACTCTTGTTGTTTTCTGAGAGAAGCTCCAGGTCAAGTGATGGTCAAACGAGTCGTCATGGGGGCCCATTGCTCCAGGTTTTCTCTCTGGAGGTTGGTGTTGGAGGGCCTCCTCACTCGAGGTCATTGTGCCCACGGAGCAATCCCTGCAACTTCAGGGCATGGTGGGTGGTTAGGATCACCAAGTGGCGTCCTTTTCCCTTAGGAGGGAGCTGGCCTTGCGGGCTGCTGATTTCCAGGTTTTTAGATACCCCCAGTATCCTGGTCGGATGGGGTGGCTGGCCAATGCCTGGAGGGCATTCTTGCATTGTTCCATTTCAAGTGGTCCCAGTTTTTGCACTAATACTCCAAGGGCGATTCGCCTTGGACCAGGAATGTAAAGGTCAAAGGGTTTAGCTAACTTAGGGAGGTCCAGGGCAAGGATCTGAACTGACTGCTCTTTCCATTCTTGAAAGGCCGCTTCTGGATTCTATTCAAAAGGATCATCATCTTTTCCTTTCAGTGTTTCATATAGAGGCCCAGCTATTAGACTGTAGTTAGGGATCCAGATGCAGCAAACCCCGGTCTCCCCAGGAACCCCTAAGCTGTCTTCTAGTTTCAGGAAGGGTGAGGCTGCAAATGGCTTCTTCCCTTTCCTGGGGTGGGCTTTTCCGACCTTCTGTGCGAATGAAGCCCAGGAAGGTCACCTTAGTTTGTGATATTTGAGCCTTTTTCTTGGACACCTTCTATCTTTTATTGGCTAGGTAGTTCAGAGGCCTCCTTAGTCGGGCTGGTGATCAGAATGTCATCTGCATATTGAAGGAGGGTTCCCTTCTCCAGAGGTAGATTTTTTAGGTCTTTAGCTAACGTTTCCCCAAAGATGGTGTGGGAATTTTTGAACCCCTGGGGCAGGACGGCCCAGCAGTATTGTTTTTGTTGTATGTTGAGTCCTGCCACTCACAGCCAAAATTTCTTGTGACTCTGGGACGAATGGAATACAGAAGAAGGCATCATTAAGTCTAATACAGAATACCATGTCCTGGTGGATGGTAGAATGACCAGCAGGGTGTAGGAATTAGGAACTACTAGATGTATATCCTCTGTGGCTTCACTGACTGTCCTGGCGTCCTCTACCAGGTCCCCAGCAGCTCACGGGGCTCTTGTGGTCAGGTCCCTCCCAGGATATGGAGCTCACCTGGGCAGGTACCCAGCAGCCCACGGGGCTGTGGTGGTTAGGCCCCTCCCAGGATATGGAGCTCACCTGGGCAGGTACCCAGCAGCCCATGGGGCCATCATGGTCAGGCCCCTCCCAGGATATGGAGCTCACCTGGGCAGGTACGCAGCAGCCCACGGGGCTCTCGTGGGCATGCCCCTCCCTGGATATGGAGCTCCCGTGGACAGGTACCCCGACAGGGCTGGGCACACAGGAACTGTGCACATAGCCCTCATTGCAGAGCACCCCCAGCACACCTGTCACTCAGAGCTGACACAGAGCACCTCAGAGCAGAGCTTGAACTAATAAACAGCAGCTCCAACAGGTCTGTGACCCTAGGCTTCACTCTGTGCGGCCTCCCTCTGCCTGGTCTTCTAGGGGCTTCCACAGCAGCCGGGGCACCAGGCCTCTGTCTCCACCCACCACCCCTCCTCTCCCTGACTCCTGGGTTCCTCTCATTAGCAGAGGGTCTTCTTGAAGTTGTCTCCCACTCATGGACCAGATAAAATGATTAGAAAACAAGCCAGGGCTGCCGCCCCTTATCTATCCTGACTCTCGGGACCCTACACTTGTTCCTTGGATCTGGCCGGTGCAGCAAGGCCCATTTTCTGCAAATCTGAGCCCCTGAGGGGCGAGGATTGGCTGACCTGGGCAGCCTGACCCGGCCGGCCAGCCCTTCCCAGGTGTGCCTGGGTTGAGGTCAATATAAACACCCCTCCAGGCAGCAAAAGCCTCTGCAGCTGTGCCTGACGCCATATTCTCTGCCCCGTCAGCAGTCTCGGGGTTGGGCTGGTGGGAGGCAGTAGGGCCCACGGCTCTATGAGTGGCCCGTTGTGACTGGGGCTCTACTGGACTTTCTGCAGGAGTTGCCGGGCTGCCACCTGCTAAAGAAGAGGATGTGTCACCCATACTTGCTGCTGGAATTTCTCCCCGGGCAGAGGTAAGAAAGGAAAAAAGCAGTGGGGGCCGGGACAGGAGGGGTACCTCAGGCAGGGAAATGGAAAGTTTCCAGATGAGCGCCCGGGGCCAGGACCATCTTGGCTGGCCTGCAGGCACCAAGTCGGCCTGCGTGCTGTCGCTGATGTGACTCCAAGCCCCTTCCTCTAGTTTTTAGTCTTTGCACACATTCAGGTGTTTTACCTGGGAACGGTGGGAAAAGTTCAGCAGCAGCTGGCCTGGGGCTCAGCTCACGTTTAGTCAGAGACGCCTCCTCACGGTCCCCCAGCTTTGCAATGAGGACGCTCCTTGTGTGGGGGCTGCTGGCTGCATGGGAGATGATTCCCCACCTGTGACCAACTTAAGAATTGTTTACCACTGGAGCAAGTGCGCTGATAGGGTTTTCCTCTGTATGACCAGTGGGTTCAGTTTTTTTTTTTTTCTTTTTTGGTTCAAGGTAAGTTTTAGTCCTCTTTTTGTATTTATGGATATAAGCATGGAAATCATTCATTCATATAAATACGTCTATGGGAAGGACAGAACTTTTTTTTTTCTGTTTTATTTTCTTAAGTATTATTTATTTTTTAATTTTTGAATTTATTTTATTCATTTTTTTATACAGCAGGCTCTTATTGGTTATCTATTTTATACATATAAGTGTATATATGTCAATCCCAGGGTCGCAATTCATCCCACCACCACCACCCTGCCACTTTCCCCCCTTGGTGTCCATACATTTGTTCTCTACATCTGTGTCTCTATTTCTGCCTTGCAAACCAGTTCATCTTTACCATTTTTCTAGGTTCTACATGTATGTGTTAATATACGATATTTGTTTTTCTCTTTCTGACTTACTTCACTCTGTATGACAGTCTCTAGATCTATCCACGTCTCTACAAATGACCCAATTTCATTCCTTTTTATGGCTGAGTAATATTCCATTTTATATATGTAGCACATCTTTTCAGTTCGTCTGTCTATGGGCATTTAGGTTGCTTCCATGACCTGGCTATTGTAAATAGTGCTGCAATGAATATTGTGGTGAATATGTCTTTTTGAATTATGGTTTTCTCTGGGTATATGGCCAGTAGTGGGATTGCTGGGTCATATGGTAATTCTATTTTTAGTTTTTTAAGGAACCTCCATACTGTTCTCCATAGTGACTGTATCAATTTACATTCCCACAAATAGTGTAAGAGGGTTCCCTTTTCTCCACACCCTCTCCAGCAATTGTTGTTTGTAGATTTTCTGATGATGCCCATTCTAACTCGTGTGAGGTGATACCTCATTGTAGTTTTGGTTTATATTTCTCTAATAATTAGTGATGTTGAGTAGCTTTTCATGTGTTTCTTGGTCATCTGTATGTCTTCTTGGGACAAATGTCTATTTACGTCATCTGCCCATTTTTGGATTGGTTTGTTTGTTTTTTTACTGTTGAGCTGCATGAGCTGTTTATATACATTGGAGATTAATCCTTTGTCCATTGATTCGTTTGCAAATATTTTCTCCCATTCTGAGGGTTGTCTTTTCGTCTTGTTTGTAGTTTCCTTTGCTTTGCAAAAGCTTTTAGGTTTCATTTGCTCCCATTTGTTTTTTTTTTTTTTTTTTTTTTTTTATTCCATTACTCTAGGAGGTGGATCAAAAAAGATCTTGCTGTGATTTATGTCAAAGAGTATTCTTCCTATGTTTTCCTCTAAGAGTTTTATAGTGTCCGGTCTTACATTTCGGTCTCTAATCCATTTGGAGTTTATTTTTTGTGTATGGTGTTAGGGAGTGTTCTAATTTCATTCTTTTACATGTAGCTGTCCATTTTTCCCAGCACCACTTATTGAAGAGACTGTCTTTTCTCCATTGTATACCCTTGCCTCCTTTGTCATAGATTAGTGGGCCATAGGTGTGTAGGTTTATCTCTGGGCTTTTTTTTTTTTTTTTTTCTTTTACATCTTTATTGGAGTATAATTGCTTTACAATTGTGTGTTAGTTTCTGCTGTATAAAAAAGTGAATCAGCTATGCGTATACATATAACACCATATCCCCTCCCTCTTGCACCTCCCTCTCACTCCCTTATCCCACCCTTTTAGGTGGTCACAAAGCACAGAGCTGATCTCCCTGTGCTATGTGGCTGCTTCCCAGTAGCTATCAATTTTACATTTGGTAGTGTATATATGTCCATACCACTCTCTCACTTTGTCCCAGCTTACCCTTCCCTCTCCCCATGTCCTCAAGTCCTTTCTCTACGTCTGTGTCCTTAATCCTTTCCTGCCCCTAGGTTCTTCATAAACTTTTTTTTTTTAGATTCCATATATATGTGTTAGCATACGGTATTTGTTTTTCTCTTTCTGACTTACTTCACTCTGTAGGACAGACTCTAGATCCATCCACCTCACTAAAAATAACTCAATTTCGTTTCTTTTTATGGCTGAATAATGTTCCATTGTATATATGTGCCACATCTTCTTTATCCATTTATCTGTTGATGGACACTTAGGTTGCTTCCATGTCCTGGCTATTGTAAATAGAGCTACAGTGAACATTGTGGTACATGACTCTTTTTGAATTATGGTTTTCTCAGGGTAAATGTCCAGGAGTGGGTTTGCTGGGTTGTATGGTAGTTCTATTTTTAGTTTTTAAGGAAGCCCCATACCGTTCTACCTAGTGGCTATATCAATTTACATTCCCACCAACAGTGCAAGAGGGTTCCCTTTTCTCCAATAAATGCCTCTCCAGCATTTACTGTTGGTAGATTTTTTGATGATGGCCATTCTGACTGGTGTGAGGTGATACCTCACTGTAGTTTTGATTTGCATTTCTCTAATGATTAGTGATGCTCAGCATCCTTTCATGTGTTTGTTGGCAACCTGTATATCTTCTTTGGAGAAATTTCTATTTAGGTCTTCTGCCCATTTTTGGATTGGGTTGTTTGGTTTTGTGATATTGAGCTACATGAGCTGCTTTTTGTAGATTAATCCTTTGCCATTTGCTTCATTTGAAAATATTTTCTCCCATTCTGATGGTTGTCTTTTCATCTTGCTTAAGTTTTCCTTTGCTGTGCAAAAGAATTTATGTTTCATTCGGTCCCATTTTTTAATTTTTGTTTTTATTTCCATTTCTCTAGGAGGTGGGTCAAAAAGGATCTTGCTGTGATTTATGTCATAGACTGTTCTGCTTATGTTTTCTTCTAAGAGTTTTATAGTGGCTGGTCTTATATTTAGGTCTCTAATCCGTTTTGAGTTATTTTTGTGTATGGTGTTAGGGAGTGTACTAATTTCATTCTTTTACATGTAGCTGTCCAGTTTTCCCAACACCACTTACTGAAGACACTGTCTTTTCTCCATTGTATACCCTTGCCTCCTTTGTCATAGATTAGTTAACCATAGGTACGTGGGTTTATCTCTGTGCTTTCTATCCTTTTCTATTGACCTATATTTCTGTGTTTGTGTCAGTACCATATTATCTTGATTACTGTAGCTTTGTAATATAGTCTGAAGTCTGGAAGTCTGATTCCTCCAGCTCTTTTTTTTCCCCCTCAAGACTGCTTTGGCTATCCAGGGTCTTTTGTGTCTCCCTACAAATTTTAAGATTTTTTTTTCTTGTTCTGTAGAAAATGCCAAAGGTATTTTGATCGGGATTGCATTGAATCTGTAGATTGCTTTGGGTAGTATAGTCATTTTCACAATATTGATTCTTCTAATCCAAGGACATGGTATATGTCTCCATCTGTTTATATCATCTTTGATTTCTTTCATCAGTGTCTTATAGTTTTCTGAGTACAGGTCTTTTACTTCCTTAGGTAGGTTTATTCCTAGGTATTTTATTCTTTTTGTTGCAGTGGTAATGGGATTGTTTCCTTAATTTCTCTTTCTGATCTTTCATTGTTAGTGTATAGGAATGCAAGCAATTTCTGTGCATTAATTTTGTATCCTGCAACTTTACCAAATTCGTTGATTAGCTCCAGTGGTTTTCTGGTGGTATCTTTAAGATTCTCTATCTATGATATCATGTCATCTGCAAACAGTGACAATTTTACTTCTTCTTTTCCGTTTTGTATTCCTTTTATTTCTTTTTCTTCTCTGATTGCCATGGCTAGGACTTCCAAAACTATGTTGAATAGCAGTGGTGAGAGTGGACATCCTCGTCTTGTTCCTGATCTTAGAGGAAACGCTTTCAGTTTTTCACCATTGAGAATGCTGTTTGCTGTGGGTTTGTCATATATGGCCTTTATTATGTTGAGGTAGTTTCCGTCTATGCCCACACTCTGCAGAGTTTTTATCGTAAATGAGTGTTGAATTTTCTCAAAATCTTTTCCTTCATCTATTGAGATGACCATATGGTTTTATTCTACAATTTGTTAATAGGGTGTATCACATTGATTTGTGTATATTGAAGAATCCTTGCATCCCTGGGATAAACCCCACTTGATCATGGTGTATGATCCTTTTAATGTGTTGTTCGATTCTGTTTGCTAGTATTTTGTTGAGGATTTTTGCATCTATATTCATCAGGGATATTGGTCTATAATTTTCTTTCCTTGTAGTATCTCTGTCTGATTTTGGTATCAGGGTGATGGTGGTCTCATAGAATGAGTTTGGGAGTGTTCCTTCCCCTGCAATTGTTTTGAAGAATTTGAGAAGGTTGGGTGTTAGCTCTTCTCTAAATGTTTGATAGAATTCACCTGTAATGCCATCTGGTTCTGGACTTTTGTTTGTTGGAAGATTTTTAATCACAGTTTCAATTTCATTGCTTGTGATAGGTTTGTTCATATTTTCTATTTCTTCCTGGTTCAGTCTTAGAAGGTTATACCTTTCTAAGAATTTGTCCATTTCTTCCAGATTGTCCATTTTATTGGCACAGAGTTGCTTGTAGTAGTCTCTTAGGATGCTTTGTATTCCTGTGGTGTCTGTTGTAACTTCTCCTTTTTCACTTCTAATTTTGTTGATTTGCGTCCTCTCCCTCTTTTTCTTGAGTGTGGCTAAAGGTTGATCATTTTTGCTTATCTTCTCAAAGAACCAGCTTTTAGTTTTGATGATCTTTGCTTCCGTTTTCTTTGTTTCTATTTCATTTATTTCTGCTCTAATCTTTAGGATTTCTTTCCTTCTACTAACTTTGGGTTTTGTTCTTCTTTCTCTAGTTCCTCTAGGTGTAAGGTTAGATTGTTTATTTGAGATTTTTCTTGTTTCTTGAGGTAGGCTTGTATTGCTATAAACTTCCCTCTTAGAACTCCTTTTGCTGCATCCCATAGGTTTTGGATCATCGTGTTTTTGTTGTCATTTGTCTCTAGGTAGTTTTTGATTTCCCCTTTGATTTCTTCAGTGATCTCTTGGTTATTTAGTAACGTATTGTTTAGCCTCCATGTGTTTGTGTTTTTTACGGTTTTTTCCGTGTAATTGATTTCTAATCTCATAGCATTGTGGTCGGAACAGCTGCTTGATATGATTTCAGTTTTCTTAAATTTACTGAGGCTTTATCTGTGACCCAAGATGTGATCTATCCTGGAGAATGTTCCGTGTGCAGTTGAGAAGAACGTGTAATCTGCTGTTTTTGGATGGAATGTCCTATAAATATCAATGAACTCTATCTGGTCTATTGTGTCATTTAAAGCTTGTGTTTCCTTATTAATTTTCTGTCTGGCTGATCTCCACTGGTGTAAGTGAGCTGTTAAAGTCCCCCGCTATTATTGTGTTACTGTCGATTTCCTCTTTTATAGCTGTTAGCAGTTGCCTTATACATTGAGGTGCTCCTATGTTGGGTACATATATATTTATAATTGTTATATCTTCTTCTTGGATTGATCCCTTGACCATTATGTAGTGTCTTTCCTTGTCTCTTGTAACATTCTTTATTTTAAAGTCTATTTTATCTGATATGAGTATTGCTACTCCAGCTTTCTTTTGATTTTCATTAGCATAGAATATATTTTTCCATCGCCTCACTTTCAGTCTGTATGTGTCCCTAGGTCTGAAATGGGTCTCTTGTAGACAGCATATATATGGGTCTTGTTTTTGTATCCATTCAGCCAGTCTATGTCTTTTGGTTGGAACATTTAGTGCATTCACGTTTAAGGTAATTATCGATATGTATGTTCCTACTACTATTTTCTTAATTGTTATGGGTTTGTCTTGGTGGGTCCTTTTCTTCTCTTGCGTTTCCCACTTAGAGAAGTTCTTTTAGCATTTGGTGTAGAGCTGGTTGCATGGTGCTGAATTCTCTTAGCTTTTGCTTGTCTGTAAGGCTTTTGATTTCTCCATCAAATCTGAATGAGCTCTTTGCAGGGTGCAGTACCCTTGGTTGTAGGTTCTTCCCTTTCATCACTTTAAATTTATCATGCCACTTCCTTCTGGCTTGTAGATTTTCTGCTGAGAAATCAGCTGTTATCCTTATGGGATTTCCCTTGTATGTTATTTGTCATTTTTCCCTTGCTGCTTTCAATAATTTTTCTTTGTCGTTAATTTTTGTCAATTTGATTACTATGTGTCTTGTCATTTTTCTCCTTTGGTTTCTCCTGCCTGGGACACTCTGTGCTTCTGGACTTGGGTGGCTATTTCTTTTCCCATGCTAGGGAAGTTTTTGACCATAATCTCTTCAAATATATTCTCGGGTCCTTTCTCTCTCTCTTCTCCTTCTGGGACCCCTATAATGCGAATGTTGTTGTGTTTAATGTTGTCCCAGAGGACTCTTGGGGTGTCTTCATTTATTTTCATTCTTTTTCTTTATTCTGTTCCATGGCAGTGATTTCCACCTTTCTGTCTTCCAGGCCACTTATCCGTTCTTCTGCCACAGTTATTCTGCTACTGATTCCTTCTAGTGTATTTTTCATTTCAGTTATTACATTGTTCACCTCTGTTTGTTTGTTCTTTAATTCTTCTAGGTGTTTGTTCCTTAATTCTTCTAGGTCTTTGTTAAGCATTTCTTGTGTCTTCTCGATCTTTGCCTCCTTTCTTTTTCTAAGGTCTTGGCTCAACTTCACTATCATTATTCTGAATTCTTTTTCTGGAAGGTTCCCTATCTCCACCTCATTCCGTTTTTTTTCTGGGGTTTTATCTTGTTCCTTGATCTGGTATAAAGTCCTCTGCCTTTTCATTTTGTCTATCTTTCTGTGAATGTGGTTTTCCTTCCACAGGCTGCAGAATTGTAGTTCTTCTTGCTTCTGCTGTCTGCTCTCTGGTGGATGAGTCTATCTTAGAGGCTTGTGCAAGCTTCCTGATGGGAGGGACTGGTGGTGGGTAGAGCTGGGTGTTGCTTTGGTGGGCAGAGCTTTAATCCGCTTGTCTACGGATTAAATAAAACTTTAATAAAAAGTTGAATCTGCTTGTCTGCTGATGCATGGGGCTGGGTTCCCTCCCTGTTGGTTGTTTGGCCTGAGGCGACCCAGCACTGTAGCCTACCTTGCTCTTGGTGGGGCTAATGGCGGACTCTGGGAGGGCTCACACCAAGGAGTATTTCCCAGAACTTCTGCTGCCAGTGTTGTTGTCCTCACGGTGAGCCACAGCCACAGCCACAAGCTGCCTCTGCAGGAGACCCTCTAAAAGTAGCAGGTAGTTCTGGTCATTCTCCTACGGGGTCACTGCTCCTTCCCCTGGGTCCTGATGTGCACACTACTTTGTGTGTGCCCTCCAAGAGTGGAGTATCTGAGTGGAGTTGAGACTCTGAGACTCTGTGTGGAGTCGCACAGACTCTGGGTCCTGTGAAGCTTCGATGTTTTGTGATTCTAGAAATCCTATAGGAGACGGTCCACAGCAGGTGAAGCTAATGTTGTCAGTAGAGGTGTTGAAGCCAAAGATCTGCAGTTCCGGCTAGAGGTGCCGATGTACATACAGGACAAAATCATCTCGTGTGAATGTAGTTCAGGCATGTTTAAGATGAATGCAGTCATGTTAATGCCTACCATATTCTATCTTGAGCCTCTCCTCAGGGACCTCCTCCTCAGTTCCTGAGGCTCCTTTAAGTCATGTACAGGGGACTGGAGAGTGGGCTCTGTCCAGTCTGAGCCCTGAGTTACCCTGTGTGTATCTTAGGATACTTTGTATTTCTGTGGTGTCTGTTGTAACATCATCTCTTTCATTTCAGATTTATTTGGTCACTCTCTTTTTTAACAAAACATACTACTGCTGTCTTTTATTCTTTACAGAAGTTTAATCAGTGTTTGATCTACTATCCTTACCATATGTATACTTTTTGCAGTGAGATTTTTACTTTTCTTTGTTTCCTTGTTACTATCAATAATTAGTGAGACTTCTTTTAAGCTACCTTCAACATTGCTTATAAAGCTGCTTTATTAGTGATGACAGAGCCTTAATGGAAGTCATGTTCTGGTTGTAAATTAGAATGCAATGTGCCAGCACAAAGCCCCTTAAGTTTATGTCTCATTACTTCTTGTTCTTTTTTTAATTTAATTTTTATTTTTTGTCAGAGCAAATTTGATTAAAATGTTTTGTTTCTTCTAGGTGTGCAAGATGTGGTTCTTTTAAACATATACATATATCTATTCTTCTTTGGATCATTTTCCCATGTAGGTTATGACACCATGTTGAGTAGTCTTGTCTTGGTATTACGTAGGTCTTTGGTGATTACATATTTCACATGTGTTTCTATATCTATCTTAACCCCAATATCCTAATGTATCCAATCCTCACACCTTTCCATTTGGTGAACCCTAAGTTTGTTTAATGAATCTGTGATTGCATTTCTCTGTGGAAATATCTTCATTGGTATCAATTTTTAGCTAAGACCTATAAGTGATATTATAGGATATGTGTCTTTTGCTTTCTGACTTAGTACAATTTGCCTGATTAACTCTAGAATCATACACAGTGCTGCAAATGGCATTGTTTTGTTTTTTTCCCTGGCTAATATTCCATCTGTACGTGTACCAGTTATTCTTTGGCCACGCACCTCTTGATGGACTATTTGGTTGCCTCCATGTCTTGGTTATTGTAATACTGCTGCAATGCACATTTGCTTGCCTGTGTCTTTCCAGTTCTATCTCTTTATGTTATAGGCCAAGGAGTGGGCTTGCTGTATCATATGGTAGCTCAGTGTGTACGTTTTAAAGGCACCACCATTCAGTTCTCATTAGTGGCTCTTTCCAGGTTATGTCCCACTTAAAATTGAGGGTATGCATTTCTCCAAAACACCTTCAATATTTATTGTTTGTAGTTTGCTTGCTGCTGGTTATTCTAACAGGTGCGAGCTGATACCTCTGTGTGGCTGAATTTGCATGTGTCCCATAATCTGTTGAAATTGATCTTTAAAGCATGCTCTTTTTATTTATCAAACTGTGATTACAGCTTAGTTCTTCACATTGTTTTCTTAAAGTAAGTGTCACATTTTGAAAAGTTTTGGCCACTACCTCCCTCAAGACATTTTGAGGGCAGGTTTCATTTACAGCCCTGAAGTACTTGTTCATATGAAGTGACCATTAACACAGATTTTAAAGCTGCTTTTGCAGGTAACGGCCAGAGGGCGGCAGCCTATTTACGTTCCCCAATCTGGTAACTAGGGAAAGAGTCCTTCAGCTGCAAGAGTGTCCAGCTTTATTTCTCATCCAGCTGTGGGTCTAGATATGATCAAACAAGGTTGCATCACAGCCCAGGAACGAATTATGTAAAATTTCCTCTCTCTATCACTGTCTTATTTTTTTGGGTTTTTTAAAGTTATTTAATTTAAAATGGGGATTCGCTACTTTTCACTGCTGTGTTTATGCCGCTTTACACCCACTTGACTCACTTCCAGACAGATATCAATACATAGGTTTTAAGATTCTTACTAGTCACATATATTCTTGTGCGGTGAATAGGGGGTGTTGAGTCCAGTTCACTGAGCAAGGAGTAGGTCTTTTCTATTACATATTGGGTGTATGGAACCGTATCTGAGCGAATTTGAAACCCTTGTTTTATGCATCACCTCACCTCACCTTTCCCGTTAAGCAGCCATAGTGTGTTTTCTAAACGTGTGACTCTGTTCTGTTTTGTAATTCAGTTCAAGTGTAGCGGTTTTTACATTCCCTCTATAAGTGATAGCTTATGATAAGTGTCTTTTTCGGTGTGACTTATTTCACTTAGAATCGTCGTACCTAAATCCACTCATCTTGCTTCTACTAGCCTTATGACATTGATTTCATGTCTGAGTGATATTCCATTGTACATAAGGACCACAACTTCTTTATCCATTTTTCTCTTTCCTGGGATATTTAAGGTGTCATGAAGTGGAGGTTCTTGTCAACAGAGCAGCCCTAAACTTTGGGTTGCCTGTGTCTTGATGATTTTTAATTTTCCCAATTTATACTCCCATGAGTGGACGTGCGCTATGCTCCCTAAGCTGTGTTTTTTCGATGTTTCAGGACACACCGTACACTTCTCCAGAGTGGCTGTTGGCAATTTACATCCCACCCATCAGCGTAGCAAGGCTGACATTTCTCAATGGCCTGTCCTGCATTTCCGGTTTTGACATTTTTGCAGCATGGCCCTTTTGACCGATGGGAAGCGAGAATTCTTTGTAGCGCTGATTTGCCTTTCCAGGTTGCTTGGTTGGCCAAAAAGGGCGTATGCATTTTTTCCTGAATATATTCAGGAAAAAACGCATACGCAATTTTTGGCCAAGGGCATCATTGTCGACGTTTTGCCACTTTACATATGCTTTAAATGCGATTCGAATCTACCTCCTGAAACATGTTTCCTGCAATTCTGCCTTGCTTTCAAATCCTCTTCATTGCCTTCCCGCAATATATTTGTGGAAGAGAGTTATCATTTATAACTCTGCGGGTTTGTGAATGGCAGTGCCCCTGAGCTCCATTTTTCAACTGTCTTTTTTGGGAGCTGGCCGCAAAAGCACGGGATTGCCTCAGGCCCTATTCAGGTTCCGGGGGGCAGGCTGAGCCTGTGGTTAATTCTTCTTCCTGATGGGAAAATAGAGTGACCTGTGCCTGTCCCAACATCTAGATCTAGTCTCTCATTTGTTGCCCCTCTTCCCATTCATCCTCAGGACAAATTGCAACCTGTACGGAACAGGAGGTTAAAGGTGCTGATTCTCCAAGTAGGGAGATGGCTAGTAAAGTACCTGGAATGGCGAACCCGAGCACAAGGAGATGAGAAATGAGGTGCGTTTTAGAAACCTTTCAAAATCACACGGTGTGCCATCTTCTGGGTTTCTCATGTATGTTTTCGATGTAGGAAGATGCTCTTGAACCTGGAGATTAAGGACCCATGGGATGCGTACCACGCAGTATTACTTTAAAGGTTCTGCGTTTGCTCACCCAACCTCACCCAACCTCTCAGCCCCAAGAGTGTCCACCCTTATGTCTCATCCAGCTGTATGTCTAGATATGGTCAATCCAGGTTGCATCCCAGCCCCAGAACGAATTTTGGAAGAATTTCTCTCTCTTTCACAGTCTTTGTTTTACGGGTTTTTAAAAGTAATTTATTTTTATAATGGGGTTTAGCTGTTTTTCACGGCTGTGTTTATGCGGCTTTACACCCACTTGACTCACTTCCAGACAGATATCAATACATAGGTTTTAAGATTCTTACTAGTCACATATATTCTTGTGTGGTGAATAGGGGGTGTTGAGTCCAGTTCACTGAGCAAGGAGTAGGTCTTGTCTATTACATATTGGGTGTATGGAACGATATCTGAACGAATTTGAAACCCTTGTTTTATGCATAACCCCACCTCACCTTTCCCGTTAAGCAGCCATAGTGTGTTTTCTAAACGTGTGACTCTGTTCTGTTTTGTAATTCAGTTCAAGTGTAGCGGTTTTTACATTCCCTCTATAAGTGATACCTTATGATAAGTGTCTTTTTCTGTGTGACTTATTTCACTTGGAGTCGTCGTACCTAAATCCACTCATCTTGCTTCTCCTAGCCTTATGACATTGATTTCATGTCTGAGTGATATTCCATTGTACATAAGGACCACAACTTCTTTATCCATTTTTCTCTTTCCTGGGATATTTAAGGTGTCATGAAGTGGAGGTTCTTGTCAACAGAGCAGCCCTAAACTTTGGGGTGCCTGTGTCTTGCTGATTTTTAGTTTTCCCAATTTATACGCCCATGAGTGGACGTGCCCTATGCTCCCTAAGCTGTGTTTTTTCGATGTTTCAGGACACACCGTACACTTCTCCAGAGTGGCTGTTGGCAATTTACATCCCGCCCATCAGTGTAGCAAGGCTGCCATTTCTCCATGGCCTGTCCTGCATTTCTGGTTTTGACACTTTTTGCAGCATGGCCCTTTTGACCGATGGGAAGCGAGTCTTCTTTGTAGCGCTGATTTGCCTTTCCAGGTTGCTTGGTTGGCCAAAAAGGGCGTATGCGTTTTTTCCTGAATATATTCAGGAAAAAACGCATACGCCCTTTTTGGCCAAGGGCATCATTGTCGACGTTTTGCGACTTTTCATGTGCTTTAAAGGCGATTCGAATCTACCTCCTGAAACCTGTTTCCTGCAATTCTGCCTTGCTTTCAAATCCTCTTCGTTGCCTTCCCTCAATATATCTGTGGATGAGAGTTATCATTTATAGCTCTGCGGGTTTGTGAATTGCAGTGTCCCTGAGCTCCATTTTTCAACTGGCTTTTTTGGGAGCTGGCCGCAAAAGCACGGGATTGCCTCAGGCCCTATTCTGGTTCCCTGTGGCAGGCTGAACCTGTGGTTAATTCTTCTTCCTGATGGGAAAATAGAGTGACCTGTGCCTGTCCCAGCACCTAGATCTAGTTTCTCATTGGTTGCCCGTCTTCCCGTTCATCCTCAGGACAAATTGCAACCTGTAGGGAACAGGAGCTGAAAGGTGTTGATTCTCCAAGTAGGGAGATTGCTAGTAAAGTAGCTGGAAAGGCGAACCCTAGCACAAGGAGATGAGAAATGGGGTGCGTTTTAGAAAACTTTCAAAATCACACGGTGTACCATCTTCTGGGTTTCTCATGCATGTTTTCGATGTAGGAATATGCCCTTGAATCTGGAGATTTGGGACCCATGGGATGGGTACCAGGCAGTATTACTTTAAAGGGTCTGTGTTTGCTCACCCAACCTCACCCAAACTCTCAGCCCCAAGTGTGTCCCCCCTTATGTCTCATCCAGCTGTGGGTCTAGATATGGTCAATCCAGGTTGCATCACAGCCCCTGAACGAATTTTGTAAGAATTTCTCTCTCTTTCTCTGTCTTTGTTTTACGGGTTTTTAAAAGTAATTTATTTTTATAATGGGGTTTAGCTGCTTTTCACGGCTGTGTTTATGCGGCTTTACACCCACTTGACTCACTTCCAGACAGATATCAATACATAGGTTTTAAGATTCTTACTAGTCACATATATTCTTGTGCGGTGAATAGGGGGTGTTGAGTCCAGTTCACTGAGCAAGGATTCGGTGTTTTCTATTACATATTTGGTGTATGGAACGGTATCTGAGCCAATTTGAAACCCTTGTTTTATGCATCACCCCACCTCACCTTTCCCGTTAAGCAGCCATAGTGTGTTTTCTAAACGTGTGACTCTGTTCTGTTTTGTAATTCAGTTCAAGTGTAGCGGTTTTTACATTCCCTCTATAAGTGATAGCTTATGATAAGTGTCTTTTTCTGTGTGACTTATTTCACTTAGAATCATCGTACCTAAGTCCACTCATCTTGCTTCTTCTAGCCTTATGATATTGATTTCATGTCTGAGTGATATTCCATTGTACATAAGGACAACAACTTCTTTATCCATTTTTCTCTTTCCTGGGATATTTAAGGTGTCATGAAGTGGAGGTTCTTGTCAACATAGCAGCCCTAAACATTGGGGTGCCTGTGTCTTGCTGATTTTTAGTTTTCCCAATTTATACGCCCATGAGTGGACGTGCCCTATGCTCCCTAACCTGTGTGTTTTAGATGTTTCAGGACACACTGTACACTTCTCCAGAGTGGCTGTTGGCAATTTACATCCCGCCCATCAGCGTAGCAAGGCTGCCATTTCTCCATGGCCTGTCCTGCATTTCTGGTTTTGACACTTTTTGCAGCATGGCCCTTTTGACCGATGGGAAGCGAGACCTCTTTGTAGCGCTGATTTGCCTTTCCAGGTTGCTTGGTTGGCCAAAAAGGGCGTATGCGTTTTTTCCTGAATATATTCAGGAAAAAACGCATACGCCCTTTTTGGCCAAGGGCATCATTGTCGACGTTTTGCCGCTTTTCATGTGCTTTAAAGGCGATTCGAATCTACCTCCTGAAATCTGCTTCCTGCAATTCTGCCTTGCTTTCAAATCCTCTTCGTTGCCTTCCCTCAATATATCTGTGGATGAGAGTTATCATTTATAACTCTGTGGGTTTTTGAATTGCAGTGTCCCTGAGCTCCATTTTTCAACTCGCTTTTTTGGGAGCTGGCCACAAAAGCGCGAGATTGCCTCAGGCCTTATTCTGGTTCCTGGCGGCAGGCTGAGCCTGTGGTTAATTCTTCTTCCTGATGGGAAAATAGAGTGACCTGTGCCTCTACCAACACCTAGATCTAGTCTCTCATTGGTTGCCCCTCTTCCCGTTCATCCTCAGGACAAATTGCAACCTGTAGGGAACAGGAGCTTAAAGGTGCTGATTCTCCAAGTAGGGAGATTGCTAGTAAAGTAGCTGGAAAGGCGAACCCTAGCACAAGGAGTTGAGAAATGGGGTGCGTTTTAGAAACCTTTCAAAATCACACGGTGTACCATCTTCTGGGTTTCTCATGCATGTTTTCGATGTAGGAAGATTCCCTTGAACCTGGAGATTTGGGACCCATGGGATGGGTACCACGCAGTATTACTTTAAAGGGTCTGCGTTTGCTCTCCCAACCTCACCCAACCTCTCAGCCCCAAGAGTGTCCACCCTTATGTCTCATCCAGGTGTGGGTCTAGATATGGTCAATCCAGGTTGCATCACAGCCCCTGAACGAATTTTGTAAGAATTTCTCTCTCTTTCACTGTCTTTGTTTTACGGGTTTTTAAAAGTAATTTATTTTTATAATGGGGTTTAGCTGCTTTTCACGGCTGTGTTTATGCGGCTTTACACCCACTTGGCTCACTTCCAGAGAGATATCAATACATAGGTTTTACGATTCTTACTAGTCAGATATATTCTTGTGCGGTGAATAGGGGGTGTTGAGTCCAGTTCACTGAGCAAGGAGTAGGTCTTGTCTATTACATATTGGGTGTATGGAACGGTATCTGAGCGAATTTGAAACCCTTGTTTTATGCATCACCCCACCTCACCTTTCCCGTTAAGCAGCCATAGTGTGTTTTCTAAACGTGTGACTCTGTTCTGTTTTGTAATTCAGTTCAAGTGTAGCGGTTTTTACATTCCCTCTATAAGTGATAGCTTATGATAAGTGTCTTTTTCTGTGTGACTTATTTCACTTAGAATCGTCATACCTAAATCCACTCATCTTGCTTCTACTAGCCTTATGACATTGATTTCATGTCTGAGGGATATTCCTTTGTACATAAGGACCACAAATTCTTTATCCATTTATCTCTTTCCTGGGATATTTAAGGTGTCATGAAGTGGAGGTTCTTGTCAACATAGCAGCCCTAAACATTGGGGTGCCTGTGTCTTGCTGATTTTTAGTTTTCCCAATTTATACGCCCATGAGTGGACGTGCCCTATGCTCCCTAAGCTGTGTTTTTTCGATGTTTCAGGACACACCGTACACTTCTCCAGAGTGGCTTTTGGCAATTTACATCCCGCCCATTAGCGTAGCAAGGCTGCCATTTCTCCATGGCCTGTACTGCATTTCTGGTTTTCTCACTTTTTGCAGCATGGCCCTTTTGACCGATGGGAAGCGAGACTTCTTTGTAGCGCTGATTTGCCTTTCCAGGTTGCTTGGTTGGCCAAAAAGGGCGTATGCGTTTTTTCCTGAATATATTCAGGAAAAAACGCTTACGCCCTTTTTGGCCAAGGGCATCACTGTCGACGTTTTGCCACTTTTCATGTGCTTTAAAGGCGATTCGAATGTACCTCCTGAAACCTGTTTCCTGCAATTCTGCCTTGCTTTCAAATCCTCTTCGTTGCCTTCCCTCAATATATCTGTGGATGAGAGTTATCATTTATAACTCTGCAGGTTTGTGAATTGCAGTGCCCCTGAGCTCCATTTTTCAACTCGCTTTATTGGGAGCTGGCCGCAAAAGCACGGGATTGCCTCAGGCCCTATTCTGGTTCCCGGCGGCAGGCTGAGCCTGTGTTTAATTCTTCTTCCTGATGGGAAATTAGAGTGACCTGTGCCTGTCCCAACACCTAGATCTAGTCTCTCATTGGTTGCCCCTCTTCCCGTTCATCCTCAGGACAAATTGCAACCTGTAGGGAACAGGAGCTTAAAGGTGCTGATTCTCCAAGTAGGGAGATTGCTAGTAAAGTAGCTGGAAAGGCGAACCCGAGCACAAGGAGATGAGAAATTGGGTGCGTTTTAGAAACCTTTCAAAATCACACGGTGTACCATCTTCTGGGTTTCTCATGCATGTTTTCGATGTAGGAAGATGCCCTTGAACCTGGAGATTTGGGACCCATGGGATGGGTACCACACAGTATTACTTTAAAGGATCTGCGTTTGCTCACCCAACCTCACCCAACCTCTAAGCCCCAAGAGTGTCCACCCTTATGTCTCATCCAGCTGTGGGTCTAGATATGGTCAATCCAGGTTGCATCACAGCCTCTGAACGAATTTTGTAAGAATTTCTCTCTCTTTCACTGTCTTTGTTTTACGGGTTTTTAAAAGTAATTTATTTTTATAATGGGGTTTAGCTGCTTTTCACGGCTGTGTTTATGCGGCTTTACACCCACTTGACTCACTTCCAGACAGATATCAATATATAGGTTTTAAGATTCTTACTAGTCACATATATTCTTGTGCGGTGAATAGGGGGTGTTGAGTCCAGTTCACTGAGCAAGGAGTAGGTCTTGTCTATTACATATTGGGTGTATGGAACGGTATCTGAGCGAATTTGAAACCCTTGTTTTATGCATCACCCCACCTCACCTTTCCCGTTAAGCAGCCATAGTGTGTTTTCTAAACGTGTGACTCTGTTCTGTTTTGTAATTCAGTTCAAGTGTAGCGGTTTTTACATTCCCTCTATAAGTGATATCTTATGATAAGTGTCTTTTTCTGTGTGACTTATTTCACTTAGAATCGTCATACCTAAATCCACTCATCTTGCTTCTACTAGCCTTATGACATTGATTTCATGTCTGAGTGATATTCCTTTGTACATAAGGACCACAACTTCTTTATCCATTTTTCTCTTTCCTGGGATATTTAAGGTGTCATGAAGTGGAGGTTCTTGTCAACATAGCAGCCCTAAACATTGGGGTGCCTGTGTCTTGCTGATTTTTAGTTTTCCCAATTTATACGCCCATGAGTGGACGTGCCCTATGCTCCCTAAGCTGTGTTTTTTCGATGTTTCAGGACACACCGTACACTTCTCCAGAGTGGCTGTTGGCAATTTACATCCCGCCCATCAGCGTAGCAAGGCTGCCATTTCTCCATGGCCTGTCCTGCATTTCTGGTTTTGACACTTTTTGCAGCATGGCCCTTTTGACCGATGGGAAGCGAGACCTCTTTGTAGCGCTGATTTGCCTTTCCAGGTTGCTTGGTTGGCCAAAAAGGGCGTATGCGTTTTTTCCTGAATATATTCAGGAAAAAACGCATACGCCCTTTTTGGCCAAGGGCATCATTGTCGACGTTTTGCCGCTTTTCATGTGCTTTAAAGGCGATTCGAATCTACCTCCTGAAATCTGCTTCCTGCAATTCTGCCTTGCTTTCAAATCCTCTTCGTTGCCTTCCCTCAATATATCTGTGGATGAGAGTTATCATTTATAACTCTGCGGGTTTGTGAATTGCAGTGTCCCTGAGCTCCATTTTTCAACTCGCTTTTTTGGGAGCTGGCCACAAAAGCGCGAGATTGCCTCAGGCCTTATTCTGGTTCCTGGCGGCAGGCTGAGCCTGTGGTTAATTCTTCTTCCTGATGGGAAAATAGAGTGACCTGTGCCTCTACCAACACCTAGATCTAGTCTCTCATTGGTTGCCCCTCTTCCCGTTCATCCTCAGGACAAATTGCAACCTGTAGGGAACAGGAGCTTAAAGGTGCTGATTCTCCAAGTAGGGAGATTGCTAGTAAAGTAGCTGGAAAGGCGAACCCTAGCACAAGGAGATGAGAAATGGGGTGCGTTTTAGAAACCTTTCAAAATCACACGGTGTACCATCTTCTGGGTTTCTCATGCATGTTTTCGATGTAGGAAGATGCCCTTGAACCTGGAGATTTGGGACCCATGGGATGGGTACCACGCAGTATTACTTTAAAGGGTCTGCGTTTGCTCTCCCAACCTCACCCAACCTCTCAGCCCCAAGAGTGTCCACCCTTATGTCTCATCCAGGTGTGGGTCTAGATATGGTCAATCCAGGTTGCATCACAGCCCCTGAACGAATTTTGTAAGAATTTCTCTCTCTTTCACTGTCTTTGTTTTACGGGTTTTTAAAAGTAATTTATTTTTATAATGGGGTTTAGCTGCTTTTCACGGCTGTGTTTATGCGGCTTTACACCCACTTGGCTCACTTCCAGAGAGATATCAATACATAGGTTTTACGATTCTTACTAGTCAGATATATTCTTGTGCGGTGAATAGGGGGTGTTGAGTCCAGTTCACTGAGCAAGGAGTAGGTCTTGTCTATTACATATTGGGTGTATGGAACGGTATCTGAGCGAATTTGAAACCCTTGTTTTATGCATCACCCCACCTCACCTTTCCCGTTAAGCAGCCATAGTGTGTTTTCTAAACGTGTGACTCTGTTCTGTTTTGTAATTCAGTTCAAGTGTAGCGGTTTTTACATTCCCTCTATAAGTGATAGCTTATGATAAGTGTCTTTTTCTGTGTGACTTATTTCACTTAGAATCGTCATACCTAAATCCACTCATCTTGCTTCTACTAGCCTTATGACATTGATTTCATGTCTGAGGGATATTCCTTTGTACATAAGGACCACAAATTCTTTATCCATTTATCTCTTTCCTGGGATATTTAAGGTGTCATGAAGTGGAGGTTCTTGTCAACATAGCAGCCCTAAACATTGGGGTGCCTGTGTCTTGCTGATTTTTAGTTTTCCCAATTTATACGCCCATGAGTGGACGTGCCCTATGCTCCCTAAGCTGTGTTTTTTCGATGTTTCAGGACACACCGTACACTTCTCCAGAGTGGCTTTTGGCAATTTACATCCCGCCCATTAGCGTAGCAAGGCTGCCATTTCTCCATGGCCTGTACTGCATTTCTGGTTTTCTCACTTTTTGCAGCATGGCCCTTTTGACCGATGGGAAGCGAGACTTCTTTGTAGCGCTGATTTGCCTTTCCAGGTTGCTTGGTTGGCCAAAAAGGGCGTATGCGTTTTTTCCTGAATATATTCAGGAAAAAACGCTTACGCCCTTTTTGGCCAAGGGCATCACTGTCGACGTTTTGCCACTTTTCATGTGCTTTAAAGGCGATTCGAATGTACCTCCTGAAACCTGTTTCCTGCAATTCTGCCTTGCTTTCAAATCCTCTTCGTTGCCTTCCCTCAATATATCTGTGGATGAGAGTTATCATTTATAACTCTGCAGGTTTGTGAATTGCAGTGCCCCTGAGCTCCATTTTTCAACTCGCTTTATTGGGAGCTGGCCGCAAAAGCACGGGATTGCCTCAGGCCCTATTCTGGTTCCCGGCGGCAGGCTGAGCCTGTGTTTAATTCTTCTTCCTGATGGGAAATTAGAGTGACCTGTGCCTGTCCCAACACCTAGATCTAGTCTCTCATTGGTTGCCCCTCTTCCCGTTCATCCTCAGGACAAATTGCAACCTGTAGGGAACAGGAGCTTAAAGGTGCTGATTCTCCAAGTAGGGAGATTGCTAGTAAAGTAGCTGGAAAGGCGAACCCGAGCACAAGGAGATGAGAAATTGGGTGCGTTTTAGAAACCTTTCAAAATCACACGGTGTACCATCTTCTGGGTTTCTCATGCATGTTTTCGATGTAGGAAGATGCCCTTGAACCTGGAGATTTGGGACCCATGGGATGGGTACCACACAGTATTACTTTAAAGGATCTGCGTTTGCTCACCCAACCTCACCCAACCTCTAAGCCCCAAGAGTGTCCACCCTTATGTCTCATCCAGCTGTGGGTCTAGATATGGTCAATCCAGGTTGCATCACAGCCTCTGAACGAATTTTGTAAGAATTTCTCTCTCTTTCACTGTCTTTGTTTTACGGGTTTTTAAAAGTAATTTATTTTTATAATGGGGTTTAGCTGCTTTTCACGGCTGTGTTTATGCGGCTTTACACCCACTTGACTCACTTCCAGACAGATATCAATATATAGGTTTTAAGATTCTTACTAGTCACATATATTCTTGTGCGGTGAATAGGGGGTGTTGAGTCCAGTTCACTGAGCAAGGAGTAGGTCTTGTCTATTACATATTGGGTGTATGGAACGGTATCTGAGCGAATTTGAAACCCTTGTTTTATGCATCACCCCACCTCACCTTTCCCGTTAAGCAGCCATAGTGTGTTTTCTAAACGTGTGACTCTGTTCTGTTTTGTAATTCAGTTCAAGTGTAGCGGTTTTTACATTCCCTCTATAAGTGATATCTTATGATAAGTGTCTTTTTCTGTGTGACTTATTTCACTTAGAATCGTCATACCTAAATCCACTCATCTTGCTTCTACTAGCCTTATGACATTGATTTCATGTCTGAGTGATATTCCTTTGTACATAAGGACCACAACTTCTTTATCCATTTTTCTCTTTCCTGGGATATTTAAGGTGTCATGAAGTGGAGGTTCTTGTCAACATAGCAGCCCTAAACATTGGGGTGCCTGTGTCTTGCTGATTTTTAGTTTTCCCAATTTATACGCCCATGAGTGGACGTGCCCTATGCTCCCTAAGCTGTGTTTTTTCGATGTTTCAGGACACACCGTACACTTCTCTAGAGTGGCTGTTGGCAATTTACATCCCGCCCATCAGCGTAGCAAGGCTGCCATTTCTCCATGGCCTGTCCTGCATTTCTGGTTTTGACACTTTTTGCAGCATGGCCCTTTTGACCGATGGGAAGCGAGACCTCTTTGTAGCGCTGATTTGCCTTTCCAGGTTGCTTGGTTGGCCAAAAAGGGCGTATGCGTTTTTTCCTGAATATATTCAGGAAAAAACGCATACGCCCTTTTTGGCCAAGGGCATCATTGTCGACGTTTTGCCGCTTTTCATGTGCTTTAAAGGCGATTCGAATCTACCTCCTGAAATCTGCTTCCTGCAATTCTGCCTTGCTTTCAAATCCTCTTCGTTGCCTTCCCTCAATATATCTGTGGATGAGAGTTATCATTTATAACTCTGCGGGTTTGTGAATTGCAGTGTCCCTGAGCTCCATTTTTCAACTCGCTTTTTTGGGAGCTGGCCACAAAAGCGCGAGATTGCCTCAGGCCTTATTCTGGTTCCTGGCGGCAGGCTGAGCCTGTGGTTAATTCTTCTTCCTGATGGGAAAATAGAGTGACCTGTGCCTCTACCAACACCTAGATCTAGTCTCTCATTGGTTGCCCCTCTTCCCGTTCATCCTCAGGACAAATTGCAACCTGTAGGGAACAGGAGCTTAAAGGTGCTGATTCTCCAAGTAGGGAGATTGCTAGTAAAGTAGCTGGAAAGGCGAACCCTAGCACAAGGAGATGAGAAATGGGGTGCGTTTTAGAAACCTTTCAAAATCACACGGTGTACCATCTTCTGGGTTTCTCATGCATGTTTTCGATGTAGGAAGATGCCCTTGAACCTGGAGATTTGGGACCCATGGGATGGGTACCACGCAGTATTACTTTAAAGGGTCTGCGTTTGCTCTCCCAACCTCACCCAACCTCTCAGCCCCAAGAGTGTCCACCCTTATGTCTCATCCAGGTGTGGGTCTAGATATGGTCAATCCAGGTTGCATCACAGCCCCTGAAAGAATTTTGTAAGAATTTCTCTCTCTTTCACTGTCTTTGTTTTACGGGTTTTTAAAAGTAATTTATTTTTATAATGGGGTTTAGCTGCTTTTCACGGCTGTGTTTATGCGGCTTTACACCCACTTGGCTCACTTCCAGAGAGATATCAATACATAGGTTTTACGATTCTTACTAGTCAGATATATTCTTGTGCGGTGAATAGGGGGTGTTGAGTCCAGTTCACTGAGCAAGGAGTAGGTCTTGTCTATTACATATTGGGTGTATGGAACGGTATCTGAGCGAATTTGAAACCCTTGTTTTATGCATCACCCCACCTCACCTTTCCCGTTAAGCAGCCATAGTGTGTTTTCTAAACGTGTGACTCTGTTCTGTTTTGTAATTCAGTTCAAGTGTAGCGGTTTTTACATTCCCTCTATAAGTGATAGCTTATGATAAGTGTCTTTTTCTGTGTGACTTATTTCACTTAGAATCGTCATACCTAAATCCACTCATCTTGCTTCTACTAGCCTTATGACATTGATTTCATGTCTGAGGGATATTCCTTTGTACATAAGGACCACAAATTCTTTATCCATTTATCTCTTTCCTGGGATATTTAAGGTGTCATGAAGTGGAGGTTCTTGTCAACATAGCAGCCCTAAACATTGGGGTGCCTGTGTCTTGCTGATTTTTAGTTTTCCCAATTTATACGCCCATGAGTGGACGTGCCCTATGCTCCCTAAGCTGTGTTTTTTCGATGTTTCAGGACACACCGTACACTTCTCCAGAGTGGCTTTTGGCAATTTACATCCCGCCCATTAGCGTAGCAAGGCTGCCATTTCTCCATGGCCTGTACTGCATTTCTGGTTTTCTCACTTTTTGCAGCATGGCCCTTTTGACCGATGGGAAGCGAGACTTCTTTGTAGCGCTGATTTGCCTTTCCAGGTTGCTTGGTTGGCCAAAAAGGGCGTATGCGTTTTTTCCTGAATATATTCAGGAAAAAACGCTTACGCCCTTTTTGGCCAAGGGCATCACTGTCGACGTTTTGCCACTTTTCATGTGCTTTAAAGGCGATTCGAATGTACCTCCTGAAACCTGTTTCCTGCAATTCTGCCTTGCTTTCAAATCCTCTTCGTTGCCTTCCCTCAATATATCTGTGGATGAGAGTTATCATTTATAACTCTGCAGGTTTGTGAATTGCAGTGCCCCTGAGCTCCATTTTTCAACTCGCTTTTTTGGGAGCTGGCCGCAAAAGCACGGGATTGCCTCAGGCCCTATTCTGGTTCCCGGCGGCAGGCTGAGCCTGTGTTTAATTCTTCTTCCTGATGGGAAATTAGAGTGACCTGTGCCTGTCCCAACACCTAGATCTAGTCTCTCATTGGTTGCCCCTCTTCCCGTTCATCCTCAGGACAAATTGCAACCTGTAGGGAACAGGAGCTTAAAGGTGCTGATTCTCCAAGTAGGGAGATTGCTAGTAAAGTAGCTGGAAAGGCGAACCCGAGCACAAGGAGATGAGAAATTGGGTGCGTTTTAGAAACCTTTCAAAATCACACGGTGTACCATCTTCTGGGTTTCTCATGCATGTTTTCGATGTAGGAAGATGCCCTTGAACCTGGAGATTTGGGACCCATGGGATGGGTACCACACAGTATTACTTTAAAGGATCTGCGTTTGCTCACCCAACCTCACCCAACCTCTAAGCCCCAAGAGTGTCCACCCTTATGTCTCATCCAGCTGTGGGTCTAGATATGGTCAATCCAGGTTGCATCACAGCCTCTGAACGAATTTTGTAAGAATTTCTCTCTCTTTCACTGTCTTTGTTTTACGGGTTTTTAAAAGTAATTTATTTTTATAATGGGGTTTAGCTGCTTTTCACGGCTGTGTTTATGCGGCTTTACACCCACTTGACTCACTTCCAGACAGATATCAATATATAGGTTTTAAGATTCTTACTAGTCACATATATTCTTGTGCGGTGAATAGGGGGTGTTGAGTCCAGTTCACTGAGCAAGGAGTAGGTCTTGTCTATTACATATTGGGTGTATGGAACGGTATCTGAGCGAATTTGAAACCCTTGTTTTATGCATCACCCCACCTCACCTTTCCCGTTAAGCAGCCATAGTGTGTTTTCTAAACGTGTGACTCTGTTCTGTTTTGTAATTCAGTTCAAGTGTAGCGGTTTTTACATTCCCTCTATAAGTGATATCTTATGATAAGTGTCTTTTTCTGTGTGACTTATTTCACTTAGAATCGTCATACCTAAATCCACTCATCTTGCTTCTACTAGCCTTATGACATTGATTTCATGTCTGAGTGATATTCCTTTGTACATAAGGACCACAACTTCTTTATCCATTTTTCTCTTTCCTGGGATATTTAAGGTGTCATGAAGTGGAGGTTCTTGTCAACATAGCAGCCCTAAACATTGGGGTGCCTGTGTCTTGCTGATTTTTAGTTTTCCCAATTTATACGCCCATGAGTGGACGTGCCCTATGCTCCCTAAGCTGTGTTTTTTCGATGTTTCAGGACACACCGTACACTTCTCTAGAGTGGCTGTTGGCAATTTACATCCCGCCCATCAGCGTAGCAAGGCTGCCATTTCTCCATGGCCTGTCCTGCATTTCTGGTTTTGACACTTTTTGCAGCATGGCCCTTTTGACCGATGGGAAGCGAGACCTCTTTGTAGCGCTGATTTGCCTTTCCAGGTTGCTTGGTTGGCCAAAAAGGGCGTATGCGTTTTTTCCTGAATATATTCAGGAAAAAACGCATACGCCCTTTTTGGCCAAGGGCATCATTGTCGACGTTTTGCCGCTTTTCATGTGCTTTAAAGGCGATTCGAATCTACCTCCTGAAATCTGCTTCCTGCAATTCTGCCTTGCTTTCAAATCCTCTTCGTTGCCTTCCCTCAATATATCTGTGGATGAGAGTTATCATTTATAACTCTGCGGGTTTGTGAATTGCAGTGTCCCTGAGCTCCATTTTTCAACTCGCTTTTTTGGGAGCTGGCCACAAAAGCGCGAGATTGCCTCAGGCCTTATTCTGGTTCCTGGCGGCAGGCTGAGCCTGTGGTTAATTCTTCTTCCTGATGGGAAAATAGAGTGACCTGTGCCTCTACCAACACCTAGATCTAGTCTCTCATTGGTTGCCCCTCTTCCCGTTCATCCTCAGGACAAATTGCAACCTGTAGGGAACAGGAGCTTAAAGGTGCTGATTCTCCAAGTAGGGAGATTGCTAGTAAAGTAGCTGGAAAGGCGAACCCTAGCACAAGGAGATGAGAAATGGGGTGCGTTTTAGAAACCTTTCAAAATCACACGGTGTACCATCTTCTGGGTTTCTCATGCATGTTTTCGATGTAGGAAGATGCCCTTGAACCTGGAGATTTGGGACCCATGGGATGGGTACCACGCAGTATTACTTTAAAGGGTCTGAGTTTGCTCTCCCAACCTCACCCAACCTCTCAGCCCCAAGAGTGTCCACCCTTATGTCTCATCCAGGTGTGCGTCTAGTTATGGTCAATCCAGGTTGCATCACAGCCCCTGAACGAATTTTGTAAGAATTTCTCTCTCTTTCACTCTCTTTGTTTTACGGGTTTTTAAAAGTAATTTATTTTTATAATGGGGTTTAGCTGCTTTTCACGGCTGTGTTTATGCGGCTTTACACCCACTTGACTCACTTCCAGAGAGATATCAATACATAGGTTTTACGATTCTTACTAGTCACATATATTCTTGTGCGGTGAATAGGGGGTGTTGAGTCCAGTTCACTGAGCAAGGAGTAGGTCTTGTCTATTACATATTGGGTGTATGGAACAGTATCTGAGCGAATTTGAAACCCTTGTTTTATGCATCACCCCACCTCACCTTTCCCGTTAAGCAGCCATAGTGTGTTTTCTAAACGTGTGACTCTGTTCTGTTTTGTAATTCAGTTCAAGTGTAGCGGTTTTTACATTCCCTCTATAAGTGATATCTTATGATAAGTGTCTTTTTCTGTGTGACTTATTTCACTTAGAATCGTCATACCTAAATCCACTCATCTTGCTTCTACTAGCCTTATGACATTGATTTCATGTCTGAGTGATATTCCATTGTACATAAGGACCACAACTTCTTTATCCATTTTTCTCTTTCCTGGGATATTTAAGGTGTCATGAAGTGGAGGTTCTTGTCAACATAGCAGCCCTAAACATTGGGGTGCCTGTGTCTTGCTGATTTTTAGTTTTCCCAATTTATACGCCCATGAGTGGACGTGCCCTATGCTCCCTAAGCTGTGTTTTTTCGATGTTTCAGGACACACCGTACACTTCTCCAGAGTGGCTTTTGGCAATTTACATCCCGCCCATCAGCGTAGCAAGGCTGCCTTTTCTCCATGGCCTGTACTGCATTTCTGGTTTTGACACTTTTTGCAGCATGGCCCTTTTGACCGATGGGAAGCGAGACTTCTTTGTAGCGCTGATTTGCCTTTCCAGGTTGCTTGGTTGGCCAAAAAGGGCGTATGCGTTTTTTCCTGAATATATTCAGGAAAAAACGCATACGCCCTTTTTGGCCAAGGGCATCATTGTCGACGTTTTGCCGCTTTTCATGTGCTTTAAAGGCCATTCGAATCTACCTCCTGAAATCTCTTTCCTGCAATTCTGCCTTGCTTTCAAATCCTCTTCGTTGCCTTCCCTCAATATATCTGTGGATGAGAGTTATCATTTATAACTCTGCGGGTTTGTGAATTGCAGTGTCCCTGAGCTCCATTTTTCAACTCGCTATTTTGGGAGCTGGCCGCAAAAGCGCGGGATTGCCTCAGGCCCTAATCTGGTTCCTGGAGGCAGGCAGAGCCTGTGGTTAATTCTTCTTCCTGATGGGAAAATAGAGTGACCTGTGCCTGTCCCAACACCTAGATCTAGTCTCTCATTGGTTGCCCCTCTTCCCGTTCATCCTCAGGACAAATTGCAACCTGTAGGGAACAGGAGCTTAAAGGTGCTGATTCTCCAAGTAGGGAGATTGCTAGTAAAGTAGCTGGAAAGGCGAACCCGAGCACAAGGAGATGAGAAATTGGGTGCGTTTTAGAAACCTTTCAAAATCACACGGTGCACCATCTTCTGGGTTTCTCATGCATGTTTTCGATGTAGGAAGATGCCCTTGAACCTGGAGATTTGGGACCCATGGGATGGGTACCACACAGTATTACTTTAAAGGGTCTGCGTTTGCTCACCCAACCTCACCCAACCTCTAAGCCCCAAGAGTGTCCACCCTTATGTCTCATCCAGCTGTGGGTCTAGATATGGTCAATCCAGGTTGCATCACAGCCTCTGAACGAATTTTGTAAGAATTTCTCTCTCTTTCACTGTCTTTGTTTTACGGGTTTTTAAAAGTAATTTATTTTTATAATGGGGTTTAGCTGCTTTTCACGGCTGTGTTTTTGCAGCTTTACACCCACTTGACACACTTCCAGAGAGATATCAATACATAGGTTTTAAGATTCTTACTAGTCACATATATTCTTGTGCGGTGAATAGGGGGTGTTGAGTCCAGTTCACTGAGCAAGGAGTAGGTCTTGTCTATTACATATTGGGTGTATGGAACGGTATCTGAGCGAATTTGAAACCCTTGTTTTATGCATCACCCCACCTCACCTTTCCCGTTAAGCAGCCATAGTGTGTTTTCTAAACGTGTGACTCTGTTCTGTTTTGTAATTCAGTTCAAGTGTAGCGGTTTTTACATTCCCTCTATAAGTGATATCTTATGATAAGTGTCTTTTTCTGTGTGACTTATTTCACTTAGAATCGTCATACCTAAATCCACTCATCTTGCTTCTACTAGCCTTATGACATTGATTTCATGTCTGAGTGATATTCCTTTGTACATAAGGACCACAACTTCTTTATCCATTTTTCTCTTTCCTGGGATATTTAAGGTGTCATGAAGTGGAGGTTCTTGTCAACATAGCAGCCCTAAACATTGGGGTGCCTGTGTCTTGCTGATTTTTAGTTTTCCCAATTTATACGCCCATGAGTGGACGTGCCCTATGCTCCCTAAGCTGTGTTTTTTCGATGTTTCAGGACACACTGTACACTTCTCCAGAGTGGCTGTTGGCAATTTACATCCCGCCCATCAGCGTAGCAAGGCTGCCATTTCTCCATGGCCTGTCCTGCATTTCTGGTTTTGACACTTTTTGCAGCATGGCCCTTTTGACCGATGGGAAGCGAGACCTCTTTGTAGCGCTGATTTGCCTTTCCAGGTTGCTTGGTTGGCCAAAAGGGCGTATGCGTTTTTTCCTGAATATATTCAGGAAAAAACGCTTACGCCCTTTTTGGCCAAGGGCATCACTGTCGACGTTTTGCCACTTTTCATGTGCTTTAAAGGCGATTCGAATCTACCTCCTGAAACCTGTTTCCTGCAATTCTGCCTTGCTTTCAAATCCTCTTCGTTGCCTTCCCTCAATATATCTGTGGATGAGAGTTATCATTTATAACTCTGCAGGTTTGTGAATTGCAGTGCCCCTGAGCTCCATTTTTCAACTCGCTTTTTTGGGAGCTGGCCACAAAAGCGCGGGATTGCCTCAGGCCCTATTCTGGTTCCCGGCGGCAGGCTGAGCCTGTGTTTAATTCTTCTTCCTGATGGGAAATTAGAGTGACCTGTGCCTGTCCCAACACCTAGATCTAGTCTCTCATTGGTTGCCCCTCTTCCCGTTCATCCTCAGGACAAATTGCAACCTGTAGGGAACAGGAGCTTAAAGGTGCTGATTCTCCAAGTAGGGAGATTGCTAGTAAAGTAGCTGGAAAGGCGAACCCGAGCACAAGGAGATGAGAAATTGGGTGCGTTTTAGAAACCTTTCAAAATCACACGGTGTACCATCTTCTGGGTTTCTCATGCATGTTTTCGATGTAGGAAGATGCCCTTGAACCTGGAGATTTGGGACCCATGGGATGGGTACCACACAGTATTACTTTAAAGGATCTGCGTTTGCTCACCCAACCTCACCCAACCTCTAAGCCCCAAGAGTGTCCACCCTTATGTCTCATCCAGCTGTGGGTCTAGATATGGTCAATCCAGGTTGCATCACAGCCTCTGAACGAATTTTGTAAGAATTTCTCTCTCTTTCACTGTCTTTGTTTTACGGGTTTTTAAAAGTAATTTATTTTTATAATGGGGTTTAGCTGCTTTTCACGGCTGTGTTTATGCGGCTTTACACCCACTTGACTCACTTCCAGACAGATATCAATATATAGGTTTTAAGATTCTTACTAGTCACATATATTCTTGTGCGGTGAATAGGGGGTGTTGAGTCCAGTTCACTGAGCAAGGAGTAGGTCTTGTCTATTACATATTGGGTGTATGGAACGGTATCTGAGCGAATTTGAAACCCTTGTTTTATGCATCACCCCACCTCACCTTTCCCGTTAAGCAGCCATAGTGTGTTTTCTAAACGTGTGACTCTGTTCTGTTTTGTAATTCAGTTCAAGTGTAGCGGTTTTTACATTCCCTCTATAAGTGATATCTTATGATAAGTGTCTTTTTCTGTGTGACTTATTTCACTTAGAATCGTCATACCTAAATCCACTCATCTTGCTTCTACTAGCCTTATGACATTGATTTCATGTCTGAGTGATATTCCTTTGTACATAAGGACCACAACTTCTTTATCCATTTTTCTCTTTCCTGGGATATTTAAGGTGTCATGAAGTGGAGGTTCTTGTCAACATAGCAGCCCTAAACATTGGGGTGCCTGTGTCTTGCTGATTTTTAGTTTTCCCAATTTATACGCCCATGAGTGGACGTGCCCTATGCTCCCTAAGCTGTGTTTTTTCGATGTTTCAGGACACACCGTACACTTCTCTAGAGTGGCTGTTGGCAATTTACATCCCGCCCATCAGCGTAGCAAGGCTGCCATTTCTCCATGGCCTGTCCTGCATTTCTGGTTTTGACACTTTTTGCAGCATGGCCCTTTTGACCGATGGGAAGCGAGACCTCTTTGTAGCGCTGATTTGCCTTTCCAGGTTGCTTGGTTGGCCAAAAAGTGCGTATGCGTTTTTTCCTGAATATATTCAGGAAAAAACGCATACGCCCTTTTTGGCCAAGGGCATCATTGTCGACGTTTTGCCGCTTTTCATGTGCTTTAAAGGCGATTCGAATCTACCTCCTGAAATCTGCTTCCTGCAATTCTGCCTTGCTTTCAAATCCTCTTCGTTGCCTTCCCTCAATATATCTGTGGATGAGAGTTATCATTTATAACTCTGTGGGTTTGTGAATTGCAGTGTCCCTGAGCTGCATTTTTCAACTCGCTTTTTTGGGAGCTGGCCGCAAAAGCGCGGGATTGCCTCAGGTCCTATTCTGGTTCCTGGAGGCAGGCAGAGCCTGTGGTTAATTCTTCTTCCTGATAGGAAAATAGAGTGACCTGTGCCTGTCCCAACCCCTAGATCTAGTCTCTCATTGGTTGCCCCTCTTCCCGTTCATCCTCAGGACAAATTGCAACCTGTAGGGAACAGGAGCTTAAAGGTGCTGATTCTCCAAGTAGGGAGATTGCTAGTAAAGTAGCTGGAAAGGCGAACCCGAGCACAAGGAAATGAGAAATTGGGTGCGTTTTAGAAACCTTTCAAAATCACACGGTGCACCATCTTCTGGGTTTCTCATGCATGTTTTCGATGTAGGAAGATGCCCTTGAACCTGGAGATTTGGGACCCATGGGATGGGTACCACACAGTATTACTTTAAAGGGTCTGTGTTTGCTCACCCAACCTCACCCAACCTCTAAGCCCCAAGAGTGTCCACCCTTATGTCTCATCCAGCTGTGGGTCTAGATATGGTCAATCCAGGTTGCATCACAGCCTCTGAACGAATTTTGTAAGAATTTCTCTCTCTTTCACTGTCTTTGTTTTACGGGTTTTTAAAAGTAATTTATTTTTATAATGGGGTTTAGCTGCTTTTCACGGCTGTGTTTTTGCAGCTTTACACCCACTTGACACACTTCCAGAGAGATATCAATACATAGGTTTTAAGATTCTTACTAGTCACATATATTCTTGTGCGGTGAATAGGGGGTGTTGAGTCCAGTTCACTGAGCAAGGAGTAGGTCTTGTCTATTACATATTGGGTGTATGGAACGGTATCTGAGCGAATTTGAAACCCTTGTTTTATGCATCACCCCACCTCACCTTTCCCGTTAAGCAGCCAAAGTGTGTTTTCTAAACGTGTGACTCTGTTCTGTTTTGTAATTCAGTTCAGGTGTAGCGGTTTTTACATTCCCTCTATAAGTGATAGCTTATGATAAGTGTCTTTTTCTGTGTCACTTATTTCACTTAGAATCGTCATACCTAAATCCACTCATCTTGCTTCTACTAGCCTTATGACATTGATTTCATGTCTGAGTGATATTCCTTTGTACATAAGGACCACAACTTCTTTATCCATTTTTCTCTTTCCTGGGATATTTAAGGTGTCATGAAGTGGAGGTTCTTGTCAACATAGCAGCCCTAAACATTGGGGTGCCTGTGTCTTGCTGATTTTTAGTTTTCCCAATTTATACGCCCATGAGTGGACGTGCCCTATGCTCCCTAAGCTGTGTTTTTTCGATGTTTCAGGACACACCGTACACTTCTCCAGAGTGGCTGTTGGCAATTTACATCCCGCCCATCAGCGTAGCAAGGCTGCCATTTCTCCATGGCCTGTCCTGCATTTCTGGTTTTGACACTTTTTGCAGCATGGCCCTTTTGACCGATGGGAAGCGAGACCTCTTTGTAGCGCTGATTTGCCTTTCCAGGTTGCTTGGTTGGCCAAAAAGGGCGTATGCGTTTTTTCCTGAATATATTCAGGAAAAAACGCATACGCCCTTTTTGGCCATGGGCATCATTGTCGATGTTTTGCCGCTTTTCATGTGCTTTAAAGGCGATTCGAATCTACCTCCTGAAATCTGTTTCCTGCAATTCTGCCTTGCTTTCAAATCCTCTTCGTTGCCTTCCCTCAATATATCTGTGGATGAGAGTTATCCCTTATAACTCTGCGGGTTTGTGAATTGCAGTGTCCCTGAGCTCCATTTTTCAACTCGCTTTTTTGGGAGCTGGCCGCAAAAGCGCGGGATTGCCTCAGGCCCTATTCTGGTTCCTGGCGGCAGGCTGAGCCTGTGGTTAATTCTTCTTCCTGATGGGAAAATAGAGTGACCTGGGCCTGTCCCAACACCTAGATCTAGTCTCTCATTGGTTGCCCCTCTTCCCGTTCATCCTCAGGACAAATTGCAACCTGTAGGGAACAGGAGCTTAAAGGTGCTGATTCTCCAAGTAGGGAGATTGCTAGTAAAGTAGCTGGAAAGGCGAACGCGAGCACAAGGAGACGAGAAATTGGGTGCGTTTTAGAAACCTTTCAAAATCACACGGTGTACCATCTTCTGGGTTTCTCATGCATGTTTTCGATGTAGGAAGATGCCCTTGAACCTGGAGATTTGGGACCCATGGGATGGGTACCACACAGTATTACTTTAAAGGATCTGCGTTTGCTCACCCAACCTCACCCAACCTCTAAGCCCCAAGAGTGTCCACCCTTATGTCTCATCCAGCTGTGGGTCTAGATATGGTCAATCCAGGTTGCATCACAGCCTCTGAACGAATTTTGTAAGAATTTCTCTCTCTTTCACTGTCTTTGTTTACGGGTTTTTAAAAGTAATTTATTTTTATAATGGGGTTTAGCTGCTTTTCATGGCTCTGTTTATGCGGCTTTACACCCACTTGACTCACTTCCAGACAGATATCAATATATAGGTTTTAAGATTCTTACTAGTCACATATATTCTTGTGCGTGAATAGGGGGTGTTGAGTCCAGTTCACTGAGCAAGGAGTAGGTCTTGTCTATTACATATTGGGTGTATGGAACGGTATCTGAGCGAATTTGAAACCCTTGTTTTATGCATCACCCCACCTCACCTTTCCCGTTAAGCAGCCATAGTGTGTTTTCTAAACGTGTGACTCTGTTCTGTTTTGTAATTCAGTTCAAGTGTAGCGGTTTTTACATTCCCTCTATAAGTGATATCTTATGATAAGTGTCTTTTTCTGTGTGACTTATTTCACTTAGAATCGTCATACCTAAATCCACTCATCTTGCTTCTACTAGCCTTATGACATTGATTTCATGTCTGAGTGATATTCCTTTGTACATAAGGAACACAACTTCTTTATCCATTTTTTCTCTTTCCTGGGATATTTAAGGTGTCATGAAGTGGAGGTTCTTGTCAACATAGCAGCCCTAAACATTGGGGTGCCTGTGTCTTGCTGATTTTTAGTTTTCCCAATTTATACGCCCATGAGTGGACGTGCCCTATGCTCCCTAAGCTGTGTTTTTTCGATGTTTCAGGACACACCGTACACTTCTCTAGAGTGGCTGTTGGCAATTTACATCCCGCCCATCAGCGTAGCAAGGCTGCCATTTCTCCATGGCCTGTCCTGCATTTCTGGTTTTGACACTTTTTGCAGCATGGCCCTTTTGACCGATGGGAAGCGAGACCTCTTTGTAGCGCTGATTTGCCTTTCCAGGTTGCTTGGTTGGCCAAAAAGGGCGTATGCGTTTTTTCCTGAATATATTCAGGAAAAAACGCATACGCCCTTTTTGGCCAAGGGCATCATTGTCGACGTTTTGCCGCTTTTCATGTGCTTTAAAGGCGATTCGAATCTACCTCCTGAAATCTGCTTCCTGCAATTCTGCCTTGCTTTCAAATCCTCTTCGTTGCCTTCCCTCAATATATCTGTGGATGAGAGTTATCATTTATAACTCTGTGGGTTTGTGAATTGCAGTGTCCCTGAGCTGCATTTTTCAACTCGCTTTTTTGGGAGCTGGCCGCAAAAGCGCGGGATTGCCTCAGGTCCTATTCTGGTTCCTGGAGGCAGGCAGAGCCTGTGGTTAATTCTTCTTCCTGATAGGAAAATAGAGTGACCTGTGCCTGTCCCAACCCCTAGATCTAGTCTCTCATTGGTTGCCCCTCTTCCCGTTCATCCTCAGGACAAATTGCAACCTGTAGGGAACAGGAGCTTAAAGGTGCTGATTCTCCAAGTAGGGAGATTGCTAGTAAAGTAGCTGGAAAGGCGAACCCGAGCACAAGGAAATGAGAAATTGGGTGCGTTTTAGAAACCTTTCAAAATCACACGGTGCACCATCTTCTGGGTTTCTCATGCATGTTTTCGATGTAGGAAGATGCCCTTGAACCTGGAGATTTGGGACCCATGGGATGGGTACCACACAGTATTACTTTAAAGGGTCTGTGTTTGCTCACCCAACCTCACCCAACCTCTAAGCCCCAAGAGTGTCCACCCTTATGTCTCATCCAGCTGTGGGTCTAGATATGGTCAATCCAGGTTGCATCACAGCCTCTGAACGAATTTTGTAAGAATTTCTCTCTCTTTCACTGTCTTTGTTTTACGGGTTTTTAAAAGTAATTTATTTTTATAATGGGGTTTAGCTGCTTTTCACGGCTGTGTTTTTGCAGCTTTACACCCACTTGACACACTTCCAGAGAGATATCAATACATAGGTTTTAAGATTCTTACTAGTCACATATATTCTTGTGCGGTGAATAGGGGGTGTTGAGTCCAGTTCACTGAGCAAGGAGTAGGTCTTGTCTATTACATATTGGGTGTATGGAACGGTATCTGAGCGAATTTGAAACCCTTGTTTTATGCATCACCCCACCTCACCTTTCCCGTTAAGCAGCCAAAGTGTGTTTTCTAAACGTGTGACTCTGTTCTGTTTTGTAATTCAGTTCAGGTGTAGCGGTTTTTACATTCCCTCTATAAGTGATAGCTTATGATAAGTGTCTTTTTCTGTGTCACTTATTTCACTTAGAATCGTCATACCTAAATCCACTCATCTTGCTTCTACTAGCCTTATGACATTGATTTCATGTCTGAGTGATATTCCTTTGTACATAAGGACCACAACTTCTTTATCCATTTTTCTCTTTCCTGGGATATTTAAGGTGTCATGAAGTGGAGGTTCTTGTCAACATAGCAGCCCTAAACATTGGGGTGCCTGTGTCTTGCTGATTTTTAGTTTTCCCAATTTATACGCCCATGAGTGGACGTGCCCTATGCTCCCTAAGCTGTGTTTTTTCGATGTTTCAGGACACACCGTACACTTCTCCAGAGTGGCTGTTGGCAATTTACATCCCGCCCATCAGCGTAGCAAGGCTGCCATTTCTCCATGGCCTGTCCTGCATTTCTGGTTTTGACACTTTTTGCAGCATGGCCCTTTTGACCGATGGGAAGCGAGACCTCTTTGTAGCGCTGATTTGCCTTTCCAGGTTGCTTGGTTGGCCAAAAAGGGCGTATGCGTTTTTTCCTGAATATATTCAGGAAAAAACGCATACGCCCTTTTTGGCCATGGGCATCATTGTCGATGTTTTGCCGCTTTTCATGTGCTTTAAAGGCGATTCGAATCTACCTCCTGAAATCTGTTTCCTGCAATTCTGCCTTGCTTTCAAATCCTCTTCGTTGCCTTCCCTCAATATATCTGTGGATGAGAGTTATCCCTTATAACTCTGCGGGTTTGTGAATTGCAGTGTCCCTGAGCTCCATTTTTCAACTCGCTTTTTTGGGAGCTGGCCGCAAAAGCGCGGGATTGCCTCAGGCCCTATTCTGGTTCCTGGCGGCAGGCTGAGCCTGTGGTTAATTCTTCTTCCTGATGGGAAAATAGAGTGACCTGGGCCTGTCCCAACACCTAGATCTAGTCTCTCATTGGTTGCCCCTCTTCCCGTTCATCCTCAGGACAAATTGCAACCTGTAGGGAACAGGAGCTTAAAGGTGCTGATTCTCCAAGTAGGGAGATTGCTAGTAAAGTAGCTGGAAAGGCGAACGCGAGCACAAGGAGACGAGAAATTGGGTGCGTTTTAGAAACCTTTCAAAATCACACGGTGTACCATCTTCTGGGTTTCTCATGCATGTTTTCGATGTAGGAAGATGCCCTTGAACCTGGAGATTTGGGACCCATGGGATGGGTACCACACAGTATTACTTTAAAGGATCTGCGTTTGCTCACCCAACCTCACCCAACCTCTAAGCCCCAAGAGTGTCCACCCTTATGTCTCATCCAGCTGTGGGTCTAGATATGGTCAATCCAGGTTGCATCACAGCCTCTGAACGAATTTTGTAAGAATTTCTCTCTCTTTCACTGTCTTTGTTTACGGGTTTTTAAAAGTAATTTATTTTTATAATGGGGTTTAGCTGCTTTTCATGGCTCTGTTTATGCGGCTTTACACCCACTTGACTCACTTCCAGACAGATATCAATATATAGGTTTTAAGATTCTTACTAGTCACATATATTCTTGTGCGTGAATAGGGGGTGTTGAGTCCAGTTCACTGAGCAAGGAGTAGGTCTTGTCTATTACATATTGGGTGTATGGAACGGTATCTGAGCGAATTTGAAACCCTTGTTTTATGCATCACCCCACCTCACCTTTCCCGTTAAGCAGCCATAGTGTGTTTTCTAAACGTGTGACTCTGTTCTGTTTTGTAATTCAGTTCAAGTGTAGCGGTTTTTACATTCCCTCTATAAGTGATATCTTATGATAAGTGTCTTTTTCTGTGTGACTTATTTCACTTAGAATCGTCATACCTAAATCCACTCATCTTGCTTCTACTAGCCTTATGACATTGATTTCATGTCTGAGTGATATTCCTTTGTACATAAGGAACACAACTTCTTTATCCATTTTTTCTCTTTCCTGGGATATTTAAGGTGTCATGAAGTGGAGGTTCTTGTCAACATAGCAGCCCTAAACATTGGGGTGCCTGTGTCTTGCTGATTTTTAGTTTTCCCAATTTATACGCCCATGAGTGGACGTGCCCTATGCTCCCTAAGCTGTGTTTTTTCGATGTTTCAGGACACACCGTACACTTCTCTAGAGTGGCTGTTGGCAATTTACATCCCGCCCATCAGCGTAGCAAGGCTGCCATTTCTCCATGGCCTGTCCTGCATTTCTGGTTTTGACACTTTTTGCAGCATGGCCCTTTTGACCGATGGGAAGCGAGACCTCTTTGTAGCGCTGATTTGCCTTTCCAGGTTGCTTGGTTGGCCAAAAAGGGCGTATGCGTTTTTTCCTGAATATATTCAGGAAAAAACGCATACGCCCTTTTTGGCCAAGGGCATCATTGTCGACGTTTTGCCGCTTTTCATGTGCTTTAAAGGCGATTCGAATCTACCTCCTGAAATCTGCTTCCTGCAATTCTGCCTTGCTTTCAAATCCTCTTCGTTGCCTTCCCTCAATATATCTGTGGATGAGAGTTTTCATTTATAACTCTGCGGGTTTGTGAATTGCAGTGTCCCTGAGCTCCATTTTTCAACTCGCTTTTTTGGGAGCTGGCCACAAAAGCGCGAGATTGCCTCAGGCCCTATTCTGGTTCCTGGAGGCAGGCAGAGCCTGTGGTTAATTCTTCTTCCTGATGGGAAAATAGAGTGACCTGTGCCTGTCCCAACACCTAGATCTAGTCTCTCATTGGTTGCCCCTCTTCCCGTTCATCCTCAGGACAAATTGCAACCTGTAGGGAACAGGAGCTTAAAGGTGCTGATTCTCCAAGTAGGGAGATTTCTAGTAAAGTAGCTGGAAAGGCGAACCCGAGCACAAGGAGATGAGAAATTGGGTGCGTTTTAGAAACCTTTCAAAATCACACGGTGCACCATCTTCTGGGTTTCTCATGCATGTTTTCGATGTAGGAAGATGCCCTTGAACCTGGAGATTTGGGACCCATGGGATGGGTACCACACAGTATTACTTTAAAGGGTCTGCGTTTGCTCACCCAACCTCACCCAACCTCTAAGCCCCAAGAGTGTCCACCCTTATGTCTCATCCAGCTGTGGGTCTAGATATGGTCAATCCAGGTTGCATCACAGCCTCTGAACGAATTTTGTAAGAATTTCTCTCTCTTTCACTGTCTTTGTTTTACGGGTTTTTAAAAGTAATTTATTTTTATAATGGGGTTTAGCTGCTTTTCACGGCTGTGTTTTTGCAGCTTTACACCCACTTGACACACTTCCAGAGAGATATCAATACATAGGTTTTAAGATTCTTACTAGTCACATATATTCTTGTGCGGTGAATAGGGGGTGTTGAGTCCAGTTCACTGAGCAAGGAGTAGGTCTTGTCTATTACATATTGGGTGTATGGAACGGTATCTGAGCGAATTTGAAACCCTTCTTTTATGCATCACCCCACCTCACCTTTCCCGTTAAGCAGCCATAGTGTGTTTTCTAAACGTGTGACTCTGTTCTGTTTTGTAATTCAGTTCAGGTGTAGCGGTTTTTACATTCCCTCTATAAGTGATAGCTTATGATAAGTGTCTTTTTCTGTGTCACTTATTTCACTTAGAATCGTCATACCTAAATCCACTCATCTTGCTTCTACTAGCCTTATGACATTGATTTCATGTCTGAGTGATATTCCTTTGTACATAAGGACCACAACTTCTTTATCCATTTTTCTCTTTCCTGGGATATTTAAGGTGTCATGAAGTGGAGGTTCTTGTCAACATAGCAGCCCTAAACATTGGGGTGCCTGTGTCTTGCTGATTTTTAGTTTTCCCAATTTATACGCCCATGAGTGGACGTGCCCTATGCTCCCTAAGCTGTGTTTTTTCGATGTTTCAGGACACACCGTACACTTCTCCAGAGTGGCTGTTGGCAATTTACATCCCGCCCATCAGCGTAGCAAGGCTGCCATTTCTCCATGGCCTGTCCTGCATTTCTGGTTTTGACACTTTTTGCAGCATGGCCCTTTTGACCGATGGGAAGCGAGACCTCTTTGTAGCGCTGATTTGCCTTTCCAGGTTGCTTGGTTGGCCAAAAAGGGCGTATGCGTTTTTTCCCGAATATATTCAGGAAAAAACGCATACGCCCTTTTTGGCCAAGGGCATCATTTTCGACGTTTTGCCGCTTTTCATGTGCTTTAAAGGCCATTCGAATCTACCTCCTGAAATCTCTTTCCTGCAATTCTGCCTTGCTTTCAAATCCTCTTCGTTGCCTTCCCTCAATATATCTGTGGATGAGAGTTATCATTTATAACTCTGCGGGTTTGTGAATTGCAGTGTCCCTGAGCTCCATTTTTCAACTCGCTTTTTTGGGAGCTGGCCACAAAAGCGCGAGATTGCCTCAGGCCCTATTCTGGTTCCTGGAGGCAGGCAGAGCCTGTGGTTAATTCTTCTTCCTGATGGGAAAATAGAGTGACCTGTGCCTGTCCCAACACCTAGATCTAGTCTCTCATTGGTTGCCCCTCTTCCCGTTCATCCTCAGGACAAATTGCAACCTGTAGGGAACAGGAGCTTAAAGGTGCTGATTCTCCAAGTAGGGAGATTGCTAGTAAAGTAGCTGGAAAGGCGAACCCGAGCACAAGGAGATGAGAAATTGGGTGCATTTTAGAAACCTTTCAAAATCACACGGTGCACCATCTTCTGGGTTTCTCATGCATGTTTTAGATGTAGGAAGATGCCCGTGAACCTGGAGATTTGGGACCTTTGGGATGGGTACCACACAGTATTACTTTAAAGGGTCTGCGTTTGCTCACCCAACCTCACCCAACCTCTAATCCCCAAGAGTGTCCACCCTTATGTCTCATCCAGCTGTGGGTCTAGATATGGTCAATCCAGGTTGCATCACAGCCTCTGAACGAATTTTGTAAGAATTTCTCTCTCTTTCACTGTCTTTGTTTTACGGGTTTTTAAAAGTAATTTATTTTTATAATGGGGTTTAGCTGCTTTTCACGGCTGTGTTTTTGCAGCTTTACACCCACTTGACACACTTCCAGAGAGATATCAATACATAGGTTTTAAGATTCTTACTAGTCACATATATTCTTTTGCGGTGAATAGGGGGTGTTGAGTCCAGTTCACTGAGCAAGGAGTAGGTCTTGTCTATTACATATTGGGTGTATGGAACGGTATCTGAGCGAATTTGAAACCCTTGTTTTATGCATCACCCCACCTCACCTTTCCCGTTAAGCAGCCATAGTGTGTTTTCTAAACGTGTGACTCTGTTCTGTTTTGTAATTCAGTTCAAGTGTAGCGGTTTTTACATTCCCTCTATAAGTGATATCTTATGATAAGTGTCTTTTTCTGTGTGACTTATTTCACTTAGAATCGTCATACCTAAATCCACTCATCTTGCTTCTACTAGCCTTATGACATTGATTTCATGTCTGAGTGATATTCCTTTGTACATAAGGACCACAACTTCTTTATCCATTTTTCTCTTTCCTGGGATATTTAAGGTGTCATGAAGTGGAGGTTCTTCTCAACATAGCAGCCCTAAATATTGGGGTGCCTGTGTCTTGCTGATTTTTAGTTTTCCCAATTTATACGCCCATGAGTGGACGTGCCCTATGCTCCCTAAGCTGTGTTTTTTCGATGTTTCAGGACACACCGTACACTTCTCTAGAGTGGCTGTTGGCAATTTACATCCCGCCCATCAGCGTAGCAAGGCTGCCATTTCTCCATGGCCTGTCCTGCATTTCTGGTTTTGACACTTTTTGCAGCATGGCCCTTTTGACCGATGGGAAGCGAGACCTCTTTGTAGCGCTGATTTGCCTTTCCAGGTTGCTTGGTTGGCCAAAAAGGGCGTATGCGTTTTTTCCTGAATATATTCAGGAAAAAACGCATACGCCCTTTTTGGCCAAGGGCATCATTGTCGACGTTTTGCCGCTTTTCATGTGCTTTAAAGGCGATTCGAATCTACCTCCTGAAATCTGTTTCCTGCAATTCTGCCTTGCTTTCAAATCCTCTTCGTTGCCTTCCCTCAATATATCTGTGGATGAGAGTTATCATTTATAACTCTGCGGGTTTGTGAATTGCAGTGTCCCTGAGCTCCATTTTTCAACTCGCTTTTTTGGGAGCTGGCCACAAAAGCGCGAGATTGCCTCAGGCCTTATTCTGGTTCCTGGCGGCAGGCTGAGCCTGTGGTTAATTCTTCTTCCTGATGGGAAAATAGAGTGACCTGTGCCTGTCCCAACACCTAGATCTAGTCTCTCATTGGTTGCCCCTCTTCCCGTTCATCCTCAGGACAAATTGCAACCTGTAGGGAACAGGAGCTTAAAGGTGCTGATTCTCCAAGTAGGGAGATTGCTAGTAAAGTAGCTGGAAAGGCGAACCCGAGCACAAGGAGATGAGAAATTGGGTGCGTTTTAGAAACCTTTCAAAATCACACGGTGCACCATCTTCTGGGTTTCTCATGCATGTTTTCGATGTAGGAAGATGCCCTTGAACCTGGAGATTTGGGACCCATGGGATGGGTACCACACAGTATTACTTTAAAGGGTCTGCGTTTGCTCACCCAACCTCACCCAACCTCTAAGCCCCAAGAGTGTCCACCCTTATGTCTCATCCAGCTGTGGGTCTAGATATGGTCAATCCAGGTTGCATCACAGCCTCTGAACGAATTTTGTAAGAATTTCTCTCTCTTTCACTGTCTTTGTTTTACGGGTTTTTAAAAGTAATTTATTTTTATAATGGGGTTTAGCTGCTTTTCACGGCTGTGTTTTTGCAGCTTTACACCCACTTGACACACTTCCAGAGAGATATCAATACATAGGTTTTAAGATTCTTACTAGTCACATATATTCTTGTGCGGTGAATAGGGGGTGTTGAGTCCAGTTCACTGAGCAAGGAGTAGGTCTTGTCTATTACATATTGGGTGTATGGAACGGTATCTGAGCGAATTTGAAACCCTTGTTTTATGCATCACCCCACCTCACCTTTCCCGTTAAGCAGCCATAGTGTGTTTTCTAAACGTGTGACTCTGTTCTGTTTTGTAATTCAGTTCAGGTGTAGCGGTTTTTACATTCCCTCTATAAGTGATAGCTTACGATAAGTGTCTTTTTCTGTGTGACTTATTTCACTTATAATCGTCATACCTAAATCCACTCATCTTGCTTCTACTAGCCTTATGACATTGATTTCATGTCTGAGTGATATTCCTTTGTACATAAGGAACACAACTTCTTTATCCATTTTTCTCTTTCCTGGGATATTTAAGGTGTCATGAAGTGGAGGTTCTTGTCAACATAGCAGCCCTAAACATTGGGGTGCCTGTGTCTTGCTGATTTTTAGTTTTCCCAATTTATACGCCCATGAGTGGACGTGCCCTATGCTCCCTAAGCTGTGTTTTTTCGATGTTTCAGGACACACCGTACACTTCTCCAGAGTGGCTGTTGGCAATTTACATCCCGCCCATCAGCGTAGCAAGGCTGCCATTTCTCCATGGCCTGTCCTGCATTTCTGGTTTTGACACTTTTTGCAGCATGGCCCTTTTGACCGATGGGAAGCGAGACCTCTTTGTAGCGCTGATTTGCCTTTCCAGGTTGCTTGGTTGGCCAAACAGGGCGTATGCGTTTTTTCCTGAATATATTCAGGAAAAAACGCATACGCCCTTTTTGGCCATGGGCATCATTGTCGATGTTTTGCCGCTTTTCATGTGCTTTAAAGGCGATTCGAATCTACCTCCTGAAATCTGTTTCCTGCAATTCTGCCTTGCTTTCAAATCCTCTTCGTTGCCTTCCCTCAATATATCTGTGGATGAGAGTTATCCCTTATAACTCTGCGGGTTTGTGAATTGCAGTGTCCCTGAGCTCCATTTTTCAACTCGCTTTTTTGGGAGCTGGCCGCAAAAGCGCGGGATTGCCTCAGGCCCTATTCTGGTTCCTGGCGGCAGGCTGAGCCTGTGGTTAATTCTTCTTCCTGATGGGAAAATAGAGTGACCTGGGCCTGTCCCAACACCTAGATCTAGTCTCTCATTGGTTGCCCCTCTTCCCGTTCATCCTCAGGACAAATTGCAACCTGTAGGGAACAGGAGCTTAAAGGTGCTGATTCTCCAAGTAGGGAGATTGCTAGTAAAGTAGCTGGAAAGGCGAACGCGAGCACAAGGAGACGAGAAATTGGGTGCGTTTTAGAAACCTTTCAAAATCACACGGTGTACCATCTTCTGGGTTTCTCATGCATGTTTTCGATGTAGGAAGATGCCCTTGAACCTGGAGATTTGGGACCCATGGGATGGGTACCACACAGTATTACTTTAAAGGATCTGCGTTTGCTCACCCAACCTCACCCAACCTCTAAGCCCCAAGAGTGTCCACCCTTATGTCTCATCCAGCTGTGGGTCTAGATATGGTCAATCCAGGTTGCATCACAGCCTCTGAACGAATTTTGTAAGAATTTCTCTCTCTTTCACTGTCTTTGTTTACGGGTTTTTAAAAGTAATTTATTTTTATAATGGGGTTTAGCTGCTTTTCATGGCTCTGTTTATGCGGCTTTACACCCACTTGACTCACTTCCAGACAGATATCAATATATAGGTTTTAAGATTCTTACTAGTCACATATATTCTTGTGCGTGAATAGGGGGTGTTGAGTCCAGTTCACTGAGCAAGGAGTAGGTCTTGTCTATTACATATTGGGTGTATGGAACGGTATCTGAGCGAATTTGAAACCCTTGTTTTATGCATCACCCCACCTCACCTTTCCCGTTAAGCAGCCATAGTGTGTTTTCTAAACGTGTGACTCTGTTCTGTTTTGTAATTCAGTTCAAGTGTAGCGGTTTTTACATTCCCTCTATAAGTGATATCTTATGATAAGTGTCTTTTTCTGTGTGACTTATTTCACTTAGAATCGTCATACCTAAATCCACTCATCTTGCTTCTACTAGCCTTATGACATTGATTTCATGTCTGAGTGATATTCCTTTGTACATAAGGAACACAACTTCTTTATCCATTTTTCTCTTTCCTGGGATATTTAAGGTGTCATGAAGTGGAGGTTCTTGTCAACATAGCAGCCCTAAACATTGGGGTGCCTGTGTCTTGCTGATTTTTAGTTTTCCCAATTTATACGCCCATGAGTGGACGTGCCCTATGCTCCCTAAGCTGTGTTTTTTCGATGTTTCAGGACACACCGTACACTTCTCTAGAGTGGCTGTTGGCAATTTACATCCCGCCCATCAGCGTAGCAAGGCTGCCATTTCTCCATGGCCTGTCCTGCATTTCTGGTTTTGACACTTTTTGCAGCATGGCCCTTTTGACCGATGGGAAGCGAGACCTCTTTGTAGCGCTGATTTGCCTTTCCAGGTTGCTTGGTTGGCCAAAAAGGGCGTATGCGTTTTTTCCTGAATATATTCAGGAAAAAACGCATACGCCCTTTTTGGCCAAGGGCATCATTGTCGACGTTTTGCCGCTTTTCATGTGCTTTAAAGGCGATTCGAATCTACCTCCTGAAATCTGCTTCCTGCAATTCTGCCTTGCTTTCAAATCCTCTTCGTTGCCTTCCCTCAATATATCTGTGGATGAGAGTTTTCATTTATAACTCTGCGGGTTTGTGAATTGCAGTGTCCCTGAGCTCCATTTTTCAACTCGCTTTTTTGGGAGCTGGCCACAAAAGCGCGAGATTGCCTCAGGCCCTATTCTGGTTCCTGGAGGCAGGCAGAGCCTGTGGTTAATTCTTCTTCCTGATGGGAAAATAGAGTGACCTGTGCCTGTCCCAACACCTAGATCTAGTCTCTCATTGGTTGCCCCTCTTCCCGTTCATCCTCAGGACAAATTGCAACCTGTAGGGAACAGGAGCTTAAAGGTGCTGATTCTCCAAGTAGGGAGATTTCTAGTAAAGTAGCTGGAAAGGCGAACCCGAGCACAAGGAGATGAGAAATTGGGTGCGTTTTAGAAACCTTTCAAAATCACACGGTGCACCATCTTCTGGGTTTCTCATGCATGTTTTCGATGTAGGAAGATGCCCTTGAACCTGGAGATTTGGGACCCATGGGATGGGTACCACACAGTATTACTTTAAAGGGTCTGCGTTTGCTCACCCAACCTCACCCAACCTCTAAGCCCCAAGAGTGTCCACCCTTATGTCTCATCCAGCTGTGGGTCTAGATATGGTCAATCCAGGTTGCATCACAGCCTCTGAACGAATTTTGTAAGAATTTCTCTCTCTTTCACTGTCTTTGTTTTACGGGTTTTTAAAAGTAATTTATTTTTATAATGGGGTTTAGCTGCTTTTCACGGCTGTGTTTTTGCAGCTTTACACCCACTTGACACACTTCCAGAGAGATATCAATACATAGGTTTTAAGATTCTTACTAGTCACATATATTCTTGTGCGGTGAATAGGGGGTGTTGAGTCCAGTTCACTGAGCAAGGAGTAGGTCTTGTCTATTACATATTGGGTGTATGGAACGGTATCTGAGCGAATTTGAAACCCTTCTTTTATGCATCACCCCACCTCACCTTTCCCGTTAAGCAGCCATAGTGTGTTTTCTAAACGTGTGACTCTGTTCTGTTTTGTAATTCAGTTCAGGTGTAGCGGTTTTTACATTCCCTCTATAAGTGATAGCTTATGATAAGTGTCTTTTTCTGTGTCACTTATTTCACTTAGAATCGTCATACCTAAATCCACTCATCTTGCTTCTACTAGCCTTATGACATTGATTTCATGTCTGAGTGATATTCCTTTGTACATAAGGACCACAACTTCTTTATCCATTTTTCTCTTTCCTGGGATATTTAAGGTGTCATGAAGTGGAGGTTCTTGTCAACATAGCAGCCCTAAACATTGGGGTGCCTGTGTCTTGCTGATTTTTAGTTTTCCCAATTTATACGCCCATGAGTGGACGTGCCCTATGCTCCCTAAGCTGTGTTTTTTCGATGTTTCAGGACACACCGTACACTTCTCCAGAGTGGCTGTTGGCAATTTACATCCCGCCCATCAGCGTAGCAAGGCTGCCATTTCTCCATGGCCTGTCCTGCATTTCTGGTTTTGACACTTTTTGCAGCATGGCCCTTTTGACCGATGGGAAGCGAGACCTCTTTGTAGCGCTGATTTGCCTTTCCAGGTTGCTTGGTTGGCCAAAAAGGGCGTATGCGTTTTTTCCCGAATATATTCAGGAAAAAACGCATACGCCCTTTTTGGCCAAGGGCATCATTTTCGACGTTTTGCCGCTTTTCATGTGCTTTAAAGGCCATTCGAATCTACCTCCTGAAATCTCTTTCCTGCAATTCTGCCTTGCTTTCAAATCCTCTTCGTTGCCTTCCCTCAATATATCTGTGGATGAGAGTTATCATTTATAACTCTGCGGGTTTGTGAATTGCAGTGTCCCTGAGCTCCATTTTTCAACTCGCTTTTTTGGGAGCTGGCCACAAAAGCGCGAGATTGCCTCAGGCCTTATTCTGGTTCCTGGCGGCAGGCTGAGCCTGTGGTTAATTCTTCTTCCTGATGGGAAAATAGAGTGACCTGTGCCTGTCCCAACACCTAGATCTAGTCTCTCATTGGTTGCCCCTCTTCCCGTTCATCCTCAGGACAAATTGCAACCTGTAGGGAACAGGAGCTTAAAGGTGCTGATTCTCCAAGTAGGGAGATTGCTAGTAAAGTAGCTGGAAAGGCGAACCCGAGCACAAGGAGATGAGAAATTGGGTGCGTTTTAGAAACCTTTCAAAATCACACGGTGCACCATCTTCTGGGTTTCTCATGCATGTTTTCGATGTAGGAAGATGCCCTTGAACCTGGAGATTTGGGACCCATGGGATGGGTACCACACAGTATTACTTTAAAGGGTCTGCGTTTGCTCACCCAACCTCACCCAACCTCTAAGCCCCAAGAGTGTCCACCCTTATGTCTCATCCAGCTGTGGGTCTAGATATGGTCAATCCAGGTTGCATCACAGCCTCTGAACGAATTTTGTAAGAATTTCTCTCTCTTTCACTGTCTTTGTTTTACGGGTTTTTAAAAGTAATTTATTTTTATAATGGGGTTTAGCTGCTTTTCACGGCTGTGTTTTTGCAGCTTTACACCCACTTGACACACTTCCAGAGAGATATCAATACATAGGTTTTAAGATTCTTACTAGTCACATATATTCTTGTGCGGTGAATAGGGGGTGTTGAGTCCAGTTCACTGAGCAAGGAGTAGGTCTTGTCTATTACATATTGGGTGTATGGAACGGTATCTGAGCGAATTTGAAACCCTTGTTTTATGCATCACCCCACCTCACCTTTCCCGTTAAGCAGCCATAGTGTGTTTTCTAAACGTGTGACTCTGTTCTGTTTTGTAATTCAGTTCAGGTGTAGCGGTTTTTACATTCCCTCTATAAGTGATAGCTTACGATAAGTGTCTTTTTCTGTGTGACTTATTTCACTTATAATCGTCATACCTAAATCCACTCATCTTGCTTCTACTAGCCTTATGACATTGATTTCATGTCTGAGTCATATTCCTTTGTACATAAGGACCACAACTTCTTTATCCATTTTTCTCTTTCCTGGGATATTTAAGGTGTCATGAAGTGGAGGTTCTTGTCAACATAGCAGCCCTAAACATTGGGGTGCCTGTGTCTTGCTGATTTTTAGTTTTCCCAATTTATACGCCCATGAGTGGACGTGCCCTATGCTCCCTAAGCTGTGTTTTTTCGATGTTTCAGGACACACCGTACACTTCTCCAGAGTGGCTGTTGGCAATTTACATCCCGCCCATCAGCGTAGCAAGGCTGCCATTTCTCCATGGCCTGTCCTGCATTTCTGGTTTTGACACTTTTTGCAGCATGGCCCTTTTGACCGATGGGAAGCGAGACCTCTTTGTAGCGCTGATTTGCCTTTCCAGGTTGCTTGGTTGGCCAAAAAGGGCGTATGCGTTTTTTCCTGAATATATTCAGGAAAAAACGCATACGCCCTTTTTGGCCAAGGGCATCATTGTCGACGTTTTGCCGCTTTTCATGTGCTTTAAAGGCGATTCGAATCTACCTCCTGAAATCTGCTTCCTGCAATTCTGCCTTGCTTTCAAATCCTCTTCGTTGCCTTCCCTCAATATATCTGTGGATGAGAGTTATCATTTATAACTCTGCGGGTTTGTGAATTGCAGTGTCCCTGAGCTCCATTTTTCAACTCGCTTTTTTGGGAGCTGGCCACAAAAGCGCGAGATTGCCTCAGGCCTTATTCTGGTTCCTGGCGGCAGGCTGAGCCTGTGGTTAATTCTTCTTCCTGATGGGAAAATAGAGTGACCTGTGCCTGTCCCAACACCTAGATCTAGTCTCTCATTGGTTGCCCCTCTTCCCGTTCATCCTCAGGACAAATTGCAACCTGTAGGGAACAGGAGCTTAAAGGTGCTGATTCTCCAAGTAGGGAGATTGCTAGTAAAGTAGCTGGAAAGGCGAACCCGAGCACAAGGAGATGAGAAATTGGGTGCGTTTTAGAAACCTTTCAAAATCACACGGTGCACCATCTTCTGGGTTTCTCATGCATGTTTTCGATGTAGGAAGATGCCCTTGAACCTGGAGATTTGGGACCCATGGGATGGGTACCACACAGTATTACTTTAAAGGGTCTGCGTTTGCTCACCCAACCTCACCCAACCTCTAAGCCCCAAGAGTGTCCACCCTTATGTCTCATCCAGCTGTGGGTCTAGATATGGTCAATCCAGGTTGCATCACAGCCTCTGAACGAATTTTGTAAGAATTTCTCTCTCTTTCACTGTCTTTGTTTTACGGGTTTTTAAAAGTAATTTATTTTTATAATGGGGTTTAGCTGCTTTTCACGGCTGTGTTTTTGCAGCTTTACACCCACTTGACACACTTCCAGAGAGATATCAATACATAGGTTTTAAGATTCTTACTAGTCACATATATTCTTGTGCGGTGAATAGGGGGTGTTGAGTCCAGTTCACTGAGCAAGGAGTAGGTCTTGTCTATTACATATTGGGTGTATGGAACGGTATCTGAGCGAATTTGAAACCCTTGTTTTATGCATCACCCCACCTCACCTTTCCCGTTAAGCAGCCATAGTGTGTTTTCTAAACGTGTGACTCTGTTCTGTTTTGTAATTCAGTTCAGGTGTAGCGGTTTTTACATTCCCTCTATAAGTGATAGCTTATGATAAGTGTCTTTTTCTGTGTGACTTATTTCACTTATAATCGTCATACCTAAATCCACTCATCTTGCTTCTACTAGCCTTATGACATTGATTTCATGTCTGAGTGATATTCCTTTGTACATAAGGACCACAACTTCTTTATCCATTTTTCTCTTTCCTGGGATATTTAAGGTGTCATGAAGTGGAGGTTCTTGTCAACATAGCAGCCCTAAACATTGGGGTGCCTGTGTCTTGCTGATTTTTAGTTTTCCCAATTTATACGCCCATGAGTGGACGTGCCCTATGCTCCCTAAGCTGTGTTTTTTCGATGTTTCAGGACACACCGTACACTTCTCCAGAGTGGCTGTTGGCAATTTACATCCCGCCCATCAGCGTAGCAAGGCTGCCATTTCTCCATGGCCTGTCCTGCATTTCTGGTTTTGACACTTTTTGCAGCATGGCCCTTTTGACCGATGGGAAGCGAGACCTCTTTGTAGCGCTGATTTGCCTTTCCAGGTTGCTTGGTTGGCCAAAAAGGGCGTATGCGTTTTTTCCTGAATATATTCAGGAAAAAACGCATACGCCCTTTTTGCCCATGGGCATCATTGTCGACGTTTTGCCGCTTTTCATGTGCTTTAAAGGCGATTCGAATCTACCTCCTGAAATCTGTTTCCTGCAATTCTGCCTTGCTTTCAAATCCTCTTCGTTGCCTTCCCTCAATATATCTGTGGATGAGAGTTATCCCTTATAACTCTGCGGGTTTGTGAATTGCAGTGTCCCTGAGCTCCATTTTTCAACTCGCTTTTTTGGGAGCTGGCCGCAAAAGCGCGGGATTGCCTCAGGCCCTCTTCTGGTTCCTGGCGGCAGGCTGAGCCTGTGGTTAATTCTTCTTCCTGATGGGAAAATAGAGTGACCTGGGCCTGTCCCAACACCTAGATCTAGTCTCTCATTGGTTGCCCCTCTTCCCGTTCATCCTCAGGACAAATTGCAACCTGTAGGGAACAGGAGCTTAAAGGTGCTGATTCTCCAAGTAGGGAGATTGCTAGTAAAGTAGCTGGAAAGGCGAACCCTAGCACAAGGAGATGAGAAATGGGGTGCATTTTAGAAACCTTTCAAAATCACACGGTGTACCATCTTCTGGGTTTCTCATGCATGTTTTCGATGTAGGAAGATGCCCTTGAACCTGGAGATTTGGGACCCATGGGATGGGTACCACGCAGTATTACTTTAAAGGGTCTGAGTTTGCTCTCCCAACCTCACCCAACCTCTCAGCCCCAAGAGTGTCCACCCTTATGTCTCATCCAGGTGTGGGTCTAGATATGGTCAATCCAGGTTGCATCACAGCCCCTGAACGAGTTTTGTAAGAATTTCTCTCTCTTTCACTGTCTTTGTTTTACGGGTTTTTAAAAGTAATTTATTTTTATAATGGGGTTTAGCTGCTTTTCACGGCTGTGTTTATGCGGCTTTACACCCACTTGGCTCACTTCCAGAGAGATATCAATACATAGGTTTTACGATTCTTACTAGTCAGATATATTCTTGTGCGGTGAATAGGGGGTGTTGAGTCCAGTTCACTGAGCAAGGAGTAGGTCTTGTCTATTACATATTGGGTGTATGGAACGGTATCTGAGCGAATTTGAAACCCTTGTTTTATGCATCACCCCACCTCACCTTTCCCGTTAAGCAGCCATAGTGTGTTTTCTAAACGTGTGACTCTGTTCTGTTTTGTAATTCAGTTCAAGTGTAGCGGTTTTTACATTCCCTCTATAAGTGATAGCTTATGATAAGTGTCTTTTTCTGTGTGACTTATTTCACTTAGAATCGTCATACCTAAATCCACTCATCTTGCTTCTACTAGCCTTATGACATTGATTTCATGTCTGAGGGATATTCCTTTGTACATAAGGACCACAACTTCTTTATCCATTTTTCTCTTTCCTGGGATATTTAAGGTGTCATGAAGTGGAGGTTCTTGTCAACAGAGCAGCCCTAAACTTTGTGGTGCCTGTGTCTTGCTGATTTTTAGTTTTCCCAATTTATACGCCCATGAGTGGACGTGCCCTATGCTCCCTAAGCTGTGTTTTTTCGATGCTACAGGACACACCGTACACTTCTCCAGAGTGGCTTTTGGCAATTTACATCCCGCCCATTAGCGTAGCAAGGCTGCCATTTCTCCATGGCCTGTACTGCATTTCTGGTTTTGTCACTTTTTGCAGCATGGCCCTTTTGACCGATGGGAAGCGAGACTTCTTTGTTGCGCTGATTTGCCTTTCCAGGTTGCTTGGTTGGCCAAAAAGGGCGTATGCGTTTTTTCCTGAATATATTCAGGAAAAAACGCTTAGGCCCTTTTTGGCCAAGGGCATCACTGTCGACGTTTTGCCACTTTTCATGTGCTTTAAAGGCGATTCGAATCTACCTCCTGAAACCTGTTTCCTGCAATTCTGCCTTGCTTTCAAATCCTCTTCGTTGCCTTCCCTCAATATATCTGTGGATGAGAGTTATCATTTATAACTCTGCAGGTTTGTGAATTGCAGTGCCCCTGAGCTCCATTTTTCAACTCGCTTTTTTGGGAGCTGGCCGCAAAAGCACGGGATTGCCTCAGGCCCTATTCTGGTTCCCGGCGGCAGGCTGAGCCTGTGTTTAATTCTTCTTCATGATGGGAAATTAGAGTGACCTGTGCCTGTCCCAACACCTAGATCTAGTCTCTCATTGGTTGCCCCTCTTCCCGTTCATCCTCAGGACAAATTGCAACCTGTAGGGAACAGGAGCTTAAAGGTGCTGATTCTCCAAGTAGGGAGATTGCTAGTAAAGTAGCTGGAAAGGCGAACCCGAGCACAAGGAGATGAGAAATTGGGTGCGTTTTAGAAACCTTTCAAAATCACACGGTGTACCATCTTCTGGGTTTCTCATGCATGTTTTCGATGTAGGAAGATGCCCTTGAACCTGGAGATTTGGGACCCATGGGATGGGTACCACACAGTATTACTTTAAAGGATCTGCGTTTGCTCACCCAACCTCACCCAACCTCTAAGCCCCAAGAGTGTCCACCCTTATGTCTCATCCAGCTGTGGGTCTAGATATGGTCAATCCAGGTTGCATCACAGCCTCTGAACGAATTTTGTAAGAATTTCTCTCTCTTTCACTGTCTTTGTTTTACGGGTTTTTAAAAGTAATTTATTTTTATAATGGGGTTTAGCTGCTTTTCACGGCTGTGTTTATGCGGCTTTACACCCACTTGACTCACTTCCAGACAGATATCAATATATAGGTTTTAAGATTCTTATTAGTCACATATATTCTTGTGCGGTGAATAGGGGGTGTTGAGTCCAGTTCACTGAGCAAGGAGTAGGTCTTGTCTATTACATATTGGGTGTATGGAACAGTATCTGAGCGAATTTGAAACCCTTGTTTTATGCATCACCCCACATCACCTTTCCCGTTAAGCAGCCATAGTGTGTTTTCTAAACGTGTGACTCTGTTCTGTTTTGTAATTCAGTTCAGGTGTAGCGGTTTTTACATTCCCTCTATAAGTGATAGCTTATGATAAGTGTCTTTTTCTGTGTCACTTATTTCACTTAGAATCGTCATACCTAAATCCACTCATCTTGCTTCTACTAGCCTTATGACATTGATTTCATGTCTGAGTGATATTCCTTTGTACATAAGGACCACAACTTCTTTATCCATTTTTCTCTTTCCTGGGATATTTAAGGTGTCATGAAGTGGAGGTTCTTGTCAACATAGCAGCCCTAAACATTGGGGTGCCTGTGCCTTGCTGATTTTTAGTTTTCCCAATTTATACGCCCATGAGTGGACTTGCCCTATGCTCCCTAAGCTGTGTTTTTTCGATGTTTCAGGACACACCGTACACTTCTCCAGAGTGGCTTTTGGCAATTTACATCCCGCCCATCAGCGTAGCAAGGCTGCCATTTCTCCATGGCCTGTACTGCATTTCTGGTTTTGACACTTTTTGCAGCATGGCCCTTTTGACCGATGGGAAGCGAGACCTCTTTGTAGCGCTGATTTGCCTTTCCAGGTTGCTTGGTTGGCCAAAAAGGGCGTATGCGTTTTTTCCTGAATATATTCAGGAAAAAACGCATACGCCCTTTTTGGCCAAGGGCATCATTGTCGACGTTTTGCCGCTTTTCATGTGCTTTAAAGGCCATTCGAATCTACCTCCTGAAATCTCTTTCCTGCAATTCTGCCTTGCTTTCAAATCCTCTTCGTTGCCTTCCCTCAATATATCTGTGGATGAGAGTTATCATTTATAACTCTGCGGGTTTGTGAATTGCAGTGTCCCTGAGCTCCATTTTTCAACTCGCTTTTTTGGGAGCTGGCCGCAAAAGCGCGGGATTGCCTCAGGCCCTATTCTGGTTCCTGGAGGCAGGCAGAGCCTGTGGTTAATTCTTCTTCCTGATGGGAAAATAGAGTGACCTGTGCCTGTCCCAACACCAGATCTAGTCTCTCATTGGTTGCCCCTCTTCCCGTTCATCCTCAGGACAAATTGCAACCTGTAGGGAACAGGAGCTTAAAGGTGCTGATTCTCCAAGTAGGGAGATTGCTAGTAAAGTAGCTGGAAAGGCGAACGTGAGCACAAGGAGATGAGAAATTGGGTGCGTTTTAGAAACCTTTCAAAATCACACGGTGTACCATCTTCTGGGTTTCTCATGCATGTTTTCGATGTAGGAAGATGCCCTTGAACTTGGAGATTAGGGACCCATGGGATGGGTACCACACAGTATTACTTTAAAGGGTCTGCGTTTGCTCACCCAACCTCACCCAACCTCTAAGCCCCAAGAGTGTCCACCCTTATGTCTCATCCAGCTGTGGGTCTAGATATGGTCAATCCAGGTTGCATCACAGCCTCTGAACGAATTTTGTAAGAATTTCTCTCTCTTTCACTGTCTTTGTTTTACGGGTTTTTAAAAGTAATTTATTTTTATAATGGGGTTTAGCTGCTTTTCACGGCTGTGTTTATGCGGCTTTACACCCACCTGACACACTTCCAGACAGATATCAATACATAGGTTTTAAGATTCTTACTAGTCACATATATTCTTGTGCGGTGAATAGGGGGTGTTGAGTCCAGTTCACTGAGCAAGGAGTAGGTCTTGTCTATTACATATTGGGTGTATGGAACGGTATGTGAGCGAATTTGAAGCCCTTGTTTTATGCATCACCCCACCTCACCTTTCCCGTTAAGCAGCCATAGTGTGTTTTCTAAACGTGTGACTCTGTTCTGTTTTGTAATTCAGTTCAGGTGTAGCGGTTTTTACATTCCCTCTATAAGTGATAGCTTATGATAAGTGTCTTTTTCTGTGTCACTTATTTCACTTAGAATCGTCATACCTAAATCCACTCATCTTGCTTCTACTAGCCTTATGATATTGATTTCATGTCTGAGTGATATTCCTTTGTACATAAGGACCACAACTTCTTTATCCATTTTTCTCTTTCCTGGGATATTTAAGGTGTCATGAAGTGGAGGTTCTTGCAAACATAGCAGCCCTAAACATTGGGGTGCCTGTGTCTTGCTGATTTTTAGTTTTCCCAATTTATACGCCCATGAGTGGACGTGCCCTATGCTCCCTAAGCTGTGTTTTTTCGATGTTTCAGGACACACCGTACACTTCTCCAGAGTGGCTTTTGGCAATGTACATCCCGCCCATCAGCGTAGCAAGGCTGCCATTTCTCCATGGCCTGTCCTGCATTTCTGGTTTTGACACTTTTTGCAGCATGGCCCTTTTGACCGATGGGAAGCGAGACTTCTTTGTAGCGCAGATTTGCCTTTCCAGGTTGCTTGGTTGGCCAAAAAGGGCGTATGCGTTATTTCCTGAATATATTCAGGAAAAAACGCATACGCCCTTTTTGGCCAAGGGCATCATTGTCGACGTTTTGCCGCTTTTCATGTGCTTTAAAGGCGATTCGAATCTACCTCCTGAAATCTGTTTCCTGCAATTCTGCCTTGCTTTCAAATCCTCTTCGTTGCCTTCCCTCAATATATCTGTGGATGAGAGTTATCACTTATAACTCTGCGGGTTTGTGAATTGCAGTGTCCCTGAGCTCCATTTTTCAACTCGCTTTTTTTGGAGCTGGCCGCAAAAGCGCGGGATTGCCTCAGGCCCTATTCTGGTTCCTGGCGGCATGCTGAGCCTGTGGTTAATTCTTCTTCCTGATGGGAAAATAGAGTGACCTTGGCCTGTCCCAACACCTAGATCTAGTCTGTCATTGGTTGCCCCTCTTCCCGTTCATCCTCAGGTCAAATTGCAACCTGTAGGGAACAGGAGCTTAAAGGTGCTGATTCTCCAAGTAGGGAGATTGCTAGTAAAGTAGCTGGAAAGGCGAACCCGAGCAGAAGGAGATGAGAAATTGGGTGCGTTTTAGAAACCTTTCAAAATCACACGGTGTACCATCTTCTGGGTTTCTCATGCATGTTTTCGATGTAGGAAGATGCCCTTGAACCTGGAGATTTGGGACCCATGGGATGGGTACCACACAGTATTACTTTAAAGGGTCTGCGTTTGCTCACCCAACCTCACCCAAACTCTAAGCCCCAAGAGTGTCCACCCTTATGTCTCATCCAGCTGTGGGTCTAGATATGGTCAATCCAGGTTGCATCACAGCCTCTGAACGAATTTTGTAAGAATTTCTCTCTCTTTCACTGTCTTTGTTTTACGGGTTTTTAAAAGTAATTTATTTTTATAATGGGGTTTAGCTGCTTTTCACGGCTGTGTTTATGCGGCTTTACACCCACTTGACTCACTTCCAGACAGATATCAATACATAGGTTTTAAGATTCTTACTAGTCACATATATTCTTGTGCGGTGAATAGGGGGTGTTGAGTCCAGTTCACTGAGCAAGGGGTAGGTCTTGTCTATTACATATTGGGTGTATGGAACGGTATCTGAGCGAATTTGAAACCCTTGTTTTATGCATCACCCCACCTCACCTTTCCCGTTAAGCAGCCATAGTGTGTTTTCTAAACGTGTGACTCTGTTCTGTTTTGTAATTCAGTTCAAGTGTAGCGGTTTTTACATTCCCTCTATAAGTGATATCTTATGATAAGTGTCTTTTTCTGTGTGACTTATTTCACTTAGAATCGTCATACCTAAATCCACTCATCTTGCTTCTACTAGCCTTATGACATTGATTGCATGTCTGAGTGATATTCCTTTGTACATAAGGACCACAACTTCTTTATCCATTTTTCTCTTTCCTGGGATATTTAAGGTGTCATGAAGTGGAGGTTCTTGTCAACATAGCAGCCCTAAACATTGGGGTGCCTGTGTCTTGCTGATTTTTAGTTTTCCCAATTTATACGCCCATGAGTGGACGTGCCCTATGCTCCCTAAGCTGTGTTTTTTCGATGTTTCAGGACACACCGTACACTTCTCTAGAGTGGCTGTTGGCAATTTACATCCCGCCCATCAGCATAGCAAGGCTGCCATTTCTCCATGGCCTGTCCTGCATTTCTGGTTTTGACACTTTTTGCAGCATGGCCCTTTTGACCGATGGGAAGCGAGACTTCTTTGTAGCGCTGATTTGCCTTTCCAGGTTGCTTGGTTGGCCAAAAAGGGCGTATGCGTTATTTCCTGAATATATTCAGGAAAAAACGCATACGCCCTTTTTGGCCAAGGGCATCATTGTCGACGTTTTGCCGCTTTTCATGTGCTTTAAAGGCGATTCGAATCTACCTCCTGAAATCTGTTTCCTGCAATTCTGCCTTGCTTTCAAATCCTCTTCGTTGCCTTCCCTCAATATATCTGTGGATGAGAGTTATCACTTATAACTCTGCGGGTTTGTGAATTGCAGTGTCCCTGAGCTCCATTTTTCAACTCGCTTTTTTGGGAGCTGGCCGCAAAAGCGCGGGATTGCCTCAGGCCCTATTCTGGTTCCTGGCGGCAGGCTGAGCCTGTGGTTAATTCTTCTTCCTGATGGGAAAATAGAGTGACCTGGGCCTGTCCCAACACCTAGATCTAGTCTCTCATTGGTTGCCCCTCTTCCCGTTCATCCTCAGGACAAATTGCAACCTGTAGGGAACAGGAGCTTAAAGGTGCTGATTCTCCAAGTAGGGAGATTGCTAGTAAAGTAGCTGGAAAGGCGAACCCGAGCACAAGGAGATGAGAAATTGGGTGCGTTTTAGAAACCTTTCAAAATCACACGGTGCACCATCTTCTGGGTTTCTCATGCATGTTTTCGATGTAGGAAGATGCCCTTGAACCTGGAGATTTGGGACCCATGGGATGGGTACCACACAGTATTACTTTAAAGGGTCTGCGTTTGCTCACCCAACCTCACCCAACCTCTAAGCACCAAGAGTGTCCACCCTTATGTCTCATCCAGCTGTGGGTCTAGATATGGTCAATCCAGGTTGCATCACAGCCTCTGAACGAATTTTGTAAGAATTTCTCTCTCTTTCACTGTCTTTGTTTTACGGGTTTTTAAAAGTAATTTATTTTTATAATGGGGTTTAGCTGCTTTTCACGGCTGTGTTTTTGCGGCTTTACACCCACTTGACACACTTCCAGAGAGATATCAATACATAGGTTTAAAATTCTTACTAGTCACATATATTCTTGTGCGGTGAATAGGGGGTGTTGAGTCCAGTTCACTGAGCAAGGAGTAGGTCTTGTCTATTACATATTGGGTGTATGGAACGGTATCTGAGCGAATTTGAAACCCTTGTTTTATGCATCACCCCACCTCACCTTTCCCGTTAAGCAGCCATAGTGTGTTTTCTAAACGTGTGACTCTGTTCTGTTTTGTAATTCAGTTCAGGTGTAGCGGTTTTTACATTCCCTCTATAAGTGATAGCTTATGATAAGTGTCTTTTTCTGTGTCAGTTATTTCACTTAGAATCGTCATACCTAAATCCACTCATCTTGCTTCTACTAGCCTTATGATATTGATTTCATGTCTGAGTGATATTCCTTTGTACATAAGGACCACAACTTCTTTATCCATTTTTCTCTTTCCTGGGATATTTAAGGTGTCATGAAGTGGAGGTTCTTGTCAACATAGCAGCCCTAAACATTGGGGTGCCTGTGTCTTGCTGATTTTTAGTTTTCCCAATTTATACGCCCATGACTGGACGTGCCCTATGCTCCCTAAGCTGTGTTTTTTCGATGTTTCAGGACACACCGTACACTTCTCCAGAGTGGCTTTTGGCAATGTACATCCCGCCCATCAGCGTAGCAAGGCTGCCATTTCTCCATGGCCTGTACTGCATTTCTGGTTTTGACACTTTTTGCAGCATGGCCCTTTTGACCGATGGGAAGCGAGACTTCTTTGTAGCGCTGATTTGCCTTTCCAGGTTGCTTGGTTGGCCAAAAAGGGCGTATGCGTTATTTCCTGAATATATTCAGGAAAAAACGCATACGCCCTTTTTGGCCAAGGGCATCATTGTCGACGTTTTGCCGCTTTTCATGTGCTTTAAAGGCGATTCGAATCTACCTCCTGAAATCTGTTTCCTGCAATTCTGCCTTGCTTTCAAATCCTCTTTGTTGCCTTCCCTCAATATATCTGTGGATGAGAGTTATCACTTATAACTCTGCGGGTTTGTGAATTGCAGTGTCCCTGAGCTCCATTTTTCAACTCGCTTTTTTGGGAGCTGGCCGCAAAAGCGCGGGATTGCCTCAGGCCCTATTCTGGTTCCTGGCGGCAGGCTGAGCCTGTGGTTAATTCTTCTTCCTGATGGGAAAATAGAGTGACCTGTGCCTGTCCCAACACCTAGATCTAGTCTCTCATTGGTTGCCCCTCTTCCCGTTCATCCTCAGGACAAATTGCAACCTGTAGGGAACAGGAGCTTAAAGGTGCTGATTCTCCAAGTAGGGAGATTGCTAGTAAAGTAGCTGGAAAGGCGAACCCGAGCACAAGGAGATGAGAAATGGGGTGCGTTTTAGAAACCTTTCAAAATCACACGGTGTACCATCTTCTGGGTTTCTCATGCATGTTTTCGATGTAGGAAGATGCCCTTGAACCTGGAGATTTGGGACCCATGGGATGGGTACCACGCAGTATTACTTTAAAGGGTCTGAGTTTGCTCACCCAACCTCACCCAACCTCTCAGCCCCAAGAGTGTCCACCCTTATGTCTCATCCAGCTGTGGGTCTAGATATGGTCAATGCAGGTTGCATCACAGCCCCTGAACGAATTTTGTAAGAATTTCTCTCTCTTTCACTGTCTTTGTTTTACGGGTTTTTAAAAGTAATTTATTTTTATAATGGGGTTTAGCTGCTTTTCACGGCTGTGTTTATGCGGCTTTACACCCACTTGACTCACTTCCAGACAGATATCAATATATAGGTTTTAAGATTCTTACTAGTCACATATATTCTTGTGCGGTGAATAGGGGGTGTTGAGTCCAGTTCACTGAGCAAGGAGTAGGTCTTGTCTATTACATATTGGGTGTATGGAACGGTATCTGAGCGAATTTGAAACCCTTGTTTTATGCATCACCCCACCTCACCTTTCCCGTTAAGCAGCCATAGTGTGTTTTCTAAACGTGTGACTCTGTTCTGTTTTGTAATTCAGTTCAGGTGTAGCGGTTTTTACATTCCCTCTATAAGTGATAGCTTATGATAAGTGTCTTTTTCTGTGTCAGTTATTTCACTTAGAATCGTCATACCTAAATCCACTCATCTTGCTTCTACTAGCCTTATGATATTGATTTCATGTCTGAGTGATATTCCTTTGTACATAAGGACCACAACTTCTTTATCCATTTTTCTCTTTCCTGGGATATTTAAGGTGTCATGAAGTGGAGGTTCTTGTCAACATAGCAGCCCTAAACATTGGGGTGCCTGTGTCTTGCTGATTTTTAGTTTTCCCAATTTATACGCCCATGAGTGGACGTGCCCTATGCTCCCTAAGCTGTGTTTTTTCGATGTTTCAGGACACACCGTACACTTCTCCAGAGTGGCTTTTGGCAATGTACATCCCGCCCATCAGCGTAGCAAGGCTGCCATTTCTCCATGGCCTGTCCTGCATTTCTGGTTTTGTCACTTTTTGCAGCATGGCCCTTTTGACCGATGGGAAGCGAGACTTCTTTGTTGCGCTGATTTGCCTTTCCAGGTTGCTTGGTTGGCCAAAAAGGGCGTATGCGTTTTTTCCTGAATATATTCAGGAAAAAACGCTTAGGCCCTTTTTGGCCAAGGGCATCACTGTCGACGTTTTGCCACTTTTCATGTGCTTTAAAGGCGATTCGAATCTACCTCCTGAAACCTGTTTCCTGCAATTCTGCCTTGCTTTCAAATCCTCTTCGTTGCCTTCCCTCAATATATCTGTGGATGAGAGTTATCATTTATAACTCTGCAGGTTTGTGAATTGCAGTGCCCCTGAGCTCCATTTTTCAACTCGCTTTTTTGGGAGCTGGCCGCAAAAGCACGGGATTGCCTCAGGCCCTATTCTGGTTCCCGGCGGCAGGCTGAGCCTGTGTTTAATTCTTCTTCATGATGGGAAATTAGAGTGACCTGTGCCTGTCCCAACACCTAGATCTAGTCTCTCATTGGTTGCCCCTCTTCCCGTTCATCCTCAGGACAAATTGCAACCTGTAGGGAACAGGAGCTTAAAGGTGCTGATTCTCCAAGTAGGGAGATTGCTAGTAAAGTAGCTGGAAAGGCGAACCCGAGCACAAGGAGATGAGAAATTGGGTGCGTTTTAGAAACCTTTCAAAATCACACGGTGTACCATCTTCTGGGTTTCTCATGCATGTTTTCGATGTAGGAAGATGCCCTTGAACCTGGAGATTTGGGACCCATGGGATGGGTACCACACAGTATTACTTTAAAGGATCTGCGTTTGCTCACCCAACCTCACCCAACCTCTAAGCCCCAAGAGTGTCCACCCTTATGTCTCATCCAGCTGTGGGTCTAGATATGGTCAATCCAGGTTGCATCACAGCCTCTGAACGAATTTTGTAAGAATTTCTCTCTCTTTCACTGTCTTTGTTTTACGGGTTTTTAAAAGTAATTTATTTTTATAATGGGGTTTAGCTGCTTTTCACGGCTGTGTTTATGCGGCTTTACACCCACTTGACTCACTTCCAGACAGATATCAATATATAGGTTTTAAGATTCTTATTAGTCACATATATTCTTGTGCGGTGAATAGGGGGTGTTGAGTCCAGTTCACTGAGCAAGGAGTAGGTCTTGTCTATTACATATTGGGTGTATGGAACAGTATCTGAGCGAATTTGAAACCCTTGTTTTATGCATCACCCCACATCACCTTTCCCGTTAAGCAGCCATAGTGTGTTTTCTAAACGTGTGACTCTGTTCTGTTTTGTAATTCAGTTCAGGTGTAGCGGTTTTTACATTCCCTCTATAAGTGATAGCTTATGATAAGTGTCTTTTTCTGTGTCACTTATTTCACTTAGAATCGTCATACCTAAATCCACTCATCTTGCTTCTACTAGCCTTATGACATTGATTTCATGTCTGAGTGATATTCCTTTGTACATAAGGACCACAACTTCTTTATCCATTTTTCTCTTTCCTGGGATATTTAAGGTGTCATGAAGTGGAGGTTCTTGTCAACATAGCAGCCCTAAACATTGGGGTGCCTGTGCCTTGCTGATTTTTAGTTTTCCCAATTTATACGCCCATGAGTGGACTTGCCCTATGCTCCCTAAGCTGTGTTTTTTCGATGTTTCAGGACACACCGTACACTTCTCCAGAGTGGCTTTTGGCAATTTACATCCCGCCCATCAGCGTAGCAAGGCTGCCATTTCTCCATGGCCTGTACTGCATTTCTGGTTTTGACACTTTTTGCAGCATGGCCCTTTTGACCGATGGGAAGCGAGACCTCTTTGTAGCGCTGATTTGCCTTTCCAGGTTGCTTGGTTGGCCAAAAAGGGCGTATGCGTTTTTTCCTGAATATATTCAGGAAAAAACGCATACGCCCTTTTTGGCCAAGGGCATCATTGTCGACGTTTTGCCGCTTTTCATGTGCTTTAAAGGCCATTCGAATCTACCTCCTGAAATCTCTTTCCTGCAATTCTGCCTTGCTTTCAAATCCTCTTCGTTGCCTTCCCTCAATATATCTGTGGATGAGAGTTATCATTTATAACTCTGCGGGTTTGTGAATTGCAGTGTCCCTGAGCTCCATTTTTCAACTCGCTTTTTTGGGAGCTGGCCGCAAAAGCGCGGGATTGCCTCAGGCCCTATTCTGGTTCCTGGAGGCAGGCAGAGCCTGTGGTTAATTCTTCTTCCTGATGGGAAAATAGAGTGACCTGTGCCTGTCCCAACACCAGATCTAGTCTCTCATTGGTTGCCCCTCTTCCCGTTCATCCTCAGGACAAATTGCAACCTGTAGGGAACAGGAGCTTAAAGGTGCTGATTCTCCAAGTAGGGAGATTGCTAGTAAAGTAGCTGGAAAGGCGAACGTGAGCACAAGGAGATGAGAAATTGGGTGCGTTTTAGAAACCTTTCAAAATCACACGGTGTACCATCTTCTGGGTTTCTCATGCATGTTTTCGATGTAGGAAGATGCCCTTGAACTTGGAGATTAGGGACCCATGGGATGGGTACCACACAGTATTACTTTAAAGGGTCTGCGTTTGCTCACCCAACCTCACCCAACCTCTAAGCCCCAAGAGTGTCCACCCTTATGTCTCATCCAGCTGTGGGTCTAGATATGGTCAATCCAGGTTGCATCACAGCCTCTGAACGAATTTTGTAAGAATTTCTCTCTCTTTCACTGTCTTTGTTTTACGGGTTTTTAAAAGTAATTTATTTTTATAATGGGGTTTAGCTGCTTTTCACGGCTGTGTTTATGCGGCTTTACACCCACCTGACACACTTCCAGACAGATATCAATACATAGGTTTTAAGATTCTTACTAGTCACATATATTCTTGTGCGGTGAATAGGGGGTGTTGAGTCCAGTTCACTGAGCAAGGAGTAGGTCTTGTCTATTACATATTGGGTGTATGGAACGGTATGTGAGCGAATTTGAAGCCCTTGTTTTATGCATCACCCCACCTCACCTTTCCCGTTAAGCAGCCATAGTGTGTTTTCTAAACGTGTGACTCTGTTCTGTTTTGTAATTCAGTTCAGGTGTAGCGGTTTTTACATTCCCTCTATAAGTGATAGCTTATGATAAGTGTCTTTTTCTGTGTCACTTATTTCACTTAGAATCGTCATACCTAAATCCACTCATCTTGCTTCTACTAGCCTTATGATATTGATTTCATGTCTGAGTGATATTCCTTTGTACATAAGGACCACAACTTCTTTATCCATTTTTCTCTTTCCTGGGATATTTAAGGTGTCATGAAGTGGAGGTTCTTGCAAACATAGCAGCCCTAAACATTGGGGTGCCTGTGTCTTGCTGATTTTTAGTTTTCCCAATTTATACGCCCATGAGTGGACGTGCCCTATGCTCCCTAAGCTGTGTTTTTTCGATGTTTCAGGACACACCGTACACTTCTCCAGAGTGGCTTTTGGCAATGTACATCCCGCCCATCAGCGTAGCAAGGCTGCCATTTCTCCATGGCCTGTCCTGCATTTCTGGTTTTGACACTTTTTGCAGCATGGCCCTTTTGACCGATGGGAAGCGAGACTTCTTTGTAGCGCAGATTTGCCTTTCCAGGTTGCTTGGTTGGCCAAAAAGGGCGTATGCGTTATTTCCTGAATATATTCAGGAAAAAACGCATACGCCCTTTTTGGCCAAGGGCATCATTGTCGACGTTTTGCCGCTTTTCATGTGCTTTAAAGGCGATTCGAATCTACCTCCTGAAATCTGTTTCCTGCAATTCTGCCTTGCTTTCAAATCCTCTTCGTTGCCTTCCCTCAATATATCTGTGGATGAGAGTTATCACTTATAACTCTGCGGGTTTGTGAATTGCAGTGTCCCTGAGCTCCATTTTTCAACTCGCTTTTTTTGGAGCTGGCCGCAAAAGCGCGGGATTGCCTCAGGCCCTATTCTGGTTCCTGGCGGCATGCTGAGCCTGTGGTTAATTCTTCTTCCTGATGGGAAAATAGAGTGACCTTGGCCTGTCCCAACACCTAGATCTAGTCTGTCATTGGTTGCCCCTCTTCCCGTTCATCCTCAGGTCAAATTGCAACCTGTAGGGAACAGGAGCTTAAAGGTGCTGATTCTCCAAGTAGGGAGATTGCTAGTAAAGTAGCTGGAAAGGCGAACCCGAGCAGAAGGAGATGAGAAATTGGGTGCGTTTTAGAAACCTTTCAAAATCACACGGTGTACCATCTTCTGGGTTTCTCATGCATGTTTTCGATGTAGGAAGATGCCCTTGAACCTGGAGATTTGGGACCCATGGGATGGGTACCACACAGTATTACTTTAAAGGGTCTGCGTTTGCTCACCCAACCTCACCCAAACTCTAAGCCCCAAGAGTGTCCACCCTTATGTCTCATCCAGCTGTGGGTCTAGATATGGTCAATCCAGGTTGCATCACAGCCTCTGAACGAATTTTGTAAGAATTTCTCTCTCTTTCACTGTCTTTGTTTTACGGGTTTTTAAAAGTAATTTATTTTTATAATGGGGTTTAGCTGCTTTTCACGGCTGTGTTTATGCGGCTTTACACCCACTTGACTCACTTCCAGACAGATATCAATACATAGGTTTTAAGATTCTTACTAGTCACATATATTCTTGTGCGGTGAATAGGGGGTGTTGAGTCCAGTTCACTGAGCAAGGGGTAGGTCTTGTCTATTACATATTGGGTGTATGGAACGGTATCTGAGCGAATTTGAAACCCTTGTTTTATGCATCACCCCACCTCACCTTTCCCGTTAAGCAGCCATAGTGTGTTTTCTAAACGTGTGACTCTGTTCTGTTTTGTAATTCAGTTCAAGTGTAGCGGTTTTTACATTCCCTCTATAAGTGATATCTTATGATAAGTGTCTTTTTCTGTGTGACTTATTTCACTTAGAATCGTCATACCTAAATCCACTCATCTTGCTTCTACTAGCCTTATGACATTGATTGCATGTCTGAGTGATATTCCTTTGTACATAAGGACCACAACTTCTTTATCCATTTTTCTCTTTCCTGGGATATTTAAGGTGTCATGAAGTGGAGGTTCTTGTCAACATAGCAGCCCTAAACATTGGGGTGCCTGTGTCTTGCTGATTTTTAGTTTTCCCAATTTATACGCCCATGAGTGGACGTGCCCTATGCTCCCTAAGCTGTGTTTTTTCGATGTTTCAGGACACACCGTACACTTCTCTAGAGTGGCTGTTGGCAATTTACATCCCGCCCATCAGCATAGCAAGGCTGCCATTTCTCCATGGCCTGTCCTGCATTTCTGGTTTTGACACTTTTTGCAGCATGGCCCTTTTGACCGATGGGAAGCGAGACCTCTTTGTAGCGCTGATTTGCCTTTCCAGGTTGCTTGGTTGGCCAAAAAGGGCGTATGCGTTTTTTCCTGAATATATTCAGGAAAAAACGCATACGCCCTTTTTGGCCAAGGGCATCATTGTCGACGTTTTGCCGCTTTTCATGTGCTTTAAAGGCGATTCGAATCTACCTCCTGAAATCTGCTTCCTGCAATTCTGCCTTGCTTTCAAATCCTCTTCGTTGCCTTCCCTCAATATATCTGTGGATGAGAGTTATCATTTATAACTCTGCGGGTTTGTGAATTGCAGTGTCCCTGAGCTCCATTTTTCAACTCGCTTTTTTGGGAGCTGGCCGCAAAAGCGCGGGATTGCCTCAGGCCCTATTCTGGTTCCTGGCGGCAGGCTGAGCCTGTGGTTAAATCTTCTTCCTGATGGGAAAATAGAGTGACCTGGGCCTGTCCCAACACCTAGATCTAGTCTCTCATTGGTTGCCCCTCTTCCCGTTCATCCTCAGGACAAATTGCAACCTGTAGGGAACAGGAGCTTAAAGGTGCTGATTCTCCAAGTAGGGAGATTGCTAGTAAAGTAGCTGGAAAGGCGAACCCGAGCAGAAGGAGATGAGAAATTGGGTGCGTTTTAGAAACCTTTCAAAATCACACGGTGTACCATCTTCTGGGTTTCTCATGCATGTTTTCGATGTAGGAAGATGCCCTTGAACCTGGAGATTTGGGACCCATGGGATGGGTACCACACAGTATTACTTTAAAGGGTCTGCGTTTGCTCACCCAACCTCACCCAAACTCTAAGCCCCAAGAGTGTCCACCCTTATGTCTCATCCAGCTGTGGGTCTAGATATGGTCAATCCAGGTTGCATCACAGCCTCTGAACGAATTTTGTAAGAATTTCTCTCTCTTTCACTGTCTTTGTTTTACGGGTTTTTAAAAGTAATTTATTTTTATAATGGGGTTTAGCTGCTTTTCACGGCTGTGTTTATGCGGCTTTACACCCACTTGACTCACTTCCAGACAGATATCAATACATAGGTTTTAAGATTCTTACTAGTCACATATATTCTTGTGCGGTGAATAGGGGGTGTTGAGTCCAGTTCACTGAGCAAGGGGTAGGTCTTGTCTATTACATATTGGGTGTATGGAACGGTATCTGAGCGAATTTGAAACCCTTGTTTTATGCATCAACCCACCTCACCTTTCCCGTTAAGCAGCCATAGTGTGTTTTCTAAACGTGTGACTCTGTTCTGTTTTGTAATTCAGTTCAGGTGTAGCGGTTTTTACATTCCCTCTATAAGTGATAGCTTATGATAAGTGTCTTTTTCTGTGTCAGTTATTTCACTTAGAATCGTCATACCTAAATCCACTCATCTTGCTTCTACTAGCCTTATGATATTGATTTCATGTCTGAGTGATATTCCTTTGTACCTAATGACCACAACTTCTTTATCCATTTTTCTCTTTCCTGGGATATTTAAGGTGTCATGAAGTGGAGGTTCTTGTCAACATAGCAGCCCTAAACATTGGGGTGCCTGTGTCTTGCTGATTTTTAGTTTTCCCAATTTATACGCCCATGAGTGGACGTGCCCTATGCTCCCTAAGCTGTGTTTTTTCGATGTTTCAGGACACACCGTACACTTCTCCAGAGTGGCTTTTGGCAATGTACATCCCGCCCATCAGCGTAGCAAGGCTGCCATTTCTCCATGGCCTGTACTGCATTTCTGGTTTTGACACTTTTTGCAGCATGGCCCTTTTGACCGATGGGAAGCGAGACTTCTTTGTAGCGCTGATTTGCCTTTCCAGGTTGCTTGGTTGGCCAAAAAGGGCGTATGCGTTATTTCCTGAATATATTCAGGAAAAAACGCATACGCCCTTTTTGGCCAAGGGCATCATTGTCGACGTTTTGCCGCTTTTCATGTGCTTTAAAGGCGATTCGAATCTACCTCCTGAAATCTGTTTCCTGCAATTCTGCCTTGCTTTCAAATCCTCTTCGTTGCCTTCCCTCAATATATCTGTGGATGAGAGTTATCACTTATAACTCTGCGGGTTTGTGAATTGCAGTGTCCCTGAGCTCCATTTTTCAACTCGCTTTTTTGGGAGCTGGCCGCAAAAGCGCGGGATTGCCTCAGGCCCTATTCTGGTTCCTGGCGGCAGGCTGAGCCTGTGGTTAATTCTTCTTCCTGATGGGAAAATAGAGTGACCTGGGCCTGTCCCAACACCTAGATCTAGTCTCTCATTGGTTGCCCCTCTTCCCGTTCATCCTCAGGACAAATTGCAACCTGTAGGGAACAGGAGCTTAAAGGTGCTGATTCTCCAAGTAGGGAGATTGCTAGTAAAGTAGCTGGAAAGGCGAACCCGAGCACAAGGAGATGAGAAATTGGGTGCGTTTTAGAAACCTTTCAAAATCACACGGTGCACCATCTTCTGGGTTTCTCATGCATGTTTTCGATGTAGGAAGATGCCCTTGAACCTGGAGATTTGGGACCCATGGGATGGGTACCACACAGTATTACTTTAAAGGGTCTGCGTTTGCTCACCCAACCTCACCCAACCTCTAAGCCCCAAGAGTGTCCACCCTTATGTCTCATCCAGCTGTGGGTCTAGATATGGTCAATCCAGGTTGCATCACAGCCTCTGAACGAATTTTGTAAGAATTTCTCTCTCTTTCACTGTCTTTGTTTTACGGGTTTTTAAAAGTAATTTATTTTTATAATGGGGTTTAGCTGCTTTTCACGGCTGTGTTTTTGCGGCTTTACACCCACTTGACACACTTCCAGAGAGATATCAATACATAGGTTTTAAGATTCTTACTAGTCACATATATTCTTGTGCGGTGAATAGGGGGTGTTGAGTCCAGTTCACTGAGCAAGGGGTAGGTCTTGTCTATTACATATTGGGTGTATGGAACGGTATCTGAGGGAATTTGAAACCCTTGTTTTATGCATCACCCCACCTCACCTTTCCCGTTAAGCAGCCATAGTGTGTTTTCTAAACGTGTGACTCTGTTCTGTTTTGTAATTCAGTTCAGGTGTAGCGGTTTTTACATTCCCTCTATAAGTGATAGCTTATGATAAGTGTCTTTTTCTGTGTCACTTATTTCACTTAGAATCGTCATACCTAAATCCACTCATCTTGCTTCTACTAGCCTTATGACATTGATTTCATGTCTGAGTGATATTCCTTTGTACATAAGGACCACAACTTCTTTATCCATTTTTCTCTTTCCTGGGATATTTAAGGTGTCATGAAGTGGAGGTTCTTGTCAACATAGCAGCCCTAAACATTGGGGTGCCTGTGTCTTGCTGATTTTTAGTTTTCCCAATTTATACGCCCATGAGTGGACTTGCCCTATGCTCCCTAAGCTGTGTTTTTTCGATATTTCAGGACACACCGTACACTTCTCCAGAGTGGCTTTTGGCAATTTACATCCCGTCCATCAGCGTAGCAAGGCTGCCATTTCTCCATGGCCTGTACTGCATTTCTGGTTTTGACACTTTTTGCAGCATGGCCCTTTTGACCGATGGGAAGCGAGACTTCTTTGTAGCGCTGATTTGCCTTTCCAGGTTGCTTGGTTGGCCAAAAAGGGCGTATGCGTTATTTCCTGAATATATTCAGGAAAAAACGCATACGCCCTTTTTGGCCAAGGGCATCATTGTCGACGTTTTGCCGCTTTTCATGTGCTTTAAAGGCGATTCGAATCTACCTCCTGAAATCTGTTTCCTGCAATTCTGCCTTGCTTTCAAATCCTCTTCGTTGCCTTCCCTCAATATATCTGTGGATGAGAGTTATCACTTATAACTCTGCGGGTTTGTGAATTGCAGTGTCCCTGAGCTCCATTTTTCAACTCGCTTTTTTGGGAGCTGGCCGCAAAACCGCGGGATTGCCTCAGGCCCTATTCTGGTTCCTGGCGGCAGGCTGAGCCTGTGGTTAATTCTTCTTCCTGATGGGAAAATAGAGTGACCTGGGCCTGTCCCAACACCTAGATCTAGTCTCTCATTGGTTGCCCCTCTTCCCGTTCATCCTCAGGACAAATTGCAACCTGTAGGGAACAGGAGCTTAAAGGTGCTGATTCTCCAAGTAGGGAGATTGCTAGTAAAGTAGCTGGAAAGGCGAACCCGAGCACAAGGAGATGAGAAATTGGGTGCGTTTTAGAAACCTTTCAAAATCACACGGTGCACCATCTTCTGGGTTTCTCATGCATGTTTTCGATGTAGGAAGATGCCCTTGAACCTGGAGATTTGGGACCCATGGGATGGGTACCACACAGTATTACTTTAAAGGGTCTGCGTTTGCTCACCCAACCTCACCCAACCTCTAAGCACCAAGAGTGTCCACCCTTATGTCTCATCCAGCTGTGGGTCTAGATATGGTCAATCCAGGTTGCATCACAGCCTCTGAACGAATTTTGTAAGAATTTCTCTCTCTTTCACTGTCTTTGTTTTACGGGTTTTTAAAAGTAATTTATTTTTATAATGGGGTTTAGCTGCTTTTCACGGCTGTGTTTTTGCGGCTTTACACCCACTTGACACACTTCCAGAGAGATATCAATACATAGGTTTAAAATTCTTACTAGTCACATATATTCTTGTGCGGTGAATAGGGGGTGTTGAGTCCAGTTCACTGAGCAAGGAGTAGGTCTTGTCTATTACATATTGGGTGTATGGAACGGTATCTGAGCGAATTTGAAACCCTTGTTTTATGCATCACCCCACCTCACCTTTCCCGTTAAGCAGCCATAGTGTGTTTTCTAAACGTGTGACTCTGTTCTGTTTTGTAATTCAGTTCAGGTGTAGCGGTTTTTACATTCCCTCTATAAGTGATAGCTTATGATAAGTGTCTTTTTCTGTGTCAGTTATTTCACTTAGAATCGTCATACCTAAATCCACTCATCTTGCTTCTACTAGCCTTATGATATTGATTTCATGTCTGAGTGATATTCCTTTGTACATAAGGACCACAACTTCTTTATCCATTTTTCTCTTTCCTGGGATATTTAAGGTGTCATGAAGTGGAGGTTCTTGTCAACATAGCAGCCCTAAACATTGGGGTGCCTGTGTCTTGCTGATTTTTAGTTTTCCCAATTTATACGCCCATGACTGGACGTGCCCTATGCTCCCTAAGCTGTGTTTTTTCGATGTTTCAGGACACACCGTACACTTCTCCAGAGTGGCTTTTGGCAATGTACATCCCGCCCATCAGCGTAGCAAGGCTGCCATTTCTCCATGGCCTGTACTGCATTTCTGGTTTTGACACTTTTTGCAGCATGGCCCTTTTGACCGATGGGAAGCGAGACTTCTTTGTAGCGCTGATTTGCCTTTCCAGGTTGCTTGGTTGGCCAAAAAGGGCGTATGCGTTATTTCCTGAATATATTCAGGAAAAAACGCATACGCCCTTTTTGGCCAAGGGCATCATTGTCGACGTTTTGCCGCTTTTCATGTGCTTTAAAGGCGATTCGAATCTACCTCCTGAAATCTGTTTCCTGCAATTCTGCCTTGCTTTCAAATCCTCTTTGTTGCCTTCCCTCAATATATCTGTGGATGAGAGTTATCACTTATAACTCTGCGGGTTTGTGAATTGCAGTGTCCCTGAGCTCCATTTTTCAACTCGCTTTTTTGGGAGCTGGCCGCAAAAGCGCGGGATTGCCTCAGGCCCTATTCTGGTTCCTGGCGGCAGGCTGAGACTGTGGTTAATTCTTCTTCCTGATGGGAAAATAGAGTGACCTGTGCCTGTCCCAACACCTAGATCTAGTCTCTCATTGGTTGCCCCTCTTCCCGTTCATCCTCAGGACAAATTGCAACCTGTAGGGAACAGGAGCTTAAAGGTGCTGATTCTCCAAGTAGGGAGATTGCTAGTAAAGTAGCTGGAAAGGCGAACCCGAGCACAAGGAGATGAGAAATGGGGTGCGTTTTAGAAACCTTTCAAAATCACACGGTGTACCATCTTCTGGGTTTCTCATGCATGTTTTCGATGTAGGAAGATGCCCTTGAACCTGGAGATTTGGGACCCATGGGATGGGTACCACGCAGTATTACTTTAAAGGGTCTGAGTTTGCTCACCCAACCTCACCCAACCTCTCAGCCCCAAGAGTGTCCACCCTTATGTCTCATCCAGCTGTGGGTCTAGATATGGTCAATGCAGGTTGCATCACAGCCCCTGAACGAATTTTGTAAGAATTTCTCTCTCTTTCACTGTCTTTGTTTTACGGGTTTTTAAAAGTAATTTATTTTTATAATGGGGTTTAGCTGCTTTTCACGGCTGTGTTTATGCGGCTTTACACCCACTTGACTCACTTCCAGACAGATATCAATATATAGGTTTTAAGATTCTTACTAGTCACATATATTCTTGTGCGGTGAATAGGGGGTGTTGAGTCCAGTTCACTGAGCAAGGAGTAGGTCTTGTCTATTACATATTGGGTGTATGGAACGGTATCTGAGCGAATTTGAAACCCTTGTTTTATGCATCACCCCACCTCACCTTTCCCGTTAAGCAGACATAGTGTGTTTTCTAAACGTGTGACTCTGTTCTGTTTTGTAATTCAGTTCAAGTGTAGCGGTTTTTACATTCCCTCTATAAGTGATAGCTTATGATAAGTGTCTTTTTCTGTGTGACTTATTTCACTTAGAATTGTCGTACCTAAATCCAATCATCTTGCTTCTACTAGCCTTATGACTTTGATTTCATGTCTGAGTGATATTCCATTGTACATAAGGACCACAACTTCTTTATGCATTTTTCTCTTTCCTGGGATATTTAAGGTGTGATGAAGTGGAGGTTCTTGTCAACAGAGCAGCCCTAAACTTTGGGGTGCCTGTGTCTTGCTGATTTTTAGTTTTCCCAATTTATACGCCCATGAGTGGACGTGCCCTATGCTCCCTAAGCTGTGTTTTTTCGATGTTTCAGGACACACCGTACACTTCTCCAGAGTGGCTGTTGGCAATTTACATCCCGCCCATCAGCGTAGCAAGGCTGCCATTTCTCCATGGCCTGTCCTGCATTTCTGGTTTTGACACTTTTTGCAGCATGGCCCTTTTGACCGATGGGAAGCGAGACTTCTTTGTAGCGCTGATTAGCCTTTCCAGGTTGCTTGGTTGGCCAAAAAGGGCGTATGCGTTTTTTCCTGAATATAATCAGGAAAAAATGCATACGCACTTTTTGGCCAAGGGCATCATTGTCGACGTTTTGCCGCTTTTCATGTGCTTTAAGGGCGATTCGAATCTACCTCCTGAAACCTGTTTCCTGCAATTCTGCCTTGCTTTCAAATCCTCTTCGTTGCCTTCCCTCAATATGTTTGTGGACGAGAGTTATCATTTATAACTCAGCGGGTTTGTGAATTGCAGTGCCCCTGAGCTCCATTTTTCAACTGTCTTTTTTGGGTGCTGGCTGCAAAAGCACTGGATTGCCTCAGGCACTATTCTGGTTCCCGGCGGCAGGATTAGCCTGTGGTTAATTCTTCTTCCTGATGGGAAAATACAGTGACCTGTGCCTGTCCCAACACCTAGATCTAGTCTCTCATTGGTTGCCCCTCTTCCCGTTCATCCTCAGGACAAATTGCAACCTGTAGGGAACAGGAGCTTAAAGGTGCTGATTCTCCAAGTAGGGAGATTGCTAGTAAAGTAGCTGGAAAGGTGAACCCGAGCACAAGGAGATGAGACATGAGGTGCGATTTAGAAACCTTTCAAAATCACACGGTGTACCATCTTCTGGGTTTCTCATGCATGTTTTCGATGTAGGAAGATGCCCTTGAACCTGGAGATTTGGGACCCATGGGATGGGTACCACGCAGTATTACTTTAAAGGGTCTGCGTTTGCTCACCCAACCTCACCCAAACTCTCAGCCCCAAGAGTGTCCACCCTTATGTCTCATCCAGCTGTGGGTCTAGACATGGTCAATCCAGGTTGCAACACAGCCCCTGAACGAATTTTGTAAGAATTTCTCTCTCTTTCACTGTCTTTGTTTTACGGGTTTTTAAAAGTAATTTATTTTTATAATGGGGTTTAGCTGCTTTTCACGGCTGTGTTTATGCGGCTTTACACCCACTTGACTCACTTCCAGACAGATATCAATACATAGGTTTTAAGATTCTTACTACTCAGATATATTCTTGTGCGCTGAATAGGGGGTGTTGAGTCCAGTTCACTGAGCAAGGAGTAGGTATTGTCTATTACATATTGGGTGTATGGAACGGTATCTGAGCGAATTTGAAACCCTTGTTTTATGCATCACCCCACCTCACCTTTCCCGTTAAGCAGCCATAGTGTGTTTTCTAAACGTGTGACTCTGTTCTCTTTTGTAATTCAGTTCAAGTGTAGCAGTTTTTTCCATTCCCTCTATAAATGATAGCTTATGATAAGTGTCTTTTTCTGTGTGACTTATTTCACTTAGAATCGTCGTACCTAAATCCACTCATCTTGCTTCTACTAGCCTTATGACATTGATTTCATGTCTGAGTGATATTCCATTGTACATAAGGACCACAACTTCTTTATCCATTTTTCTCTTTCCTGGGATATTTAAGGTGTCATGAAGTGGAGGTTCTTGTCAACAGAGCAGCCCTAAACTTTGGGGTGCCTGTGTCTTGCTGATTTTTAGTTTTCCCTATTTATACGCCCATGAGTGGACGTGCCCTATGCTCCCTAAGCTGTGTTTTTTCGATGTTTCAGGACACACCGCACACTTCTCCAGAGTGGCTGTTGGCAATTTACATCCCGCCCATCAGCGTAGCAAGGCTGCCATTTCTCCATGGCCTGTCCTGCATTTCTGGTTTTGACACTTTTTGCAGCATGGCCCTTTTGACCGATGGGAAGCGAGACTTCTTTGTAGCGCTGATTTGCCTTTCCAGGTTGCTTGGTTGGCCAAAAAGGGCGTATGCGTTTTTTCCTGAATACATTCAGGAAAAAACGCATACGCCCTTTTTGGCCAAGGGCATCACTGTCGACGTTTTGCCGCTTTTCAAGTGCTTTAAAGGCGATTCGAATCTACCTCCTGAAACCTGTTTCCTGCAATTCTGCCTTGCTTTCAAATCCTCTTCGTTGCCTTCCCTCAATATATCTGTGGATGAGAGTTATCATTTATAACTCTGCGGGTTTGTGAATTGCAGTGTCCCTGAGCTCCATTTTTCAACTCGCTTTTTTGGGAGCTGGCCGCAAAAGCACGGGATTGCCTGAGGCCCTATTCTGCTTCTGGGCGGCAGGCTGAGCATGTGGTTAAATCTTCTTCCTGATGGGAAAAAAGTGTGACCTGTGCCTGTCCCAACACCTAGAGCTAGTCTCTCGTTGGTTGCCCCTCTTCCCGTTCAACCTCAGGATAAATTGCAGTCTGTAGAGAACTGGAGGTTAAAGGTGCTGATTCTCCAACGAGGGAGATTGCTAATAAAGCGGCTGGAATGGCGAACACGAGCACAAGGAGATGAGAAGTGAGGTGCGTTTCAGGAACCTTTCCCGATGAGATGGTGTACCATCTTCTGGGTTTCTCACGCATGTTTTCGATGTAGGAAGATGCCCTTGAACCTGGAGATTTGGGATCCATGGGATGGGTACGATGCAGTATTACTTTAAAGGGACTGCGTTTGCCCACCCAACCTCACCAAACCTCTCAGCCCCAAGAGTGTCCACCCTTATGTCTCATCTAGCTGTGGGTCTAGATATGGTCAGTCCACGTTGCATCACAGCCCCTGAACGAAATTATGTAAGAATTTCTCTGTCTTTCACTCTCTTGGTTTCATGGGTTTATAAAAGTAATTTATTTTTAAAATGGGGTTTAGCTGCTTTTCACTGCTGTGTTTATGCTGCTTTACCCCCACTTGACACACTTCCAGTGAAATATCAATACATAGGTTTTAAGATTCTTACTAGTCAGATATATTCTTGTGCGGTGAATAGGGGGTGTTGAATCCAGTTCACTGAGCAAGGAGTAGGTCTTGTCTACTACATATTGGGTGTATGGAACGGTATCTGAGATAATTTGAAACACTTGATTTATGCATCACCCCAAATCACATTTCCCGTTAAGCAGCCATAGTGTGTTTTCAAAATGTGTGACTCTGTTCTGTTTTGTAATTCAGTTCAAGGGTAACGGTTTTTACATTCCCTCTATAAGTGATAGCTTATGATAAGTGTCTTTTTCTGTGTGACTTATTTCACTTAGAATCGTCATACCTAAATCCACTCATCTTGCTTCTACTAGCCTTATGACTTTGATTTCATGTCTGAGTGATATTCCATTGTACATAAGGACCACAACTTCTTTATGCATTTTTCTCTTTCCTGGGATATTTAAGGTGTGATGAATTGGAGGTTCTTGTCAACAGAGCAGCCCTAAACTTTGGGGTGCCTGTGTCTTGCTGATTTTTAGTTTTCCCAATTTATACGCCCATGAGTGGACGTGCCCTATGCTCCCTAAGCTGTGTTTTTTCGATGTTTCACGACACACCGCACACTTCTCCAGAGTGGCTGTTGGCAATTTACATCCCGCCCATCAGCGTAGCAAGGCTGCAATTTCTGCATGGCCTGTCCTGAATTTCTGGTTTTGAAACTTTTTGCAGCATGGCCCTTTTGACCGATGGGAAGCGAGACTTCTTTGTAGCGCTGATTAGCCTTTCCAGGTTGCTTGGTTGGCCAAAAAGGGCGTACGCGTTTTTTCCTGAATATAATCAGGAAAAAATGCATACGCACTTTTTGGCCAAGGGCATCATTGTCGAAGTTTTGCCGCTTTTCATGTGCTTTAAGGGCGATTCGAATGTACCTCCTGAAACCTGTTTCCTGCAATTCTGCCTTGCTTTCAAATCCTCTTCGTTGCCTTCCCTCAATATATTTGTGGACGAGAGTTATCATTTATAACTCAGCGGGTTTGTGAATTGCAGTGCCTCTGAGCTCCATTTTTCAACTGTCTTTTTTGGGAGCTGGCCGCAAAAGCACTGGATTGCCTCAGGCACTATTTTGGTTCCCCTCGGCATGCTGAGCCTGTAGTTAATTCTTCTTCCTGATGGGAAAATACAGTGACCTGTGCCTGTCCCAACACCTAGATCTAGTCTCTCATTGGTTGCCCCTCTTCCCGTTCATCCTCAGGACAAATTGCAACCTGTAGGGAACAGGAGCTTAAAGGTGCTGATTCTCCAAGTAGGGAGATTGCTAGTAAAGTAGCTGGAATGGCGAACCCAAGCACAAGGAGATGAGAAATGAGGTGCGTTTTAGAAACCTTTCAAAATCACACGGTGTACCATCTTCTGGGTTTCTCATGCATGTTTTCGATGTAGGAAGATGCCCTTGAACCTGGAGATTTGGGACCCATGGGATGGGTACCACGCAGTATTACTTTAAAGGGTCTGCGTTTGCTCACCCAACCTCACCAAACCTCTCAGCCCCAAGAGTGTCCACACTTATGTCTCATCCAGCTGTGGGTCTAGATATGGTCAATCCAGGTTGCATCACAGCCCCTGAAGGAATTGTGTAAGAATTTCTCTCTCTTTCACTGTCTTTGTTTTACGGGTTTTTAAAAGTAATTTATTTTTATAATGGGGTTTAGCTGCTTTTCACGGCTGTGTTTATGCGGCTTTACACCCAGTTGACTCACTTCCAGACAGATATCAATACATAGGTTTTAAGATTCTTACTACTCAGACATATTCTTGTGCGGTGAATAGGGGGTGTTGAGTCCAGTTCACTGAGCAAGGAGTAGGTCTTGTCTATTACATATTGGGTGTATGGAACGGTATCTGAGCGAATTTGAAACCCTTGTTTTATGCATCACCCCACCTCACGTTTCCCGTTAAGCAGACATAGTGTGTTTTCTAAACGTGTGACTCTGTTCTGTTTTGTAATTCAGTTCAAGTGTAGCGGTTTTTACATTCCCTCTATAAGTGATAGCTTATGATAAGTGTCTTTTTCTGTGTGACTTATTTCACTTAGAATTGTCGTACCTAAATCCAATCATCTTGCTTCTACTAGCCTTATGACTTTGATTTCATGTCTGAGTGATATTCCATTGTACATAAGGACCACAACTTCTTTATGCATTTTTCTCTTTCCTGGGATATTTAAGGTGTGATGAAGTGGAGGTTCTTGTCAACAGAGCAGCCCTAAACTTTGGGGTGCCTGTGTCTTGCTGATTTTTAGTTTTCCCAATTTATACGCCCATGAGTGGACGTGCCCTATGCTCCCTAAGCTGTGTTTTTTCGATGTTTCAGGACACACCGTACACTTCTCCAGAGTGGCTGTTGGCAATTTACATCCCGCCCATCAGCGTAGCAAGGCTGCCATTTCTCCATGGCCTGTCCTGCATTTCTGGTTTTGACACTTTTTGCAGCATGGCCCTTTTGACCGATGGGAAGCGAGACTTCTTTGTAGCGCTGATTAGCCTTTCCAGGTTGCTTGGTTGGCCAAAAAGGGCGTATGCGTTTTTTCCTGAATATAATCAGGAAAAAATGCATACGCACTTTTTGGCCAAGGGCATCATTGTCGACGTTTTGCCGCTTTTCATGTGCTTTAAGGGCGATTCGAATCTACCTCCTGAAACCTGTTTCCTGCAATTCTGCCTTGCTTTCAAATCCTCTTCGTTGCCTTCCCTCAATATGTTTGTGGACGAGAGTTATCATTTATAACTCAGCGGGTTTGTGAATTGCAGTGCCCCTGAGCTCCATTTTTCAACTGTCTTTTTTGGGTGCTGGCTGCAAAAGCACTGGATTGCCTCAGGCACTATTCTGGTTCCCGGCGGCAGGATTAGCCTGTGGTTAATTCTTCTTCCTGATGGGAAAATACAGTGACCTGTGCCTGTCCCAACACCTAGATCTAGTCTCTCATTGGTTGCCCCTCTTCCCGTTCATCCTCAGGACAAATTGCAACCTGTAGGGAACAGGAGCTTAAAGGTGCTGATTCTCCAAGTAGGGAGATTGCTAGTAAAGTAGCTGGAAAGGTGAACCCGAGCACAAGGAGATGAGACATGAGGTGCGATTTAGAAACCTTTCAAAATCACACGGTGTACCATCTTCTGGGTTTCTCATGCATGTTTTCGATGTAGGAAGATGCCCTTGAACCTGGAGATTTGGGACCCATGGGATGGGTACCACGCAGTATTACTTTAAAGGGTCTGCGTTTGCTCACCCAACCTCACCCAAACTCTCAGCCCCAAGAGTGTCCACCCTTATGTCTCATCCAGCTGTGGGTCTAGATATGGTCAATCCAGGTTGCATCACAGCCTCTGAACGAATTTTGTAAGAATTTCTCTCTCTTTCACTGTCTTTGTTTTACGGGTTTTTAAAAGTAATTTATTTTTATAATGGGGTTTAGCTGCTTTTCACGGCTGTGTTTTTGCGGCTTTACACCCACTTGACACACTTCCAGAGAGATATCAATACATAGGTTTTAAGATTCTTACTAGTCACATATATTCTTGTGCGGTGAATAGGGGGTGTTGAGTCCAGTTCACTGAGCAAGGGGTAGGTCTTGTCTATTACATATTGGGTGTATGGAACGGTATCTGAGGGAATTTGAAACCCTTGTTTTATGCATCACCCCACCTCACCTTTCCCGTTAAGCAGCCATAGTGTGTTTTCTAAACGTGTGACTCTGTTCTGTTTTGTAATTCAGTTCAGGTGTAGCGGTTTTTACATTCCCTCTATAAGTGATAGCTTATGATAAGTGTCTTTTTCTGTGTCACTTATTTCACTTAGAATCGTCATACCTAAATCCACTCATCTTGCTTCTACTAGCCTTATGACATTGATTTCATGTCTGAGTGATATTCCTTTGTACATAAGGACCACAACTTCTTTATCCATTTTTCTCTTTCCTGGGATATTTAAGGTGTCATGAAGTGGAGGTTCTTGTCAACATAGCAGCCCTAAACATGGGGTGCCTGTGTCTTGCTGATTTTTAGTTTTCCCAATTTATACGCCCATGAGTGGACTTGCCCTATGCTCCCTAAGCTGTGTTTTTTCGATATTTCAGGACACACCGTACACTTCTCCAGAGTGGCTTTTGGCAATTTACATCCCGTCCATCAGCGTAGCAAGGCTGCCATTTCTCCATGGCCTGTACTGCATTTCTGGTTTTGACACTTTTTGCAGCATGGCCCTTTTGACCGATGGGAAGCGAGACTTCTTTGTAGCGCTGATTTGCCTTTCCAGGTTGCTTGGTTGGCCAAAAAGGGCGTATGCGTTATTTCCTGAATATATTCAGGAAAAAACGCATACGCCCTTTTTGGCCAAGGGCATCATTGTCGACGTTTTGCCGCTTTTCATGTGCTTTAAAGGCGATTCGAATCTACCTCCTGAAATCTGTTTCCTGCAATTCTGCCTTGCTTTCAAATCCTCTTCGTTGCCTTCCCTCAATATATCTGTGGATGAGAGTTATCACTTATAACTCTGCGGGTTTGTGAATTGCAGTGTCCCTGAGCTCCATTTTTCAACTCGCTTTTTTGGGAGCTGGCCGCAAAAGCGCGGGATTGCCTCAGGCCCTATTCTGGTTCCTGGCGGCAGGCTGAGCCTGTGGTTAATTCTTCTTCCTGATGGGAAAATAGAGTGACCTGGGCCTGTCCCAACACCTAGATCTAGTCTCTCATTGGTTGCCCCTCTTCCCGTTCATCCTCAGGACAAATTGCAACCTGTAGGGAACAGGAGCTTAAAGGTGCTGATTCTCCAAGTAGGGAGATTGCTAGTAAAGTAGCTGGAAAGGCGAACCCGAGCACAAGGAGATGAGAAATTGGGTGCGTTTTAGAAACCTTTCAAAATCACACGGTGCACCATCTTCTGGGTTTCTCATGCATGTTTTCGATGTAGGAAGATGCCCTTGAACCTGGAGATTTGGGACCCATGGGATGGGTACCACACAGTATTACTTTAAAGGGTCTGCGTTTGCTCACCCAACCTCACCCAACCTCTAAGCACCAAGAGTGTCCACCCTTATGTCTCATCCAGCTGTGGGTCTAGATATGGTCAATCCAGGTTGCATCACAGCCTCTGAACGAATTTTGTAAGAATTTCTCTCTCTTTCACTGTCTTTGTTTTACGGGTTTTTAAAAGTAATTTATTTTTATAATGGGGTTTAGCTGCTTTTCACGGCTGTGTTTTTGCGGCTTTACACCCACTTGACACACTTCCAGAGAGATATCAATACATAGGTTTAAAATTCTTACTAGTCACATATATTCTTGTGCGGTGAATAGGGGGTGTTGAGTCCAGTTCACTGAGCAAGGAGTAGGTCTTGTCTATTACATATTGGGTGTATGGAACGGTATCTGAGCGAATTTGAAACCCTTGTTTTATGCATCACCCCACCTCACCTTTCCCGTTAAGCAGCCATAGTGTGTTTTCTAAACGTGTGACTCTGTTCTGTTTTGTAATTCAGTTCAGGTGTAGCGGTTTTTACATTCCCTCTATAAGTGATAGCTTATGATAAGTGTCTTTTTCTGTGTCAGTTATTTCACTTAGAATCGTCATACCTAAATCCACTCATCTTGCTTCTACTAGCCTTATGATATTGATTTCATGTCTGAGTGATATTCCTTTGTACATAAGGACCACAACTTCTTTATCCATTTTTCTCTTTCCTGGGATATTTAAGGTGTCATGAAGTGGAGGTTCTTGTCAACATAGCAGCCCTAAACATTGGGGTGCCTGTGTCTTGCTGATTTTTAGTTTTCCCAATTTATACGCCCATGACTGGACGTGCCCTATGCTCCCTAAGCTGTGTTTTTTCGATGTTTCAGGACACACCGTACACTTCTCCAGAGTGGCTTTTGGCAATGTACATCCCGCCCATCAGCGTAGCAAGGCTGCCATTTCTCCATGGCCTGTACTGCATTTCTGGTTTTGACACTTTTTGCAGCATGGCCCTTTTGACCGATGGGAAGCGAGACTTCTTTGTAGCGCTGATTTGCCTTTCCAGGTTGCTTGGTTGGCCAAAAAGGGCGTATGCGTTATTTCCTGAATATATTCAGGAAAAAACGCATACGCCCTTTTTGGCCAAGGGCATCATTGTCGACGTTTTGCCGCTTTTCATGTGCTTTAAAGGCGATTCGAATCTACCTCCTGAAATCTGTTTCCTGCAATTCTGCCTTGCTTTCAAATCCTCTTCGTTGCCTTCCCTCAATATATCTGTGGATGAGAGTTATCACTTATAACTCTGCGGGTTTGTGAATTGCAGTGTCCCTGAGCTCCATTTTTCAACTCGCTTTTTTGGGAGCTGGCCGCAAAAGCGCGGGATTGCCTCAGGCCCTATTCTGGTTCCTGGCGGCAGGCTGAGCCTGTGGTTAATTCTTCTTCCTGATGGGAAAATAGAGTGACCTGTGCCTGTCCCAACACCTAGATCTAGTCTCTCATTGGTTGCCCCTCTTCCCGTTCATCCTCAGGACAAATTGCAACCTGTAGGGAACAGGAGCTTAAAGGTGCTGATTCTCCAAGTAGGGAGATTGCTAGTAAAGTAGCTGGAAAGGCGAACCCGAGCACAAGGAGATGAGAAATGGGGTGCGTTTTAGAAACCTTTCAAAATCACACGGTGTACCATCTTCTGGGTTTCTCATGCATGTTTTCGATGTAGGAAGATGCCCTTGAACCTGGAGATTTGGGACCCATGGGATGGGTACCACGCAGTATTACTTTAAAGGGTCTGAGTTTGCTCACCCAACCTCACCCAACCTCTCAGCCCCAAGAGTGTCCACCCTTATGTCTCATCCAGCTGTGGGTCTAGATATGGTCAATGCAGGTTGCATCACAGCCCCTGAACGAATTTTGTAAGAATTTCTCTCTCTTTCACTGTCTTTGTTTTACGGGTTTTTAAAAGTAATTTATTTTTATAATGGGGTTTAGCTGCTTTTCACGGCTGTGTTTATGCGGCTTTACACCCACTTGACTCACTTCCAGACAGATATCAATATATAGGTTTTAAGATTCTTACTAGTCACATATATTCTTGTGCGGTGAATAGGGGGTGTTGAGTCCAGTTCACTGAGCAAGGAGTAGGTCTTGTCTATTACATATTGGGTGTATGGAACGGTATCTGAGCGAATTTGAAACCCTTGTTTTATGCATCACCCCACCTCACCTTTCCCGTTAAGCAGCCATAGTGTGTTTTCTAAACGTGTGACTCTGTTCTGTTTTGTAATTCAGTTCAGGTGTAGCGGTTTTTACATTCCCTCTATAAGTGATAGCTTATGATAAGTGTCTTTTTCTGTGTCAGTTATTTCACTTAGAATCGTCATACCTAAATCCACTCATCTTGCTTCTACTAGCCTTATGATATTGATTTCATGTCTGAGTGATATTCCTTTGTACATAAGGACCACAACTTCTTTATCCATTTTTCTCTTTCCTGGGATATTTAAGGTGTCATGAAGTGGAGGTTCTTGTCAACATAGCAGCCCTAAACATTGGGGTGCCTGTGTCTTGCTGATTTTTAGTTTTCCCAATTTATACGCCCATGAGTGGACGTGCCCTATGCTCCCTAAGCTGTGTTTTTTCGATGTTTCAGGACACACCGTACACTTCTCCAGAGTGGCTTTTGGCAATGTACATCCCGCCCATCAGCGTAGCAAGGCTGCCATTTCTCCATGGCCTGTACTGCATTTCTGGTTTTGACACTTTTTGCAGCATGGCCCTTTTGACCGATGGGAAGCGAGACTTCTTTGTAGCGCTGATTTGCCTTTCCAGGTTGCTTGGTTGGCCAAAAAGGGCGTATGCGTTATTTCCTGAATATATTCAGGAAAAAACGCATACGCCCTTTTTGGCCAAGGGCATCATTGTCGACGTTTTGCCGCTTTTCATGTGCTTTAAAGGCGATTCGAATCTACCTCCTGAAATCTGTTTCCTGCAATTCTGCCTTGCTTTCAAATCCTCTTCGTTGCCTTCCCTCAATATATCTGTGGATGAGAGTTATCACTTATAACTCTGCGGGTTTGTGAATTGCAGTGTCCCTGAGCTCCATTTTTCAACTCGCTTTTTTGGGAGCTGGCCGCAAAAGCGCGGGATTGCCTCAGGCCCTATTCTGGTTCCTGGCGGCAGGCTGAGCCTGTGGTTAATTCTTCTTCCTGATGGGAAAATAGAGTGACCTGGGCCTGTCCCAACACCTAGATCTAGTCTCTCATTGGTTGCCCCTCTTCCCGTTCATCCTCAGGACAAATTGCAACCTGTAGGGAACAGGAGCTTAAAGGTGCTGATTCTCCAAGTAGGGAGATTGCTAGTAAAGTAGCTGGAAAGGCGAACCCGAGCACAAGGAGATGAGAAATTGGGTGCGTTTTAGAAACCTTTCAAAATCACACGGTGTACCATCTTCTGGGTTTCTCATGCATGTTTTCGATGTAGGAAGATGCCCTTGAACCTGGAGATTTGGGACCCATGGGATGGGTACCACACAGTATTACTTTAAAGGGTCTGCGTTTGCTCACCCAACCTCACCCAAACTCTAAGCCCCAAGAGTGTCCACCCTTATGTCTCATCCAGCTGTGGGTCTAGATATGGTCAATCCAGGTTGCATCACAGCCTCTGAACGAATTTTGTAAGAATTTCTCTCTCTTTCACTGTCTTTGTTTTACGGGTTTTTAAAAGTAATTTATTTTTATAATGGGGTTTAGCTGCTTTTCACGGCTGTGTTTATGCGGCTTTACACCCACTTGACTCACTTCCAGACAGATATCAATACATAGGTTTTAAGATTCTTACTAGTCACATATATTCTTGTGCGGTGAATAGGGGGTGTTGAGTCCAGTTCACTGAGCAAGCGGTAGGTCTTGTCTATTACATATTGGGTGTATGGAACGGTATCTGAGCGAATTTGAAACCCTTGTTTTATGCATCAACCCACCTCACCTTTCCCGTTAAGCAGCCATAGTGTGTTTTCTAAACGTGTGACTCTGTTCTGTTTTGTAATTCAGTTCAGGTGTAGCGGATTTTACATTCCCTCTATAAGTGATAGCTTATGATAAGTGTCTTTTTCTGTGTCAGTTATTTCACTTAGAATCGTCATACCTAAATCCACTCATCTTGCTTCTACTAGCCTTATGATATTGATTTCATGTCTGAGTGATATTCCTTTGTACCTAATGACCACAACTTCTTTATCCATTTTTCTCTTTCCTGGGATATTTAAGGTGTCGTGAAGTGGAGGTTCTTGTCAACATAGCAGCCCTAAACATTGGGGTGCCTGTGTCTTGCTGATTTTTAGTTTTCCCAATTTATACGCCCATGAGTGGACGTGCCCTATGCTCCCTAAGCTGTGTTTTTTCGATGTTTCAGGACACACCGTACACTTCTCCAGAGTGGCTTTTGGCAAAGTACATCCCGCCCATCAGCGTAGCAAGGCTGCCATTTCTCCATGGCCTGTACTGCATTTCTGGTTTTGACACTTTTTGCAGCATGGCCCTTTTGACCGATGGGAAGCGAGACTTCTTTGTAGCGCTGATTTGCCTTTCCAGGTTGCTTGGTTGGCCAAAAAGGGCGTATGCGTTATTTCCTGAATATATTCAGGAAAAAACGCATACGCCCTTTTTGGCCAAGGGCATCATTGTCGACGTTTTGCCGCTTTTCATGTGCTTTAAAGGCGATTCGAATCTACCTCCTGAAATCTGTTTCCTGCAATTCTGCCTTGCTTTCAAATCCTCTTCGTTGCCTTCCCTCAATATATCTGTGGATGAGAGTTATCACTTATAACTCTGCGGGTTTGTGAATTGCAGTGTCCCTGAGCTCCATTTTTCAACTCGCTTTTTTGGGAGCTGGCCGCAAAAGCGCGGGATTGCCTCAGGCCCTATTCTGGTTCCTGGCGGCAGGCTGAGCCTGTGGTTAATTCTTCTTCCTGATGGGAAAATAGAGTGACCTGGGCCTGTCCCAACACCTAGATCTAGTCTCTCATTGGTTGCCCCTCTTCCCGTTCATCCTCAGGACAAATTGCAACCTGTAGGGAACAGGAGCTTAAAGGTGCTGATTCTCCAAGTAGGGAGATTGCTAGTAAAGTAGCTGGAAAGGCGAACCCGAGCACAAGGAGATGAGAAATTGGGTGCGTTTTAGAAACCTTTCAAAATCACACGGTGTACCATCTTCTGGGTTTCTCATGCATGTTTTCGATGTAGGAAGATGCCCTTGAACCTGGAGATTTGGGACCCATGGGATGGGTACCACACAGTATTACTTTAAAGGGTCTGCGTTTGCTCACCCAACCTCACCCAAACTCTAAGCCCCAAGAGTGTCCACCCTTATGTCTCATCCAGCTGTGGGTCTAGATATGGTCAATCCAGGTTGCATCACAGCCTCTGAACGAATTTTGTAAGAATTTCTCTCTCTTTCACTGTCTTTGTTTTACGGGTTTTTAAAAGTAATTTATTTTTATAATGGGGTTTAGCTGCTTTTCACGGCTGTGTTTTTGCGGCTTTACACCCACTTGACACACTTCCAGAGAGATATCAATACATAGGTTTTAAGATTCTTACTAGTCACATATATTCTTGTGCGGTGAATAGGGGGTGTTGAGTCCAGTTCACTGAGCAAGGAGTAGGTCTTGTCTATTACATATTGGGTGTATGGAACGGTATCTGAGCGAATTTGAAACCCTTGTTTTATGCATCACCCCACCTCACCTTTCCCGTTAAGCAGCCATAGTGTGTTTTCTAAACGTGTGACTCTGTTCTGTTTTGTAATTCAGTTCAGGTGTAGCGGTTTTTACATTCCCTCTATAAGTGATAGCTTATGATAAGTGTCTTTTTCTGTGTCAGTTATTTCACTTAGAATCGTCATACCTAAATCCACTCATCTTGCTTCTACTAGCCTTATGATATTGATTTCATGTCTGAGTGATATTCCTTTGTACATAAGGACCACAACTTCTTTATCCATTTTTCTCTTTCCTGGGATATTTAAGGTGTCATGAAGTGGAGGTTCTTGTCAACATAGCAGCCCTAAACATTGGGGTGCCTGTGTCTTGCTGATTTTTAGTTTTCCCAATTTATACGCCCATGAGTGGACGTGCCCTATGCTCCCTAAGCTGTGTTTTTTCGATGTTTCAGGACACACCGTACACTTCTCCAGAGTGGCTTTTGGCAATGTACATCCCGCCCATCAGCGTAGCAAGGCTGCCATTTCTCCATGGCCTGTACTGCATTTCTGGTTTTGACACTTTTTGCAGCATGGCCCTTTTGACCGATGGGAAGCGAGACTTCTTTGTAGCGCTGATTTGCCTTTCCAGGTTGCTTGGTTGGCCAAAAAGGGCGTATGCGTTATTTCCTGAATATATTCAGGAAAAAACGCATACGCCCTTTTTGGCCAAGGGCATCATTGTCGACGTTTTGCCGCTTTTCATGTGCTTTAAAGGCGATTCGAATCTACCTCCTGAAATCTGTTTCCTGCAATTCTGCCTTGCTTTCAAATCCTCTTCGTTGCCTTCCCTCAATATATCTGTGGATGAGAGTTATCACTTATAACTCTGCGGGTTTGTGAATTGCAGTGTCCCTGAGCTCCATTTTTCAACTCGCTTTTTTGGGAGCTGGCCGCAAAAGCGCGGGATTGCCTCAGGCCCTATTCTGGTTCCTGGCGGCAGGCTGAGCCTGTGGTTAATTCTTCTTCCTGATGGGAAAATAGAGTGACCTGGGCCTGTCCCAACACCTAGATCTAGTCTCTCATTGGTTGCCCCTCTTCCCGTTCATCCTCAGGACAAATTGCAACCTGTAGGGAACAGGAGCTTAAAGGTGCTGATTCTCCAAGTAGGGAGATTGCTAGTAAAGTAGCTGGAAAGGCGAACCCGAGCACAAGGAGATGAGAAATTGGGTGCGTTTTAGAAACCTTTCAAAATCACACGGTGTACCATCTTCTGGGTTTCTCATGCATGTTTTCGATGTAGGAAGATGCCCTTGAACCTGGAGATTTGGGACCCATGGGATGGGTACCACACAGTATTACTTTAAAGGGTCTGCGTTTGCTCACCCAACCTCACCCAAACTCTAAGCCCCAAGAGTGTCCACCCTTATGTCTCATCCAGCTGTGGGTCTAGATATGGTCAATCCAGGTTGCATCACAGCCTCTGAACGAATTTTGTAAGAATTTCTCTCTCTTTCACTGTCTTTGTTTTACGGGTTTTTAAAAGTAATTTATTTTTATAATGGGGTTTAGCTGCTTTTCACGGCTGTGTTTATGCGGCTTTACACCCACTTGACTCACTTCCAGACAGATATCAATACATAGGTTTTAAGATTCTTTCTAGTCACATATATTCTTGTGCGGTGAATAGGGGGTGTTGAGTCCAGTTCACTGAGCAAGGGGTAGGTCTTGTCTATTACATATTGGGTGTATGGAACGGTATCTGAGGGAATTTGAAACCCTTGTTTTATGCATCACCCCACCTCACCTTTCCCGTTAAGCAGCCATAGTGTGTTTTCTAAACGTGTGACTCTGTTCTGTTTTGTAATTCAGTTCAGGTGTAGCGGTTTTTACATTCCCTCTATAAGTGATAGCTTATGATAAGTGTCTTTTTCTGTGTCACTTATTTCACTTAGAATCGTCATACCTAAATCCACTCATCTTGCTTCTACTAGCCTCATGACATTGATTTCATGTCTGAGTGATATTCCTTTGTACATAAGGACCACAAATTCTTTATCCATTTTTCTCTTTCCTGGGATATTTAAGGTGTCATGAAGTGGAGGTTCTTGTCAACATAGCAGCCCTAAACATTGGGGTGCCTGTGTCTTGCTGATTTTTAGTTTTCCCAATTTATACGCCCATGAGTGGACTTGCCCTATGCTCCCTAAGCTGTGTTTTTTCGATGTTTCAGGACACACCGTACACTTCTCCAGAGTGGCTTTTGGCAATTTACATCCCGCCCATCAGCGTAGCAAGGCTGCCATTTCTCCATGGCCTGTACTGCATTTCTGGTTTTGACACTTTTTGCAGCATGGCCCTTTTGACCGATGGGAAGCGAGACCTCTTTGTAGCGCTGATTTGCCTTTCCAGGTTGCTTGGTTGGCCAAAAAGGGCGTATGCGTTTTTTCCTGAATATATTCAGGAAAAAACGCATACGCCCTTTTTGGCCAAGGGCATAATTGTCGACGTTTTGCCGCTTTTCATGTGCTTTAAAGGCGATTCGAATCTACCTCCTGAAATCTCTTTCCTGCAATTCTGCCTTGCTTTCAAATCCTCTTCGTTGCCTTCCCTCAATATATCTGTGGATGAGAGTTATCATTTATAACTCTGCGGGTTTGTGAATTGCAGTGTCCCTGAGCTCCATTTTCAAACTCGCTTTTTTGGGAGCTGGCCACAAAAGCGCGAGATTGCCTCAGGCCCTATTCTGGTTCCTGGAGGCAGGCTGAGCCTGTGGTTAATTCTTCTTCCTGATGGGAAAATAGAGTGACCTGTGCCTGTCCCAACACCTAGATCTAGTCTCTCATTGGTTGCCCCTCTTCCCGTTCATCTTCAGGACAAATTGCAACCTGTAGGGAACAGGAGCTTAAAGGTGCTGATTCTCCAAGTAGGGAGATTGCTAGTAAAGTAGCTGGAAAGGCGAACCCTAGCACAAGGAGATGAGAAATGGGGTGCGTTTTAGAAACCTTTCAAAATCACACGGTGTACCATCTTCTGGGTTTCTCATGCATGTTTTCGATGTAGGAAGATGCCCTTGAACCTGGAGATTGGGACCCATGGGATGGGTACCACGCAGTATTACTTTAAAGGGTCTGAGTTTGCTCACCCAACCTCACCCAACCTCTCAGCCCCAAGAGTGTCCACCCTTATGTCTCATCCAGGTGTGGGTCTAGATATGGTCAATGCAGGTTGCATCACAGCCCCTGAACGAATTTTGTAAGAATTTCTCTCTCTTTCACTGTCTTTGTTTTACGGGTTTTTAAAAGTAATTTATTTTTATAATGGGGTTTAGCTGCTTTTCACGGCTGTGTTTATGCGGCTTTACACCCACTTGGCTCACTTCCAGAGAGATATCAATACATAGGTTTTACGATTCTTACTAGTCAGATATATTCTTGTGCGGTGAATAGGGGGTGTTGAGTCCAGTTCACTGAGCAAGGAGTAGGTCTTGTCTATTACATATTGGGTGTATGGATAAGTATCTGAGCGAATTTGAAACCCTTGTTTTATGCATCACCCCACCTCACCTTTCCCGTTAAGCAGCCATAGTGTGTTTTCTAAACGTGTGACTCTGTTCTGTTTTTTAATTCAGTTCAATTGTAGCGGTTTTTACATTCTCTCTATAAGAGATAGCTTATGATAAGTGTCTTTTTCTGTGTGACTGATTTCACTTAGAATCGTCATACCTAAATCCACTCATCTTGCTTCTACTAGCCTTATGACATTGATTTCATGTCTGAGTGATATTCCTTTGTACATAAGGACCACAACTTCTTTATCCATTTTTCTCTTTCCTCTGAGATTTAAGGTGTCATGAAGTGGAGGTTCTTGTCAACATAGCAGCCCTAAACATTAGGGTGCCTGTGTCTTGCTGATTTTTAGTTTTCCCAATTTATACGCCCATGAGTGGACGTGCCCTATGCTCCCTAAGCTGTGTTTTTTCGATGTTTCAGGACACACCGTACACTTCTCCAGAGTGGCTGTTGGCAATTTACATCCCGCCCATCAGCGTAGCAAGGCTGCCATTTCTCCATGGCCTGTCCTGCATTTCTGGTTTTGACACTTTTTGCAGCATGGCCCTTTTGACCGATGGGAAGCGAGACCTCTTTGTAGCGCCGATTTGCCTTTCCAGGTTGCTTGGTTGGCCAAAAAGGGCGTATGCGTTTTTTCCTGAATATATTCAGGAAAAAACGCATACGCCCTTTTTGGCCAAGGGCATCATTGTCGACGTTTTGCCGCTTTTCATGTGCTTTAAAGGCGATTCGAATCTACCTCCTGAAATCTGTTTCCTGCAATTCTGCCTTGCTTTCAAATCCTCTTCGTTGCCTTCCCTCAATATATCTGTGGATGAGAGTTATCATTTATAACTCTGCGGGTTTGTGAATTGCAGTGTCCCTGAGCTCCATTTTTCAACTCGCTTTTTTGGGAGCTGGCCGCAAAAGCGCGGGATTGCCTCAGGCCCTATTCTGGTTCCTGGCGGCAGGCTGAGCCTGTGGTTAATTCTTCTTCCTGATGGGAAAATAGAGTGACCTGGGCCTGTCCCAACACCTAGATCTAGTCTCTCATTGGTTGCCCCTCTTCCCGTTCATCCTCAGGACAAATTGCAACCTGTAGGGAACAGGAGCTTAAAGGTGCTGATTCTCCAAGTAGGGAGATTGCTAGTAAAGTAGCTGGAAAGGCGAACCCGAGCACAAGGAGATGAGAAATTGGGTGCGTTTTAGAAACCTTTCAAAATCACACGGTGTACCATCTTCTGGGTTTCTCATGCATGTTTTCGATGTAGGAAGATGCCTTTGAACCTGGAGATTTAGGAACCATGGGATGGGTAACACACAGTATTACTTTAAAGGGTCTGCGTTTGCTCACCCAACCTCACCCAACCTCTAAGCCCCAAGAGTGTCCACCCTTATGTCTCATCCAGCTGTGGGTCTAGATATGGTCAATCCAGGTTGCATCACAGCCTCTGAACGAATTTTGTAAGAATTTCTCTCTCTTTCACTGTCTTTGTTTTACGGGTTTTTAAAAGTAATTTATTTTATAATGGGGTTTAGCTGCTTTTCACGGCTGTGTTTATGCGGCTTTACACCCACTTGACTCACTTCCAGACAGATATCAATACATAGGTTTTAAGATTCTTACTAGTCACATATATTCTTGTGCGGTGAATAGGGGGTGTTGAGTCCAGTTCACTGAGCAAGGAGTAGGTCTTGTCTATTACATATTGGGTGTATGGAACGGTATCTGAGCGAATTTGAAGCCCTTGTTTTATGCATCACCCCACCTCACCTTTCCCGTTAAGCAGCCATAGTGTGTTTTCTAAACGTGTGACTCTGTTCTGTTTTGTAATTCAGTTCAGGTGTAGCGGTTTTTACATTCCCTCTATAAGTGATAGCTTATGATAAGTGTCTTTTTCTGTGTCACTTATTTCACTTAGAATCGTCATACCTAAATCCACTCATCTTGCTTCTACTAGCCTTATGATATTGATTTCATGTCTGAGTGATATTCCTTTGTACATAAGGACCACAACTTCTTTATCCATTTTTCTCTTTCCTGGGATATTTAAGGTGTCATGAAGTGGAGGTTCTTGTCAACATAGCAGCCCTAAACATTGGGGTGCCTGTGTCTTGCTGATTTTTAGTTTTCCCAATTTATACGCCCGTGAGTGGACGTGCCCTATGCTCCCTAAGCTGTGTTTTTTCGATGTTTCAGGACACACCGTACACTTCTCCAGAGTGGCTTTTGGCAATGTACATCCCGCCCATCAGCGTAGCAAGGCTGCCATTTCTCCATGGCCTGTCCTGCATTTCTGGTTTTGACACTTTTTGCAGCATGGCCCTTTTGACCGATGGGAAGCGAGACCTCTTTGTAGCGCTGATTTGCCTTTCCAGGTTGCTTGGTTGGCCAAAAAGGGCGTATTCGTTTTTTCCTGAATATATTCAAGAAAAAACGCATACGCCCTTTTTGGCCAAGGGCATAATTGTCGACGTTTTGCCGCTTTTCATGTGCTTTAAAGGCGATTCGAATCTACCTCCTGAAATCTCTTTCCTGCAATTCTGCCTTGCTTTCAAATCCTCTTCGTTGCCTTCCCTCAATATATCTGTGGATGAGAGTTATCATTTATAACTCTGCGGGTTTGTGAATTGCAGTGTCCCTGAGCTCCATTTTTCAACTCGCTTTTTTGGGAGCTGGCCGCAAAAGCGCGGGATTGCCTCAGGCCCTATTCTGGTTCCTGGCGGCAGGCTGAGCCTGTGGTTAATTCTTCTTCCTGATGGGAAAATAGAGTGACCTGGGCCTGTCCCAACACCTAGATCTAGTCTCTCATTGGTTGCCCCTCTTCCCGTTCATCCTCAGGACAAATTGCAACCTGTAGGGAACAGGAGCTTAAAGGTGCTGATTCTCCAAGTAGGGAGATTGCTAGTAAAGTAGCTGGAAAGGCGAACCCGAGCACAAGGAGATGAGAAATTGGGTGCGTTTTAGAAACCTTTCAAAATCACACGGTGTACCATCTTCTGGGTTTCTCATGCATGTTTTCGATGTAGGAAGATGCCTTTGAACCTGGAGATTTAGGAACCATGGGATGGGTAACACACAGTATTACTTTAAAGGGTCTGCGTTTGCTCACCCAACCTCACCCAACCTCTAAGCCCCAAGAGTGTCCACCCTTATGTCTCATCCAGCTGTGGGTCTAGATATGGTCAATCCAGGTTGCATCACAGCCTCTGAACGAATTTTGTAAGAATTTCTCTCTCTTTCACTGTCTTTGTTTTACGGGTTTTTAAAAGTAATTTATTTTATAATGGGGTTTAGCTGCTTTTCACGGCTGTGTTTATGCGGCTTTACACCCACTTGACTCACTTCCAGACAGATATCAATACATAGGTTTTAAGATTCTTACTAGTCACATATATTCTTGTGCGGTGAATAGGGGGTGTTGAGTCCAGTTCACTGAGCAAGGAGTAGGTCTTGTCTATTACATATTGGGTGTATGGAACGGTATCTGAGCGAATTTGAAGCCCTTGTTTTATGCATCACCCCACCTCACCTTTCCCGTTAAGCAGCCATAGTGTGTTTTCTAAACGTGTGACTCTGTTCTGTTTTGTAATTCAGTTCAGGTGTAGCGGTTTTTACATTCCCTCTATAAGTGATAGCTTATGATAAGTGTCTTTTTCTGTGTCACTTATTTCACTTAGAATCGTCATACCTAAATCCACTCATCTTGCTTCTACTAGCCTTATGATATTGATTTCATGTCTGAGTGATATTCCTTTGTACATAAGGACCACAACTTCTTTATCCATTTTTCTCTTTCCTGGGATATTTAAGGTGTCATGAAGTGGAGGTTCTTGTCAACATAGCAGCCCTAAACATTGGGGTGCCTGTGTCTTGCTGATTTTTAGTTTTCCCAATTTATACGCCCGTGAGTGGACGTGCCCTATGCTCCCTAAGCTGTGTTTTTTCGATGTTTCAGGACACACCGTACACTTCTCCAGAGTGGCTTTTGGCAATGTACATCCCGCCCATCAGCGTAGCAAGGCTGCCATTTCTCCATGGCCTGTCCTGCATTTCTGGTTTTGACACTTTTTGCAGCATGGCCCTTTTGACCGATGGGAAGCGAGACCTCTTTGTAGCGCTGATTTGCCTTTCCAGGTTGCTTGGTTGGCCAAAAAGGGCGTATTCGTTTTTTCCTGAATATATTCAAGAAAAAACGCATACGCCCTTTTTGGCCAAGGGCATAATTGTCGACGTTTTGCCGCTTTTCATGTGCTTTAAAGGCGATTCGAATCTACCTCCTGAAATCTCTTTCCTGCAATTCTGCCTTGCTTTCAAATCCTCTTCGTTGCCTTCCCTCAATATATCTGTGGATGAGAGTTATCATTTATAACTCTGCGGGTTTGTGAATTGCAGTGTCCCTGAGCTCCATTTTTCAACTCGCTTTTTTGGGAGCTGGCCGCAAAAGCGCGGGATTGCCTCAGGCCCTATTCTGGTTCCTGGCGGCAGGCTGAGCCTGTGGTTAATTCTTCTTCCTGATGGGAAAATAGAGTGACCTGGGCCTGTCCCAACACCTAGATCTAGTCTCTCATTGGTTGCCCCTCTTCCCGTTCATCCTCAGGACAAATTGCAACCTGTAGGGAACAGGAGCTTAAAGGTGCTGATTCTCCAAGTAGGGAGATTGCTAGTAAAGTAGCTGGAAAGGCGAACCCGAGCACAAGGAGATGAGAAATTGGGTGCGTTTTAGAAACCTTTCAAAATCACACGGTGTACCATCTTCTGGGTTTCTCATGCATGTTTTCGATGTAGGAAGATGCCTTTGAACCTGGAGATTTAGGAACCATGGGATGGGTAACACACAGTATTACTTTAAAGGGTCTGCGTTTGCTCACCCAACCTCACCCAACCTCTAAGCCCCAAGAGTGTCCACCCTTATGTCTCATCCAGCTGTGGGTCTAGATATGGTCAATCCAGGTTGCATCACAGCCTCTGAACGAATTTTGTAAGAATTTCTCTCTCTTTCACTGTCTTTGTTTTACGGGTTTTTAAAAGTAATTTATTTTATAATGGGGTTTAGCTGCTTTTCACGGCTGTGTTTATGCGGCTTTACACCCACTTGACTCACTTCCAGACAGATATCAATACATAGGTTTTAAGATTCTTACTAGTCACATATATTCTTGTGCGGTGAATAGGGGGTGTTGAGTCCAGTTCACTGAGCAAGGAGTAGGTCTTGTCTATTACATATTGGGTGTATGGAACGGTATCTGAGCGAATTTGAAGCCCTTGTTTTATGCATCACCCCACCTCACCTTTCCCGTTAAGCAGCCATAGTGTGTTTTCTAAACGTGTGACTCTGTTCTGTTTTGTAATTCAGTTCAGGTGTAGCGGTTTTTACATTCCCTCTATAAGTGATAGCTTATGATAAGTGTCTTTTTCTGTGTCACTTATTTCACTTAGAATCGTCATACCTAAATCCACTCATCTTGCTTCTACTAGCCTTATGATATTGATTTCATGTCTGAGTGATATTCCTTTGTACATAAGGACCACAACTTCTTTATCCATTTTTCTCTTTCCTGGGATATTTAAGGTGTCATGAAGTGGAGGTTCTTGTCAACATAGCAGCCCTAAACATTGGGGTGCCTGTGTCTTGCAGATTTTTAGTTTTCCCAATTTATACGCCTGTGAGTGGACGTGCCCTATGCTCCCTAAGCTGTGTTTTTTCGATGTTTCAGGACACACCGTACACTTCTCCAGAGTGGCTTTTGGCAATGTACATCCCGCCCATCAGCGTAGCAAGGCTGCCATTTCTCCATGGCCTGTCCTGCATTTCTGGTTTTGACACTTTTTGCAGCATGGCCCTTTTGACCGATGGGAAGCGAGACCTCTTTGTAGCGCTGATTTGCCTTTCCAGGTTGCTTGGTTGGCCAAAAAGGGCGTATTCGTTTTTTCCTGAATATATTCAAGAAAAAACGCATACGCCCTTTTTGGCCAAGGGCATAATTGTCGACGTTTTGCCGCTTTTCATGTGCTTTAAAGGCGATTCGAATCTACCTCCTGAAATCTCTTTCCTGCAATTCTGCCTTGCTTTCAAATCCTCTTCGTTGCCTTCCCTCAATATATCTGTGGATGAGAGTTATCATTTATAACTCTGCGGGTTTGTGAATTGCAGTGTCCCTGAGTTCCATTTTTCAACTCGCTTTTTTGGGAGCTGGCCACAAAAGCGCGAGATTGCCTCAGGCCCTATTCTGGTTCCTGGAGGCAGGCTGAGCCTGTGGTTAATTCTTCTTCCTGATGGGAAAATAGAGTGACCTGTGCCTGTCCCAACACCTAGATCTAGTCTCTCATTGGTTGCCCCTCTTCCCGTTCATCTTCAGGACAAATTGCAACCTGTAGGGAACAGGAGCTTAAAGGTGCTGATTCTCCAAGTAGAGAGATTGCTAGTAAAGTAGCTGGAAAGGCGAACCCTAGCACAAGGAGATGAGAAATGGGGTGCGTTTTAGAAACCTTTCAAAATCACACGGTGTACCATCTTCTGGGTTTCTCATGCATGTTTTCGATGTAGGAAGATGCCCTTGAACCTGGAGATTTGGGACCCATGGGATGGGTACCACGCAGTATTACTTTAAAGGGTCTGAGTTTGCTCACACAACCTCACCCAACCTCTCAGCCCCAAGAGTGTCCACCCTTATGTCTCATCCAGGTGTGGGTCTAGATAAGGTCAATCCAGGTTGCATCACAGCCCCTGAACGAATTTTGTAAGAATTTCTCTCTCTTTCACTGTCTTTGTTTTACGGGTTTTTAAAAGTAATTTATTTTTATAATGGGGTTTAGCTGCTTTTCACGGCTGTGTTTATGCGGCTTTACACCCACTTGGCTCACTTCCAGAGAGATATCAATACATAGGTTTTACGATTCTTACTAGTCAGATATATTCTTGTGCGGTGAATAGGGGGTGTTGAGTCCAGTTCACTGAGCAAGGAGTAGGTCTTGTCTATTACATATTGGGTGTATGGAAAAGTATCTGAGCGAATTTGAAACCCTTGTTTTATGCATCACCCCACCTCACCTTTCCCGTTAAGCAGCCATAGTGTGTTTTCTAAACGTGTGACTCTGTTCTGTTTTTTAATTCAGTTCAATTGTAGCGGTTTTTACATTCTGTCTATAAGAGATAGCTTATGATAAGTGTCTTTTTCTGTGTGACTGATTTCACTTAGAATCGTCATACCTAAATCCACTCATCTTGCTTCTACTAGCCTTATGACATTGATTTCATGTCTGAGTGATATTCCTTTGTACATAAGGACCACAACTTCTTTATCCATTTTTCTCTTTCCTGGGATATTTAAGGTGTCATGAAGTGGAGGTTCTTGTCAACATAGCAGCCCTAAACATTGGGGTGCCTGTGTCTTGCTGATTTTTAGTTTTCCCAATTTATACGCCCATGAGTGGACGTGCCCTATGCTCCCTAAGCTGTGTTTTTTCGATGTTTCAGGACACACCGTACACTTCTCCAGAGTGGCTGTTGGCAATTTACATCCCGCCCATCAGCGTAGCAAGGCTGCCATTTCTCCATGGCCTGTCCTGCATTTCTGGTTTTGACACTTTTTGCAGCATGGCCCTTTTGACCGATGGGAAGCGAGACCTCTTTTTAGCGCTGATTTGCCTTTCCCGGTTGCTTGGTTGGCCAAAAAGGGCGTATGCGTTTTTTCCTGAATATATTCAGGAAAAAACGCATACGCCCTTTTTGGCCAAGGGCATCATTGTCGACGTTTTGCCGCTTTTCATGTGCTTTAAAGGCGATTCGAATCTACCTCCTGAAATCTGTTTCCTGCAATTCTGCCTTGCTTTCAAATCCTCTTCGTTGCCTTCCCTCAATATATCTGTGGATGAGAGTTATCATTTATAACTCTGCGGGTTTGTGAATTGCAGTGTCCCTGAGCTCCATTTTTCAACTCGCTTTTTTGGGAGCTGGCCGCAAAAGCGCGGGATTGCCTCAGGCCCTATTCTGGTTCCTGGCGGCAGGCTGAGCCTGTGGTTAATTCTTCTTCCTGATGGGAAAATAGAGTGACCTGGGCCTGTCCCAACACCTAGATCTAGTCTCTCATTGGTTGCCCCTCTTCCCGTTCATCCTCAGGACAAATTGCAACCTGTAGGGAACAGGAGCTTAAAGGTGCTGATTCTCCAAGTAGGGAGATTGCTAGTAAAGTAGCTCGAAAGGCGAACCCGAGCACAAGGAGATGAGAAATGAGGTGCGTTTTAGAAACCTTTCAAAATCACACAGTGTACCATCTTCTGGGTTTCTCATGCATGTTTTCGATGTAGGAAGATGCCCTTGAACCTGGAGATTTAGGAACCATGGGATGGGTAGTACACAGTATTACTTTAAAGGGTCTGTGTTTGCTCACCCAACCTCACCCAACCTCTAAGCCCCAAGAGTGTCCACCCTTATGTCTCATCCAGCTGTGGGTCTAGATATGGTCAATCCAGGTTGCATCACAGCCTCTGAACGAACTTTGTAAGAATTTCTCTCTCTTTCACTGTCTTTGTTTTACGGGTTTATAAAAGTAATTTATTTTATAATGGGGTTTAGCTGCTTTTCACGGCTGTGTTTATGCGGCTTTACACCCACTTGACTCACTTCCAGACAGATATCAATACATAGGTTTTAAGATTCTTACTAGTCACATATATTCTTGTGCGGTGAATAGGGGGTGTTGAGTCCAGTTCACTGAGCAAGGAGTAGGTCTTGTCTATTACATATTGGGTGTATGGAACGGTATCTGAGCGAATTTGAAGCCCTTGTTTTATGCATCACCCCACCTCACCTTTCCCGTTAAGCAGCCATAGTGTGTTTTCTAAACGTGTGACTCTGTTCTGTTTTGTAATTCAGTTCAGGTGTAGCGGTTTTTACATTCCCTCTATAAGTGATAGCTTATGATAAGTGTCTTTTTCTGTGTCACTTATTTCACTTAGAATCGTCATACCTAAATCCACTCATCTTGCTTCTACTAGCCTTATGACATTGATTTCATGTCTGAGTGATATTCCTTTGTACATAAGGACCACAACTTCTTTATCCATTTTTCTCTTTCCTGGGATATTTAAGGTGTCATGAAGTGGAGGTTCTTGTCAACATAGCAGCCCTAAACATTGGGGTGCCTGTGTCTTGCTGATTTTTAGTTTTCCCAATTTATACGCCCATGAGTGGACGTGCCCTATGCTCCCTAAGCTGTGTTTTTTCGATGTTTCAGGACACACCGTACACTTCTCCAGAGTGGCTTTTGGCAATGTACATCCCGCCCATCAGCGTAGCAAGGCTGCCATTTCTCCATGGCCTGTACTGCATTTCTGGTTTTGACACTTTTTGCAGCATGGCCCTTTTGACCGATGGGAAGCGAGACTTCTTTGTAGCGCTGATTTGCCTTTCCAGGTTGCTTGGTTGGCCAAAAAGGGCGTATGCGTTATTTCCTGAATATATTCAGGAAAAAACGCATACGCCCTTTTTGGCCAAGGGCATCATTGTCGACGTTTTGCCGCTTTTCATGTGCTTTAAAGGCGATTCGAATCTACCTCCTGAAATCTGCTTCCTGCAATTCTGCCTTGCTTTCAAATCCTCTTCGTTGCCTTCCCTCAATATATCTGTGGATGAGAGTTATCATTTATAACTCTGCGGGTTTGTGAATTGCAGTGTCCCTGAGCTCCATTTTTCAACTCGCTTTTTTGGGAGCTGGCCACAAAAGCGCGAGATTGCCTCAGGCCTTATTCTGGTTCCTGGCGGCAGGCTGAGCCTGTGGTTAATTCTTCTTCCTGATGGGAAAATAGAGTGACCTGTGCCTCTACCAACACCTAGATCTAGTCTCTCATTGGTTGCCCCTCTTCCCGTTCATCCTCAGGACAAATTGCAACCTGTAGGGAACAGGAGCTTAAAAGTGCTGATTCTCCAAGTAGGGAGATTGCTTGTAAAGTAGCTGGAAAGGCGAACCCGAGCACAAGGAGATGAGAAATGGGGTGCGTTTTAGAAACCTTTCAAAATCACACGGTGTACCATCTTCTGGGTTTCTCATGCATGTTTTCAATGTAGGAAGATGCCCTTGAACCTGGAGATTTGGGACCCATGGGATGGGTACCACGCAGTATTACTTCAAAGGGTCTGCGTTTGCTCACCCAACCTCTCAGCCCCAAGAGTGTCCACCCTTATGTCTCATCCAGCTGTGGGTCTAGATATGGTCAATCCAGGTTGCATCACAGCCCCTGAACGAATTTTGTAAGAATTTCTCTCTCTTTCACTGTCTTTGTTTTACGGGTTTTTAAAAGTAATTTATTTTTATAATGGGGTTTAGCTGCTTTTCACGGCTGTGTTTATGCGGCTTTACACCCACTTGACTCACTTCCAGACAGATATCAATACATAGGTTTTACGATTCTTACTAGTCAGATATATTCTTGTGTGGTGAATAGGGGGTGTTGAGTCCAGTTCACTGAGCAAGGAGTAGGTCTTGTCTATTACATATTGGGTGTATGGAAAAGTATCTGAGCGAATTTGAAACCCTTGTTTTATGAATCACCCCACCTCACCTTTCCCGTTAAGCAGCCATAGTGTGTTTTCTAAACGTGTGACTCTGTTATGTTTTTTAATTCAGTTCAATTGTAGCGGTTTTTACATTCTCTCTATAAGTGATAGCTTATGATAAGTGTCTTTTTCTGTGTGACTTATTTCACTTAGAATCGTCATACCTAAATCCACTCATCTTGCTTCTACTAGCCTTATGACATTGATTTCATGTCTGAGTGATATTCCTTTGTACATAAGGACCACAACTTCTTTATCCATTTTTCTCTTTCCTGGGATATTTAAGGTGTCATGAAGTGGAGGTTCTTGTCAACATAGCAGCCCTAAACATTGGGGTGCCTGTGTCTTGCTGATTTTTAGTTTTCCCAATTTATACGCCCATGAGTGGACGTGCCCTATGCTCCCTAAGCTGTGTTTTTTCGATGTTTCAGGACACACCGTATACTTCTCCAGAGTGGCTGTTGGCAATTTACATCCCGCCCATCAGCGTAGCAAGGCTGCCATTTCTCCATGGCCTGTCCTGCATTTCTGGTTTTGACACTTTTTGCAGCATGGCCCTTTTGACCGATGGGAAGCGAGACCTCTTTGTAGCGCTGATTTGCCTTTCCCGGTTGCTTGGTTGGCCAAAAAGGGCGTATGCGTTTTTTCCTGAATATATTCAGGAAAAAACGCATACGCCCTTTTTGGCCAAGGGCATCATTGTCGACGTTTTGCCGCTTTTCATGTGCTTTAAAGGCGATTCGAATCTACCTCCTGAAATCTGCTTCCTGCAATTCTGCCTTGCTTTCAAATCCTCTTCGTTGCCTTCCCTCAATATATCTGTGGATGAGAGTTATCATTTATAACTCTGCGGGTTTGTGAATTGCAGTGTCCCTGAGCTCCATTTTTCAACTCGCTTTTTTGGGAGCTGGCCGCAAAAGCGCGGGATTGCCTCAGGCCCTATTCTGGTTCCTGGCGGCTGGCTGAGCCTGTGGTTAATTCTTCTTCCTGATGGGAAAATAGAGTGACCTGGGCCTGTCCCAACACCTAGATCTAGTCTCTCATTGGTTGCCCCTCTTCCCGTTCAACCTCAGGACAAATTGCAACCTGTAGGGAACAGGAGCTTAAAGGTGCTGATTCTCCAAGTAGGGAGATTGCTAGTAAAGTAGCTCGAAAGGCGAACCCGAGCACAAGGAGATGAGAAATGGGGTGCGTTTTAGAAACCTTTCAAAATCACACGGTGTACCATCTTCTGGGTTACTCATGCATGTTTTCGATGTAGGAAGATGCCCTTGAACCTGGAGATTTGGCACTCATGGGATGGGTACCACGCAGTATTACTTTAAAGGGTCTGAGTTTGCTCACCCAACCTCACCCAACCTCTAAGCCCCAAGAGTGTCCACCCTTATGTCTCATCCAGGTGTGGGTCTAGATATGGTCCATCCAGGTTGCATCACAGCCCCTGAACGAATTTTGTAGGAATTTCTCTCTCTTTCACTGTCTTTGTTTTACGGGTTTTTAAAAGTAATTTATTTTTATAATGGGGTTTAGCTGCTTTTCACGGCTGTGTTTATGCGGCTTTACACCCACATGGCTCACTTCCAGAGAGATATCAATACATAGGTTTTACGATTCTTACTAGTCAGATATATTCTTGTGCGGTGAATAGGGGGTGTTGAGTCCAGTTCACTGAGCAAGGAGTAGGTCTTGTCTATTACATATTGGGTGTATGGAAAAGTATCTGAGCGAATTTGAAACCCTTGTTTTATGCATCACCCCACCTCACCTTTCCCGTTAAGCAGCCATAGTGTGTTTTCTAAACGTGTGACTCTGTTCTGTTTTTTAATTCAGTTCAATTGTAGCGGTTTTTACATTCTCTCTATAAGAGATAGCTTATGATAAGTGTCTTTTTCTGTGTGACTGATTTCACTTAGAATCGTCATACCTAAATCCACTCATCTTGCTTCTACTAGCCTTATGACATTGATTTCATGTCTGAGTGATATTCCTTTGTACATAAGGACCACAACTTCTTTATCCATTTTTCTCTTTCCTGGGATATTTAAGGTGTCATGAAGTGGAGGTTCTTGTCAACATAGCAGCCCTAAACATTGGGGTGCCTGTGTCTTGCTGATTTTTAGTTTTCCCAATTTATACGCCCATGAGTGGACGTGCCCTATGCTCCCTAAGCTGTGTTTTTTCGATGTTTCAGGACACACTGTACACTTCTCCAGAGTGGCTGTTGGCAATTTACATCCCGCCCATCAGCGTAGCAAGGCTGCCATTTCTCCATGGCCTGTCCTGCATTTCTGGTTTTGACACTTTTTGCAGCATGGCCCTTTTGACCGATGGGAAGCGAGACCTCTTTGTAGCGCTGATTTGCCTTTCCCGGTTGCTTGGTTGGCCAAAAAGGGCGTATGCGTTTTTTCCTGAATATATTCAGGAAAAAACGCATACGCCCTTTTTGGCCAAGGGCATCATTGTCGACGTTTTGCCGCTTTTCATGTGCTTTAAAGGCGATTCGAATCTACCTCCTGAAATCTGTTTCCTGCAATTCTGCCTTGCTTTCAAATCCTCTTCGTTGCCTTCCCTCAATATATCTGTGGATGAGAGTTATCATTTATAACTCTGCGGGTTTGTGAATTGCAGTGTCCCTGAGCTCCATTTTTCAACTCGCTTTTTTGGGAGCTGGCCGCAAAAGCGCGGGATTGCCTCAGGCCCTATTCTGGTTCCTGGCGGCAGGCTGAGCCTGTGGTTAATTCTTCTTCCTGATGGGAAAATAGAGTGACCTGGGCCTGTCCCAACACCTAGATCTAGTCTCTCATTGGTTGCCCCTCTTCCCGTTCATCCTCAGGACAAATTGCAACCTGTAGGGAACAGGAGCTTAAAGGTGCTGATTCTCCAAGTAGGGAGATTGCTAGTAAAGTAGCTCGAAGGGCGAACCCGAGCACAAGGAGATGAGAAATGAGGTGCGTTTTAGAAACCTTTCAAAATCACACAGTGTACCATCTTCTGGGTTTCTCATGCATGTTTTCGATGTAGGAAGATGCCCTTGAACCTGGAGATTTAGGAACCATGGGATGGGTAGTACACAGTATTACTTTAAAGTGTCTGTGTTTGCTCACCCAACCTCACCCAACCTCTAAGCCCCAAGAGTGTCCACCCTTATGTCTCATCCAGCTGTGGGTCTAGATATGGTCAATCCAGGTTGCATCACAGCCTCTGAACGAATTTTGTAAGAATTTCTCTCTCTTTCACTGTCTTTGTTTTACGGGTTTTTAAAAGTAATTTATTTTATAATGGGGTTTAGCTGCTTTTCACGGCTGTGTTTATGCGGCTTTACACCCACTTGACTCACTTCCAGACAGATATCAATACATAGGTTTTAAGATTCTTACTAGTCACATATATTCTTGTGCGGTGAATAGGGGGTGTTGAGTCCAGTTCACTGAGCAAGGAGTAGGTCTTGTCTATTACATATTGGGTGTATGGAACGGTATCTGAGCGAATTTGAAGCCCTTGTTTTATGCATCACCCCACCTCACCTTTCCCGTTAAGCAGCCATAGTGTGTTTTCTAAACGTGTGACTCTGTTCTGTTTTGTAATTCAGTTCAGGTGTAGCGGTTTTTACATTCCCTCTATAAGTGATAGCTTATGATAAGTGTCTTTTTCTGTGTCACTTATTTCACTTAGAATCGTCATACCTAAATCCACTCATCTTGCTTCTACTAGCCTTATGACATTGATTTCATGTCTGAGTGATATTCCTTTGTACATAAGGACCACAACTTCTTTATCCATTTTTCTCTTTCCTGGGATATTTAAGGTGTCATGAAGTGGAGGTTCTTGTCAACATAGCAGCCCTAAACATTGGGGTGCCTGTGTCTTGCTGATTTTTAGTTTTCCCAATTTATACGCCCATGAGTGGACGTGCCCTATGCTCCCTAAGCTGTGTTTTTTCGATGTTTCAGGACACACCGTACACTTCTCCAGAGTGGCTTTTGGCAATGTACATCCCGCCCATCAGCGTAGCAAGGCTGCCATTTCTCCATGGCCTGTACTGCATTTCTGGTTTTGACACTTTTTGCAGCATGGCCCTTTTGACCGATGGGAAGCGAGACTTCTTTGTAGCGCTGATTTGCCTTTCCAGGTTGCTTGGTTGGCCAAAAAGGGCGTATGCGTTATTTCCTGAATATATTCAGGAAAAAACGCATACGCCCTTTTTGGCCAAGGGCATCATTGTCGACGTTTTGCCGCTTTTCATGTGCTTTAAAGGCGATTCGAATCTACCTCCTGAAATCTGCTTCCTGCAATTCTGCCTTGCTTTCAAATCCTCTTCGTTGCCTTCCCTCAATATATCTGTGGATGAGAGTTATCATTTATAACTCTGCGGGTTTGTGAATTGCAGTGTCCCTGAGCTCCATTTTTCAACTCGCTTTTTTGGGAGCTGGCCGCAAAAGCGCGGGATTGCCTCAGGCCCTATTCTGGTTCCTGGCGGCAGGCTGAGCCTGTGGTTAATTCTTCTTCCTGATGGGAAAATAGAGTGACCTGTGCCTGTCCCAACACCTAGATCTAGTCTCTCATTGGTTGCCCCTCTTCCCGTTCAACCTCAGGACAAATTGCAACCTGTAGGGAACAGGAGCTTAAAGGTGCTGATTCTCCAAGTAGGGAGATTGCTAGTAAAGTAGCTGGAAAGGCGAACCCTAGCACAAGGAGATGAGAAATGGGGTGCGTTTTAGAAACCTTTCAAAATCACACGGTGTACCATCTTCTGGGTTTCTCATGCATGTTTTCGATGTAGGAAGATGCCCTTGAACCTGGAGATTTGGCACCCATGGGATGGGTACCACGCAGTATTACTTTAAAGGGTCTGAGTTTGCTCACCCAACCTCACCCAACCTCTAAGCCCCAAGAGTGTCCACCCTTATGTCTCATCCAGGTGTGGGTCTAGATATGGTCCATCCAGGTTGCATCACAAGCCCTGAACGAATTTTGTAGGAATTTCTCTCTCTTTCACTGTCTTTGTTTTACGGGTTTTTAAAAGTAATTTATTTTTATAATGGGGTTTAGCTGCTTTTCACGGCTGTGTTTATGCGGCTTTACACCCACTTGGCTCACTTCCAGAGAGATATCAATACATAGGTTTTACGATTTTTTCTAGTCAGAAATATTCTTGTGCGGTGAATAGGGGGTGTTGAGTCCACTTCACTGAGCAAGGAGTAGGTCTTGTCTATTACATATTGTGTGTATGGAACGGTATCTGAGCGATTTTGAAACCCTTGTTTTATGCATCACCCCACCTCACCTTTCCCGTTAAGCAGCTATAGTGTGTTTTCTAAACGTGTGACTCTGTTCTCTTTTGTAATTCAGTTCAAGTGTAGCGGTTTTTACATTCCCTCTATAAGTGATAGCTTATAATTAGTGTCTTTTTCTGTGTGACTTATTTCACTTAGAATCGTCATACCTAAATCCACTCATCTTGCTTCTACAAGCCTTATGACATTGATTTCATGTCTGAGTGATATTCCATTGTACATAAGGACCACAACTTCTTTATCCATTTTTCTCTTTCCTGGGATATTTAAGGTGTCATGAAGTGGAGGTTCTTGTCAACAGAGCAGCCCTAAACTTTGGGGTGCCTGTGTCTTGCTGATTTTTAGTTTTCCCAATTTCTACGCCCATGAGTGAACGTGCCCTACGCTCCCTAAGCTGTGTTTTTTCGATGTTTCAGGACACACCGTACACTTCTCCAGTGTGGCTGTTGGCAATTTACATCCCGCCCATCAGCGTAGCAAGGCTGCCATTTCTCCATGGCCTGTCCTGCATTTCTGGTTTTGACACTTTTTGCAGCATGACCCTTTTGACCGATGGGAAGCGAGACTTCTTTGTAGCGCTGATTTGCCTTTCCAGGTTGCTTGGTTGGCCAAAAAGGGCGTATGCGTTTTTTCCTGAATATATTCAGGAAAAAACGCATACGCCCTTTTTGGCCAAGGGCATCATTGTCGACGTTTTGCTGCTTTTCATGTGCTTTAAAGGCGATTCGGATCTACCTCCGGAAATCTGTTTCCTGCTATTCTGCCTTGCTTTGAATTCCTCTTCGTTGCCTTCCCTCAATATATCTGTGGATGACAGTTATCATTTATAACTCTGCGGGTTTGTGAATTGCAGTGTCCCTGAGCTCCATTTTTCAACTCGCTTTTTTGGGAGCTGGCCGCAAAAGCGCGGGATTGCCTCAGGCCCTATTCTGGTTCCTGGCGGCAGGCGGAGCCTGTGGTTAATTCTTCTTCCTGATGGGAAAATAGAGAGACCTGTGCCTGTCCCAACACCTAGATCTAGTCTCTCATTGGTTGTCCCTCTTCCCGTTCATCCTCAGGACAAATTGCAACCTGTAGGGAACAGGAGCTTAAAAGTGCTGATTCTCCAAGTAGGGAGATTGCTTGTAAAGTAGCTGGAAAGGCGAACCCGAGCACAAGGAGATGAGAAATGGGGTGCGTTTTAGAAACCTTTCAAAATCACACGGTGTACCATCTTCTGGGTTTCTCATGCATGTTTTCGATGTAGGAAGATGCCCTTGAACCTGGAGATTTGGGACCCATGGGATGGGTACCACGCAGTATTACTTCAAAGGGTCTGCGTTTGCTCACCCAAACTCTCAGCCCCAAGAGTGTCCACCCTTATGTCTCATCCAGCTGTGGGTCTAGATATGGTCAATCCAGGTTGCATCACAGCCCCTGAACGAATTTTGTAAGAATTTCTCTCTCTTTCACTGTCTTTGTTTTACGGGTTTTTAAAAGTAATTTATTTTTATAATGGGGTTTAGCTGCTTTTCACGGCTGTGTTTATTCGGATTTACACCCACTTGACTCACTTCCAGACAGATATCAATACATAGGTTTTAAGATTGTTACTAGTCACATATATTCTTGTGCGGTGAATAGGGGGTGTTGAGTCCAGTTCACTGAGCAAAGAGTAGGTCTTGTCTATTACATATTGGGTGTATGGAACGGTATCTGAGCGAATTTGAACCCCTTGTTTTATGCATCACCCCACCTCACCTTTCCCGTTAAGCAGCCATAGTGTGTTTTCTAAACGTGTGATTCTGTTCTGTTCTGTAATTCAGTTCAAGTGTAGCGGTTTTTACATTCCCTCTATAAGTGATAGCTTATGATAAGTGTCTTTTTCTGTGTGACTTATTTCCCTTAGAATCGTCGTACCTATGTCCACTCATCTTGCTTCTACTAGCCTTATGACATTGATTTCATGTCTGAGTGATATTCCTTTGTACATAAGGACCACAACTTCTTTATCCATTTTTCTCTTTCCTGGGATATTTAAGGTGTCATGAAGTGGAGGTTCTTGTCAACAGAGCAGCCCTAAACTTTGGGGTGCCTGTGTCTTGCTGATTTTTAGTTTTCCCAATTTATACGCCCATGAGTGGACGTGCCCTATGCTCCCTAAGCTGTGTTTTTTCGATGTTTCAGGACACACTGTACACTTCTCCAGAGTGGCTGTTGGCAATTTACATCCCGCTCATCAGCGTAGCAAGGCTGCCATTTCTCCATGGCCTGTCCTGCATTTCTGGTTTTGACACTTTTTGCAGCATGGCCCTTTTGACCGATGGGAAGCGAGACTTCTTTGTAGCGCTGATTTGCCTTTCCAGGTTGCTTGGTTGGCCAAAAAGGGCGTATGCGTTTTTTCCTGAATATATTCAGGAAAAAACGCATACGCCCTATTTGGCCAAGGGCATCATTGTCGACCTTTTGCCGCTTTTCATGTGCTTTAAAGGCGATTCGAATCTACCTCCTGAAATCTGTTTTCTGCAATTCTGCCTTGCTTTCAAATCCTCTTCGTTGCCTTCCCTCAATATATCTGTGGATGAGAGTTATCATTTATAACTCTGCGGGTTTGTGAATTGCAGTGTCCCTGAGCTCCATTTTTCAACTCGCTTTTTTGGGAGCTGGCCGCAAAAGCGCGGGATTGCCTCAGGCCCTATTGTGCTTCTGGGCTGCAGGCTGAGCCTGTGATTAATTCTTCTTCCTGATGGGAAATTAGAGTGACCTGTGCCTGTCCCAACACCTAGATCTAGTCTCTCATTGGTTGCCCCTCTTCCCGTTCATCCTCAGGACAAATTGCAACCTGTACAGAACAGGAGTTTAAAGGTGCTGATTCTCCAAGTAGGGAGATTGCTAGTAAAGTAGCTGGAATGGCGAACCCGAGCACAAGGAGATGAGAAATGAGGTGCGTTTTAGAAACCTTTCAAAATCACACGGTGTACCATCTTCTGAGTTTCTCATGCATGTTTTCGATGTAGGAAGATGCCCTTGAACCTGGAGACTTGGGACCCATGGGATGGGTACCACGCAGTATTACTTTAAAGGGTCTGCGTTTGCTCACCCAACCTAACCCAACCTTTCAGCCCCAAGAGTGTCCACCCTTATGTCTCATCCACCTGTGCGTGTAGATATGGTCAATCCAGGTTGCATCACAGCCTCTGAACGAATTTTGTAAGAATTTCTCTCTCTTTCACTGTCTTTGTTTTACGGGTTTTTAAAAGTAATTTATTTTTATAATGGGGTTTAGTTGCTTTTCACGGCTGTGTTTATGTGGCTTTACACCCACTTGACTCACTTCCAGACATATATCAATACATAGGTTTTAAGATTCTTACTAGTCACCTATATTCTTTTGCGGTGAATAGGGGGTGTTGAGTCCAGTTCACTGAGCAAGGAGTAGGTCTTGTCTATTACATATTGGGTGTATGGAACGGTATCTGAGCGAATTTGAAACCCTTGTTTTATGCATCACCCCACCTCACCTTTCCCGTTAAGCAGCCATAGTGTGTTTTCTAAACGTGTGACTCTGTTCTGTTTTGTAATTCAGTTCAAGTGTAGCGGTTTTTACATTCCCTCTATAAGTGATAGCTTATGATAAGTGTCTTTTTCTGTGTGACTTATTTCACTTAGAATCGTCATACCTAAATCCACTCATCTTGCTTCTACTAGCCTTATGACATTGATTTCATGTCTGAGTGATATTGCATTGTACATGAGGACCACAACTTCTTTATCCATTTTTCTCTTTCCTGGGATATTTAAGGTGTCATGAAGTGGAGGTTCTTGTCAACAGAGCAGCCCTAAACTTTGGGGTGCCTGTGTCTTGCTGATTTTTAGTTTTCCCAATTTATACGCCCATGAGTGGACGTGCCCTATGCTCCCTAAGCTGTGTTTTTTCGATGTTTCAGGACACACTGTACACTTCTCCAGAGTGGCTGTTGGCAATTTACATCCCGCTCATCAGCGTAGCAAGGCTGCCATTTTTCCATGGCCTGTCCTGCATTTCTGGTTTTGACACTTTTTGCAGCATGGCCCTTTTCACCGATGGGAAGCGAGACCTCTTTGTAGCGCTGATTTGCATTTCCAGGTTGCTTGGTTGGCCAAAAAGGGCGTATGCGTTTTTTCCTGAATATATTCAGGAAAAAACGCATACGCCCTTTTTGGCCAAGGGCATAATTGTCGACGTTTTGCCGCTTTTCATGTGCTTTAAAGGCGATTCGAATCTACCTCCTGAAATCTCTTTCCTGCAATTCTGCCTTGCTTTCAAATCCTCTTCGTTGCCTTCCCTCAATATATCTGTGGATGAGAGTTATCATTTATAACTCTGCGGGTTTGTGAATTGCAGTGTCCCTGAGCTCCATTTTTCAACTCGCTTTTTTGGGAGCTGGCCACAAAAGCGCGAGATTGCCTCAGGCCCTATTGTGGTTCCTGGAGGCAGGCTGAGCCTGTGGTTAATTCTTCTTCCTGATGGGAAAATAGAGTGACCTGTGCCTGTCCCAACACCTAGATCTAGTCTCTCATTGGTTGCCCCTCTTCCCGTTCATCTTCAGGACAAATTGCAACCTGTAGGGAACAGGAGCTTAAAGGTGCTGATTCTCCAAGTAGGGAGATTGCTAGTAAAGTAGCTGGAAAGGCGAACCCTAGCACAAGGAGATGAGAAATGGGGTGCGTTTTAGAAACCTTTCAAAATCACACGGTGTACCATCTTCTGGGTTTCTCATGCATGTTTTCGATGTAGGAAGATGCCCTTGAACCTGGAGATTTGGGACCCATGGGATGGGTACCACGCAGTATTACTTTAAAGGGTCTGAGTTTGCTCACCCAACCTCACCCAACCTCTCAGCCCCAAGAGTGTCCACCCTTATGTCTCATCCAGGTGTGGGTCTAGATATGGTCAATCCAGGTTGCATCACAGCCCCTGAACGAATTTTGTAAGAATTTCTCTCTCTTTCACTGTCTTTGTTTTACGGGTTTTTAAAAGTAATTTATTTTTATAATGGGGTTTAGCTGCTTTTCACGGCTGTGTTTATGCGGCTTTACACCCACTTGGCTCACTTCCAGAGAGATATCAATACATAGGTTTTACGATTCTTACTAGTCAGATATATTCTTGTGTGGTGAATAGGGGGTGTTGAGTCCAGTTCACTGAGCAAGGAGTAGGTCTTGTCTATTACATATTGGGTGTATGGAAAAGTATCTGAGCGAATTTGAAACCCTTGTTTTATGAATCACCCCACCTCACCTTTCCCGTTAAGCAGCCATAGTGTGTTTTCTAAACGTGTGACTCTGTTATGTTTTTTAATTCAGTTCAATTGTAGCGGTTTTTACATTCTCTCTATAAGTGATAGCTTATGATAAGTGTCTTTTTCTGTGTGACTTATTTCACTTAGAATCGTCATACCTAAATCCACTCATCTTGCTTCTACTAGCCTTATGACATTGATTTCATGTCTGAGTGATATTCCTTTGTACATAAGGACCACAACTTCTTTATCCATTTTTCTCTTTCCTGGGATATTTAAGGTGTCATGAAGTGGAGGTTCTTGTCAACATAGCAGCCCTAAACATTGGGGTGCCTGTGTCTTGCTGATTTTTAGTTTTCCCAATTTATACGCCCATGAGTGGACGTGCCCTATGCTCCCTAAGCTGTGTTTTTTCGATGTTTCAGGACACACCGTATACTTCTCCAGAGTGGCTGTTGGCAATTTACATCCCGCCCATCAGCGTAGCAAGGCTGCCATTTCTCCATGGCCTGTCCTGCATTTCTGGTTTTGACACTTTTTGCAGCATGGCCCTTTTGACCGATGGGAAGCGAGACCTCTTTGTAGCGCTGATTTGCCTTTCCCGGTTGCTTGGTTGGCCAAAAAGGGCGTATGCGTTTTTTCCTGAATATATTCAGGAAAAAACGCATACGCCCTTTTTGGCCAAGGGCATCATTGTCGACGTTTTGCCGCTTTTCATGTGCTTTAAATGCGGTTCGAATCTACCTCCTGAAATCTGCTTCCTGCAATTCTGCCTTGCTTTCAAATCCTCTTCGTTGCCTTCCCTCAATATATCTGTGGATGAGAGTTATCATTTATAACTCTGCGGGTTTGTGAATTGCAGTGTCCCTGAGCTCCATTTTTCAACTCGCTTTTTTGGGAGCTGGCCGCAAAAGCGCGGGATTGCCTCAGGCCCTATTGTGCTTCTGGGCGGCAGGCTGAGCCTGTGATTAATTCTTCTTCCTGATGGGAAATTAGAGTGACCTGTGCCTGTCCCAACACCTAGATCTAGTCTCTCATTGGTTGCCCCTCTTCCCGTTCATCCTCAGGACAAATTGCAACCTGTACAGAACAGGAGGTTAAAGGTGCTGATTCTCCAAGTAGGGAGATTGCTAGTAAAGTAGCTGGAATGGCGAACCCGAGCACAAGGAGATGAGAAATGAGGTGCGTTTTAGAAACCTTTCAAAATCACACGGTGTACCATCTTCTGAGTTTCTCATGCATGTTTTCGATGTAGGAAGATGCCCTTGAACCTGGAGACTTGGGACCCATGGGATGGGTACCACGCAGTATTACTTTAAAGGGTCTGCGTTTGCTCACCCAACCTAACCCAACCTTTCAGCCCCAAGACTGTCCACCCTTATGTCTCATCCAGCTGTGCGTGTAGATATGGTCAATCCAGGTTGCATCACAGCCTCTGAACGAATTTTGTAAGAATTTCTCTCTCTTTCACTGTCTTTGTTTTACGGGTTTTTAAAAGTAATTTATTTTTATAATGGGGTTTAGCTGCTTTTCACGGCTGTGTTTATGCGGATTTACACCCACTTGACTCACTTTCAGACAGATATCAATACATAGGTTTTAAGATTGTTACTAGTCACATATATTCTTGTGCGGTGAATAGGGGGTGTTGAGTCCAGTTCACTGAGCAAGGAGTAGGTCTTGTCTATTACATATTGGGTGTATGGAACGGTATCTGAGCGAATTTGAACCCCTTGTTTTATGCATCACCCCACCTCACCTTTCCCGTTAAGCAGCCATAGTGTGTTTTCTAAACGTGTGATTCTGTTCTGTTCTGTAATTCAGTTCAAGTGTAGCGGTTTTTACATTCCCTCTATAAGTGATAGCTTATGATAAGTGTCTTTTTCTGTGTGACTTATTTCACTTAGAATTGTCGTTCCTAAATCCACTCATCTTGCTTCTACTAGCCTTATGACATTGATTTCATGTCTGAGTGACATTGCATTGTACATAAGGACCACAACTTCTTTATCCATTTTTCTCTTTCCTGGGATATTTAAGGTGTCATGAAGTGGAGGTTCTTGTCAACAGAGCAGCCCTAAACTTTGGGGTGCCTGTGTCTTGCTGATTTTTCTTTTTCCCAATTTATACGCCCATGAGTGGACGTGCCCTATGCTCCCTAAGCTGTGTTTTTTCGATGTTTCAGAACACACTGTACACTTCTCCAGAGTGGCTGCTGGCAATTAACATCCCGCCCATCAGCGTAGCAAGGCTGCCATTTCTCCATGGCCTGTCCTGCATTTCTGGTTTTGACACTTTTTGCAGCATGACCCTTTTGACCGATGGGAAGCGAAACTTCTTTGTAGCGCTGATTTGCCTTTCCAGGTTGCTTGGTTGGCCAAAAAGGGCGTATGCGTTTTTTCCTGAATATATTCAGGAAAAAACGCATACGCCCTTTTTGGCCAAGGGCATCATTGTCGACGTTTTGCCGCTTTTCATGTGCTTTAAAGGCGATTCGAATCTACCTCCTGAAACCTGTTTCCTGCAATTCTGCCTTGCTTTCAAATCCTCTTCGTTGCTTTCCCTCAATATATTTGTGGACGAGAGTTATCATTTATAACTCAGCAGGTTTGTGAATGGCAGTGCCCCTGAGCTCCATTTTTCAACTCTCTTGTTTGGGAGCTGGCCGCAAAAGCACGGGATTGCCTCAGGCCCTATTCTGGTTCCTGGCGGCAGGCGGAGCCTGTGGTTAATTCTTCTTCCTGATGGGAAAATAGAGAGACCTGTGCCTGTCCCAACACCTAGATCTAGTCTCTCATTGGTTGTCCCTCTTCCCGTTCATCCTCAGGACAAATTGCAACCTGTAGGGAACAGGAGCTTAAAAGTGCTGATTCTCCAAGTAGGGAGATTGCTTGTAAAGTAGCTGGAAAGGCGAACCCGAGCACAAGGAGATGAGAAATGGGGTGCGTTTTAGAAACCTTTCAAAATCACACGGTGTACCATCTTCTGGGTTTCTCATGCATGTTTTCGATGTAGGAAGATGCCCTTGAACCTGGAGATTTGGGACCCATGGGATGGGTACCACGCAGTATTACTTCAAAGGGTCTGCGTTTGCTCACCCAACCTCTCAGCCCCAAGAGTGTCCACCCTTATGTCTCATCCAGCTGTGGGTCTAGATATGGTCAATCCAGGTTGCATCACAGCCCCTGAACGAATTTTGTAAGAATTTCTCTCTCTTTCACTGTCTTTGTTTTACGGGTTTTTAAAAGTAATTTATTTTTATAATGGGGTTTAGCTGCTTTTCACGGCTGTGTTTATTCGGATTTACACCCACTTGACTCACTTCCAGACAGATATCAATACATAGGTTTTAAGATTGTTACTAAGCACATATATTCTTGTGCGGTGAATAGGGGGTGTTGAGTCCAGTTCACTGAGCAAAGAGTAGGTCTTGTCTATTACATATTGGGTGTATGGAACGGTATCTGAGCGAATTTGAACCCCTTGTTTTATGCATCACCCCACCTCACCTTTCCCGTTAAGCAGCCATAGTGTGTTTTCTAAACGTGTGATTCTGTTCTGTTCTGTAATTCAGTTCAAGTGTAGCGGTTTTTACATTCCCTCTATAAGTGATAGCTTATGATAAGTGTCTTTTTCTGTGTGACTTATTTCCCTTAGAATCGTCGTACCTATGTCCACTCATCTTGCTTCTACTAGCCTTATGACATTGATTTCATGTCTGAGTGATATTCCTTTGTACATAAGGACCACAACTTCTTTATCCATTTTTTTTCTTTCCTGGGATATTTAAGGTGTCATGAAGTGGAGGTTCTTGTCAACAGAGCAGCCCTAAACTTTGGGGTGCCTGTGTCTTGCTGATTTTTAGTTTTCCCAATTTATACGCCCATGAGTGGACGTGCCCTATGCTCCCTAAGCTGTGTTTTTTCGATGTTTCAGGACACACTGTACACTTCTCCAGAGTGGCTGTTGGCAATTTACATCCCGCTCATCAGCGTAGCAAGGCTGCCATTTCTCCATGGCCTGTCCTGCATTTCTGGTTTTGACACTTTTTGCAGCATGGCCCTTTTGACCGATGGGAAGCGAGACTTCTTTGTAGCGCTGATTTGCCTTTCCAGGTTGCTTGGTTGGCCAAAAAGGGCGTATGCGTTTTTTCCTGAATATATTCAGGAAAAAACGCATACGCCCTATTTGGCCAAGGGCATCATTGTCGACCTTTTGCCGCTTTTCATGTGCTTTAAAGGCGATTCGAATCTACCTCCTGAAATCTGTTTTCTGCAATTCTGCCTTGCTTTCAAATCCTCTTCGTTGCCTTCCCTCAATATATCTGTGGATGAGAGTTATCATTTATAACTCTGCGGGTTTGTGAATTGCAGTGTCCCTGAGCTCCATTTTTCAACTCGCTTTTTTGGGAGCTGGCCGCAAAAGCGCGGGATTGCCTCAGGCCCTATTGTGCTTCTGGGCGGCAGGCTGAGCCTGTGATTAATTCTTCTTCCTGATGGGAAATTAGAGTGACCTGTGCCTGTCCCAACACCTAGATCTAGTCTCTCATTGGTTGCCCCTCTTCCCGTTCATCCTCAGGACAAATTGCAACCTGTACAGAACAGGAGGTTAAAGGTGCTGATTCTCCAAGTAGGGAGATTGCTAGTAAAGTAGCTGGAATGGCGAACCCGAGCACAAGGAGATGAGAAATGAGGTGCGTTTTAGAAACCTTTCAAAATCACACGGTGTACCATCTTCTGAGTTTCTCATGCATGTTTTCGATGTAGGAAGATGCCCTTGAACCTGGAGACTTGGGACCCATGGGATGGGTACCACGCAGTATTACTTTAAAGGGTCTGCGTTTGCTCACCCAACCTAACCCAACCTTTCAGCCCCAAGAGTGTCCACCCTTATGTCTCATCCACCTGTGCGTGTAGATATGGTCAATCCAGGTTGCATCACAGCCTCTGAACGAATTTTGTAAGAATTTCTCTCTCTTTCACTGTCTTTGTTTTACGGGTTTTTAAAAGTAATTTATTTTTATAATGGGGTTTAGTTGCTTTTCACGGCTGTGTTTATGTGGCTTTACACCCACTTGACTCACTTCCAGACATATATCAATACATAGGTTTTAAGATTCTTACTAGTCACCTATATTCTTGTGCGGTGAATAGGGGGTGTTGAGTCCAGTTCACTGAGCAAGGAGTAGGTCTTGTCTATTACATATTGGGTGTATGGAACGGTATCTGAGCGAATTTGAAACCCTTGTTTTATGCATCACCCCACCTCACCTTTCCCGTTAAGCAGCCATAGTGTGTTTTCTAAACGTGTGACTCTGTTCTGTTTTGTAATTCAGTTCAAGTGTAGCGGTTTTTACATTCCCTCTATAAGTGATAGCTTATGATAAGTGTCTTTTTCTGTGTGACTTATTTCACTTAGAATCGTCATACCTAAATCCACTCATCTTGCTTCTACTAGCCTTATGACATTGATTTCATGTCTGAGTGATATTGCATTGTACATAAGGACCACAACTTCTTTATCCATTTTTCTCTTTCCTGGGATATTTAAGGTGTCATGAAGTGGAGGTTCTTGTCAACAGAGCAGCCCTAAACTTTGGGGTGCCTGTGTCTTGCTGATTTTTAGTTTTCCCAATTTATACGCCCATGAGTGGACGTGCCCTATGCTCCCTAAGCTGTGTTTTTTCGATGTTTCAGGACACACTGTACACTTCTCCAGAGTGGCTGTTGGCAATTTACATCCCGCTCATCAGCGTAGCAAGGCTGCCATTTCTCCATGGCCTGTCCTGCATTTCTGGTTTTGACACTTTTTGCAGCATGGCCCTTTTCACCGATGGGAAGCGAGACCTCTTTGTAGCGCTGATTTGCATTTCCAGGTTGCTTGGTTGGCCAAAAAGGGCGTATGCGTTTTTTCCTGAATATATTCAGGAAAAAACGCATACGCCCTTTTTGGCCAAGGGCATAATTGTCGACGTTTTGCCGCTTTTCATGTGCTTTAAAGGCGATTCGAATCTACCTCCTGAAATCTCTTTCCTGCAATTCTGCCTTGCTTTCAAATCCTCTTCGTTGCCTTCCCTCAATATATCTGTGGATGAGAGTTATCATTTATAACTCTGCGGGTTTGTGAATTGCAGTGTCCCTGAGCTCCATTTTTCAACTCGCTTTTTTGGGAGCTGGCCACAAAAGCGCGAGATTGCCTCAGGCCCTATTGTGGTTCCTGGAGGCAGGCTGAGCCTGTGGTTAATTCTTCTTCCTGATGGGAAAATAGAGTGACCTGGGCCTGTCCCAACACCTAGATCTAGTCTCTCATTGGTTGCCCCTCTTCCCGTTCAACCTCAGGACAAATTGCAACCTGTAGGGAACAGGAGCTTAAAGGTGCTGATTCTCCAAGTAGGGAGATTGCTAGTAAAGTAGCTCGAAAGGCGAACCCGAGCACAAGGAGATGAGAAATGGGGTGCGTTTTAGAAACCTTTCAAAATCACACGGTGTACCATCTTCTGGGTTACTCATGCATGTTTTCGATGTAGGAAGATGCCCTTGAACCTGGAGATTTGGCACTCATGGGATGGGTACCACGCAGTATTACTTTAAAGGGTCTGAGTTTGCTCACCCAACCTCACCCAACCTCTAAGCCCCAAGAGTGTCCACCCTTATGTCTCATCCAGGTGTGGGTCTAGATATGGTCCATCCAGGTTGCATCACAGCCCCTGAACGAATTTTGTAGGAATTTCTCTCTCTTTCACTGTCTTTGTTTTACGGGTTTTTAAAAGTAATTTATTTTATAATGGGGTTTAGCTGCTTTTCACGGCTGTGTTTATGCGGCTTTACACCCACTTGGCTCACTTCCAGAGAGATATCAATACATAGGTTTTACGATTCTTACTAGTCAGAAATATTCTTGTGCGGTGAATAGGGGGTGTTGAGTCCACTTCACTGAGCAAGGAGTAGGTCTTGTCTATTACATATTGGGTGTATGGAACGGTATCTGAGCGAATTTGAAACCCTTGTTTTATGCATCACCCCACCTCACCTTTCCCGTTAAGCAGCCATAGTGTGTTTTCTAAACGTGTGACTCTGTTCTGTTTTGTAATTCAGTTCAAGTGTAGCGGTTTTTACATTCCCTCTATAAGTGATAGCTTATGATTAGTGTCTTTTTCTGTGTCACTTATTTCACTTAGAATCGTCATACCTAAATCCACTCATCTTGCTTCTACAAGCCTTATGACATTGATTTCATGTCTGAGTGATATTCCATTGTACATAAGGACCACAACTTCTTTATCCATTTTTCTCTTTCCTGGGATATTTAAGGTGTCATGAAGTGGAGGTTCTTGTAAACAGAACAGCCCTAAACTTTGGGGTGCCTGTGTCTTGCTGATTTTTAGTTTTCCCAATTTCTACGCCCATGAGTGAATGTGCCCTATGCTCCCTAAGCTGTGTTTTTTCGATGTTTCAGGACACACCGTACACTTCTCCAGTGTGGCTCTTGGCAATTTACATCCCGCCCATCAGCGTAGCAAGGCTGCCATTTCTCCATGGCCTGTCCTGCATTTCTGGTTTTGACACTTTTTGCAGCATGACCCTTTTGACCGATGGGAAGCGAGACTTCTTTGTAGCGCTGATTAGCCTTTCCAGGTTGCTTGGTTGGCCAAAAAGGTCGTATGCGTTTTTTCCTGAATATATTCAGGAAAAAACGCATACGCCCTTTTTGGCCAAGGGCATCATTGTCGACGTTTTGCCGCTTTTCATGTGCTTTAAAGGCGATTCGGATCTACCTCCGGAAATCTGTTTCCTGCAATTCTGCCTTGCTTTGAATTCCTCTTCGTTGCCTTCCCTCAATATATCTGTGGATGACAGTTATCATTTATAACTCTGCGGGTTTGTGAATTGCAGTGTCCCTGAGCTCCTTTTTTCAACTCGCTTTTTTGGGAGCTGGCCGCAAAAGCGCGGGATTGCCTCAGGCCCTATTCTGGTTCCTGGCGGCAGGCGGAGCCTGTGGTTAATTCTTCTTCCTGATGGGAAAATAGAGAGACCTGTGCCTGTCCCAACACCTAGATCTAGTCTCTCATTGGTTTCCCCTCTTCCCGTTCATCCTCAGGACAAATTGCAACCTGTAGGGAACAGGAGCTTAAAAGTGCTGATTCTCCAAGTAGGGAGATTGCTAGTAAAGTAGCTGGAAAGGCGAACCCGAGCACAAGGAGATGAGAAATGGGGTGCGTTTTAGAAACCTTTCAAAATCACACGGTGTACCATCTTCTGGGTTTCTCATGCATGTTTTCGATGTAGGAAGATGCCCTTGAACCTGGAGATTTGGGACCCATGGGATGGGTACCACGCAGTATTACTTCAAAGGGTCTGCGTTTGCTCACCCAACCTCTCAGCCCCAAGAGTGTCCACCCTTATGTCTCATCCAGCTGTGGGTCTAGATATGGTCAATCCAGGTTGCATCACAGCCCCTGAAAGAATTTTGTAAGAATTTCTCTCTGTTTCACTGTCTTTGTTTTATGGGTTATTAAAAGTAATTTATTTTTATAATGGGGTTTAGCTGCTTTTCACGGCTGTGTTTATGCGGATTTACACCCACTTGACTCACTTCCAGACAGATATCAGTACATAGGTTTTAAGATTGTTACTAGTCACATATATTCTTGTGCGGTGAATAGGGGGTGTTGTGTCCAGTTCACTGAGCAAGGAGTAGGTCTTGTCTATTACATATTGGGTGTATGGAACGGTATCTGAGCGAATTTGAACCCCTTGTTTTATGCATCACCCCACTTCACCTTTCCCGTTAAGCAGCCATAGTGTGTTTTCTAAACGTGTGACTCTGTTCTGTTTTGTAATTCAGTTCAAGTGTAGCGGTTTTTACATTCCCTCTATAAGTGATAGCTTATGATAAGTGTCTTTTTCTGTGTGACTTATTTCACTTAGAATCGTCGTACCTAAGTCCACTCATCTTGCTTCTACTAGCCTTATGACATTGATTTCATGTCTGAGTGATATTCCATTGTACATAAGGACCACAACTTTTTTATCCATTTTTCTCTTTCCTGGGATATTTAAGGTTTCATGAAGTGGAGGTTCTTGTCAACAGAGTAGCCCCAAACTTTGGGGTGCCTGTGTCTTGCTGATTTTTAGTTTTCCCAATTTATACGCCCATGAGTGGACGTGCCCTATGCTCACTAAGCTGTGTTTTTTCGATGTTTCAGGACACACCGTATACTTCTCCAGAGTGGCTGTTGGCAATTTACATCCCGCCCATCAGCGTAGCAAGGCTGCCATTTCTCCATGGCCTGTCCTGCATTTCTGGTTTTGACACTTTTTGGAGCATGGCCCTTTTGGCCGATGGGAAGCGAGACTTCTTTGTAGCGCTGATTTGCCTTTCCAGGTTGCTTGGTTGGCCAAAAAGGGCGTATGCGTTTTTTCCTGAATATATTCAGGAAAAAACGCATACGCCCTTTTTGGCCAAGGGCATCATTGTCGACGTTTTGCAGCTTTTCATGTGCCTTAAAGGCGATTCGAATCTACCTCCTGAAATCTGTTTCCTGCAATTCTGCCTTGCTTTCAAATCCTCTTCGTTGCCTTCCCTCAATATATCTGTGGATGAGAGTTATCATTTATAACTCTGCGGGTTTGTGAATTGCAGTGTCCCTGAGCTCCATTTTTCAACTCGCTTTTTTGGGAGCTGGCCGCAAAAGCACGGGATTGCCTCAGGCCCTATTGTGCTTCTGGGCGGCAGGCTGAGCCTGTGATTAATTCTTCTTCCTAATGGGAAATTAGAGTGACCTGTGCCTGTCCCAACACCTAGATCTAGTCTCTCATTGGTTGCCCCTCTTCCCGTTCATCCTCAGGACAAATTGCAACCTGTACGGAACAGGAGGTTAAAGGTGCTGATTCTCCAAGTAGGGAGATTGCAAGTAAAGGAGCTGGAATGGCGAACCCGAGCACAAGGAGATGAGAAATGAGGTGCGTTTTAGAAACCTTTCAAAATCACACGGTGTACCATCTTCTGAGTTTCTCATGCATGTTTTCGATGTAGGAAGATGCCCTTGAACCTGGAGACTTGGGACCCATGGGATGGGTACCACGCAGTATTACTTTAAAGGGTCTGCGTTTGCTCACCCAACCTCACCCAACCTTTCAGCCCCAAGAGTGTCCACCCTTATGTCTCATCCAGCTGTGCGTGTAGATATGGTCAACCCAGGTTGCATCACAGCCTCTGAACGAATTTTGTAAGAATTTCTCTCTCTTTCACTGTCTTTGTTTTACGGGTTTTTAAAAGTAATTTATTTTTATAATGGGGTTTAGCTGCTTTTCACGGCTGTGTTTATGCGGCTTTACACCCACTTGACTCACTTCCAGACATATATCAATACATAGGTTTTAAGATTCTTACTAGTCACCTATATTCTTGTGCGGTGAATAGGGTGTGTTGAGTCCAGTTCACTGAGCAAGGAGTAGGTCTTGTCTATTACATATTGGGTGTATGGAACGGTATCTGAGCGAATTTGAACCCCTTGTTTTATGCATCACCCCACCTCACCTTTCCCGTTAAGCAGCCATAGTGTGTTTTCTAAACGTGTGACTCTGTTCTGTTTTGTAATTCAGTTCAAGTGTAGCGGTTTTTACATTCCCTCTATAAGTGATAGCTTATGATAAGTGTCTTTTTCTGTGTGACTTATTTCACTTAGAATCGTCGTACCTAACTCCACTCATCTTGCTTCTACTAGCCTTATGACATTGATTTCATGTCTGAGTGATATTCCATTGTACATAAGGACCACGACTTCTTTATCCATTTTTCTCTTTCCTGGGGTATTTAAGTTGTCATGAAGTGGAGGTTCTTGTCAACAGAGCAGCCCTAAACTTTGGGGTGCCTGTGTCTTGCTGATTTTTCTTTCTCCCAATTTATACGCCCATGAGTGGACGTGCCCTACGCTCCCTAAGCTGTGTTTTTTCGATGTTTCAGGACACACCATACACTTCTCCAGAGTGGCTGCTGGCAATTAACATCCCGCCCATCAGCGTAGCAAGGCTGCCATTTCTCCATGGCCTGTCCTGCATTTCTGGTTTTGACACTTTTTGCAGCATGACCCTTTTGACCGATGGGAAGCGAGACTTCTTTGTAGCGCTGATTTGCCTTTCCAGGTTGCTTGGTTGGCCAAAAAGGGCGTATGCGTTTTTTCCTGAATATATTCAGGAAAAAACGCATACGCCCTTTTTGGCCAAGGGCATCATTGTCGACGTTTTGCCGCTTTTCATGTGCTTTAAAGGCGATTCGAATCTACCTCCTGAAACCTGTTTCCTGCAATTCTGCCTTGCTTTCAAATCCTCTTCGTTGCCTTCCCTCAATATATTTGTGGACGAGAGTTATCGTTTATAACTCAGCAGGTTTGTGAATGGCAGTGCCCCTGAGCTCCATTTTTCAACTGTCTTGTTTGGGAGCTGGCCGCAAAAGCACGGGATTGCCTCAGGCCCTATTCTGGTTCCCGGCGGCAGGCTGAGCCTGTGGTTAATTCTTCTTCCTGATGGGAAAATAGAGTGACCTGTGCCTGTCCCAACACCTAGATCTAGTCTCTCATTGGTTGCCCCTCTTCCCGTTCATCCTCAGGACAAATTGCAACCTGTACAGAACAGGAGGTTAAAGGTGCTGATTCTCCAAGTAGGGAGATTGCTAGTGAAGTAGCTGGAATGGCGAACCCGAGCACAAGGAGATGAGAAATGAGGTGCGTTTTAGAAACCTTTCAAAATCACACGGTGTACCTTCTTCTGGGTTCCTCATGCAAGATTTCGATGTAGGAAGATGCCCTTGAACCTGGAGATTTGGGACCCATGGGATGGGTACCATGCAGTATTACTTTAAAGGGTCTGCGTTTTCTCACCCAAGCTCACCCAACCTCTCAGCCCCAAGACTGTCCACCTTTATGTCTCATCCAGCTGTGGGTCTAGATATGGTCAATCCAGGTTGCATCACAGCCCCTGAACGAATTTTGTAAGAATTTCTCTCTCTTTCACTGTCTTTGTTTTACGGGTTTTTAAAAGTAATTTATTTTTATAATGGGGTTTAGCTGCTTTTCACGGCTGTGTTTATGCGGATTTACACCCACTTGACTCACTTTCAGACAGATATCAATAAATAGGTTTTAAGATTGTTACTAGTCACATATATTCTTGTGCGGTGAATAGGGGGTGTTGAGTCCAGTTCACTGAGCAAAGAGTAGGTCTTGTCTATTACATATTGGGTGTATGGAACGGTATCTGAGCGAATTTGAAACCCTTGTTTTATGCATCACCCCACCTCACCTTTCCCGTTAAGCAGCCATAGTGTGTTTTCTAAACGTGTGATTCTGTTCTGTTCTGTAATTCAGTTCAAGTGTAGCGGTTTTTACATTCCCTCTATAAGTGATAGCTTATGATAAGTGTCTTTTTCTGTGTGACTTATTTCCCTTAGAATCGTCGTACCTAAGTCCACTCATCTTGCTTCTACTAGCCTTATGACATTGATTTCATGTCTGAGTGATATTGCATTGTACATAAGGACCACAACTTCTTTATCCATTTTTCTCTTTCCTGGGATATTTAAGGTGTCATGAAGTGGAGGTTCTTGTCAACAGAGCAGCCCTAAACTTTGGGGTGCCTGTGTCTTGCTGATTTTTAGTTTTCCCAATTTATACGCCCATGAGTGGACGTGCCCTATGCTCCCTAAGCTGTGTTTTTTCGATGTTTCAGGACACACTGTACACTTCTCCAGAGTGGCTGTTGGCAATTTACATCCCGCTCATCAGCGTAGCAAGGCTGCCATTTCTCCATGGCCTGTCCTGCATTTCTGGTTTTGACACTTTTTGCAGCATGGCCCTTTGGACCGATGGGAAGCGAGACTTCTTTGTAGCGCTGATTTGCCTTTCCAGGTTGCTTGGTTGGCCAAAAAGGGCGTATGCGTTTTTTCCTGAATATATTCAGGAAAAAACGCATACGCCCTTTTTGGCCAAGGGCATCATTGTCGACCTTTTGCCGCTTTTCATGTGCTTTAAAGGCGATTCGAATCTACCTCCTGAAATCTGTTTTCTGCAATTCTGCCTTGCTTTCAAATCCTCTTCGTTGCCTTCCCTCAATATATCTGTGGATGAGAGTTATCATTTATAACTCTGCGGGTTTGTGAATTGCAGTGTCCTTGAGCTCCATTTTTCAACTCGCTTTTTTGGGAGCTGGCCGCAAAAGCGCGGGATTGCCTCAGGCCCTATTGTGCTTCTGGGCGGCAGGCTGAGCCTGTGATTAATTCTTCTTCCTGATGGGAAATTAGAGTGACCTGTGCCTGTCCCAACACCTAGATCTAGTCTCTCATTGGTTGCCCCTCTTCCCGTTCATCCTCAGGACAAATTGCAACCTGTACAGAACAGGAGGTTAAAGGTGCTGATTCTCCAAGTAGGGAGATTGCTAGTAAAGTAGCTGGAATGGCGAACCCGAGCACAAGGAGATGAGAAATGAGGTGCGTTTTAGAAACCTTTCAAAATCACACGGTGTACCATCTTCTGAGTTTCTCATGCATGTTTTCGATGTAGGAAGATGCCCTTGAACCTGGAGACTTGGGACCCATGGGATGGGTACCACGCAGTATTACTTTAAAGGGTCTGCGTTTGCTCACCCAACCTAACCCAACCTTTCAGCCCCAAGAGTGTCCACCCTTATGTCTCATCCACCTGTGCGTGTAGATATGGTCAATCCAGGTTGCATCACAGCCTCTGAACGAATTTTGTAAGAATTTCTCTCTCTTTCACTGTCTTTGTTTTACGGGTTTTTAAAAGTAATTTATTTTTATAATGGGGTTTAGTTGCTTTTCACGGCTGTGTTTATGCGGCTTTACACCCACTTGACTCACTTCCAGACATATATCAATACATAGGTTTTAAGATTCTTACTAGTCACCTATATTCTTGTGCGGTGAATAGGGGGTGTTGAGTCCAGTTCACTGAGCAAGGAGTAGGTCTTGTCTATTACATATTGGGTGTATGGAACGGTATCTGAGCGAATTTGAACCCCTTGTTTTATGCATCACCCCACCTCACCTTTCCCGTTAAGCAGCCATAGTGTGTTTTCTAAACGTGTGACTCTGTTCTGTTTTGTAATTCAGTTCAAGTGTAGCGGTTTTTACATTCCCTCTATAAGTGATAGCTTATGATAAGTGTCTTTTTCTGTGTGACTTATTTCACTTAGAATCGTCGTACCTAACTCCACTCATCTTGCTTCTACTAGCCTTATGACATTGATTTCATGTCTGAGTGATATTCCATTGTACATAAGGACCACGACTTCTTTATCCATTTTTCTCTTTCCTGGGATATTTAAGTTGTCATGAAGTGGAGGTTCTTGTCAACAGAGCAGCCCTAAACTTTGGGGTGCCTGTGTCTTGCTGATTTTTCTTTTTCCCAATTTATACGCCCATGAGTGGACGTGCCCTATGCTCCCTAAGCTGTGTTTTTTCGATGTTTCAGGACACACTGTACACTTCTCCAGAGTGGCTGTTGGCAATTTACATCCCGCTCATCAGCGTAGCAAGGCTGCCATTTCTCCATGGCCTGTCCTGCATTTCTGGTTTTGACACTTTTTGCAGCATGGCCCTTTTGACCGATGGGAAGCGAGACTTCTGTGTAGCGCTGATTTGCCTTTCCAGGTTGCTTGGTTGGCCAAAAAGGGCGTATGCGTTTTTTCCTGAATATATTCAGGAAAAAACGCATACGCCCTTTTTGGCCAAGGGCATCATTGTCGACGTTTTGCCGCTTTTCATGTGCTTTACAGGCGATTCGAATCTACCTCCTGAAATCTCTTTCCTGCAATTCTGCCTTGCTTTCAAATCCTCTTCGTTGCCTTCCCTCAATATATCTGTGGATGAGAGTTATCATTTATAACTCTGCGGGTTTGTGAATTGCAGTGTCCCTGAGCTCCATTTTTCAACTCGCTTTTTTGGGAGCTGGCCGCAAAAGCACGGGATTGCCTCAGGCCCTATTGTGCTTCTGGGCGGCAGGCTGAGCCTGTGATTAATTCTTCTTCCTGATGGGAAATTAGAGTGACCTGTGCCTGTCCCAACACCTAGATCTAGTCTCTCATTGGTTGCCCCTCTTCCCGTTCATCCTCAGGACAAATTGCAACCTGTAGGGAACAGGAGGTTAAAGGTGCTGATTCTCCAAGTAGGGAGATTGCTAGTAAAGTAGCTGGAATGGCGAACCCGAGCACAAGGAGATGAGAAATGAGGTGCGTTTTAGAAATCTTTCAAAATCACACGGTGTACCATCTTCTGAGTTTCTCATGCATGTTTTCGATGTAGGAAGATGCCCTCAACCCTGGAGGCTTGGGACCCATGGGATGGGTACCACGCAGTATTACTTTAAAGGGTCTGCGTTTGCTCACCCAACCTAACCCAACCTTTCAGCCCCAAGACTGTCCACCCTTATGTCTCATCCAGCTGTGCGTGTAGATATGGTCAATCCAGGTTGCATCACAGCCTCTGAACGAATTTTGTAAGAATTTCTCTCTCTTTCACTGTCTTTGTTTTACGGGTTTTTAAAAGTAATTTATTTTTATAATGGGGTTTAGCTGCTTTTCACGGCTGTGTTTATGCGGATTTACACCCACTTGACTCACTTTCAGACAGATATCAATACATAGGTTTTAAGATTGTTACTAGTCACATATATTCTTGTGCGGTGAATAGGGGGTGTTGAGTCCAGTTCACTGAGCAAGGAGTAGGTCTTGTCTATTACATATTGGGTGTATGGAACGGTATCTGAGCGAATTTGAACCCCTTGTTTTATGCATCACCCCACCTCACCTTTCCCGTTAAGCAGCCATAGTGTGTTTTCTAAACGTGTGATTCTGTTCTGTTCTGTAATTCAGTTCAAGTGTAGCGGTTTTTACATTCCCTCTATAAGTGATAGCTTATGATAAGTGTCTTTTTCTGTGTGACTTATTTCACTTAGAATTGTCGTTCCTAAATCCACTCATCTTGCTTCTACTAGCCTTATGACATTGATTTCATGTCTGAGTGATATTGCATTGTACATAAGGACCACAACTTCTTTATCCATTTTTCTCTTTCCTGGGATATTTAAGGTGTCATGAAGTGGAGGTTCTTGTCAACAGAGCAGCCCTAAACTTTGGGGTGCCTGTGTCTTGCTGATTTTTCTTTTTCCCAATTTATACGCCCATGAGTGGACGTGCCCTATGCTCCCTAAGCTGTGTTTTTTCGATGTTTCAGAACACACTGTACACTTCTCCAGAGTGGCTGCTGGCAATTAACATCCCGCCCATCAGCGTAGCAAGGCTGCCATTTCTCCATGGCCTGTCCTGCATTTCTGGTTTTGACACTTTTTGCAGCATGACCCTTTTGACCGATGGGAAGCGAAACTTCTTTGTAGCGCTGATTTGCCTTTCCAGGTTGCTTGGTTGGCCAAAAAGGGCGTATGCGTTTTTTCCTGAATATATTCAGGAAAAAACGCATACGCCCTTTTTGGCCAAGGGCATCATTGTCGACGTTTTGCCGCTTTTCATGTGCTTTAAAGGCGATTCGAATCTACCTCCTGAAACCTGTTTCCTGCAATTCTGCCTTGCTTTCAAATCCTCTTCGTTGCTTTCCCTCAATATATTTGTGGACGAGAGTTATCATTTATAACTCAGCAGGTTTGTGAATGGCAGTGCCCCTGAGCTCCATTTTTCAACTCTCTTGTTTGGGAGCTGGCCGCAAAAGCACGGGATTGCCTCAGGCCCTATTCTGGTTCCTGGCGGCAGGCGGAGCCTGTGGTTAATTCTTCTTCCTGATGGGAAAATAGAGAGACCTGTGCCTGTCCCAACACCTAGATCTAGTCTCTCATTGGTTGTCCCTCTTCCCGTTCATCCTCAGGACAAATTGCAACCTGTAGGGAACAGGAGCTTAAAAGTGCTGATTCTCCAAGTAGGGAGATTGCTTGTAAAGTAGCTGGAAAGGCGAACCCGAGCACAAGGAGATGAGAAATGGGGTGCGTTTTAGAAACCTTTCAAAATCACACGGTGTACCATCTTCTGGGTTTCTCATGCATGTTTTCGATGTAGGAAGATGCCCTTGAACCTGGAGATTTGGGACCCATGGGATGGGTACCACGCAGTATTACTTCAAAGGGTCTGCGTTTGCTCACCCAACCTCTCAGCCCCAAGAGTGTCCACCCTTATGTCTCATCCAGCTGTGGGTCTAGATATGGTCAATCCAGGTTGCATCACAGCCCCTGAACGAATTTTGTAAGAATTTCTCTCTCTTTCACTGTCTTTGTTTTACGGGTTTTTAAAAGTAATTTATTTTTATAATGGGGTTTAGCTGCTTTTCACGGCTGTGTTTATTCGGATTTACACCCACTTGACTCACTTCCAGACAGATATCAATACATAGGTTTTAAGATTGTTACTAGTCACATATATTCTTGTGCGGTGAATAGGGGGTGTTGAGTCCAGTTCACTGAGCAAAGAGTAGGTCTTGTCTATTACATATTGGGTGTATGGAACGGTATCTGAGCGAATTTGAACCCCTTGTTTTATGCATCACCCCACCTCACCTTTCCCGTTAAGCAGCCATAGTGTGTTTTCTAAACGTGTGATTCTGTTCTGTTCTGTAATTCAGTTCAAGTGTAGCGGTTTTTACATTCCCTCTATAAGTGATAGCTTATGATAAGTGTCTTTTTCTGTGTGACTTATTTCCCTTAGAATCGTCGTACCTATGTCCACTCATCTTGCTTCTACTAGCCTTATGACATTGATTTCATGTCTGAGTGATATTCCTTTGTACATAAGGACCACAACTTCTTTATCCATTTTTTTTCTTTCCTGGGATATTTAAGGTGTCATGAAGTGGAGGTTCTTGTCAACAGAGCAGCCCTAAACTTTGGGGTGCCTGTGTCTTGCTGATTTTTAGTTTTCCCAATTTATACGCCCATGAGTGGACGTGCCCTATGCTCCCTAAGCTGTGTTTTTTCGATGTTTCAGGACACACTGTACACTTCTCCAGAGTGGCTGTTGGCAATTTACATCCCGCTCATCAGCGTAGCAAGGCTGCCATTTCTCCATGGCCTGTCCTGCATTTCTGGTTTTGACACTTTTTGCAGCATGGCCCTTTTGACCGATGGGAAGCGAGACTTCTTTGTAGCGCTGATTTGCCTTTCCAGGTTGCTTGGTTGGCCAAAAAGGGCGTATGCGTTTTTTCCTGAATATATTCAGGAAAAAACGCATACGCCCTATTTGGCCAAGGGCATCATTGTCGACCTTTTGCCGCTTTTCATGTGCTTTAAAGGCGATTCGAATCTACCTCCTGAAATCTGTTTTCTGCAATTCTGCCTTGCTTTCAAATCCTCTTCGTTGCCTTCCCTCAATATATCTGTGGATGAGAGTTATCATTTATAACTCTGCGGGTTTGTGAATTGCAGTGTCCCTGAGCTCCATTTTTCAACTCGCTTTTTTGGGAGCTGGCCGCAAAAGCGCGGGATTGCCTCAGGCCCTATTGTGCTTCTGGGCGGCAGGCTGAGCCTGTGATTAATTCTTCTTCCTGATGGGAAATTAGAGTGACCTGTGCCTGTCCCAACACCTAGATCTAGTCTCTCATTGGTTGCCCCTCTTCCCGTTCATCCTCAGGACAAATTGCAACCTGTACAGAACAGGAGGTTAAAGGTGCTGATTCTCCAAGTAGGGAGATTGCTAGTAAAGTAGCTGGAATGGCGAACCCGAGCACAAGGAGATGAGAAATGAGGTGCGTTTTAGAAACCTTTCAAAATCACACGGTGTACCATCTTCTGAGTTTCTCATGCATGTTTTCGATGTAGGAAGATGCCCTTGAACCTGGAGACTTGGGACCCATGGGATGGGTACCACGCAGTATTACTTTAAAGGGTCTGCGTTTGCTCACCCAACCTAACCCAACCTTTCAGCCCCAAGAGTGTCCACCCTTATGTCTCATCCACCTGTGCGTGTAGATATGGTCAATCCAGGTTGCATCACAGCCTCTGAACGAATTTTGTAAGAATTTCTCTCTCTTTCACTGTCTTTGTTTTACGGGTTTTTAAAAGTAATTTATTTTTATAATGGGGTTTAGTTGCTTTTCACGGCTGTGTTTATGTGGCTTTACACCCACTTGACTCACTTCCAGACATATATCAATACATAGGTTTTAAGATTCTTACTAGTCACCTATATTCTTGTGCGGTGAATAGGGGGTGTTGAGTCCAGTTCACTGAGCAAGGAGTAGGTCTTGTCTATTACATATTGGGTGTATGGAACGGTATCTGAGCGAATTTGAAACCCTTGTTTTATGCATCACCCCACCTCACCTTTCCCGTTAAGCAGCCATAGTGTGTTTTCTAAACGTGTGACTCTGTTCTGTTTTGTAATTCAGTTCAAGTGTAGCGGTTTTTACATTCCCTCTATAAGTGATAGCTTATGATAAGTGTCTTTTTCTGTGTGACTTATTTCACTTAGAATCGTCATACCTAAATCCACTCATCTTGCTTCTACTAGCCTTATGACATTGATTTCATGTCTGAGTGATATTGCATTGTACATAAGGACCACAACTTCTTTATCCATTTTTCTCTTTCCTGGGATATTTAAGGTGTCATGAAGTGGAGGTTCTTGTCAACAGAGCAGCCCTAAACTTTGGGGTGCCTGTGTCTTGCTGATTTTTAGTTTTCCCAATTTATACGCCCATGAGTGGACGTGCCCTATGCTCCCTAAGCTGTGTTTTTTCGATGTTTCAGGACACACTGTACACTTCTCCAGAGTGGCTGTTGGCAATTTACATCCCGCTCATCAGCGTAGCAAGGCTGCCATTTCTCCATGGCCTGTCCTGCATTTCTGGTTTTGACACTTTTTGCAGCATGGCCCTTTTCACCGATGGGAAGCGAGACCTCTTTGTAGCGCTGATTTGCATTTCCAGGTTGCTTGGTTGGCCAAAAAGGGCGTATGCGTTTTTTCCTGAATATATTCAGGAAAAAACGCATACGCCCTTTTTGGCCAAGGGCATAATTGTCGACGTTTTGCCGCTTTTCATGTGCTTTAAAGGCGATTCGAATCTACCTCCTGAAATCTGTTTCCTGCAATTCTGCCTTGCTTTCAAATCCTCTTCGTTGCTTTCCCTCAATATATTTGTGGACGAGAGTTATCATTTATAACTCAGCAGGTTTGTGAATGGCAGTGCCCCTGAGCTCCATTTTTCAACTCTCTTGTTTGGGAGCTGGCCGCAAAAGCACGGGATTGCCTCAGGCCCTATTCTGGTTCCTGGCGGCAGGCGGAGCCTGTGGTTAATTCTTCTTCCTGATGGGAAAATAGAGAGACCTGTGCCTGTCCCAACACCTAGATCTAGTCTCTCATTGGTTGTCCCTCTTCCCGTTCATCCTCAGGACAAATTGCAACCTGTAGGGAACAGGAGCTTAAAAGTGCTGATTCTCCAAGTAGGGAGATTGCTTGTAAAGTAGCTGGAAAGGCGAACCCGAGCACAAGGAGATGAGAAATGGGGTGCGTTTTAGAAACCTTTCAAAATCACACGGTGTACCATCTTCTGGGTTTCTCATGCATGTTTTCGATGTAGGAAGATGCCCTTGAACCTGGAGATTTGGGACCCATGGGATGGGTACCACGCAGTATTACTTCAAAGGGTCTGCGTTTGCTCACCCAACCTCTCAGCCCCAAGAGTGTCCACCCTTATGTCTCATCCAGCTGTGGGTCTAGATATGGTCAATCCAGGTTGCATCACAGCCCCTGAACGAATTTTGTAAGAATTTCTCTCTCTTTCACTGTCTTTGTTTTACGGGTTTTTAAAAGTAATTTATTTTTATAATGGGGTTTAGCTGCTTTTCACGGCTGTGTTTATTCGGATTTACACCCACTTGACTCACTTCCAGACAGATATCAATACATAGGTTTTAAGATTGTTACTAGTCACATATATTCTTGTGCGGTGAATAGGGGGTGTTGAGTCCAGTTCACTGAGCAAAGAGTAGGTCTTGTCTATTACATATTGGGTGTATGGAACGGTATCTGAGCGAATTTGAACCCCTTGTTTTATGCATCACCCCACCTCACCTTTCCCGTTAAGCAGCCATAGTGTGTTTTCTAAACGTGTGATTCTGTTCTGTTCTGTAATTCAGTTCAAGTGTAGCGGTTTTTACATTCCCTCTATAAGTGATAGCTTATGATAAGTGTCTTTTTCTGTGTGACTTATTTCCCTTAGAATCGTCGTACCTATGTCCACTCATCTTGCTTCTACTAGCCTTATGACATTGATTTCATGTCTGAGTGATATTCCTTTGTACATAAGGACCACAACTTCTTTATCCATTTTTTTTCTTTCCTGGGATATTTAAGGTGTCATGAAGTGGAGGTTCTTGTCAACAGAGCAGCCCTAAACTTTGGGGTGCCTGTGTCTTGCTGATTTTTAGTTTTCCCAATTTATACGCCCATGAGTGGACGTGCCCTATGCTCCCTAAGCTGTGTTTTTTCGATGTTTCAGGACACACTGTACACTTCTCCAGAGTGGCTGTTGGCAATTTACATCCCGCTCATCAGCGTAGCAAGGCTGCCATTTCTCCATGGCCTGTCCTGCATTTCTGGTTTTGACACTTTTTGCAGCATGGCCCTTTTGACCGATGGGAAGCGAGACTTCTTTGTAGCGCTGATTTGCCTTTCCAGGTTGCTTGGTTGGCCAAAAAGGGCGTATGCGTTTTTTCCTGAATATATTCAGGAAAAAACGCATACGCCCTATTTGGCCAAGGGCATCATTGTCGACCTTTTGCCGCTTTTCATGTGCTTTAAAGGCGATTCGAATCTACCTCCTGAAATCTGTTTTCTGCAATTCTGCCTTGCTTTCAAATCCTCTTCGTTGCCTTCCCTCAATATATCTGTGGATGAGAGTTATCATTTATAACTCTGCGGGTTTGTGAATTGCAGTGTCCCTGAGCTCCATTTTTCAACTCGCTTTTTTGGGAGCTGGCCGCAAAAGCGCGGGATTGCCTCAGGCCCTATTGTGCTTCTGGGCGGCAGGCTGAGCCTGTGATTAATTCTTCTTCCTGATGGGAAATTAGAGTGACCTGTGCCTGTCCCAACACCTAGATCTAGTCTCTCATTGGTTGCCCCTCTTCCCGTTCATCCTCAGGACAAATTGCAACCTGTACAGAACAGGAGGTTAAAGGTGCTGATTCTCCAAGTAGGGAGATTGCTAGTAAAGTAGCTGGAATGGCGAACCCGAGCACAAGGAGATGAGAAATGAGGTGCGTTTTAGAAACCTTTCAAAATCACACGGTGTACCATCTTCTGAGTTTCTCATGCATGTTTTCGATGTAGGAAGATGCCCTTGAACCTGGAGACTTGGGACCCATGGGATGGGTACCACGCAGTATTACTTTAAAGGGTCTGCGTTTGCTCACCCAACCTAACCCAACCTTTCAGCCCCAAGAGTGTCCACCCTTATGTCTCATCCACCTGTGCGTGTAGATATGGTCAATCCAGGTTGCATCACAGCCTCTGAACGAATTTTGTAAGAATTTCTCTCTCTTTCACTGTCTTTGTTTTACGGGTTTTTAAAAGTAATTTATTTTTATAATGGGGTTTAGTTGCTTTTCACGGCTGTGTTTATGTGGCTTTACACCCACTTGACTCACTTCCAGACATATATCAATACATAGGTTTTAAGATTCTTACTAGTCACCTATATTCTTGTGCGGTGAATAGGGGGTGTTGAGTCCAGTTCACTGAGCAAGGAGTAGGTCTTGTCTATTACATATTGGGTGTATGGAACGGTATCTGAGCGAATTTGAAACCCTTGTTTTATGCATCACCCCACCTCACCTTTCCCGTTAAGCAGCCATAGTGTGTTTTCTAAACGTGTGACTCTGTTCTGTTTTGTAATTCAGTTCAAGTGTAGCGGTTTTTACATTCCCTCTATAAGTGATAGCTTATGATAAGTGTCTTTTTCTGTGTGACTTATTTCACTTAGAATCGTCATACCTAAATCCACTCATCTTGCTTCTACTAGCCTTATGACATTGATTTCATGTCTGAGTGATATTGCATTGTACATAAGGACCACAACTTCTTTATCCATTTTTCTCTTTCCTGGGATATTTAAGGTGTCATGAAGTGGAGGTTCTTGTCAACAGAGCAGCCCTAAACTTTGGGGTGCCTGTGTCTTGCTGATTTTTAGTTTTCCCAATTTATACGCCCATGAGTGGACGTGCCCTATGCTCCCTAAGCTGTGTTTTTTCGATGTTTCAGGACACACTGTACACTTCTCCAGAGTGGCTGTTGGCAATTTACATCCCGCTCATCAGCGTAGCAAGGCTGCCATTTCTCCATGGCCTGTCCTGCATTTCTGGTTTTGACACTTTTTGCAGCATGGCCCTTTTCACCGATGGGAAGCGAGACCTCTTTGTAGCGCTGATTTGCATTTCCAGGTTGCTTGGTTGGCCAAAAAGGGCGTATGCGTTTTTTCCTGAATATATTCAGGAAAAAACGCATACGCCCTTTTTGGCCAAGGGCATAATTGTCGACGTTTTGCCGCTTTTCATGTGCTTTAAAGGCGATTCGAATCTACTTCCTGAAATCTCTTTCCTGCAATTCTGCCTTGCTTTCAAATCCTCTTCGTTGCCTTCCCTCAATATATCTGTGGATGAGAGTTATCATTTATAACTCTGCGGGTTTGTGAATTGCAGTGTCCCTGAGCTCCATTTTTCAACTCGCTTTTTTGGGAGCTGGCCACAAAAGCGCGAGATTGCCTCAGGCCCTATTGTGGTTCCTGGAGGCAGGCTGAGCCTGTGGTTAATTCTTCTTCCTGATGGGAAAATAGAGTGACCTGTGCCTGTCCCAACACCTAGATCTAGTCTCTCATTGGTTGCCCCTCTTCCCGTTCATCTTCAGGACAAATTGCAACCTGTAGGGAACAGGAGCTTAAAGGTGCTGATTCTCCAAGTAGGGAGATTGCTAGTAAAGTAGCTGGAAAGGCGAACCCTAGCACAAGGAGATGAGAAATGGGGTGCGTTTTAGAAACCTTTCAAAATCACACGGTGTACCATCTTCTGGGTTTCTCATGCATGTTTTCGATGTAGGAAGATGCCCTTGAACCTGGAGATTTGGGACCCATGGGATGGGTACCACGCAGTATTACTTTAAAGGGTCTGAGTTTGCTCACCCAACCTCACCCAACCTCTCAGCCCCAAGAGTGTCCACCCTTATGTCTCATCCAGGTGTGGGTCTAGATATGGTCAATCCAGGTTGCATCACAGCCCCTGAACGAATTTTGTAAGAATTTCTCTCTCTTTCACTGTCTTTGTTTTACGGGTTTTTAAAAGTAATTTATTTTTATAATGGGGTTTAGCTGCTTTTCACGGCTGTGTTTATGCGGCTTTACACCCACTTGGCTCACTTCCAGAGAGATATCAATACATAGGTTTTACGATTCTTACTAGTCAGATATATTCTTGTGTGGTGAATAGGGGGTGTTGAGTCCAGTTCACTGAGCAAGGAGTAGGTCTTGTCTATTACATATTGGGTGTATGGAAAAGTATCTGAGCGAATTTGAAACCCTTGTTTTATGAATCACCCCACCTCACCTTTCCCGTTAAGCAGCCATAGTGTGTTTTCTAAACGTGTGACTCTGTTATGTTTTTTAATTCAGTTCAATTGTAGCGGTTTTTACATTCTCTCTATAAGTGATAGCTTATGATAAGTGTCTTTTTCTGTGTGACTTATTTCACTTAGAATCGTCATACCTAAATCCACTCATCTTGCTTCTACTAGCCTTATGACATTGATTTCATGTCTGAGTGATATTCCTTTGTACATAAGGACCACAACTTCTTTATCCATTTTTCTCTTTCCTGGGATATTTAAGGTGTCATGAAGTGGAGGTTCTTGTCAACAGAGCAGCCCTAAACTTTGGGGTGCCTGTGTCTTGCTGATTTTTCTTTTTCCCAATTTATACGCCCATGAGTGGACGTGCCCTATGCTCCCTAAGCTGTGTTTTTTCGATGTTTCAGGACACACTGTACACTTCTCCAGAGTGGCTGTTGACAATTTACATCCCGCTCATCAGCGTAGCAAGGCTGCCATTTCTCCATGGCCTGTCCTGCATTTCTGGTTTTGACACTTTTTGCAGCATGGCCCTTTTGACCGATGGGAAGCGAGACTTCTGTGTAGCGCTGATTTGCCTTTCCAGGTTGCTTGGTTGGCCAAAAAGGGCGTATGCGTTTTTTCCTGAATATATTCAGGAAAAAACGCATACGCCCTTTTTGGCCAAGGGCATCATTGTCGACGTTTTGCCGCTTTTCATGTGCTTTACAGGCGATTCGAATCTACCTCCTGAAATCTCTTTCCTGCAATTCTGCCTTGCTTTCAAATCCTCTTCGTTGCCTTCCCTCAATATATCTGTGGATGAGAGTTATCATTTATAACTCTGCGGGTTTGTGAATTGCAGTGTCCCTGAGCTCCATTTTTCAACTCGCTTTTTTGGGAGCTGGCCGCAAAAGCACGGGATTGCCTCAGGCCCTATTGTGCTTCTGGGCGGCAGGCTGAGCCTGTGATTAATTCTTCTTCCTGATGGGAAATTAGAGTGACCTGTGCCTGTCCCAACACCTAGATCTAGTCTCTCATTGGTTGCCCCTCTTCCCGTTCATCCTCAGGACAAATTGCAACCTGTAGGGAACAGGAGGTTAAAGGTGCTGATTCTCCAAGTAGGGAGATTGCTAGTAAAGTAGCTGGAATGGCGAACCCGAGCACAAGGAGATGAGAAATGAGGTGCGTTTTAGAAATCTTTCAAAATCACACGGTGTACCATCTTCTGAGTTTCTCATGCATGTTTTCGATGTAGGAAGATGCCCTCAACCCTGGAGGCTTGGGACCCATGGGATGGGTACCACGCAGTATTACTTTAAAGGGTCTGCGTTTGCTCACCCAACCTAACCCAACCTTTCAGCCCCAAGACTGTCCACCCTTATGTCTCATCCAGCTGTGCGTGTAGATATGGTCAATCCAGGTTGCATCACAGCCTCTGAACGAATTTTGTAAGAATTTCTCTCTCTTTCACTGTCTTTGTTTTACGGGTTTTTAAAAGTAATTTATTTTTATAATGGGGTTTAGCTGCTTTTCACGGCTGTGTTTATGCGGATTTACACCCACTTGACTCACTTTCAGACAGATATCAATACATAGGTTTTAAGATTGTTACTAGTCACATATATTCTTGTGCGGTGAATAGGGGGTGTTGAGTCCAGTTCACTGAGCAAGGAGTAGGTCTTGTCTATTACATATTGGGTGTATGGAACGGTATCTGAGCGAATTTGAACCCCTTGTTTTATGCATCACCCCACCTCACCTTTCCCGTTAAGCAGCCATAGTGTGTTTTCTAAACGTGTGATTCTGTTCTGTTCTGTAATTCAGTTCAAGTGTAGCGGTTTTTACATTCCCTCTATAAGTGATAGCTTATGATAAGTGTCTTTTTCTGTGTGACTTATTTCACTTAGAATTGTCGTTCCTAAATCCACTCATCTTGCTTCTACTAGCCTTATGACATTGATTTCATGTCTGAGTGATATTGCATTGTACATAAGGACCACAACTTCTTTATCCATTTTTCTCTTTCCTGGGATATTTAAGGTGTCATGAAGTGGAGGTTCTTGTCAACAGAGCAGCCCTAAACTTTGGGGTGCCTGTGTCTTGCTGATTTTTCTTTTTCCCAATTTATACGCCCATGAGTGGACGTGCCCTATGCTCCCTAAGCTGTGTTTTTTCGATGTTTCAGAACACACTGTACACTTCTCCAGAGTGGCTGCTGGCAATTAACATCCCGCCCATCAGCGTAGCAAGGCTGCCATTTCTCCATGGCCTGTCCTGCATTTCTGGTTTTGACACTTTTTGCAGCATGACCCTTTTGACCGATGGGAAGCGAAACTTCTTTGTAGCGCTGATTTGCCTTTCCAGGTTGCTTGGTTGGCCAAAAAGGGCGTATGCGTTTTTTCCTGAATATATTCAGGAAAAAACGCATACGCCCTTTTTGGCCAAGGGCATCATTGTCGACGTTTTGCCGCTTTTCATGTGCTTTAAAGGCGATTCGAATCTACCTCCTGAAACCTGTTTCGTGCAATTCTGCCTTGCTTTCAAATCCTCTTCGTTGCTTTCCCTCAATATATTTGTGGACGAGAGTTATCATTTATAACTCAGCAGGTTTGTGAATGGCAGTGCCCCTGAGCTCCATTTTTCAACTGTCTTGTTTGGGAGCTGGCCGCAAAAGCACGGGATTGCCTCAGGCCCTATTCTGGTTCCCGGCGGCAGGCTGAGCCTGTGGTTAATTCTTCTTCCTGATGGGAAAATAGAGTGACCTGTGCCTGTCCCAACACCTAGATCTAGTCTCTCATTGGTTGCCCCTCTGCCCGTTCATCCTCAGGACAAATTGCAACCTGTACAGAACAGGAGGTTAAAGGTTCTGATTCTCCAAGTAGGGAGATTGCTAGTGAAGTAGCTGGAATGGCGAACCCGAGCACAAGGAGATGAGAAATGAGGTGCGTTTTAGAAACCTTTCAAAATCACATGGTGTACCTTCTTCTGGGTTCCTCATGCAAGATTTCGATGTAGGAAGATGCCCTTGAACCTGGAGATATGGGACCCATGGGATGGGTACCATGCAGTATTACTTTAAAGGGTCTGCGTTTTCTCACCCAACCTCACCCAACCTCTCAGCCCCAAGAGTGTCCACCCTTATGTCTCATCCAGCTGTGGGTCTAGATATGGTCAATCCAGGTTGCATCACAGCCCCTGAACGAATTTTGTAAGAATTTCTCTCTCTTTCACTGTCTTTGTTTTACGGGTTTTTAAAAGTAATTTATTTTTATAATGGGGTTTAGCTGCTTTTCACGGCTGTGTTTATGCGGATTTACACCCACTTGACTCACTTCCAGACAGATATCAATACATAGGTTTTAAGATTGTTACTAGTCACATATATTCTTGTGCGGTGAATAGGGGGTGTTGAGTCCAGTTCACTGAGCAAAGAGTAGGTCTTGTCTATTACATATTGGGTGTATGGAACGGTATCTGAGCGAATTTGAACCCCTTGTTTTATGCATCACCCCACCTCACCTTTCCCGTTAAGCAGCCATAGTGTGTTTTCTAAACGTGTGATTCTGTTCTGTTCTGTAATTCAGTTCAAGTGTAGCGGTTTTTACATTCCCTCTATAAGTGATAGCTTATGATAAGTGTCTTTTTCTGTGTGACTTATTTCCCTTAGAATCGTCGTACCTATGTCCACTCATCTTGCTTCTACTAGCCTTATGACATTGATTTCATGTCTGAGTGATATTCCTTTGTACATAAGGACCACAACTTCTTTATCCATTTTTTTTCTTTCCTGGGATATTTAAGGTGTCATGAAGTGGAGGTTCTTGTCAACAGAGCAGCCCTAAACTTTGGGGTGCCTGTGTCTTGCTGATTTTTAGTTTTCCCAATTTATACGCCCATGAGTGGACGTGCCCTATGCTCCCTAAGCTGTGTTTTTTCGATGTTTCAGGACACACTGTACACTTCTCCAGAGTGGCTGTTGGCAATTTACATCCCGCTCATCAGCGTAGCAAGGCTGCCATTTCTCCATGGCCTGTCCTGCATTTCTGGTTTTGACACTTTTTGCAGCATGGCCCTTTTGACCGATGGGAAGCGAGACTTCTTTGTAGCGCTGATTTGCCTTTCCAGGTTGCTTGGTTGGCCAAAAAGGGCGTATGCGTTTTTTCCTGAATATATTCAGGAAAAAACGCATACGCCCTATTTGGCCAAGGGCATCATTGTCGACCTTTTGCCGCTTTTCATGTGCTTTAAAGGCGATTCGAATCTACCTCCTGAAATCTGTTTTCTGCAATTCTGCCTTGCTTTCAAATCCTCTTCGTTGCCTTCCCTCAATATATCTGTGGATGAGAGTTATCATTTATAACTCTGCGGGTTTGTGAATTGCAGTGTCCCTGAGCTCCATTTTTCAACTCGCTTTTTTGGGAGCTGGCCGCAAAAGCGCGGGATTGCCTCAGGCCCTATTGTGCTTCTGGGCGGCAGGCTGAGCCTGTGATTAATTCTTCTTCCTGATGGGAAATTAGAGTGACCTGTGCCTGTCCCAACACCTAGATCTAGTCTCTCATTGGTTGCCCCTCTTCCCGTTCATCCTCAGGACAAATTGCAACCTGTACAGAACAGGAGGTTAAAGGTGCTGATTCTCCAAGTAGGGAGATTGCTAGTAAAGTAGCTGGAATGGCGAACCCGAGCACAAGGAGATGAGAAATGAGGTGCGTTTTAGAAACCTTTCAAAATCACACGGTGTACCATCTTCTGAGTTTCTCATGCATGTTTTCGATGTAGGAAGATGCCCTTGAACCTGGAGACTTGGGACCCATGGGATGGGTACCACGCAGTATTACTTTAAAGGGTCTGCGTTTGCTCACCCAACCTAACCCAACCTTTCAGCCCCAAGAGTGTCCACCCTTATGTCTCATCCACCTGTGCGTGTAGATATGGTCAATCCAGGTTGCATCACAGCCTCTGAACGAATTTTGTAAGAATTTCTCTCTCTTTCACTGTCTTTGTTTTACGGGTTTTTAAAAGTAATTTATTTTTATAATGGGGTTTAGTTGCTTTTCACGGCTGTGTTTATGTGGCTTTACACCCACTTGACTCACTTCCAGACATATATCAATACATAGGTTTTAAGATTCTTACTAGTCACCTATATTCTTGTGCGGTGAATAGGGGGTGTTGAGTCCAGTTCACTGAGCAAGGAGTAGGTCTTGTCTATTACATATTGGGTGTATGGAACGGTATCTGAGCGAATTTGAAACCCTTGTTTTATGCATCACCCCACCTCACCTTTCCCGTTAAGCAGCCATAGTGTGTTTTCTAAACGTGTGACTCTGTTCTGTTTTGTAATTCAGTTCAAGTGTAGCGGTTTTTACATTCCCTCTATAAGTGATAGCTTATGATAAGTGTCTTTTTCTGTGTGACTTATTTCACTTAGAATCGTCATACCTAAATCCACTCATCTTGCTTCTACTAGCCTTATGACATTGATTTCATGTCTGAGTGATATTGCATTGTACATAAGGACCACAACTTCTTTATCCATTTTTCTCTTTCCTGGGATATTTAAGGTGTCATGAAGTGGAGGTTCTTGTCAACAGAGCAGCCCTAAACTTTGGGGTGCCTGTGTCTTGCTGATTTTTAGTTTTCCCAATTTATACGCCCATGAGTGGACGTGCCCTATGCTCCCTAAGCTGTGTTTTTTCGATGTTTCAGGACACACTGTACACTTCTCCAGAGTGGCTGTTGGCAATTTACATCCCGCTCATCAGCGTAGCAAGGCTGCCATTTCTCCATGGCCTGTCCTGCATTTCTGGTTTTGACACTTTTTGCAGCATGGCCCTTTTCACCGATGGGAAGCGAGACCTCTTTGTAGCGCTGATTTGCATTTCCAGGTTGCTTGGTTGGCCAAAAAGGGCTTATGCGTTTTTTCCTGAATATATTCAGGAAAAAACGCATACGCCCTTTTTGGCCAAGGGCATAATTGTCGACGTTTTGCCGCTTTTCATGTGCTTTAAAGGCGATTCGAATCTACCTCCTGAAATCTCTTTCCTGCAATTCTGCCTTGCTTTCAAATCCTCTTCGTTGCCTTCCCTCAATATATCTGTGGATGAGAGTTATCATTTATAACTCTGCGGGTTTGTGAATTGCAGTGTCCCTGAGCTCCATTTTTCAACTCGCTTTTTTGGGAGCTGGCCACAAAAGCGCGAGATTGCCTCAGGCCCTATTGTGGTTCCTGGAGGCAGGCTGAGCCTGTGGTTAATTCTTCTTCCTGATGGGAAAATAGAGTGACCTGTGCCTGTCCCAACACCTAGATCTAGTCTCTCATTGGTTGCCCCTCTTCCCGTTCATCTTCAGGACAAATTGCAACCTGTAGGGAACAGGAGCTTAAAGGTGCTGATTCTCCAAGTAGGGAGATTGCTAGTAAAGTAGCTGGAAAGGCGAACCCTAGCACAAGGAGATGAGAAATGGGGTGCGTTTTAGAAACCTTTCAAAATCACACGGTGTACCATCTTCTGGGTTTCTCATGCATGTTTTCGATGTAGGAAGATGCCCTTGAACCTGGAGATTTGGGACCCATGGGATGGGTACCACGCAGTATTACTTTAAAGGGTCTGAGTTTGCTCACCCAACCTCACCCAACCTCTCAGCCCCAAGAGTGTCCACCCTTATGTCTCATCCAGGTGTGGGTCTAGATATGGTCAATCCAGGTTGCATCACAGCCCCTGAACGAATTTTGTAAGAATTTCTCTCTCTTTCACTGTCTTTGTTTTACGGGTTTTTAAAAGTAATTTATTTTTATAATGGGGTTTAGCTGCTTTTCACGGCTGTGTTTATGTGGCTTTACACCCACTTGGCTCACTTCCAGAGAGATATCAATACATAGGTTTTACGATTCTTACTAGTCAGATATATTCTTGTGTGGTGAATAGGGGGTGTTGAGTCCAGTTCACTGAGCAAGGAGTAGGTCTTGTCTATTACATATTGGGTGTATGGAAAAGTATCTGAGCGAATTTGAAACCCTTGTTTTATGAATCACCCCACCTCACCTTTCCCGTTAAGCAGCCATAGTGTGTTTTCTAAACGTGTGACTCTGTTATGTTTTTTAATTCAGTTCAATTGTAGCGGTTTTTACATTCTCTCTATAAGTGATAGCTTATGATAAGTGTCTTTTTCTGTGTGACTTATTTCACTTAGAATCGTCATACCTAAATCCACTCATCTTGCTTCTACTAGCCTTATGACATTGATTTCATGTCTGAGTGATATTCCTTTGTACATAAGGACCACAACTTCTTTATCCATTTTTCTCTTTCCTGGGATATTTAAGGTGTCATGAAGTGGAGGTTCTTGTCAACATAGCAGCCCTAAACATTGGGGTGCCTGTGTCTTGCTGATTTTTAGTTTTCCCAATTTATACGCCCATGAGTGGACGTGCCCTATGCTCCCTAAGCTGTGTTTTTTCGATGTTTCAGGACACACCGTATACTTCTCCAGAGTGGCTGTTGGCAATTTACATCCCGCCCATCAGCGTAGCAAGGCTGCCATTTCTCCATGGCCTGTCCTGCATTTCTGGTTTTGACACTTTTTGCAGCATGGCCCTTTTGACCGATGGGAAGCGAGACCTCTTTGTAGCGCTGATTTGCCTTTCCCGGTTGCTTGGTTGGCCAAAAAGGGCGTATGCGTTTTTTCCTGAATATATTCAGGAAAAAACGCATACGCCCTTTTTGGCCAAGGGCATCATTGTCGACGTTTTGCCGCTTTTCATGTGCTTTAAAGGCGATTCGAATCTACCTCCTGAAATCTGCTTCCTGCAATTCTGCCTTGCTTTCAAATCCTCTTCGTTGCCTTCCCTCAATATATCTGTGGATGAGAGTTATCATTTATAACTCTGCGGGTTTGTGAATTGCAGTGTCCCTGAGCTCCATTTTTCAACTCGCTTTTTTGGGAGCTGGCCGCAAAAGCGCGGGATTGCCTCAGGCCCTATTCTGGTTCCTGGCGGCTGGCTGAGCCTGTGGTTAATTCTTCTTCCTGATGGGAAAATAGAGTGACCTGGGCCTGTCCCAACACCTAGATCTAGTCTCTCATTGGTTGCCCCTCTTCCCGTTCAACCTCAGGACAAATTGCAACCTGTAGGGAACAGGAGCTTAAAGGTGCTGATTCTCCAAGTAGGGAGATTGCTAGTAAAGTAGCTCGAAAGGCGAACCCGAGCACAAGGAGATGAGAAATGGGGTGCGTTTTAGAAACCTTTCAAAATCACACGGTGTACCATCTTCTGGGTTACTCATGCATGTTTTCGATGTAGGAAGATGCCCTTGAACCTGGAGATTTGGCACTCATGGGATGGGTACCACGCAGTATTACTTTAAAGGGTCTGAGTTTGCTCACCCAACCTCACCCAACCTCTAAGCCCCAAGAGTGTCCACCCTTATGTCTCATCCAGGTGTGGGTCTAGATATGGTCCATCCAGGTTGCATCACAGCCCCTGAACGAATTTTGTAGGAATTTCTCTCTCTTTCACTGTCTTTGTTTTACGGGTTTTTAAAAGTAATTTATTTTATAATGGGGTTTAGCTGCTTTTCACGGCTGTGTTTATGCGGCTTTACACCCACTTGGCTCACTTCCAGAGAGATATCAATACATAGGTTTTACGATTCTTACTAGTCAGAAATATTCTTGTGCGGTGAATAGGGGGTGTTGAGTCCACTTCACTGAGCAAGGAGTAGGTCTTGTCTATTACATATTGGGTGTATGGAACGGTATCTGAGCGAATTTGAAACCCTTGTTTTATGCATCACCCAACCTCACCTTTCCCGTTAAGCAGCCATAGTGTGTTTTCTAAACGTGTGACTCTGTTCTGTTTTGTAATTCAGTTCAAGTGTAGCGGTTTTTACATTCCCTCTATAAGTGATAGCTTATGATTAGTGTCTTTTTCTGTGTCACTTATTTCACTTAGAATCGTCATACCTAAATCCACTCATCTTGCTTCTACAAGCCTTATGACATTGATTTCATGTCTGAGTGATATTCCATTGTACATAAGGACCACAACTTCTTTATCCATTTTTCTCTTTCCTGGGATATTTAAGGTGTCATGAAGTGGAGGTTCTTGTAAACAGAGCAGCCCTAAACTTTGGGGTGCCTGTGTCTTGCTGATTTTTAGTTTTCCCAATTTCTACGCCCATGAGTGAATGTGCCCTATGCTCCCTAAGCTGTGTTTTTTCGATGTTTCAGGACACACCGTACACTTCTCCAGTGTGGCTCTTGGCAATTTACATCCCGCCCATCAGCGTAGCAAGGCTGCCATTTCTCCATGGCCTGTCCTGCATTTCTGGTTTTGACAATTTTTGCAGCATGACCCTTTTGACCGATGGGAAGCGAGACTTCTTTGTAGCGCTGATTAGCCTTTCCAGGTTGCTTGGTTGGCCAAAAAGGTCGTATGCGTTTTTTCCTGAATATATTCAGGAAAAAACGCATACGCCCTTTTTGGCCAAGGGCATCATTGTCGACGTTTTGCCGCTTTTCATGTGCTTTAAAGGCGATTCGGATCTACCTCCGGAAATCTGTTTCCTGCAATTCTGCCTTGCTTTGAATTCCTCTTCGTTGCCTTCCCTCAA